>NC_041746.1:21149898-21819273 GCF_004115215.2 Ornithorhynchus anatinus
TTCTAACTGCTTATTACGTGCCCGAGCACCGTTTCAAGCGCTTACTATGCGCCAAGCACTAGTCTAACAGAGAAGCAGCGGGGCTCAGTGGAAAGCGGCCGGGCTTGGGAGTACGAGATCATGGGTTCATTCATTCATTCAATAGTATTTATTGAGCGCTTACTATGTGCAGAGCACCGTACTAAGCGCTTGGGATGAACAAGTCGGCAACAGATAGAGACGGTCCCTGCCGTTTGACGGGCTTACGGTCTGATCGGGGGAGACGGACAGACGAGAACAATGGCACTAGACAGCGTCAAGGGGAAGAACATCTCGTAAAAACCGATGGCAACTAAATAGAATCGAGGCGATGTACAATTCATTAACAAAATAAATAGGGTAACGAAAATATATACAGTTGAGCGGACGGGTACGGTGCCGTGGGGATGGGAAGGGAGAGGTGGAGGAGCAGAGGGAAAAGGGGAAAATGAGGCTTTAGCTGCGGAGAGGTAAAGGGGGGATGGCAGAGGGAGTAGAGGGGAAGAGGAGCTCAGTCTGGGAAGGCCTCTTGGAGGAGGTGAGTTTTAAGAAGGGTTTTGAAGAGGGGAAAGAGAATCAGTTTGGCGGAGGTGAGGAGGGAGGGCGTTCCGGGACCGCGGGAGGACGTGGCCCGGGGGTCGACGGCGGGATGGGCGAGACCGAGGGACGGTGAGGAGGTGGGCGGCGGAGGAGCGGAGCGTGCGGGGTGGGCGGTAGAAAGAGAGAAGGGAGGAGAGGTAGGAAGGGGCGAGGTGATGGAGAGCCTCGAAGCCTAGAGTGAGGAGTTTTTGTTTGGAGCGGAGGTTGATAGGCAACCACTGGAGTTGTTTAAGAAGGGGAGTGACATGCCCAGATCGTTTCTGCAGGAAGATGAGCCGGGCGGCGGAGTGAAGAATAGACTGGAGCGGGGTGAGAGAGGAGGAAGGGAGGTCAGAGAGAAGGCTGACACAGTAGTCTAGCCGGGATATAACGAGAGCCGCAATAGTAAGGTAGCCGTCTGGGTGGAGAGGAAGGGCGGATCTTGGCGATATCGTAGAGGTGAAACCGGCAGGTCTCGGTAACGGATAGGATGCGTGGGGTGAACGAGAGAGACGGGTCAAGGATGACACCGAGATTGCGGGCCCAAGAGACGGGAAGGATAGTCGTGCCATCCACGGTGATGGAGAAGTCTGGGAGCGGACCGGGCTTGGGAGGGAAGATGAGGAGCTCAGTCTCGCTCATGTTGAGTTTTAGTGGCGGGCCGACATCCAGGTGGAGACGTCCCGGAGGCGGGAGGAGATGCGAGCCTGAAGGGAGGGGGAGAGGACAGGGGCGGAGATGTAGATCTGCGTGTCATCTGCGTAGAGATGGTAGTCGAAGCCGTGAGAGCGGATGAGTTCACCGAGGGAGTGAGTGTAAATGGAGAACGGAAGAGGGCCAAGAACTGACCCCTCGAGGAACTCCAACAGTTAAAGGATGGGAGGGGGAGGAGGCTCCAGCGTAGGAGACCGAGAATGATCGGCCAGAGAGGTAAGAGGAGAACCGGGAGAGGACAGAGTCCGTGAAGCCAAGGTGAGATAAGGTATGGAGGAGGAGGGGACGGTCGACAGTGTCAAAGGCAGCAGAGAGGTCAAGGAGGATCAGAATGGAGTAGGAGCCATTGGATTTGGCAAGAAGGAGGTCACGGGTGACCTTAGAGAGAGCAGTCTCAGTAGAGTGGAGGGGACGGAAGCCAGATCGGAGGGGGTCTAGGAGAGAATGGGAGTTAAGGAATTCTAAGCATCGATTGTAGACGACTCATTCTAGGATTTTGGAAAGGAAGGGTAGTAGGGAAATAGGGCGATAACTGGAGGGGGAAGTGGGGTCAAGAGCGGGTTTTTTTAGGATGGGGGAGAGGTGGGCATGTTTGAAGGCAGAGGGGAAGGAGCCCTTGGAGATCGAGTGGTTAAAAATAGAAGTTAAGGAAGGGAGGAGGGCAGGGGCGATGGTTTTAAGAAGGTGAGAGGGAATGGGGTCCGAGGCGCAGGTGGAGGGGGTGGCACTTGCGAGGAGGGAGGAGATCTCCTCTGAGGATACTGCAGGGAAGGATGGGAAAGTAGGGGAGGGGGTTGTTGGGGGGGAGGGGAGAGGCGGAGGGGTAACTTTGGGGAGCTCAGACCTGATCGTGTTGATTTTCGTGAGGAAATAGGTGGCCAGATCATTAGGGGTGAGAGATGGGGGAGGGGGAGGAACAGGGGGCCTAAGGAGAGAGTTAAGGTCCGGAACAATCGGCGGGGGTGACGGGCATGGGTGTCGATGAGGGAGGAGAAGAAGCTTTGCCTGGCAGAGGAGAGGGCAGAGTTAAGGCAGGAAAGGATAAATTTGAAGTGTGTGAGGTCGGCTCGGTGCTTGGACTTTCGCCAGCAGCGCTCGGCAGCTCGAGCATAGGAGCGTAGGAGGCGGACGGAGGAGGCGATCCGGGGCTGTGGGTTAGTGGAGCGAGAGCGGCGGAGGGAAAGGGGGGCGAGAGAGTCGAGATGAGTAGAGAGGGTGGAGTTGAGAGCGGAGACCTGATCGTCGAGAGTGGGAAGAGAGGACAGGGCGGCAAGGTGAGGAGAGATGCTATTGGAAAGACGGATGGGATCGAGAGAGCGGAGGTCTCTGTGGGCAGTAGCGAAGATTTGCAGGGGGAGGGAGTGTGAGAGATGAGGCAGGTGAGAAGGTTATGGTCAGAGAGAGGGATTTCAGAGTCGGTGAGGGAGGAGATAGTGCAGCGGTAGGAGATGACGAGATCGAGGGTGTGACCGAGTCGGTGAGTGGGCGCGGTATGGTGGAGGAGGAGGTCGGCAGAGTCGAGGAGGGATAGCAGGCGGGCGGCAGAGGAGTCGTCGGGTACATCCGTATGGATGTTGAAGTCTCCAAGGATCAGAGTGGGCAGAGAGAAGGAGAGGAGGAAGGTGAGAAAGGGGTCAAGGTGGTTGAAGAAGTCGGAGGTGGGACCGGGAAGGCGGTAGATGACGGCGACAAGTAACTGGAGTGGGTGGTAGAGGCGAATGATATGGGCTTCGAAGGAGGGGAAGGAGAGGGAGGGGGGAGGAGGGATAGTGCGGAAGCGGCATCGGGGCGAGAGGAGGAAGCCGACGCCTCCTCCCTTACCGGTGAGTCTGGGGGAGTGGGAGAAGGAGAGGCTCCGCCGGAGAGAGCGGGCGGCGGAGGACCGTGTCTTCGGGAGAGAGCCACGTTTCCGAAAGGGGCGAGGAGGAGGAGAGAGCGGAGAGGAAAAGGGTCATGGATGAAAGGTAGCTTGCCTGTAACAGAGCGGGGTTCCAGAGGGCCACACTTGAAAGTAGCTGTGGGTGCAAGGGGAGGAGGGGGGGAAGGGCGGGGAGGGAGGGGTTTGGATGGGAAGGAGGTGGCGGGGCCCTGGACGAGGAGAGGGGATGAGGGGTGGCGGTGGGACAAGAGGACTGGGATGGGGCATGGGTGGGGGAAGAGAGAAGGGGGGAGGGGGTGAAGAGGGGGTTAGGTGGGGGGAAGAGTAGGGGGAGGGGGAAGAGGGGTAGCGCTGGTAAAGTGGGGTTCTAGGGCGGGAGAGAGGAGGGGTGAGGAGACAGAGGAGAGAGCGGGAAAGAGCTGAGCGAGAGAGGGGAAGGGGAAGGGGAAGGGGAGGATAGGAAGGGGCGGGAGGGGGGGAGGGGGGGAGGAGGGACATGGCGAGGCCAGAGAGGTGGGTGGCAGCACTGACAACAATAAACAGTAATAAACGAAATTGGTAATATAGCAACATGATACAATATGATACAATACAGTGGTGCTAATATAGCAACATGATACAGTATGATACAATATAGTCGTGTTAATAAAAGGGGTGATGACCAGGGTCGGGGGTAGACTCGATTAAGGGGCGGCCTGATCAAATTCAAAATCTGACGACAATAAACAATAAAAAGCGAGATCGCAAATATAGCAACATGCTACAGTAAGGCACACTACGATAGTGTTAATAAGCAGGCGATGACCAGGGTCGGGGGGCGAGCCGACCCTACCCGATCAGACTCAAAGTCAAGCGGCCAGCGGCCGAGAGAGTCCCAGAGCTCATGACCAAATAACCCTGAGGCGGCGGGGGGGCCCTGAGGTTGTCCGGGGTGGGTGGCGGCCGTAGGCGGCGGCTAAGGTAAGGTAACATGGTGAGAACAAGGACGTAGTCGCCCGGGGCGGGGGCGGGAGGGATGAATCACCTCAAGAGGGAAGAGGGAGTGAGGCCTTCCCAAAATGGCCGCCTCAGGCAGAGTGGGGGCTTCCTAAAATGGCCGCCTCGGGCGGAGTGGGGGAGCGGTTGGGGAGCACAATGTCCCCGGGCCCGAACAGGGGGACACAATGTCCCCCGAGGACACAATGTCCTTGGGGCCGAGAAGGGAGCACAATGTCCCAGGATCGAGAAGGGGAGCGCAATGTTCCCGGGCCCGAGCGGCGGGGGGCGGGTGGACTGGAAGCTGGTGGCTGGGGTCTGTGGGGGCGAAGATCCGTGTGTCGGAGTTCCCGAGCGGGGGTGCGGAGATCCAGGTTGTGAAAGGCTGAGGCGGGGCGCGGGTCCGGACGGTCCGAGGCTCAGCTCCCCGGTGGAGGCGGAGGAAGCGCAGATGAGTCAGCGAGCGGTAGGCGAAGGGGGGCTTGTCGGGAATCGGGGCTGGGGCCGGGTGGGCCGAGGCTGCGCCCTCAGGGGAGCAGAGATCCCGGGCCCACGAGGTAATGGCTCCAAGGGTCCGGGCGATGACAAGGCTCAGCTTCCCGGGAGAGGGGGGTGGTCTCGGCGTGGATGAGTCGGCGGTCGGCGGCCAAAAGCCGCTAAGTCGGGCGGTCGGTGGCCAAAAGGCTGCTAAAGAGCTAGGCTGGAAAACGGGGGGCAGGCAGCCCAAGGAACCACCGCCTGGGAGAGAGCTCCAGAGTCCATGTGGTGGTCGATTCGGCTGGGAAGAGGGGGGCCCGGCTGGTCTGAGACTTACCCCCAGGGGAGCAGAGATCCCGGGCCCACGTGGTAATGGCTCCAAGGGTCCGGGCGATGACAAGGCTCAGTTTCCCGGGAGAGGGGGGTGGTCTCGGCGTGGATGAGTCGGCGGTCGGCGGCCAAAAATCCCGACTCTGCCCTTTGGCAGCTGTGCGACCGTGGGAGAGTCACTTCACTTCTCTGGGCCTCAGTGACCTCATCTGGAAAATGGGATTAACTGTGAGCCTCACGTTCATTCATTCAATAGCATTTTCGAGCGCTTACTATGTGCAGAGCACTTGTACTAAGCGCTTGGAACGAACAGGTCGGCCACAGATAGAGACGGTCCCGCCGTCTGACGGGCTCACGGTCTGATCGGGGGAGACGGACGGACGAGGACGCGGCGAAAAATAGAGTCGAGGGGAAGAACGTCTCGTAAAAACGGTGGCGACTAAATAGAATCGAGGCGACGGACATCTCATGAACAGAATAAATAGGGTGACGGAAATATATACAGTCGAGCGGACGAGTACGGTGCCGAGGGGAGGGGAAGGGAGAGGGGGAGGAGCGGAGGGAAACGGGGAGAAGAGGGTTCAGCTGCGGAGAGGTGAAGGGGGGGCGGTAGAGGGAGTAGAGGGAGAAGGGGAGCTCCGTCTGGGAAGGCCTCTCGGAGGAGGTGAGTCTTAAGTAGGGTTTCGAAGAGGGGAAGAGAATCAGTCTGGCGGAGGCGAGGAGGGAGGGCGTTCCGGGACCGTGGGAGGACGCGGCCCGGGGGTCGACGGCGGGACGGGCGAGACCGGGGGACGGCGAGGAGGCGGGCGGCGGAGGAGCGGAGCGTGCGGGGTGGGCGGTGGAAAGAGAGGAGGGAGGAGAGGTGGGAAGGGGCGAGGTGACGGAGAGCCTCGAAGCCTAGAATGAGGAGTTTTTGTTTGGAGCGGAGGTCGATGGGCAACCACTGGCGTTGTTTAAGAAGGGGAGTGACACGCCCAGATCGTTGCTGCGGGAAGATGAGCCGGGCGGCGGAATGAAAAATAGACCGGAGCGGGGAGAGAGAGGAGGAAGGGAGGTCGGAGAGAAGGCCGACACAGTAGTCTAGCCGGGATATAGGGAGAGCCCGTAGCGGTAAGGTAGCCGTCTGGGTGGAGAGGAAAGGGCGGATCTTGGCGATATCGTAAAGGTGAAACCAGCAGGTCTCGGTAACGGATAGATGCGTGGGGTGAACGAGAGAGACGAGTCAAGGGTGACACCGAGATCGCGGGCCCGAGAGACAGGAAGGACGGTCGTGCCATCCACGGCGATAGAGAAGTCTGGGAGAGGACCGGGTTCGGGAGGGAAGATGAGGAGCTCGGTCTCGCTCACGTCGAGTTTTAGGTGGCGGGCAGACATCCGGGTGGAGACGTCCCGGAGGCGGGAGGGCATGCGAGCCCGAAGGGAGGGGGAGAGGACAGGGGCGGAGACGTAGATCTGCGTGTCGTCTGCGTAGAGATGGGAGTCGAAGCCGTGAGAGCGGATGAGTTCGCCGAGGGAGTGAGTGTAGATGGAGAACGGAAGAGAGCCGAGAACTGACCCTCGAGGAATTCCGACAGTTAAAGGACGGGAGGGGGAGGAGGCGCCAGCGAAGGAGACCGAGAATGACCGGCCGGAGAGGTGAGAGGAGAACCGGGAGAGGACGGAGTCCGTGAAGCCGAGGTGAGATAAGGTGTGGAGGAGGAGGGGACGGTCGACGGTGTCGAAGGCGGCAGAGAGGTCGAGGAGGATCAGGATAGAGTAGGAGCCGTTGGATTTGGCAAGAAGGAGGTCACGCGTGAGCTTAGAGAGAGCGGCCTCGGTAGAGTGGAGGGGACGGAAGCCGGATCGGAGCGGGTCCGGGAGAGAACGGGAGTTAAGGAATTCTAAGCGGAATGGGACACGTGGGACTACCTGACGACCCTGTGTCTCCCCCAGCACTTAGAACAGATGGCAGAGCCGGGATTAGAACCCACTACCTCCGACTCCCCAGCCCGGGCTCCTGCCGCTGAGCCCCGCTGCTTCTCATGAAGCATCACGCTTAGCACAGTGCTCCGCGCACAGCGAGGCCTCGATAAATACGATCGAATGAATGAAAATTACAGAATCCTAAGACCCAGAGAAGCCGCGTGGCTCAGTGGCAAGAGGCCGGGCCGGTCTCACCTCTACAATATGGCCAAGATCCTCCCTTTCCTCTCCACCCAGACGGCTACCTTACCGCTACGGGCTCTCGTTATATCCCGGCTAGACTACCGGGTCGGCCTTCTCTCCGACCTCCCTTCCTCCTCCCTCTCCCCGCTCCGGTCTATTCTTCACTCCGCCGCCCGGCTCATCTTCCCGCAGAAACGATCTGGGCACGTCACTCCCCTTCTTAAAAACCTCCAGCGGTTGCCCATCGACCTCCGCTCCAAACAAAAACTCTCACTCTAGGCTTCGAGGCTCTCCGTCACCTTGCCTCCTCCTACCTCTCCTCGCCTCGGACAATTTAATTCTCTTCCCCTCTTCGAATCCCTACTTAAAACTCACCTCCTCCAAGAGGCCTTCCCAGACTGAGCTCCCCCCCTTGTCCCTCTGCTCCCTCTACCCCCCCTTCACCTCTCCGCAGCTAAACCCTCTTCTCCCCCCTTTTCCCTCTCCTCCTCCCCCTCTCCCCTCCCACCCCGTCGGCACTGTACTCGTCCGCTCGACTGTATATATCTTTATCACCCTATGTATTTTATTTTGTTTAATGAGATGTACATCACCCTGATTCTATTTATTTGCCATTGTTTTTATGAGATGTTCTTCCCCTCGACTCTGTTTACTGCCATCGTTCTTGTCCGCCTGTCTCCCCCGATTAGACCGTAAGTCCGTCACTCTAGGCTTCGAGGCTCTCCGTCACCTCGCCCCTTCCCACCTCTCCTCCCTCCTCTCTTTCCACCGCCCACCCCGCACGCTCCGCTCCTCCGCCGCCCGCCTCCTCGCCGTCCCCCGGTCTCGCCCGTCCCGCCGTCGACCCCCGGGCCGCGTCCTCCCGCGGTCCCGGAACGCCCTCCCTCCTCGCCTCCGCCGGACTGATTCTCTTCCCCTCTTCGAAACCCTACTTAAGACTCACCTCCTCCGAGAGGCCTTCCCAGACGGAGCTCCCCTTCTCCCTCTACTCCCTCTACCGCCCCCCCTTCACCTCTCCGCGGCTGAACCCTCTTTTCCCCGTTTCCCTCCGCTCCTCCCCCTCTCCCTTCCCCTCCCCTCGGCACCGTACTCGTCCGCTCGACTGTATATATTTCCGTCACCCTATTTATTTTGTTCATGAGATGTCCGTCGCCTCGATTCTATCTAGTCGCCACCGTTTTTACGAGACGTTCTTCCCCTCGACTCTATTTTTCGCCGTCGTCCTCGTCCGTCCGTCTCCCCCGATCAGACCGTGAGCCCGTCAGCCGGCGGGGACTGTCTCTATCTGTGGCCGACCTGTTCGTTCCAAGCGCTTAGTACAGTGCTCTGCACATAGTAAGCGCTCGATAAATGCTATTGAATGAATGAATGAATAAAGGCATCGCTTTCGTTCGCCGGGGGCTTCTCTGAATGGCGAGTCCAGCGGCCAAATAAAAATGATAAGGTTGGGATTTGTTAAGCGCTTACTACGTGCAGAGCGCTGTTCTAAGCGCTGGGGGAGATACGGGGTCATCAGGTTGGCCCACGTGAGGCTCCCGGTCTTCGTCCCCATTTTCCAGATGAGGTCACTGAGGCCCGGAGAAGTGAAGTGACCTGCCCACGGTCACCCAGCTGCCGAGTGGCGGGGCCGGGATTCGAACCCATGACCTCGGACTCGCAAGCCCGGGCTCTTGCCGCTGAGCCGCGCTGCGTCTCTAATGAGAACTCCGACCCGGAAGTCAAAAAACCCTCTATTTTAATAATCCTAATCATTGTAATAATGATATCGGGTAAGCTCTCACTGGCTGTCGAAGACTCTTCTAGGTGCTGGGGCAGAAGCAGCGGGGCTCGGCAGAAAGAGCCCGGGCTTGGGAGTCGGAGGTGGTGGGTTCGAATCCCGGCTCCGCCACTCGGCAGCTGGGTGACCGTGGGCGAGTCACTTCGCTTCTCTGGGCCTCAGTTCGCTCGTCTGTAAAATGGGGGATGAAGACTGGGGGAGCCTCACGTGGGCCAACCCGATGACCCTGTGTCTCCCCCAGCGCTTAGAACGGTGCTCGGCACCCAGTGAGCGCTCAACGAATACCGACATTATTATTATTCTGATCCCGGCTCCACTGTGGGCAAGTCACTTCACTTCTCTGGGCCTCGGTTCCCCCATCTGTAATAGGAGGGTGAAGACTGGGAGCCCCAGATGGGAGTGCCTGATCACCCCGTATCTACCCCAGCGCTTAGAACAGTGCTTGGCACCCGGTAAGCGCCTAGCAAATGATAGTAATAATAATGTTGGTATTTGGTAAGCGCTTACTATGTGCAGAGCACCGTTCCGAGCGCCGGGGGAGACACGGGGTCATCGGGTTGTCCCACGGGAGGCTCCCGGTCTTCATCCCCATTTTCCAGACGAGGGAACTGAGACCCAGAGAAGTGACTTGCCCACAGTCACCCGGCTGCCAAGGGCCAGAGCGGGGATTCGAACCCACGGCCTCGGACTCCCGAGCCCGGGCTCTTTCCACTGAGCCACGCCGCTTCTCGGCTCGGGGGGCAGAGGTCGGGGGTTCGGATCCCCGCTCCGCCACTCCTCAGCTGGGGGACTGTGGGCGAGTGGCGTCACTTCTCCGGGCCTCAGTGCCCTCGCCCGGAAAATGGGGGTGAAGACCGGGAGCCCCACGTGGGACAACCCGATGACCTCGTACCTCCCCCAGCGCTTAGAACGGTGCTCGGCACAGAGTAAGCGCTTAACAGATACCACCGTCGTTATTCCGTCAGGCTCTGAGGGTGGGGAGAACGATCCTCTGTAGGATCCCAGGAGGAAAGGCGCCCCGGGCCGGAAGGAAGACGTGAATGAGGGGCTGGCGACCAGATAGACGTGACTGAAACATCTCTCGCTCTCTCTAAATATATGTTGATCCTCAATTTATTTATTATCAATCGATAATGTTTATTGAACACTTACCGAGTGCTAGATACTGTGCTGAGCGCTTAGGAGAGCGCAACGGCAGCCAGACGCGTGTTCCAGATCTTAGGGGAGCCGCGCGGTCTAGATGGTGATGTTAATAATGTGGGATCTGTTAAGCGCTTACTCCGTGCACGTCGCTGGCCCTCCGTAAATGCGGCGCTTGGTTTTCTTCCTACAGGCGTTAACTAAAACGTGGATAATTCTGTTATATCTGTGCCTCGCTTACTTCGTCCGCAGGTGGGACGTGGACTCTCCCAAGTGGTTAATAATAATAGTAATGTTGGTATTTGTTGAGCGCTTACTACGTGCAGAGCACTGTTCTAAGCGCTGGGTGAGATACGGGGTCATCAGGTTGTCCCACGGGAGGCTCACAGGCTTCATCCCCATTTTGCAGAGGAGGGAACTGAGGCACAGAGAAGCAAAGTGACTCGCCCACGGTCAGAGAGCTGACAAGTGGCAGGGCCTGGATTCGAACCCACGACCTCGGACTCCCAAGCCCGAGCCACGCTAGATGAAAGAGCGTGAGCCCGAGGGACGGGGGGCCTGGGTTCAAATCCGGCCTCCCCCACGTCCCCGCTGGGTGACCTTGGGCAAGTCGTCTGCCTTCTCCGCGCCTCGACCCCCTCAGTCGAGAAATGGGGATTCGATATCCGGGGTCTGCGCCCCGCGGGGCACCTGCTCGAAGCGGCTCGGTGGCAAGAGCCCGGGCTCGGGAGTCGGAGGCCGTGGGTTCGAATGCCGGCTCCGCCACTTATCGGCTGTGTGACCGTGGGCAAGTCGCCTCACTCCTCTGGGCCTCAGTTCCCTCCTCCGGAAAATGGGGATGAAGACCGGGAGCCCCACGTGGAACGACCTGAGCACCTCGTATCAACCGCAGCGCTTAAAACAGTGCTTTGCACAGAGTAAGCGCTCAACAACTGGGAAGCGGCGTGGCTCAGTGGAAAGAGCCCGGGCTTGGGAGTCAGCGGTCACGGGTTCGAATCCCGGCTCCGCCACTCGGCAGCTGGGTGACCGTGGGCAAGTCGCTTCACTTCAGTCTCCATCGCTAAATATCCCAACCCGGTCTGTACCGCCGGTCTCGGCGCCGAGATTTGGAGAATAAAAGTGAACACCGCACCCCTGGAAGCGGCTCGTTAAAAGCAGGAATTTACTCTGACCTCGTCCCGTCGGAACCGTGAGGCCCAGGTGTTCCGACGATTAATGCCGGCTGTCGATTTGATTTCGCTGGAGGAAGGCGAGCCGGGGGGAGGAGGAGCGAAAACATCAGAGGGGATCGAGGAGGAAGAAGTGGGAACGATCCATTCGCGGTCTCTCCGCCATAGAGATCAGAGGTAGCGGGAAGAGATGGAACCCACGGGTAAAGCGATCATTCACTCAATAGTATTTATTGAGCGCTTACCTTGTGCAGAGCACTGGACTAAGCGCTTGGAATGGACAATTCGGCAACAGATAGAGACGGTCCCTGCCCATCGACGGGCTCACGGTCTAATCGGGGGAGACGGACGGACAAAAACGATAGCGATAAATAGAATCAAGGGGATGTCCATCTCATTAACAGAATAAATAGGGTAATAAAAATATATACAGATGAGCACAGTGCTGAGGGGAGGGGAAGGGAGAGGGGGGAGGAGCAGAGGGTCATCTCAACTGACCCGCTAATTTGAACTTCCTTAGAAAGACCGTCGGATAACGTCGGGCATCAGGGACGGGAAGAGTCATCTGGGCCGGGATCGCGGCCTTCCAGGATTTTTCTGAGCCGGGAAAGGGGGCAGGGAGAGGCGCCGGCCATGGGGCCAGGTGGTCTTGCAAACAGCCACTCCAACCTTCTGTTGAAAGTGGAGTTAAGCGACGGAGGGAAATAGGAACTCGGAGGAGGGGTCCCAAGGAGGGGCCTCTGAGCGCCAAGAAACTAAAAAAGAGGCAGAAAAACCTCCTCCCCGCAGTTCTGGGGGGGCAGGAACTTCATTTAAAAGACGCACTGAGCCAATCTCTCTCTCCGCCCCCGCTTCTCTGCCGTCTTCGTGGCCGCCCGTCGACGACACTCGCCTTGGTCGCGCACGAAAAACTGGCAGGATCGATTAAACGAGCGGGGTACCAAGGAAGAAAGGAAATTGAGGATCGGGACCGACTACTTACCCTGAACGGATCGTCTTTGGCGGCAGGAACTACGTGCATTTCCGAAGGGTGGCGAGGTGGATGCCGTCGGCTCTTCCCCCTGTCCCGGGGTCTTAGGACGAATGCCTTGAAATCAGGAGGAGCCCAAATGGTCCCTTGGAAATTTCCAGCTCGCCTCGGGTTACGCGTTAACTCTGACGCTAGTGAAACGTCCGATAGCGTCGACCGCCTCTTCGACGAACCCGGCCTGTGATCGGCCACGTCGACTTCGGCGACGAGGCGGATAGATTGCGATTCCGATTCTAAGACGATCACCCCCTTTTCCGAGCCGACGATTACGTCCCCCGGTGTTCGAAAACGCCGCCTGGGTCTCCCTCTCTCACGGGCTCGCGATGGAAAGCAGTCGGCCGCGAGATGCTCCGTCGGCCCCCTGGGATTCCGATTTGGCCGGCGAGAGGTCTTTATCCTGAACCCGAAGCTTCGTTAGAAGTAAATCGGATCTCACCTTAGGCCCACGGGACGCGCCTCGCGTCGCTGGAGTGAATCGACCGTTTGGATGATGGCCGGCCGGAGTCGGCGACGACCTTTGGCTTCCGCGTAATTCCAGGTGAAAAGGACGACGCTCCGGCGTGCCGGGAACGGAACCCCGTGTCACCAACGGGAGAGACGCGATGAGGCGGTGTAACCTCCTCCCCGTCCCCGCGACGGAACGCGTCGACGGTTCTCTGACCCTGCTTTGCAAAGAGCCGCTTTCGCCTGGGCGATCTCAAACCCGGATCGTCTGATTTCTCAGAGGGGATTGAATTTGATCACTGGGGCCAGGGTACGGGGCAAGAAAAACGCCTTCCTGATGAAATCGGCCTCAGTTCTTCTTCCCGCACGGGATTAGCCATCCTTTGTTTAGCAGAAGAACCGTGGAGGAGTAGGAGAAACAGGAGGAGGCAACTTTTGCAGGGGTAAACGCCAAGGGGAAGGCGATTCTGCGGGAATTTCGGCGCCACGGCTTCTTCTCTGGGGGATTAATTAGACGAGGAAACGCGTCGGGCCCCTCTCGGGGCGGCGCCCGGGGAGTTTCCAGGCCTCCGCCGGTCTCAGCTACGGGAGGGAGGGTCCAGCAGAGAGGCCCTTCCGTTCCGAGCTCGCCCGGTGGCTAGCCAGCGGAAGGCCGCCCGCGACAAGACACATCTCCCCGTGCCGGGCGGCGGCGCCGCGGGAGACAGGCGAGGGCGGACACTCGAGTTGACCGCGCGGACGGCGGCCGACCGCTTCTGGAATTTTTTACCGAGAAAACTCTCCGGATCCACTAGGACAACGGTCGCAGACAGAGAGCGGGACCGTCCGGGGGATGGGAGCGACTCGACGGCAAAGACGAGAAACTCACCGGGGGCAGGGACTGCGTCTGCCAATTCTGCTGCCCTCTCCCCTGACACTTAGTACGGCGTACCGCACTCTGATCGCTGTTTTTTAAAATGGCTTTTAGACAGCGTGACTTACAGAGAAGCGGCGCGGCTCAGTGGCGAGAGCCGGGGCTCGGGGGTCAGAGGTCCTGAGATCTAATCCTTGTCCGCCGTGTGACCCCGGGCAAGTCACTTCGCTTCTCCGGACCTCAGTCTCCTCATCTGGAAAAGGGGGATGAAGACCGTGAGCCCCACGGGGGACGACCTGAAGACCTCGTATCTCCCCCAGCACTCAGAACAGTGCTTGGCACGTAGCGAGCGCGTAACGAATACCTATATTATTATTATGCAGCGATGAGCTTGCGGCCTGTCGCCAGGTGGAAGAAACACGGGACTTTTGAGGAAGAGACCAGAGCTCTGATCCCAATTCTGCCGCTCGCCTAGGGTACGAACTCACCTGTAAAACGGGAATTCCCACTTTTCCTCTGCCTTAAACCGTGAGCTCCATGTGGGACGGGGAGCGGGTCCCAACCGATCTTTCTCTCTCTCTCCCCCAGCGCTTCGCGTTTTGGAGGAAGACTGTGTGACAGTGTGCTCTTCCAAGCTTAATCCAACTTTTCTGCACCCGGAGAGCACCCGATACGATAGATCGATCGAGAGTTGGGCCCGACTAAACTCCTGCCTTTCCACCCCAGTCCTTTCACCCTGACGGTTGGCTGCTTCGAGATGCCGGCGCCTCAACGCTCAACTCACCCCCCCCCCCCCAGAACCTTCTCCCCGACTGTCTTGGGTCCATTTCCTCTGATCCTTTCGAAGAGAGACAGGGAAAAAGAAAGAGGAGAGGTTCCACGACAGGGTGGCCGACCTTGACCGCCTCCGAGTCGCTGGCCGGTGCCTCCGCGCCCAGCACCTCCCGTTCCCTGGTTTTTAGCCGCTTTTTTACGCTCCCCCGTCAAAGCTCGGCCAATGCTAGCGTTATAAAAAGCGAGGCGCGGTCCGGCTGTGACCGGGGGTGAGTTTGGAAAGGGCGGAAACGAGGCCGGGCGATCGCAATGCGCCGCTCTTCAGGTCACCTTCCTGAGGCTTCCCTTTCCGCACTCTCTTTCCACATTATCGCTAGTGGGGTTTGTTGAGCGTTTACTACGCGTCAGGCACCGTTCTAGGCCGACGACGGGGTTGGACACGGTCCCCATCCCACGTGGGGCTCCCGGTTTCAAGCCCCGTTGGACGGATGACGGAACAGCGAAGCGATTCGTCGAAGGGGAGGGGTAGCCGGGCCGGAATTATCATTATCATCTCTTCGGAATAAGAATAGATAATAATAACGGTGCTTGGGAAGCGCCGACTCTGTGCCGAGCACCGTTCTAAGTCCTGGGGTGGGTCCGAGTTAATCGGGTGGGACCCGGTCGCCGTCCCCCGTGAGGCTCACGCTCTTATCCCCATTTTTCAGCCGAGGTAGAATAAATTTCAGCAGAGCCAAGCCGAGATTTCCCCGCCTCGGACGCCTTCGCACTCTTCCCCGGGCCTCGAATCCCCGCGCCCGGATTGCTCCCTCTTTCCCTCCTCTCAGATCTGCCGGAGCACAATTCTCCCCATCTTCAAATCCCTTCAAAGCCTTCCTCAAGTCCCCCCTCTTTTCTGGGGACCCTCCCCTAAAACGTTCCCCGCACCCCAAGGACGTCGGGGTTTTCGCTCTCGCGGGTTTTCCGGGTTCCCAGCTTGTCTTCCGCCGCCTTCCGTCACCGGCGCAGACAGGCACTGGACCGGCAGACCGGGCAGTGGGGAAAAATACCGGCCGACGGAACGACGGGTCCCACTCAGCAGTACACCGACGGCCAAATGAACTTTAATGAATCAAAATATTCCCTTTTCTATCGGTTAAAGTGATGAGAATTCGCCACAGAAGAAACAGAAACTCGCAAAACCGCCCCGGGGCCCACGGAGAGACCGAGTTGCATTCTCATGCAACACACGCCGGCCTGGCTCCGGGGGAAATGTCCCGACGGTAAAATTAATTAAGGTAATTTTAAACAGAAGCAAAAGTTCTAAAACTTCTCTATAGAGAAGGAGGAGGCGGCTTTTCCAGATTTTCCCCCTGCAAATCTGTCAATGACCAGGAGTTGAGACCCCTCGGGGACTGCAAAGAAGACCGAGATGAACATATTATTTACGGGGAGGATTTTGAATCTGCAAAAATAGTAGCCCTGGCGTTTCCACTGGTAGCCGTTTGCGGATTTGATTCGTGAAAATCTAGACGACACCGATGGGAAAGATCCCCTAATGAACTACAGTTGGGAAAAAATCGCCTAAAAATTAGAGGTAAAGAACTCCACAGTCCATGATTTTACAATCTACTACTGGTCTCTCGTTGCACGTGGCTACTTCTTCCAGTTTCTGAAGAACTTCCGTCCCTTCGATCAGTTGCCTATTGGAGAAAAAAAGGGAAGATTTCAGCCAATTATAGAATAGCGATTTTGCTCATTAAGACAAATATTTAGAGTTCTACTTTTGATGCTCCGCAATGCACTGTTTCTGCAGCCAGAGTTAACGCCCTCCAGCGAGACCCGGCCGACTCCTAAGAATAATAGCGATGATACCGACGATGCTGGTGTTCGGGATGCGCTCACCATGTGCCGAACACCGTTCTAAGCGCTGGGGGAGATGCCGGGTCATCAGGTTGTCCCCGGGGGGGCTCACGGTCTTCATCCCCATCTGACGGATGAGGTCGCTGAGGCCCAGGGAAGCGAAGTGGCCGGCCCAAAGTCACCCAGCTGCCAAGGGACGGAGCCGGGATTAGACAGGGTGGCTCAGGGGAAAGAGCCCGGGCTTGGGAGTCAGAGGTCGCGGGTTCGAATTGTCAGCTGGGTGACAGAGAGTCACTTGTCTGGGCCTCGGTGACCTCATCTGGAAAATGGGGATGAAGACTGGGAACCTCACGTGAGACAACCTGATGACCCTGTATCTCCCCCGGCGCTTAGAACGGTGCTCTAGTAAGCGCTTCACAAATACCCACATTATTATTATTATTATTATTATTATTATTAACCCCCGACCTCTGACTCCTGACCCCCGGCTCTTTCCACTGAGCCACGCCGCCTCTCCATCTCCTGGATCCACCCTCTCTTCCCAACCCAACCGACCTCCTCGCTAGTTGGATCCATCAACTGCTCGCCTGCCGAATGCTCACTCCGCGAAGAGCACTGCGCTAGCTTCGGGGAGAGTACGACGGCTGCGTTAGCCCCCTCGCCGCTCTCCCCGCTTCCAGCCCGGTCTCAGTCCAAACTATGCCTCGTGCCCGTCGAGGAATCGGCGGGGAGTCAAGGGGAAGTGCGAGATCAGGGCGGAGGTGAGAAGCGAGGTTGAGGAAAACAGAGTTGGGAATCGGCATAGAGGCGGGAGTTAAATCCAAGGAGGTGGCTAGGTTCCCCAGCGGCGTGAGAGAACGGTAGGGCGGGGGCCCGCGCTGTGCTTTGGGGCCATCCACGTGCAGGGGGCGAGAGGCAGGCGAGGAGCCGGCGACGGATCCCGAATGGCGGCCGGAGAACGGGGAAAGAACCAGGTGGCTAAAACCAGGGTTCGGTGGCGTCTCCGGGAGAAGGGAGCCGGCGATGGCGGCCGAGGGTCTGTCGGATCTGACCAGGAGGAAGCCCCCGGTGACCCCCAGAGTCCCGGCGGAGTGTAGGGGGCAGAGATCGGGCGGCGAAGGGCGAGTAGGAAGTTGGAAGAGAGGGAGCGGAGGTGGGAGACGACTAATTCGGAGAGCACGGACCGGGCGCGATAAGGGAGAGGGGACCACGGTCGGAGGGGGTCCTTCTCGTCTCGAGCGGATCCCGAGGCCAATGACCAAAGGAGCCTTCGTCGGAGAGGCGGAGGATTTAAAGAAGGCAAGGGGCGACGGGGTCACCGGACGGACTGAGGGACGAGGTGGGCGATCTCCTCTTCCGACGCGGATCGGAAGGAGGAGAAGGGACCGGGGGGGAAAGGAGGACTCGAAGAGGTGCAGGGGTGTGTGGACGACAGAGGGGAGAGGGATTCGAGCTCACCGGAAAGAGAGACGCGGCGGGCACGGGCCGAGGGCGAGACGACGATGGCGAGCTCCGCGGCTCCCGGGGCGAGCGGAGGCCTCCGCCGGGGCCCGACTCTTTCGAGGGGAGGACCGGCGCGCGGGAGATGGCAGGGTGGGAGGTCGGGGCCGGGGAGCTCCGAGTCGGAAAGGTCAGAGACGCCGCGGTATCCGGGGAGGATGAGGCCCGACCGGGGGCGGGTCCGTGCGGGAGCGGCGAGGCGGAGAGAGGAGGGCGGGCGGCCGAGGAGTCGTCGAGGGACACTCGAGCCATCGGTGGGGACTTACCGCGCCTTTCCCGTCCGCTCTAAATGCTTGGAAAAGTACGACGCGATAGGGTTGCCGGCCCTTTCTGCCCCCGCCGACCGTTAAAATCAATCACGGGGAGGGGCGGCATTCCCTCTTTCCCAGGAAAAGCTGATGAGGAAAGAGCGACGCAGGAACATCGGATAATCGGACAGAAAGAGTCTTTGGGTCGTTCCGGCCCCCGAGGTCGAACCGGCGAAGGAGGGAGTTCTAAAGAAAGACTGCGGGACGCTTTCGAGACGAAGACCGGGACTGACGATCGGAACCTCTCTGGGCGCTGACATTTTCCTGGGAGGCAGAAATTGTTCGGGAATGACGAAGACGACACCTGGTAAGGTGCCGAGCCCCGTTCTAAGCACTGGGGGCGGGGGGAGATACCAGGTCATCGGGTCGAAGGGGCAACCGAGGCACAGAGACGTGAAGCGACTGGCCCCCAGCTGACAAGCGGCGGAGAGCTCACCTCCTCCAAGAGGCCTTCCCAGACTGAGCTTCCCCTTTTCCCTCTGCTCCCTCTGCTCCCCCTTCCCCTCGGCTAAGCCCCCTATCCCTCTCCCTTCCCCTCCCCTCGGCACTGTGCTCATTTGGATATGTTATTTATTCCCCTATTTATTTTGTTAACGAGGCATCCATCCCCTCGATTCTATTTATCGCGATGATGTTGTCTTGTTTTTGTCTGTCCGTCTCCCCCTTCTAGACCATGAGCCCATCATCGGGCAGGGACGGTCTCTATCTGTTGCCAAACTGTCCATTCCAAGTGCTCAGTCCGGTGTTCTGCACAAAATAAGCGCTCAATAAATACGAATGAATGAATGAATGAATGAATGAATGAACAAATTCCAACTACCCGGCCGGGGCTCCTTCCGCTAAGCCACGCTGCCGTTTAAGGGTATGGGGTTCTGGGAGAACAAACTGAATTTTCATAAAAGCTTTCTCGCCGGCTGTTGTAAAAACCCCATACCGAGGACGGTGACGACAATTACGATTATTACAGTATAACGTTAAGCGCCTGTCGTGTGCCAGGCACCGGGTTAAGCGCTGGGGCAGACGACGGGAGATTGGGTGCGACGTACGGGGCTCACCGTCTCGATCCCCGCTTCACGGGTAACTTCCCGGAGGCCGCAAAGTGACTCGCCCGAGGTCACACGGCGGGCGGGCCGGGGATTAGAACCCACGGTCTTCCGACTCCACGAAAAATCGTTCTCACGCGTCACCGCGCCAACGTTCCCGCCCGGGCTCTCCGAGTGGGTCGTCCGCCCGCACCGCTTCCTCTCCTCCCGATCCGGTCCACCCAGCCCACCGAAAACGCCCTCCCCGTGGCCACCGGCCCCCTCCTCCTCGCCAAATCTGACGTGCTTATCCCGTCCCGATCCTCCCGGGCCGGTGGACCGACCCCCCCCCCCGTTCCCCGCGTCCGGAAAGGTCATCTGTCGCCATTCCTCTCATCTCCCCGTAGGTCTCCTCCCTCTCAGCCCGCTCCTCCGCCTCCCTCTCCCGAAGGTGGGCTTCTGCTCCGCATCCCCCGTCCATCGCCCACCTCCGCACGCTCGCCTCGTCACCCCCCGCGGGTTCACCGGTAGATCTACCCGTAAGCCCGTCAAGGGGCGGGGCTCGTCTCTATCTGTTGCCGAATTGTCCATTCCAAGCGCTCAGTCCAGTGCTCTGCATAAATGCTACTGAACGAACCAGCCGTGGCCTTCCCCCTCCCGGGCATTTCCTTCGGCCGCCAGGACGTCTCGCCGGCCCCGGGAGCCCCCCGCGGCCCCCTCCTCTCCCTTCCCGAATCTCCTCCTCCTCCCTCTCGCCACCCCGGACGAAACCGCCGTCCACCCACCACGTCCGGGATCCGTCACGTCGCCGGCCCCCTCGCGGACTAACCCGCCTCCGGCCTCTCCCCGCTCCGGGCGGGATATCTTTCGTGGAATCTGCTAAGGGCTCGCTACGTGCCAGGCCCCGGACCGGGCGAGACGACCGGGTCGGACGCGGCCCCCGCAGAGAGCCCCCGGTCTCCGTCCTCCAGGCGAGGACGTCGAGGCAAGGAGATCTCGCATCCCGACCCAGCTCGCCCGCTTCGCTCCTCCCGAGCCGACCCGCTCGCCGGGCCTCGTTCTCCCGCCTCTCGCTCTCCCTCCCGCACGAGGAGCGGCCCGGGGATAGGACGCCGGCCTGGGAGTCGGGAAGAGCTGCGTTCGGATTCCGGCCTCGCTTCTCTGCAGCTCGGTCACCTCGTTGGCGAACGGGGGACTGACGTGGGTGGGACTGGCCCCGTTCCCTTACGAGGCTGGGCCGGAGCCGGACGGGGGTGGAAATCCCCATTCGCCAGGTGAGGAGACCGAGGCACAGAGCCGTTAAGTGACTCGCCCAAGGTCCCACGACGGGTCCTCCGTCTCCCCTGCTAGACCGCCTGCCTCTCGAGGCTAGGGGATGGGTCTAACTCTACTGTAATGATAATAATAATAATAATGTTGGCATTTGTTAAGCGCTTACTATGTGCCGAGCACCGTTCTACGCGCCGGAGAGGATACGAGGTGAACAGATCGTCCCCCGTGGGGCTCACAATCTTCATCTTCATTTTCCAGATGAGGCCACTGAGGCACGGACAGGTTAACTGTAAGCTCCCAAGTGCTCAAAACAGTGCTCTGCAGAGAGTGAGAGCTCAATCGACTGAATTCTGCGACGGCCGCCCTCCCTGACATCGACCCTCTAGCTTCGGGGCGCATTCATTCATTCATTCATTCAATAGTATTTATTGAGCGCTTACTATGTGCAGAGCACTGTACTAAGCGCTTGGGATGAACAAGTCGGCAACAGATAGAGACGGTCCCTGCCGTTTGACGGGCTTACGGTCTAATCGGGGGAGACGGACAGACAAGAACGATGGCACTAAACAGCGTCAAGGGGAAGAACATCTCGTAAAAACCGATGGCAACTAAATAGAATCGAGGCGATGTACAATTCATTAACAAAATAAATAGGGTAACGAAAATATATACAGTCGAGCGGACGGGTACGGTGCCGTGGGGATGGGAAGGGAGAGGTGGAGGAGCAGAGGGAAAAGGGGAAAATGAGGCTTTAGCTGCGGAGAGGTAAAGGGGGGATGGCAGAGGGAGTAGAGGGGGAAGAGGAGCTCAGTCTGGGAAGGCCTCTTGGAGGAGGTGAGTTTTAAGTAAGGTTTTGAAGAGGGAAAGAGAATCAGTTTGGCGGAGGTGAGGAGGGAGGGCGTTCCGGGACCGCGGGAGGACGTGACCCGGGGGTCGACGGCGGGATGGGCGAGACCGAGGGACGGCGAGGAGGTGGGCGGCGGAGGAGCGGAGCGTGCGGGGTGGGCGGTAGAAAGAGAGAAGGGAGGAGAGGTAGGAAGGGGCGAGGTGACGGAGAGCCTCGAAGCCTAGAGTGAGGAGTTTTTGTTTGGAGCGGAGGTCGATAGGCAACCACTGGAGTTGTTTAAGAAGGGGAGTGACATGCCCAGATCATTTCTGCGGGAAGATGAGCCGGGCAGCGGAGTGAAGAATAGACCGGAGCGGGGCGAGAGAGGAGGAAGGGAGGTCAGAGAGAAGGCCGACACGGTAGTCTAGCCGGGATATAACGAGAGCCCGTAATAGTAAGGTAGCCGTCTGGGTGGAGAGGAAAGGGCGGATCTTGGCGATATCGTAGAGGTGAAACCGGCAGGTCTCGGTAACGGATAGGATGCGTGGGGTGAACGAGAGGGACGAGTCAAGGATGACACCGAGATTGCGGGCCTGCGGGACGGGAAGGACGGTCGTGCCATCCACGGTGACGGAGAAGTCTGGGAGCGGACCGGGCTCGGGAGGGAAGATGAGGAGCTCAGTCTCGCTCATGTTGAGTTTTAGGTGGCGGGCCGACATCCAGGTGGAGACGTCCCGGAGGCGGGAGGAGATGCGAGCCCGAAGGGAGGGGGAGAGGACAGAGGCGGAGATGTAGATCTGCGTGTCATCTGCGTAGAGATGGTAGTCGAAGCCGTGAGAGCGGATGAGTTCACCGAGGGAGTGAGTGTAGATGGAGAACGGAAGAGGGCCGAGAACTGACCCTTGAGGAACTCCAACGGTTAAAGGATGGGAGGGGGAGGAGGCTCCGGCGTAGGAGACCGAGAATGATCGGCCAGAGAGGTAAGAGGAGAACCGGGAGAGGACAGAGTCCGTGAAGCCAAGGTGAGATAAGGTATGGAGGAGGAGGGGATGGTCGACAGTGTCAAAGGCAGCAGAGAGGTCAAGGAGGATCAGAATGGAGTAGGAGACCTGACGCTTCCCATCCGCACCCCTACCTTTCCCTCCGGCACCCCGCGGCCCTGACTTTACCCCGACCTCCCGTTATTTTCCGCCCGCGGACCTTCCACTGCTAACGGGCTGCCCGTGCCCACCCGCCAAGTCCCGATTTTATGCCTTCGGCGCCCGCCGTCAGCCTCCCCGGGTGGTCTCCGTCCCGTCCACCTCCCCGAGCGTCCACGACCCCTCTCCCCCGGCCTCCTGCCAGGACGGTGACTCCTCACCGGTCTCCTGAGATCCTCTCCCGCCTCCGGCCCGTCGGCCGATTCCCGCTGGTGCCCTGCCGTGGCGCGGCCGTCCTCTTTCCTCGTCCGTTGGCCCCGACCTCACCCCGGGGAAGCGGCCCGCTGGCCCGGCCCCAGACCGCGTTGCCGTTCAATCTCCCCTCCGGCGGATTGAGCCTTGCCCCGGTAATAACAATGACGACGTCTGTCAGGCGCTCACAATGTGCCGAGCACCGCCTAAGCGCCGGAGAGGATACGGGGTGATCGGGTCGTCCCCCACGGGGCTCCCGGTCTTCATCCCCATTTTCCAGAGGAGGTCCCCGAGGCCCCGAGAGGTGAAGTGACCTGCCCAGAGTCACCCGGCTGGCGGCGGAGCCGGGATTTGAACCCACGGCCTCTGACTCGCAAGCCCGGACTCTTTCCGCTGAGCCCTGCCGCCCAAGAGTAGCTCAACGCCGTTTCCCGCCTCAGTGACATCCCGTCGTCCCTTTCCGCTCTCCCGCGGCCGACGGCTCTTCCCCATCTACGCGGATCTTATTTTCCACCGTCAGGATCCTGGATGGAGACCGAACTTCCGATACCTACCCGAATGCCACGTATTTTCTGTCCAGGTAGGGCGCTGGCTGGAGCGTGATGTAGAACTGGGATCCGTTGCTGTGACGTCCCTTATTCGCCATCCCGAGAGTCCCTCTTCTCTTATGAGAGACTGAAAAGTTTTCATCTGGGGCGGAGGAGAGTGAATAGATCATTCTGTTAATATAATAATAATGGCGATGATGGTCATTCGGTAGTATTTATTGAGCACTTACTACGTGCGGAGCACCGCGCTGAGCGCTTGGAATGGACAGTTCGGCGACAGATAGAGACAATCCCCGCCCCGTGACGGACTCACGGTCTAATCCATCGTTGTTAAGCTCTCACTATGCGCCAAGCACTTTTCTAAGCGCTGGGGTGGCTACAAGATAATCAGATATGAACTATCAAATTGAAAATGGCTCCACGCTGGTTTACCTCTCGGTTGTGCTCCCAACGTAGCTTTTTTTAATTTTAGAAGCTTGTTTTTAAAGAATAAAAAGTCGCTCGGTCAGATCGACCTCCCGTGGAAGGTGATTTTTTGGGCGCTCGACCTCCGACTGGAGAGAAAATCTAGGTCCCGGAGGTGCCGCATCAGGTGCCTGACACTTATTCGCCAGATCCAAGCCACCGGTTGGATATAATCGTCGCCGAACATTTATTTGGACGGTACCTGTTGGGCTTGTGCTGCGCGCCGAGCACTGTTCTAAACACTGGTAATTAGGTGGGACATCGTCACCGCCCTAGATGGGACTGTAAGGAGGAGGGAATGGGATTTCCTCCATATTTTACAGATGAGGAAACCGAGGTCGAGTCGAGCGACTCATCCCCGGTCACCCAACAGATACGTGGCGGAGCCCGGATTAGAACTCGGGTCCCCAGGCCCAAGTGATGATAACGAATTCATACATTTTTATATATTTACAGTGTGGCTCAGTAGAAAGAGCCCGGGCTTGGGAGTCAGAGGTCACGGGTTCGAATCCCGGCTTTGCCACTTGGCAGCTGTGTGACTGTGGGCAAGTCACTTCACTTCTCTGGGCCTCAGTTCCCTCATCTGGAAAACGGGGATGAAGACCGGGAGCCTCACGTGGGACAACCTGATGACCCTGTATCTCCCCCAGCGCTAAGAACACACAGTACATAGCACATAGTAAGCGCTTAACAAATACTAACATTATTATTATTATTTTATTAATGTGGGGTCCATCCCCCTTGATTCTATTCATCGTGATTAAGTTGTCTTGTTTTTGTCCGTCCGTCTCCCCCGATTAGACCGGGAGCCCGTCGATGGGCAGGGATGGTCTCTATCTGTGGTCAAACTGTCCGTTCCAAGAGCTTAGCACAGTGCTCTGCACGAAGTAGGCGCTCAATAAATACTACCGAGTGAATTAGGCAGACCTTTCCGTTTGGGAGCGCCGCGGTGAACGGCGGCCGACCAACAGCGCATACGGCGCCTCGGCCGCCGCCTTCAAATGGGCTCCGGCGCTTCCCCTCGGTTCCGCGCCGAATCAAATCCCGTATTTTCAGAACTCGGAAAGGCCGGCGGCCATTAGAGTGGGGAGGCCGTCTCATCCGCGCCTCTGAAAAGGCGGCAGACGCCGCCGTATCTCTAAAAGGGTCTTGGAGAACCGCCACGTGCCCCCGTGGAGGGAGGCCTAAAACGGATGCCTGCCGACGTCCGCAAACTACATCTCGGGTAGGAATCCGTCGGCTGCGACCGTTGGTCCCCCGGGATCTCCTTGCTGACGTCCCAGCCTCCTGTTTCTCCCCGTTCCGGTCCGTACTGCGCCCAGATCGTTTTCCTACCGAGATGCTGAGGCCGTGGTGCCCCCCGCTCCTCGAGGAACCCCGGGGGGTTACCCATCCACCTCCGCGGCGGATAAAAATTCCTCACCCATCAGTTTTAAAGCCCTCGATTGCCTCGCTCCTACCTCCCCTCACTTCTCTCCCGCTCCAAGCTCCACTCCTCTGATGCTACGTGTCGCACCGGGCCTCGATCTCGCCGCCGACCCCTCGCCGGCGTCCTCACATCCTCGAATCCGACAGACGGAGACGCTCCCCTCCTTCAAAGCCCGATCGAAGGCCCTTCTCCTCCATGCTCCCCTTTCCTCTTCTCCCGCTCCCTTCTGCGTCACCCAGACTCGCTTCCTTTATTTATCCCCCGGGCCTACGGCACTTACGGACGCCGATTTCTCTTTCTTAAGGTCGGTCTCCCCCACCCCGGGCCGCCAAAGCCGTCGTGGGCGGGGAACGTGTTCCGTGATACTCTCCCAAGTGTTGGGCACGGTGCTCCGCACACAGGAAGCGATCTAGAGATACGATCAATCGGGATAATGCTGCAGAGGGGATACCGGAACCCAAGTCGCATACCCTAAATCACCGAGGTCTACGTCCTCGCTCAATTGCCGACGTGCGGCGCCGTTAACGAATTTGGTTGGAGTCAAAGAGCCAGTGGACGTCGCTCGGCGACTCTTCCTGGATCTCGCGGGACCCCTAAAAATCCAGGGTCCGGTTGGTGAGCGGGAGAAGGAACGTCGCCGAAATGTGCCGGCTAGAAGGGAAACTCCGGACCCCATCGTTGCAATTTCCAGGAATGAGGAATTCCCACAAGTCGCCGCGGCTGACGGGAAAACCGCTAGGCCAGGGGCTATTATTTCAGGCTTAGACCAAACTGCGGTTTCTTCAGAGGAAGCGTCCCGTGTATCCCGGATCTTTCGATTGAGTTCACACGCCGAAGGTCATTTATTACTAGCGAGCCGCACCTAGAGATCGGTTTTTGACTGAGGTCGATTTTCTTGGCTCAGACGGGAATTCGATTATTTGGAAAAGGATACGGTGGAAAACATCCACGTATTTTACCGATGGTTGTAATTGAGAATCGGGGCCCCCGCCCGCTATAGCGATATGGTTTGCGGAACCCACTGCCACTGGCTGCCCGGTTAAAAAATGATATTTATCGATAATAATAATAACGTGCGAAGCGCCGTTCTACTCCGGGTCGTTCTCGAACCATCTTTTTCGACCCTCCTTCCGCACGCAACTCTCCCCACTCCTCAGGAACCCGGCCTTCCCTCCTCTGTGCTCTTCAAAGGGAAATTCTCGACTACCGGCGTTAGGGCGCTTTCTCCACCCACTTTTTTCTCCGCTCTCTTCTCCCACCACACCCCAGCTTGCGCCCCAGCCCTCTGACACTGACCTTCTCGCTCTCCCGTGGCCTCCGACCTCTAACTCGACCCTTCCTCCTTCCCGGGACTCCCTCCCACTTCGAATGGGCCGGGCTGCGGCGATTCCTCTCCTCCAAGCTCCACTCCAGTCCCCTTCTCGTCGGGAAGCTTTCCTGGTTAAATTCCCTTCTGTCTCACTCTCGTCTGAGCACCCCGGCGCTTGCCGTCTCCCGTTCCGCTGTTGCGCACGCCGCTCTCGGCGTTCCATTTAAAGACCTCTCCCTCCTCTCCGCGAACTGTTAGATGTCTTTCTTCCCAGTTAGATGGGAAAGTCCCCTTGGCGGGGATCTTGATTCCTACATCTCCCGCGCTATCCCACGGGCTCAGGACGGTGCTCAACCAACGCTCTTGAACGACGGACTGATCAGCTCGCTGCTTTCGGCAAAAGCGCCTATCGGCTTCATTCCGCGTGCCTCGTAGAGAGCGCAGCATCCCGTGTGGGCTCAACGAATACCAGAAACGGACTCCGGACGTGGCCGAAGACATCTGGGCGCCTTAAGAAATCCGTGAAGACTCGGAGACCGCCTCACGACGGCTGGTCCCCGTCAGATCCCTTCCCCCGGCACCACGGGGCGGAGCGGGGGAGGTCGACCGGGTCGATCGCGGGCCGATAAATGTGGACGACGGGGCTCGTGGGGCAGAAAGCCCTCAAGTTCACCACAGGCCCCTCCGTCCCATCGGCCGGGGGCAAAATGGAGCGCTCTCGTCGGCCCTCGCCAGTGAAATCGTACAGGCGAAGCTCAAAATCTCACCCGGGATTCCGTTGGCCACGCGTCGCGTCGGCCGACCGTCAAGACAGAATGGGAAGATCACAGTCGTGGCCGGTCGCGGCTTCCAATCCAAAGGGCAGGCGGCAGGACTCTGGGCTTTGGGCCGGGTTGAGGGTTTAAGGTGAACCGTACTGGTCGAGCGCTCACTCTGGGTCCGATAAAGACGTGATCCCCGCTCTCGGGACAACTGTGGTCTGGCGACGGACATGAGAAGAAATCACGGGTGGGGGAAACAATGTGGTTTCCAGATCCGGGCGGCACTGCGACCCAGATTTCCCCGCAGATGCGCCGTAATGCTCAATTTCACCGTCACCTTCTACGGATTCGCCGTCCCTTCCCCTCGTTAATATTCCTCTTCCTCCCTCGCTGTCGGCGCCTCCGCCTCTCTCTCCTCTACTCCCCGATGCCCTCACACACTAGTTTATTGATGAGATCACAAAAATCAGGCTCGAGATCCCCCGAGGCCCACGACACCCCCTCGTTTCCCGACTATCCTCATCTTATCTCCTCTGGGTCGTCTCTCAAGAGATCTCCCGTGTGCTTTCCGAATTTCCCCACTTCTACCTGTGCCTCGGCCCCACCGGGCTCTTCGGGAACACCTGCTCTCCCTCTTCCCCGCTGCCTCCCTGCCACCGATCGACGGCCCGCACGGAGGGAGTGCTCAATAAATACGACCCAACGAGCCGATGAATGACCGACCGGCCTTAGCTCCGTCTCCCCGGGCCCATTCCCCTCTAAACCCCTCTTCTGTCCCGGCTGCCGTGACTTCTCTCTCATCTCTGTTCTCACCCCATTAGAGTCGGGCCCGCGGCATCCCCCGAGACCACGTCACAGCGTCTCGTGGTCGAGTCCGGCGAGACGCTCATTTAATCTTCCCCGACCGTACGGCTCCACACGACCCGTCGAACGGTCCCCGCTCTCTGAAAGGCGGTCGGAACTTCGTTTGGCTGCCGTGGTCCTCGCTGGATCCTCCTACCGCTCTAGTGCGAGGGTAGAGAACTCATCTCCCCACCGTAGATGCTGGGATGTCGCCCTGGGGTCCCTCGCTTTCCCGCCTCCGCTCATTCATCCATCCGATCGCACTCGTGAGGCGTTCGCGGCAAGCAGAGCGCTACTGAGCACCGGGGGAGAGTGCCGAGTGACGACGAACGGACCCATTCCCTGCCCACGGCGAGCTTACAGACTAGAGGGGCAGAGCGGCAGCGATATAAATTAATCCATTTCAGTTACATGCTCTAGACCGTGAGCTCGTTGTGGGCAGGGATTGTCTCTCTTTTTCCCCGAACTGTACTCTCCCGACTGCTCGGCCGACCGCTCGGCCCATCGCTCCGCCCGCAGTTGAGCGCTCAGGAGATACGACCAAGTGAACGAACGAGAGAAATGCTGTGGATTCACGACTCCGCACTCACTCTCTTGGGGAGCTCGTCCTCTCCCACCGATTCAGTCACCACCTCTCTTCGGAGAATAATAATTATCAGGAAGACGCCCGTCGGGCGCTTAGCAGGTGCCGAGCACCGCTCTGAGCGCCAGGGCCGGGTACCAGGCGGTGAGGTTGGACCTGGTCCCCGCCCCACCTGGGGCTCACGGTCTCAGTCCCCATTTTCCGGATGAGGAAGCTGAGGGGAGAGGCGACTCGCCCACGGGTCGCCCAGCAGACGAGCGGCGCGGCCGGGGTTAGAGCCCATGACCCCGGACTCCCAAGCCCGGGCTCTCGCCGCTAGGCCACGCCGCTCCTCTGACTCCCAGATCCACCCCGACACTAAAAGATCCCGTTTCCTCCAGCCGAACCCTGCCTCGGGATGTCACAGGGGGTCTCCTGGGTCTGGAGAATTTCGGGTGATTGCCCTATCCGCCTCATCAACACTCGCCCCTCTCCATATCGCCCTGAACTTACGACCGACGACATTTCCTCGGGTGTCACTAATTGATCGGGGGGCGGGGGAGGGAAGGGAGAAATTCCCAAATTCCCACGACGAGGGTCCTTCAGTGGGAAAAGCTCAGTAAAGCAATCGAGAAATACGACCGACTGACTGACCGGTCCCGAGCGTCTTTACGGAGCACACAAGCATTGGCCAAGTAAGCTAAGTGTGTACACGACTCCGTTCTAAGTGCTGGGAGAGAGTAGACACGTGGGAATTGGACCCCGACCCTGCGTCGAAAGGGAATCCCATTCCAGGAGCTACGTCGATCGATCAGTGGCGTTTATGGAGCGCAATCCGTGCGCAGTGAGCCATATTGAGCCCTTGGGAGACTACCGGACGAGAGCCGGTATTAGTAACGATGATAATCGTGCATTTGGTAAGCGCTTCCTCTATGGCGAGCACCGTTCTAAGCGCCGGGGTAGATACGAGGTCGTCAGGGTGTCCCACGCGGGGCTCGCGGTCCTCGTCCCCGTGTTCCCGATGAGGCCCGGCCGAGCCAGGCGAGCCGCCCCAAGTCGCCCGGCGGACAAGCGGAGGGGCCGGGATGAGAACCCACGGCCTCTGAGGCCCGAGCCGCTCGGCCAACTGAGTCGCCCGGGGTCGCGGGGCAGACGGGCGGAGGAGCCTGTGATTCCCAGCCCCCGTGGTCCAGCCACCTCGCCGGGACGTTGACTTCGGGAAGCAGCACGGTAGAGGTGTCCCCCGTCCATGAGAAGCATGTCGGTATCCCGGCATCTCTCCGGATAAGAAGAACGTCCCAAGGTCACGGGATGGGTGACCCACTGCCTGTCTCTCTGTCCCTCTCCCGCTGTCCTTTCTTCGCTCCGGCCTCTCGGTAACGCCCCTCTAGACTACAAGGTCCCGGAGGGCGGGGGAAGTGTCGGCCGACTCCGTCGTACGGGATTCTTCCGAGCGTCCGGTACACTGCTCAAAAACTACGACACGGCGATACGACCAACTGACCGTCTGCCAGGTCAGCTGGGCGGTTACTCCTTAAAAGCCACGATACTCGCCCGTTCGGCCCCGGGCCGTCGATCGTCCCCGACCCACGGCGACTCCGGAGACCCACCTCTCCCCCGACGCCCCACTCTCCATCCGGACGTGGATCTGTTGCGTTTTCTGGGTCGAAACCCGGAGGCGGTGAACCCGAGTCTCCACCCTCGCCTCTCTCCCGGGCCGCCGCTGTCCAACGTGGGGGGCGTTTCGACCCGCAGCTGGTGGCCGTCCGCTCGCCAGCCGCCGGCCAAGCTGGGAACGGACCGGACGGGCCGCGTCGGCCGGGCGACCGTGGGCGAGTCGCTTCGCCTCTCTGGGCTTCAGTGACCTCGTCGGCAGAACAGGGGTGAAGGCGGCGAGCGCCGCGGGAGACGCCCCGGTCACCCGGTCTCTCCCCCGGTGCTTAGGACGGTGCTCGGCACAGAGTGAGCGCTGACTACCATCATCCTTGCCCATCAATGGGCAGGGATTGTCTGTGTTACCGAATTGTACATTCCAAGCGCTTAGTACAGTGCTCTGCACATAGTAAGCGCTGAATATATACTATTGAATGAATCCTTATCATTACTCGGCCCCCTCTCGACGGTCATCTCACCGAGGGCAGGGGATGTGTCGGTCTCGCCCAGCGCTCGAGAAAGTAAGCACGGCCGACTGACCGGCCGGTAGAGGTCGTATCTACGACGGACTTATCGTGCGCCCAACGCTGTGCTATGTGCTGGGAAACAGTCTCCACGGGGGAAACAGACCCTGACCCTCTCCCTCAAAGGGAGACAATTGACGAATAAAGGGAGGGGAGCTGAGACAGTCACACCAGGAGCGACGAAACAACATCCGGACGACTGGGTCGGCGTTAAAAAACCCGAGAGTTCACGCTTATTTCGAGTTTGAAAAAGCATCGTGTACCTTCAAATGTCGGGCCGTAGATTGATTCGCCGCCATCGCCTTTCCCAGAGGTTATATCTGAGTCGAAGATATGTGAGAACAAGGAGAAAGCGAAAGAGAATTCAGCCTGACGACGAGAGTCTGACAGGTAATTCCCTGACACCGGGGGAGACGCGGGGAAAATTGTCGCTTTCCACCTGCATCCACCGGGCCTTCACGCCATCAAAGGGGATCGGAGGACGACATGGGAGAAAACGCTATTATCACAACTGAATTGCGTTCTGCAGTTTGAAATGGCCCCGTGCATGTTGCAAACGTGTAGATGCCGTGCTTTTCCATCTCTGTGAGCGTCAACTACAACAAATATCCTTCTAATAGAGGATCGACCAGTCCCCGTGGGAGCCCCGCGGACTAGGGAAAGGACAGACGCGCTGTAGAAGTGCGACAACGTCCCGACTTCTTGCCGTCAGGGTCGCTTTCCCTTTCCCGAAACTCCGAGGACGAAGGGCGCCGGGAAAGCTCCCTCGAGAGTTGGAAATCGGGGCCTCAGAGAGAGCATCGCGACCCTACCGCCCGCCGTCCTGTCGATCTGACGTCCCGCCTTCGTCAGTTCGAACGATTTATACAAAATGGAGGAGTGAGGAAGCTGGCGAGAGCTTCCCGCTGAGGCTTGGGGTCCTTTATTTCTTCTCCCGCACCCCGTACAGCTCTCTTACGGGGGAACCGGGTGACACCCCGAGCGGGCAAATGTGCTATTTATTCTCCCTGGGTGGTACGAGAGGCCTCTGGAAAATCTGAGCGGTGACCCATTTGGAGGGATAATCCGAGATTATCCATCCCCCCTCCCCATGACACCTTTAACTTTCAAAGTCTGTTTTTGACTTGAACGGGACCAGCTGTAGAGTGGGTACACGCGGTCCGGGTGAGACGCCAACCCACCCCGGGGCCTACGGGGGCCGAAAGGAATACGATCACCTTAACGGGAGTTGCTCCGGGTAAAAGGCCACGCGGGGAAGACGTGGGAGGAAGAAAGGTAGTGAGGAGAGCGAGAACCGTTTAGGCCGAGCTCTTCCGCAGTGGAATTTCTGGGCTCTTAAGGCCATTTGCCTGCTGGAAGTCTTAATTCCGCCATTATTTCGGACCAAAGGAGGCCGCAGACCACCCGCCATTCTCCCATGGGTCTGGCCCATTATGGGCAATCGGCTCCGTCTTCTGGGGAAAATCAACAGAGGAGAAATACCGGGGAAACTGGGCGTTTTTTAGTCCCGAGGGACTGACGGAGCCTCCCGTGGGGCCCACAGTTAACCCCAGTCCTGAGATTCCCGAACCCGCCCAGAGGAGCCGATAACACCCGCTCGGTGAAATTATTATTAGATTTCACCCGGCGGCGTGAATTTCTTAGCGCGCCTTGAATAGGCTGCAGTCTTTAGCTCACCTCCTCCTTGCAACCATCCATTCTTCACTAGTCGATGGAAAGCGGAATCTTTATAATGCAGCCTCACTCCGCTGGGAGAAATCCCGGCACTTCCGGTGCAGAGAGTCTGAAAATTGGTGCAGGTTTTGGGGCATTCGCTGGAAAAGAGCTACGGAGCGAAGAGAGAGAGTTCAGCGGGACCGGCTACGGGATGGGTGTGAAGGAGAAAATCCCGCGGGTCGAAAACCACCCTTACCTCAAACACCAGTCGCCCAATGGCTTCGTCCTGAATAGCGATGTCTAGATACGCAAAATCGTGCTGCGAAAACAGGAAGGCAAAACATGAGGGAAGAGAAGCCAGAGTTAGAGAGGGAAGGCGCGGGACGGTTGGGAAGAGAGGATTTCACCTAAAGCTCCTTCGCGCCCGCGGGTTGGGCCAGCCGGGTCCCAATCCCGGCTCTGCCGCTCATCCGGCGCGTGGCCTCGGGCGGGTCACTTCACTCTGCCGCGCCTCGGTGGCTTTTTGCTTCCCGAATCGCATACGCGGAGGGTAACGAGGCTTCCACCCAACTAAAAGGGATAGTGCTACGTGGAAAAACCCCCTTTTTAAAAATATTCTCAGCGTTAAATTGGGTCTTGCCATTTGAAAGCTCGCCGGGCGCGTCGATGGCCCTCCGTAAATGCAACGCTTTTTTTTATTTTTACAGGGGTTAACTAAAACGTGGATAATTCTGTTATATTTGTGCCTCGCTTACTTCGTCCGCAGGTGGGACACAGACTCTCCCAAGGGGTTAATAATGATAATAATGATAATGTTGGTATTTGTTGAGCGTTTACTATGTGCCGAGTACCGTTCTTAGAGCTGGGGGAGGTGCAGGGTCATCAGGCTGTCCCACGTGGGGCTCCCAGTCTTCATCCCCATTTTCCAGATGAGGTCACCGAGGCACCGAGAAGTGAAGTGACTGGCCCACAGTCACCCAGCTGACAGGCGGCGGAGCCGGCATTTGAACCCATGACCTCCGACTCCCAAGCCTGGGCTCCTTCCACTGGGCCGTGCTGGGTTAGTACGGCACTCTGCCCACAGTAAGCGTGTAAGTAAGTGAGCAGGCCTGACCGATCCCACCGGCCTCTCTCCATCCCAGCGCTCAGCACAGCGTCTGGCGGGCAGATGTGTCTTTTCCCAAAAAAACGGGATTAATGTTGGTATTTGTGAAGCGCTTACTACATGCAGAGCGCTGTTCTAAGTGCTGGGGGAGATAATAATTTTGGTATTTGTTAAGCGCTTACTATGTGCAGAGCACTGTTCTAAGCGCTGGGGTAAACACAGGGGAATCAGGTTGTCCCACGTGGGGCTCACAGTCTTAATCCCCATTTTACAGATGAGGGAACTGAGGCACAGAGAAGTTAAGTGACTTGCCCATAGTCACACAGCTGACAAGTGGCAGAGCTGGGATTCGAACTCATGAGCCCTGACTCCAAAGCCCGTGCTCTTTCCACTGCGCCGCACTGCGGAGATACAAGGTCATTCATTCATTCATTCAATAGTATTTATTGAGCGCTTACTATGTGCAGAGTACTGTACTAAGTGCTTGGAATGGACAAATCGGTAACAGATAGAGACAATCCCTGCCCTTTGACGGGCTTACAATCTAATCGGGGGAGACGGACAGACAAGAACAATGGCAATTAATAGAATCGAGGGGAAGAACATCTCATTAAAACAATAGCAAATAAATAGAATCAGGGTGATGTACATCTCATTAACAAAATAAATAGGGTGACGAAGATATATACAGTTGAGCGGATGAGTATGGTGCTGAGGGGATGGGACAGGAGAGGGGGAGGAGCAGAGGGAGGGGGGGAGAAGAGGGTTTAACTGCGGAGAGGTGAAGGGGGGGTAGAGAGAGCAGAGGGAAAAGGGGAGCTCAGTCGGAGAAGGCCTCTCAGAGGAGGTGAGCTTTAAGTAGGTTTTGAAGAGGGGAAGAGAATTAGTTTGGCGGAGGTGAGGAGGGAGGGCGTTCTGGGACCACGGGAGGACGTGGCCCAGGGTAGACGGCAGGATAGGCGAGAATGGGGGACGGTGAGGAGGTGGGCGGCGGCGGAGGAGTGGAGCCTGCGGGGTGGGCGGTAGAAAGAGAGAAGGGAGAAGAGGTAGGAAGGGGCAAGGTGATGGAGAACCTTGAAGCCTAGAGAAGTTTTTGTTTCATGCGGAGGTCAATGGGCAACCACTGGAGGTTTTTAAGAAGGGGAGTGACATGCCCAGAGCGTTTCTGCGGAAAGATGAGCCGGGCAGCGGAGTGAAGAATAGACTGGAGTGGGGAGAGAGAAGAGGAAGGGAGATCAGAGAGAAGGCTGACACAGTAATCCAGCCGGGATATTACGATATCCCGTAAACGTAAGATAACCATTTGGGTGGAGAGGAAAGGGCGCATCTTGGCGATATTATAAAGGTGAGACCGGCAGGTCTCGGTGATGGATCAGATGCGTGGGGTGAACGAGAGAGACGAGTCAAGGATGACACCGAGGTCGCGGGCCCGAGAGACGGGAAGGACGGTCGTACCGTCCACGGCGATAGGGAAGTCAGGGAGAGGACCGGGCTCGGGAGGGAAGATGAGGAGCTCGGTCTCGCTCATGTCGAGTTTTAGGTAGCGGGCAGACATCCGGGCGGAGACGTCCCGGAGGCGGGAGGAGATGCGAGCCCGAGGGGAGGGGGAGAGGACGGGGGCGGAGACGTAGATCTGTGTGTCGTCTGTGTAGAGATGATAGTCGAAGCCGTGAGAGCGGATGAGTTCGCCGAGGGAGTGAGTGTAGGTGGAGAACGGAAGCGGGCCGAGAACTGACCCTCGAGGAACCCCGACGGTTAGAGGACGGGAGGGGGAGGGGGAGCCCGCGAAGGAGCCCGAGAATGACCGGCCGGAGAGAGGAGAGGAGAACCGGGAGAGGACGGAGTCCGTGAAGCAGAGGTGAGATAAGGTGTGGAGGAGATGGGGACGGTCGACAGTGTCAAAGGCAGCTGAGAGGTCGAGGAGGATCAGGATAGAGTAGGAGCCATTGGATTTGGCAAGAAGGAGGTCACGGGTGACCTTAGAGAGAGCGGTCTCGGTAGAGTGGAGGGGACGGAAGCCGGATCGGAGGGGGTCCGGGAGAGAACGGGAGTTAAGGAATTCTAAGCAGCGAGTGTAGACGACTCGTTCTAGGATCTTGGAAAGGAAGGGTAGGAGGGAGATAGGGTGATAACTAGAAGGGGAAGTGGGGTCGAGAGAGGGGTTTCTTAGGATGGGGGAGACATGGACATGTTTGAAGGCAGAGGGGAAGAAGCCACTGGATAGTGAGCCGTTAAAGATAGAAGTTAAGGAGGGGAGGAGGGAAGGGGCGATGGTTTTTAAGATGAGTGGGAATGGGGTCCGAAGAACAGGTGGAGGGGGTGGCACTTGCGAGGAGGGAGGAGATCTCCTCTGAGGATACTGCAGGGAAGGATGGGAAAGTAGGGGAGAGGGTTGGGGGGGGAGGCAGGAGGGGGAGGGGTGACTTTGGGGAGCTCAGACCTGATTGTGTTAATTTTTGTGACGACGTAGGTGGCCAGATCATTGGGGGTGAGGGATGGGGGAGGGGGAGGAACGGGGGCCTAAGGAGAGAGTTAGAGAAGCAGCGTGGCTCAGTGGAAAGAGCACGGGCTTTGGAGTCAGAGGTCATGGGTCCGAATCCCGGCTCGGCCACTTATCAGCTGTGTGACTTTGGGCAAGTCACTTAACTTCTCGGTGCCTCAGTTACCTCATCTGTAAAATGTGGATTAAGATTGTGAGCCCCAAGTGGGACAACCTGATTCCCCCGTGTCTACCCCAGCGCTTAGAACAGTGTTCGGCACATAGTAAGCGCTTAACAGATACCAACATTATTAGAGTTAAAGGTCCGGAACAATCGGCGGGGATGACGGGCATGGGTGTCGATGAGGGAGGAGAAGAAGTTCTGCCTGGCCGAGGAGAGGGCAGAGTTAAGGCAGGAAAGGATAAATTTCAAATGGATAAGGTCGGCTCGGTGCTTGGACTTTCGCCAGCAGCGCTCGGCAGCTCGAGCATAAGAGCGTAGGAGGCGGACGGAGGCGGTGACCCAGGGCTGTGGGTTAGTGGAGCGAGAGCGGCGGAGGGAAAGGGGGGCGAGTGAGTCGAGATGAGTAGAGAGGGTGGAGCTGAGAGCGATGACCTGATCGACGAGAGTGGGAAGAGCGGACGGGGGGCCAGGTGGGGAGAGATGCTTTTGGAAAGACGGATGGGATCGAGAGAGCGGAGGTCTCTGTGGGGGAGTAGCAAAGATTTGCAGGGGGAGGGAGTGTGAGAGAGGAGGCAGGTGAGAAGGTTATGGTCCGAGAGAGGGATTTCAGAGTTGGGTGAGGGAGGAGGTGGTGCAGCAGTAGGAGATGACGAGATCGAGGGTGTGACCGAGTCGGTGAGTGGGCGAGGTATAGTGGAGCAGGAGGTCGGCAGAGTCGAGGAGCGATAGCGGGCGGGCGGCAGAGGAGTCGTCGGGTACATCCGTGTGGGTGTTGAAGTCTCCGAGGATCAGAGTGGGCAGAGAGAAGGAGAGAAGGAAGGTGAGAAAGGGGTCTAGGTGGTCGAAGAAGTCGGAGGTGGGACCCGGAGGGCGGTAGATGACGGCTACAAGTACCTGGAGGGGGTGGTAGAGGCGAATGATGTGGGCTCGGAAGGAGGGGAAGGAGAGGGAAGGTGGAGGAGGGATAGTGCGGAAGCGGCAACGGGGCGAGAGGAGGAAGCCGACGCCTCCTCCCTTTCCGGCGAGTCTGGGGGAGTGGGAGAAGGAGAGGCCTCCGCCGGGGAGAGCGGCGGCGGAGACCGTGTCTTCGGGAGTGAGCCACGTTTCCGTAAGGGCGAGGAGGAGGAGAGAGCGGGAGGGGAAAAGGTCATGGACGAAAGGTAGCTTACCTGTAATGGAGTGGGGGTTCCAGAGGCCAAACTTGAAAGTAGCTGTGGGTGCAAGGCGAGGAGGAGGGGAGAGCGGGGGGAGGGGAAGGTTTGGATGAGAAGGAGGTGGCGGGGCCCTGGGCGGGGAGGGGGAGGAGGGGTGACCGTGGGACAGGAGGACTGGGATGGGGCGTGGGTGGGGAAGAGGGAAGGGGGGAGGGGGTGAGGAGGAGGTTTGGTGGGGGGAGAGTAGGGGAGGGGGAAGAGGGGTGGCGCTGGTATAGCGGGGTTCTAGGGCGGGGGAGGGGAGGGAGGGAGGAGGCAGAGGAGAGAGTGGGAAAGAGCTGGGAGAGAGAGGGGAAGGGGAAGGGGAGGCTAGGAAGGGGCGGGAGGGAGGAGGGGGGTGGAGGGACATGGCGAGGCCAGAGAGGTGGGTGGCAGCACTGACGACGATAAACGATAACATGCGAAATTGGTAATACAGTAACATGATACAGTACGATACAATAAAATAGTGTTAATAAGCGGGCGATGACCAGGGTCGGGGGTCGACTTGACTAAGGGTCGACCTGATCAAAATCAAAGTCAAGAGGCCAGCGGCAAGGAGAGTCCCGGAGCTCACGGTCCAAATGTCTCTGAGGCGTCGGCGGGAGCCCTGAGGATGTCCGGGGTGGGTTGCGGGCGTAGGCGGCGGCTAAGGTAAGGTAACACGGTGAGAACAAGGACATCGTGGCCCGGGGCGGGGGAGATCAATCACCTCACGGGGGGGGGGGGGGGGGGGGGGGGGGGGGGGGGGGGGGGGAGAGGAGGTGAGGGCTTCCCAAAATGGCCGCTTCAGGCAGAGTGGAGGGAGGGCGGTTGGGGAGCACAACGTCCCCGGGCCCAGGCAGGGGCACACAACGTCCCCAGGGCCGGGCAGGGGAGCGCAACGTCCCCAGGGCCGAGCAGGGGAGCGCAACGTCCCCAGGGCCGACCAAGCAGGGGAGCGCAATGTCCCCGGGGGAGAGCAGGGGAGCACAATGGGAGCTGATGGCTGGGGGTCTGTGGGGGCGGGGAGGGGCGGGGGGGGGAGATCCTTACTGTCGGAGTCCTTGAGCGGGTCATCAGGGGGAGGCTCACAGTCTCCATCCCCATTTTCCAGATGAGGGGGACTGAGGCCCAGAGAAGTGAAGCGACTTGCCCACGGTCACCCGGCTGCCATGGGGCAGAGCCGGGATTCGAACCCACGACCTCCGACTCCCAAGCCCGGCTCTTGCCGCTGAGCCACGCCGAGGTGTCTACGACACAGGTCACGGGAGGCTGGGGACCGCGTCCGACCCGGTCGCCTTAGGTTCGGTCGGATTTACCGAGCGCTTACTACGTCCCTCAGATCCACCCGGGGGCTCGGCGGAAATCCGAGAGCGGTCGACGGGATGCGGGGACGGCCCCGGCTGCAAGGGGTTTTGGCTCCCGTGACGGCCTCCCTCGCCAGCGTTAGGATTCCTCCCAAACGCCCACGGCGTCCGGCCCCTTCCTCCCCGGCTTCCCCCTCCTCGTTGGGCCCGGGAGAGTTTTCCCGGTCTCCTCACGGCCATCGCCCGTATTCGCCGAGGGTTCCCCGGGGGCGGAATAGTGAACCGAGCGCTTGGGCGGATATAATAGGCCATCGCCACCGGCCCCGGCCCCGGCCTGCAAAAGGCGGCCGATCCTGCGTGGAACGGCGAAAGCGCATCCCACTGAGAGGTTCTGGTGATAAGAGTGAACGATTACGGTGTTCGTTAATAATAATGTCGGCATCTGTTAAGCGCTTACTATGGGCAGAGCACTGTTCTAAGCGCTGGGGAGATACAGGCTCCCCCGTGAGGCTCCCAGTCTTCAGCCCCATTTGACAGCTGAGGGAACTGAGGCCCACAGAAGTGAAGCGACTTGCCCACGGTCATCCAGCTGCCGAGCGGCGGAGCCGGGATCCGACCGGCCCGAGGTCGCGCGGGCGGCCGAGCCGGGATCAGAACCCACGCCCCGCGGGCCCGGATTGGAAAAATAAAAGAGGACCCGCAAAGAGACGCCACCTGCCTTGGGGTTTTGCAGATAGTTGATGCAGAAATCCGAGGCGACAGCTTCGTAGAAGGCCTTGGGTTTAGGATCCTTATAATCCCACTTCTCGGAGGACCAGGCCAGCAGGGCATCTTCGTCCCCCAGAAGCTGGCCGTCGGTAAAACACATCACGCGGGCAGGATACGCCCACATCTCGCCCCGGAGCTCCTGGAAGGAAAAAGAAAGGGGACAGGCCGCCCGGTGAGGGAATTCTCATTCCATTCACATCCCCGACCGCGTCGGGGCGTCGACCCGGATTCGCTTCCTCCGCCCTATTTCCACGCTTGGAAAACGAGACACGCCGGCGACCCCGTTTCCACACTTGGAAGGCCATAAAGAGAGGAAGACACCCTGGGGGCCCCTCGGATCACAGAAAATAAAGGAAAAAATATTACAGCGGATCCAAATGTCGGTCACCCTTCGGGGAGAGCGAATAAAACGCACGACGTGAGGTCGGCGATCTTCCCGTAGCGAACGCGTTATTGGGGCCGAATGCCGACTTCCCTTTTGGGGATGCCGAGTCGAAGCTGAAAGGAAAAGAAAAATACCACTTTTTTTCCCAAAGGGCGGGCGTCTCCTAGACACGGAACCGGCCCCCGACCTAACGGAGTTCTCCCGCGGCGAAGGACGTCGAGCGTTGGACGCTCGGCGTTCGTTCTAGGCTCCGCGGTCCCTGCCGGATCGAGGGAGTCGGGCCTAGAATTCTTCAGGGGAAAGGAACTACCGAAATCTCGGGTATTTTATTCATAATTAATTCTCATTTAATCGTTTCGCCGCCCCCCTCTCATCGTATCCCTTCGCTAGGATCGGGAATATCGGACCGGCCAGGGGGGATTCGGGAGACATCGCGCTTGAATTTTCCGCACGTCGGAGTGCTTTCGATCCCCACGTCCCGGAATGACGCCCGGGACCTCGGTACTTGAATTTCAGCCCCACCGGTGGATCGCTGGTGCCGACCTGTCCGTTCCAAGCGCTTAGTACGGTGCTCTGCACATAGTAAGCGCTCAATAACCCCTACTGAATCAACGAATCTCAAATCACCTTTCCGGTCCGGGTAGAGGTGCGGCGGATAGAAAAAATTCACAGAGCACGTTCTCCTCTGAAAGAAAACCGATCAAAATACCTTTTTTTTCTCCTGTAAATATTCGTTCCAAGCAAATTCCATTAGAGGAAGAATGATCGGTTCTGCGAATTTGGTGGGAAAACTCTTCTTCAGGCTCTAGACGTTCAGAAGGAGGAAAAACACATTTCAGGGAACTTAATTTCATTTGCAAGAGCCATCTTCAGAGAAGCCGCGTGGCTGGACGGCAAGAGCCCGGGCTTGGGAGTCCGAGGTCATGGGTTCGACTCCCGGCTCCGCCACTTGTCAGCTGGGTGACTGTGGGCAAGTCACTTCATTTCTCTGGGCCTCAGTGACCTCATCTGTAAAATGGGGATTAACTGTGAGCCTCACGTGGGAAACCTGATGACCCTGTATCTCCCCCAGCGCTTAGAACGGTGCTCTGCACACAGTAAGCGCTTAACAAATACCAACATTATTAAAATGGGGATGAAGACTAGGAGCCTCTCGTGGGGACAACCTGATGACCCTGTATCTCCCCCAGCGCTTAGAACAGCGCACATTGTAAGCGCTTAACAAATACCAACATAAGGGAAGCAGCGTGGCTCAGTGGAAAGAGCCCGGGCTTGGGAGTCAGAGGTCATGGGTTCAAATCCCGGCTCTGCCGCTTGGCAGCTGTGTGACTGTGGGCAAATCATTTTACTTCTCTGGGCCTCAGTGACCTCATCTGGAAAATGGGGATGAAGACCGGGAGCCTCCTGTGGGACAACCTGATGACCCTGTATCTCACCCAGCGCTTAGAACAGTGCTTGGCACGTAGTAAGCGCTTAACAAATACCAACATTATTATTATTATCATCATCTGCCATTTTATTTATTGGAATTGATGCCCGCTTAGCTGTACTGATGCCTGCTTCCTCCCCTCTAGCCTGTGTGCTCACTGTGGACGGGGCTGGCCTCTCTTTGTTAATAATAATAATAATAATAATGATTTATGATGGCATGTGTGAAGCGCTTACTACGTGCCGAGCACCGCTCTAAGCGCTGGGGGAGACACAGGGTCATCAGGTTGTCCCCCGTGGGGCTCCCAGGCCTCATCCCCATTTTCCAGAGGAGGTCACTGAGGCCCAGAGAGGTGAAGCGACTCGCCCCGAGCCACACAGCCGATGAGGGGCGGAGCCGGGATTCGAACCCATAATAATAATGTGGGTATCTGTGAAGCGCTTACTGTGTGCCGGGGAGATCCGAGGGAATCGGGTTGTCCTAGGTGGGGCTCTCGGGCTTCACCCCATTTCACAGATGAGGGAACCGAGGCCCAAAGAGTAATAACAATGATGACGTTGGTATTTGGGAAGCGCTGACTATGTGCCGAGCACTGTTCTAAGCGCTGGGGGGAGATGCAGGATCATCGGGGTGTCCCCCGGGAGGCTGACAGTCAATCCCCATTTTACAGATGAGGTAACCGGGGCCCAGAAAATAATAATAATAATAATGATGATAATAATAATAACGTTGGTATGTGTTAAGCCCTGACTATGTGCCGAGCACTGTTCTAAGCGCTGGGGGAGCTACAGGGTGGTGAGGCAGTCCCACGTGAATCCCCATTTTCCAGCTGAGGTCGCTGGGGCCCAGAGAAGCGAAGTGACTGGCCCGAGGTCACACAGCTGACGGGTGGCGGAGCCGGGAGTGGAAGCCACGCCCTCCGCCTCCCCAGCCCGGGCTGTTGCCATTGAGCCCCTCTGCACGGCACCCCGCCCAGCGCTTAGGACAGTGCGCCGCACCTGATATAACTGCGAGGGGCCGAACGAACGAACGAACGAACGAACGAACGGGAGGCCGGAGAGGGGCGAGGCCCCCCGCGCCCCCTCGGGGCTCCCGGCAGTGGTACAGTCCGCCCCCCGCGCGCGCGCCGGACATTGGTCTCGCCCGGGGGCCGAGGCGGGAAGGGCCGGCCGGAAGTGACGTGAGCGGCGGTTGCTCCCTCCCCCCCCCCCGTCTCTGTCTCTCCCCCTTCCCCCGCGGCCCCCCCCCCCGCCCGCCGGGGCGGGGCAGGCGCTGACCTCGGCCGCCTTCTTGGCCACGTGAAAGGCGGGCGCCTTGAGCAGCCCCGCCACCTCCAGCCGGTGGGGAGGGGGGCCGCCCGCCGCCGCCGCCGCCGCCGCCATGGCCCCGCCGCCTCCGCCCGGGGCTGACGTGGCCACGCCGCCTCGGTAGCCATGGCAACCCCCGACGGGACGCCGCCCCCTGCCGGACCCTGCCGGAACTGACTCCATCCGCCACTACGCCTACTGACGATCACGCTGGTGTTCGTTAATAATAACGTTGCTATCTGTTAAGCGCTCACTATGTGCAGAGCACCCTCCTAAGCGCTGGGGTAGACACAGGGTCATCGGGTCGTCCCCCGTGAGGCTCACGGTTAATCCCCATTTTACAGATGAGGTCACTGAGGCACGGAAAAGGGAAGCGACCGGCCCACGGTCACACAGCCGCCAATAATGAGGGTATTCGTTAAGCGCTTACGGTGTGCACGGCACTGTTCTAAGCGCTGGGGGCGATGCAGGGTCATCAGGTTGACCCACGTGAGGCTCCCGGTCTTCATCCCCGTTTTACAGATGAGGGAACCGAGGCACAGAGAAGTGAAGTGACTCGCCCAGAGTCACACAGCTGACAGGTGGCCGAGCCGGGATTCAAACCCACGACCTCTTGGCTCCCCAGCACGCTGCAGAGCCGGGACTCAAACCGACGGCCTCTGACTCCTAAGCCCGGGCTCTCGCCACCGAGCCACGCTGCTGCTGTCGGCATTTGTGAAGCGCTTACTGTGCGCCGGGCGCTGTCCTAAGCGCTGGGGGAGATGCAGGGTCATCGGGCGGTCCCGCGGGAGGCCCCATTTTCCAGATGAGGGAAATGAGGCCCAGAGAGGTGAAGTGACTTGCCCACAGTCACCCGGCTGACAAGGGGCGGGGGCCGGCATTCGAACCCATGACCGCCGACTCCTCTTCTGTGGGTTAATAATAATAATAATAATGACGAGGATGATGCCGGTGGTGGCGTCCGGTGAGCGCTTCCTCCGTGCGCAGCCCTCTTCTAAGCGCCGGGATGGAGCCGGGGCCATCAGGTCGTCCCCCGTGGGGCTCCCAGGCTTCATCCTCCTCTGCCGGAGGAGGAAACCGAGGCCCAGAGAGGTCGGGTGACTGGCCCGAGGTCACCCGGGCTGACAAACGGCCGAGGCGGAATTAGAACCCAGGATCTGCGACTCCCAATCCCGGTCTCCGGCCCTCGAGCCACGCGGCCTCCGCTCGCTACGCGCAAAGCGCCGCCGACGGTACCGTTGAAGCGCTCCGTCTTTCATTCGGTCGTACTTATCGAGCGCTTTCGGTGTGCCGAGCGCTGTACTAGGCGCTTGGGAAGGGCAATTCTTTCTCCCCGCGCCGCGGGCTCGGGTTCCGATCCCGGCTCCGCCGCTCGTCTGCTACGCGACGTTGGGCAAGTCGCTTCGCCTCTCGGGGCCTCGGTTCCCTCGTCTGGAAAATGGGGCCTCACGTGGGACGCCCTGATTGCCCTGCATCTACCCCAGTGCTTCGAAGGGCGCTCCGCACGTATCCGGCCCGTTCCTCCCTCACACTTGTTCTTCCGAATTACGATGACGGTTGCATCCAGACCTCGCTGCGCACCCAACCCTGTGCTAAACCCCAACGCGATGACCTCAGATGCAGGTTCACAGCCTCGAGGGGAGTGAGGACAGACTTCTGAAATAGAGGGTTATTGAGGAATCAGAGAGCTTTTCTTCCGACGACGCGCATTTGGTTGGGGACGGACTACCAATTCGTTGCATTCCAGTCGCCCGAGCCCTCTGCGGAGTGCTCTGCACGGAGTAAGCGCTCGGTACACACCGCCGATCGCCGATACGATACCGCGCTAGATGGCTTCACGCGGCAGTTACGTTAGAGCGCAGCCCTTAGTCGGTCTCACGAACGCGCCGTTTTTTTTGGTGGGGGGAATACGTGCCTCGTTACGGAAGAAGCGACGGCACCTCGGGATATTTCGGGTGGAAATTTCTGCGGAAATCGTACGCCAACATTTTCGTCTTTCACCCAACCGGTCTTGACCCAGTTTTCCTTTCCTGGACCGTTTCTCCAAACCATCACAATGGCCCTTCTGGTTACTCGGCATCGGTATCTGCATGTTCTCGTCTGCCCGTCTCCCCCGATTAGACCGTAAGCCCGGCAAAGGGCGGGGACCGTCTCTGTTACCGATTTGTCCATTCCAAGCGCTTAGTACAGTGCTCTGCACGTAGTAAGCGCTCAATAAATACTATTGGATGAATGAATGAATGAATGAATGGGGCTAGAGCCCCTAAAATTGTAAAAAAGTAATGATTTACTCCCGCCGCTGTGCTTTGGTTGCAATTTCCCACTTCTGGAGTGATTTTTATCGAAATCCACTCACCTCTGCACGTCCGGCGGAATCCGGTCACGTTCGCGGATGACAAAAATGCGTCTCCGCCCCAAGCGACCAGACGTCGGGGGGCCGGAGGCGAGCGATAATCCCAGTTTGAGCGAAAGCCTCTCGGTGGTTTTCTCTTCCGACGTCCGCCTTCCCTCCCTGTGCCAGGGCGGCGGTGCTCGTTAAGCGCTTAACGCGCGCAGAACGCCGTGCCGCGTGCCGGGACGCGAGAAGGGATCGGTCCCGGGCCCCGTCCCTTGAGAGGCTCGCGATCCCCGGCGCTGAGGCCCGAACCGAAGGACAGACGTCTACGAGGCCAAAGAGGTGACGTACGCCAGGCGGCCTTTAATGTGAGAGCCGTTTGGCAGACGATAAAAGCGAGTGGCGACTTCGACCGGGGAAAAGGCTCGCGCTCTCGTCCCGGGCGAGGGACGGACGCCGGAGCGGAAGCCCCTCGTCGCTTTCGGTCGGGTGCGGGTGAACGGGAAAGGATTTCGTCCACTCGGGATGGGGGAGATCCCCCCCCGCTCCCCCCCTTCGGGAAAACCCGACGGTGGATTTTCGGATGGCCACTGGGTGACCGGGGGTGGGTGGGGGTCACGCGGCTTAGGGCGCGTGAGGGCGGGCGGCCTCCGTACGGAGCTCCTCCGTCGCCGTCTGGTGAGCGCGGAGCTGTTCGAGGGCCTCCTTGGACAACGTGACGACGTGCGTCTCCTCGGGCCGGGGGCCCCCCGCCTGGGCCGCCGGGATCGGGTCCCGCGGCCGCTCCGGCTGCGGGGCGAGGAAGGTGAGATCGGCGGCCGCCGCCGCCCCGCCCCGAGCCCCCTCGGCGGGACCGGGCGCGAAACCGAGGTCCCGCCCGGAGTCCGTCACGAGGAGCTGAATCTCCCGCTCTCCGGAAGCGGCCAGTTGGTACTGCTGGAGCTGAAGGCCATCCCCGGCCTCCTCGGGGTTCCCGCCGGCCTCCGGGAGGCGCCTCTCTTTGACGTGGATCTTCGAGTGAGCTTTGAGGTTGTCTAGCCGGGAAAACTGGAGGTGGCACTCGGGGCAGGAGAAAGGCTTCTTACCCGTGTGTAATATACAGTGTCTCCTCTTAGCGCTGGAATCGGAGAAGGACTTCCCGCATATTCCACAAGTATATGGCTTTTCTCCTCTGAAAGAGAAGGATTCGGAGGGAGGGGAGGAGGAGGGGAAGGGAGGAGGTGAAAAGGCAGAGACGTTTCGAGTCGCTGGCGGCGTGAAGACGTCCGGACGTGAGCGCTCAGAAGCGGCGTGGGCTACGGGCCGCGGGTTCTGATCCCCCCCCTCCGCCGCGTGACGCCCCCCGCCCCCGGGACGAGACACCTCCCCTCCCCGGGCCTCGGTCCCCCCCTCGGCCGAACGGCGACCGAGACCGCGACCGCATCGTATCCGCCCCGGCGCTTCCAACGTAGCAGGCGCCTAACGAGGACCGTCGGCAATGGGAGGAGGGCAGCGCCTCGACCGCCGTAAGCGACGGATAAGCCCGCCCGCGGCGACGCGGCGACCGCTTTGGGGAGAACCCTCGGGTCTGCCGAAGACCGGGCTGCGTCGACCGTCGTTTCGGTCCCAGATATCGTGTTGGGGGACGGTTGGGAGCATCGGTACGCGGTCTCCGTCGCGCTGCGGTGAGGGCGGCGGACGGCGGGAGGGCCTGTTTTAAAGCAGTCTCGCCTCGTCCGACCCCTCCCCTGCCGCTTCTCCGTCTCCTCCCGGAGAGGGCCCGTTTCGTTCCATTTGTGGGCGATGAGGAACGAATTGTCAGTCGCTGGGGCTGGGGATCTCTTTACCACGCTACCGGACCCCGGGCCGCGGGTTCCGATCCCGGCTCCGCCGCCGGGCGGCCGGGGGACTCCGGGCCGGTCCCCGAGCCCCTCTGGGGCTCGGGGACCTCGTCGGGAAAACGGGGATTGAGACCGTGAGCCCCACGCGGGACATCACTATCGTCGTCCCCAGGCACCGGTCTGGAGCCGGTACAGCTAGATAACACAATTCCCCGCCTCCAGACTCGAAGCCCGCCGTGGGCAGGGATCGTCTCCCTCTCACGCTGAACCGGACTCTCCGAGCTCCCGGTCCAGTGCTCGGCGCGCAGTACTGCTCCGCCTGACCCGACCCTAGCGCCGTGGAACGGCCGCTACGTTCCTCTGGCCTCCCGGTACGTTCGGTCCCCACTCGCCCTCCCCGTTCTGGCAGGAGGGGGAGGGATCTCCGTAAGGTATTCCCGCCGGCTCATTCGGGAGCCCGGAAAAACGCCTCGGTCGCGGGAGTGACCGTGACGGCGACGGGCGCCTCTTCCTCTCTAGTCCGCTGAGTCCCCGCTCCTGATCTGGAAATCCGGTTTTAAGGGCCCGCTCTCGAGGGCTCTGGAAAGAAAAAACCAGCCCGCAGAGAAGCGCCCCGCCCTGGGGGTCGGCGCCCGGGCCTGGAAGGCGGAGGGACCCGGGTTCTAATCCCCGCTCCGCCCGTCTGCGGCGCGACCCGGGCGGGTCGCCTGACATCTCTGCGCCTCGGTGACCTCGCCTGCGGAATGGTGCGACCGCGTGGGACGGGGGGGGCTCTGTCCAAGCCGATTAACGTGGATCTGCCTCAGCGCTGAGACCAGTGCTTGGCACAGCGTAAGCACGGCGATCGGAACGCCTTTCCGTCGGGCGACGGGGGGGGGGGGGATAAATTCCCGTTCCCAAGTTCCCTGTCGAGAGCTAGCTCCCCTCTCCCGCGGGAAATCTCCCGGTTTGAGTCCCAGCGCCCGCATCGCCGGTCTAACTGGGATACACGGGGCCGGAGAGGCGGGAAGACGTGATACGGAACGCTCGGCCCGCGGTTTCCGGTGACGCGGGATCGCCAACCAACCTAAAAGCCTAAGACGACGCGATTCCCCGGCGCTCGGATCGGAGCCGACCTGGATCCCGTTTGTCTCCGGCGACGGGGGCTTGTCGCCGAGGAGCCTGGCAGACCCCGGGGCGGACCCGATGGGGGGGGGACACGCGCCACCGTCGGAAAAGGGACCGCGACTCGTCAAACGCCGCCCGGACTGTACCGGTGGATTCTGATGTGAGTCTGGAGGGAGCTTTTCGCCGTGAAAGAATTGCCACAGATCTCGCACGTGAATGGCTTCTCGCCTAGAAGAAGAGAAAGACGAGTTCAATTTTAGATCAGAATGACAATAAACCTTAAAGATCGCTGCCCCGATTTTCTACCACATCCGCCCCGGCGGGAACGGGACGTTACCGCGGCTGTTCTGTTTCAGAAAACCGTCGAAATCCCCGGAGGGAAGGAGGAGCGACCCGGTAAGCTTTGCAATCCGCGCTTCTAGATCCTCTTCCTTCCAAAAGCCCGTGACCCGACTGATGTTTTTAAAACTGAATCCTCGGGGGAGTCGGTCGGCGGGGGATCCCGCCACCGGAACGGCGGAGGGTCGGACGGTCATCTCAAAGAGCGGTCCGCGAGAAAACCCGAACCGAACGGAAGCCGATCGCTTATCTTCCATTCAACAGTATTTATGGAGCGCTTACTACGCGCAGAGCACTGTACGAAGCGCTTGGAACGGACCATTCGGCAACAGATACGTGCAGCACGCTCCACTAAGCACCTGGGAGAGTCCCGCCCAGAAGGGCGGACGCGCGTTCCCTGCCCGCAACAAGCTTACGGTCTGGTCGGGGGGAGGGAGAGGCGTTAATGTAAATAAACGGCAGACACGGACGTAAGCGGCGTGGGGCCGGGCCGGGGGACGGATTAAGGGAGCGAGTCGGGGCGGCACAGAAGGGGGGAGGAGGAGGGCCGAGGCGGGGAGGAGTCACCGTCCTTAAGTCGGAATGCGCTCTCGCAATCTAACCGAGCGGCTCTCGCGCACGGCGGAAGAGTCTCCCGGTCTGGGGGCCGAGTTCCCCCTCTCCTCGGACGTCACGCAAAAAACCGCGGCGGGTGGCGGGGTCCTCGTGGGGCACCTCCGACGTGCCCGGGGCCGTACTGAGCCCCTACGAGCCTCTATTCCGAAAAGAACGAGTGGGACGGGGCCCGGGAGTCGCCGCGACGGACCCCCGACCGGGGAACGCGCTACTAAATACGCCTCGGCCGAACCGCCCACGGAAAACGCGGGAGGACTATTCTCTCGCCGGAGGTTTCCGTCAGAATTCCGGCAGCCCATTAGGCTCGGGAGGGTCTAGAGAGGAAAAGGCGACCGCCGCGGTCAGAAGGTTCCGGAGAGGGCAACGGGACGACGGCAGTCCGCCGAACTGGACGTCACTCACCCGTATGCGTCCTCAGATGCTTCTTTAACTGGGACGCGTCCATGAATTTTCGATGGCAGTGGTTACATTCCGGCAGCGCGTGGCCTTGTCGGGAAAAGAACACAAAAGGGGCTCGGGGCACGCAGATCTGGGTTCGGAGGACCCGCCCCCCTCGATACTTCAGGGAGAGATGTCGGCCGATCCTTTCCACGGTGCCTATTTCGCCCATCCCCCCTCGCCGACTTCCAGAAAGACCGCAAAATCGATTCGGGGGCTCCCCGAGGCATCCCGTTTAATTAGTCTGGGGAACAACTCCCAGCCCGGCACCTCCTGGGCAGGAGCGGACCGACTACAGAGAGAGACGGGGGCGCCTAAGGTCGCTCCCACCTGGGCGGCGCCGTCAAGTATGTTAAATACCCCCTTGCGGGGGGGTCTCTCGGCCCTTCCCGGGATGACGCGATCAACTGACTGTTAACGGCCGAGCTTCGCACGCCGCCCTCTGGCTCGGGTGGCGCTAGGCCCGTGCCGGCTACGGGCCGACGCGCGCGGCGCGACCCGCCCCCGGGAGGAGGACGCCAGAGGCAGCCGTTACCGACGTGGAGGAAAAACCAAAGAAAACGCGGATCTCGGACGTGCCGGGGTCAGGCGGCCGGCCGGGATTTAGCGGAGCCGATCGTCTTTACGCGGTTAACGTGTAGGTGGGTCGATTCACCCGTAGCGCACGTTGATATCGCGCCCTCCGCTCGCAGGTTACTATTTTTCCCGAGTTTCACGACTCCTCATCGCTTCGAAGACTCTACCGGCCTCGTGCTGGCCGACGTGACCGTTCTTCCCGTCCGAGTCCGCGGGAAGCCGCGCTTCCCCCAGCCCGCTCTGGCTTCGAACGTGTTTACACGGACTCGCTCCGATCGCGGGTCTCCCACGTCGTCCGACGTCGCCGCCGAGCCGGCCGCCACGTCAGGGCTAACCGGCGATTTTTTTAGGCTCCCGGTACGCGTCGACCACCGCGCTGAGCGCTCGGGTCGGACGCGGGCCCCGTCCCAGCCGGGGCTCGCGGGAGGAGGGGGGTGAGGGAAACGGAGGTGCAGAGAGGCGAAGTGACTTGCCCCCGGTCACCCGGCGCAACGGGGATTAGAACCCAGGTCCCTCTGACTCCCGGGTGCCGCCGCCTCTGACTGAGGCTCCGGAGGCTTAAACCAAGCAACTTTATCAGTAACAGCCGCGGTCTCCGGTAAGTGCTTGCTAGGTGGAAAAGCACTCTTCTAAACACCGGGGGGGGGATCCCGGGCGATCGGGTCGGACCCCGTCCTCGCCCCCGGCTCCCGATCTGAGCGCGGGGGGGGGGGTAGGATTTCACCCCCGGTTTACAAACGAGGTAGAGCGAAGCGTAAGCGACCGGCCCGAGGTCCCGCTGCAGGCAGACGGTGACGCTGGGGTTCGAGCTCGGGCCCTCCGATAAGGTCCCGCCGCCCGACCGCGTCGCTTCCCTTTCAATTGTTTTCTTAGTTAAAAACCAGAAACCGACGGAGCGACGGAGAGGGCCGGTTCCCTGCCGCTCTCGATTATTCAGTCGGCAAGCTTCCGTTAAACACCGTGTCGCGCCCATCCCCGACGGAGTGAGTCCAGCTTGCTTTCGGAGCCTTCCGGTTCGCCACGTCCAGTTCTTCCCGCCCCCGGATTCCCACCCACCCGTCCGAGGGTGCCGAGCTCGACTTCTCCACGTTTCCCCTACCTGTATGAACTCGGTAATGGCTCTTTAGCTGTCTCTTCTGGCTGTAATATTTGCCACACTGATCGCAGGTGAACGACTTCTGCCCTGCAGAAGAAATGACGAGTCACCCGAGGCGGCGAACCTCCTCAGAAACGTTCTCGCCAAACGGCCGAGGCCGACGGCGGCCCGGGTCGGGACGCGCCGTCGCGGAGAGGAGGAGAGGCGGCGGACGGGGCACCGTCGCGCCGTACGACGAGCGTCGCCTCTGCCAACTAAGACGCGGATCTATTTTATTTCAACTCAAAAGAAAGGGCTCGTGGAGGGGGGTTTCGACCGACGGGGTCCCGGAGGGGTTCCGAGGCGGTCCGGGAGGACCGCGGAACGGCCGAGCGGAAGCGGAGCGAGGGTGCCCAGAGGAAAACGGAAAAAACCCGAAGGAAAACCCAAAAGACGCCCGCCGGTGGTTTATACCAAAGCTGGGTTCCACTGCGGGTCTCTCTCACCCCCTTCTCTCCCTCTCTCCCTCCCGCCTCGGCCTGCGGCGGGCCCGCGTCCGGGGCCGGTCAGGGACGGACCCCATCCCTCGCTGCGTTTCCAGGAAGGAGCGCGGCTGCTGGAAATTCATTCCATCGGTCCTATCTCCCGAGCGCTCCCCGGGCGCAGGTCGCCGTACGAGGGGCTCGGAAAGTCCGGTCGGGCCGCCGGACGGAGGCGACCCCCCTCCCCGACTCCTGCCCGCCCGCTCCTCTACCGACGCCGCTGAGAAGCGGATTGGGTCGGGTCCCGGCGGCCCTCCGGGGGGACGGGGTGGGGGACCCGCCGATCCCTCCGGCTTGGAGACGGCGGGGCGGACGGCGCAGGGGAGGGGAGGAGGCCCGCTTCGACTGGAACGCCGCCTCCCCACGCCGCCGGGGCCGGGGCGGTCGCGGGCCTCCTCCCCTCTCCCGGCGGCTTCCTACCGTGTCGGGAGGGCCACCCGGAGGAGGTGTTGGGGTGGGGGATGGGGAGATGGGGGGGGAGGAGGTCACGGGTTCTAATCCCGGCTCCGCCGCGCGACCCGGGGCGAGTGGCTTCGCGGGCCTCCTGGGCAAAACGGGGATTGAGACCGGGAGGCCCCGGGGGACAGGCTGGCCGAGTCCCCGTCTCCTTAACGATAACAGTAACAGATTGGGATTCTGGGGTCGGGATTAAGTTAAACCGGGATTTAGTAATCACGATGACAACGTTGGGATTTGTGAAGCGCTTACTATGTGCAGAGCACTGTTCTAGGCGCTGGGGGAGATACGGGGTCATCGGGCGGTCCCCCGTGAGGCGCGCAGTTAATCCCCGTTTTCCAGATGAGGGAACTGAGGCTCAGAGAAGTGAAGTGACCTGCCCACGGTCACACGGCTGCCAGGTGGCGGGGGCTGGGATTCGAACCCATGACCTCGGACCCCCAAGCCCGGCTCTCGCCGCTGAGCCGCGCCGCTCCTCCATTTACAGCGGGAGAGAGGCGGGGGCCCGACCCTCTACGCCCGTGCGGCTCGGGGCCAGGTCGCTTCGCTTCTCCGTGCCTCGGTCACCTCGCCCGAAAAGCGGCGGTTAAGCCTGGGGGCCCCGGGTGGGACGGCCCGCTGCCCCCGTGTCCGCCCCAGTGCCTGGCACGGCGCCTGGAACACGCTTGAATACCACGGCTGTTTTAATTGAGGAGAACGGGAAACCTCGAGGTCGGAGGGAGAGGGGCCCATTCGGGAGCCCGGCGGCACACGCCGCCGCCGCGCCCGTCGGGCGCTCGCGACGGGCCGAGAGCCGTCCGGCGGGCGGCACGGACCGCGTCAAACCCGGGGCCGCGGCGCGGCCTCAGAGCCGCCGGGACCGAGGGGCGCGCGACGCCTCCGCCCGGTGACCCGGTCCTCGAGACCCGGGACCCGGCCCGGCAAAGATGCCGACCGGGGCGGAGCGTACGAAGGGAGCCGGGGCGGCCTCCCCGACCGGCCCGTCGCCGCCTCCCAGGTCCCCCGCTCCCGCCCCAACCTTCCTCCCCCTCCGCGACGTCCTAACGCGACGCCGGTGTCCGCCGGGCGCCTCCCGGGCCGGGACGCGCCCCGGCGATCGCGGAGCCGACGGGCGGCAGGAGGCGGGATCGCGACCCCCCGACCCCCGGCCGCCGGGCCCGGGCCCCCGCCGGCGAGCCGCGCCCGACACGGCCCCGACCGCCTCCGCCCCGCCCGGACCCCGCGCCCGGCTCGGGGCCCGGGGGGCTCCGACCCCGCTCCGGGATCGAAAGCCACGCGCCCCGGGCGGGCTCCGCGAGCCCCAGGGCGGCGGCGGCGGCCGGCCGCGCCGACCTACCGGTGTGCAGGCTCATGTGCTCCGAGAGGGAATGTTTCGTGGTCAGGGCCTTGCTGCAGACCGTACAGGCGTACGGGCGTTCTCCGGTGTGCATCCGGGCGTGGACGAGGAGGGAGTGCTTTTGGGCAAAGCCCTTCCCGCACTCGTTGCAGCGGAAGGGGCGCTCCCCTAAAAGCGAGGACAGAAACGATGGCGCCGGCGCCGCCCGGGCGTCGGGAGCGAGGGACGCCCCGCGGCCGCGACCCGCTACCTGTGTGACTCCTCCGGTGGACGGCCAGGAAATGGTTGTACTTGAACACCTTGCCGCAGTCCGGGCAGCGCGCCTCGGGGCCGCGGCCCCTCCTCTTCCCCGCCGCCCTCCTCGGCGCCCCCGGCTCGTCGTCGTCGCCGAGCCTGTAGTCGTCGAGCCTGACCGAGCGCCGGGTCCGCCGCCCGCTGCAACGGCCGGGCGGCCCCCGGTCGCCGGGGCCCTCCTCCCGCCCGGCGGCGGCCGTCGCCGGGGGGTCCGGCCCCCGGGGGGTCCCCGGCCGTCGGACGGAGAGGTCCCCCCTCGGCGGCGCGGGGGCCGCGGCCGCCCCCGTCCCGCCGGCGCCCTTCTCCTTCCTCGGTCTCCCCCTCTTCCGCCGCGGGGGCTCCCCGGCGGCCCCGGGGGTCCCGGCGGCGCCGCGGAGGTCCGGGTAGGCCTCCACTAGATCGTTCACCTTCAGGAGCCGGGCGGCGGCCAGGATCTGGTCGGTGCATCTGTCGTCGGCCCGGAGGCGGCCCGTGTACATGAACTCCAGCAGGATCCCGAACGTGGCCGCCAGCATCCCCTCCAGCACGTAGATGGACTGACCGACCTCGCCCTCGCCGGCGAACGTCGCGGAGAAGTACTCGCTGCTGGCGGCGAGCAGGGCCTTGTGGGCCCGGAAATGCACGTCTTCCACGATCAGGGTGATGTCGCAGAGGAAGCCCTTCTTCCTCTGCTCCTCGAAGTTGGCCAGGACGCTGTCCCGGTGGACCTCCGAGTGGACGACGACCAGCCGCCCCGAGGCCGCCGCGGGAGGGGTCGCCTCCTCCATCGCGGCCCCCGCCGGGGGAGGGGGACGCCCTGGACGGACGGGAGGGCGTCGGGACGCGGAAACGCGGGCCCGGATCCGGCCGGGGGGAGCCCCCCAAGCGCCTCTCCTCCCGGGAGGCGGCGGGTCGGAGGCCCGGAGGGACCCCGGCCGCGACAGGGACCCCGTCCCCTTCCCATCCCCCGGCCGCCGGCGCGGACGCGCGGACGAATTCCCCATCTGCGCGGGACCCGGTTCCGTAGCCCGGCGTTTCGGTGCCGCCTCCGGCTTCGTCGGCCAACACCTTCCGTCCCTCCGGGGCCGGCGAACCCCCCCAGCTCCCGGCGGGCGGGGGGGCGTCGCTCGTCCGACCCCGGCCGGGTGGCAGTGACCCGATCCCGACGGGGCCTCCTCCACCCCCCGTCCTCCTCGACCCCGCGGACCGCCTCCCCCTCCTCCCGGGGACCTCCGTTTCCCCGGCGGCGTCCTCTCCCCCCCGCCCCGACGGCTGCTCTTTCTCCCTTCCGCCTCCCGGCCCCCGCCCCCGGCGGGATCCCCCGCGTCGACGTCCGCCCGCCCGGCTTCGACGGCCGTCCCGTCCTCCCGGACGCGCCTCTCCCTCCGGCGCGCCGCGGTCCCTCCCGCCTCCGGGGCCCCCCCCGCCCAAACCGTCCCGTCCCCTCGGCCGTCCTCCTCCCCGGCTCCGAGCCCGCCGCTCCGGCGTGCCCTCGACTCCTCTCCCTCCCTCCGCCCCCACGCTCGGTAGGTCCCCTCCACGGCGTCTGACCCTTCTTCTCCACCCGGAGCGCGGCCCCCCGGATCCCGGCCTCCCCGCCGATCTCTCCGCCTCCCGTCCCTCCGCGCTCCGCCGCGCGGATCGTTTCTCCGGAAGACGGCGCCGCCCCCAACCTCTCGGGGACTTCCCGAGGCGGCCCGGCCCTTTCCGCCTCGGGCGGCGACTCCTTACCGGGCGACGGGCTCTCTCCGCCCTCCGGAGCGGGCGGCGGTGGCCGCCGAGCGTCCCTCCGCGTAGGGCGCCGGGCCGAGCGCCCGGGAGAGCGCGGGACGACGGAGCGGGCCGGCGACTCCCTGCGGCGAGGAGAGAAAGGCGTGAGGAACGCATCACGAGGGCCGTGAGGGTACGGCCGTCCGGACCGGGAGCCCGCTGGGGAAGGGAGGTGTCCGACGTCACGCCGCGCTCCCCCGAGGGCTCGGGACGGCGCTCCGCGCACGGTGAGCGCTCCGCGGGCACGGCCGACACCCCGGCGTTCCCAGCCGAGCTCGGGAGGGGTGCCGAGAGGAGGGAGGACGGGTCTGTCGGGTCTCTTCGGAGGCGGGGGGATTTCTGACGGGCCGTCGGCGCGCGGGCCGGGTCGGGGGAGGGAGGTCGGCGAGGGGGAGGGCCGAGTGAGCCACCCGGAGCCGACGGAAGACCGTCCGACGCGCGGCCCTCGGGAGTTTCCCGGGGGAGAAGCGGGGACCGGAGCCTTTTTCCGGACAATCATCCGGGCGGCGGGGCGGGCCGGAGCGGAGGGCGACGGGAGGCGGGGAGGGCGCCGAGGAGACCGGCGGGGCCGTCGAGGCGGGGGAGGGCGAGGGCCCGGATTCCAGCCGCCGAGGCGGGACCGACGGGACGCGGGGCCGGACCGGAGGCGCGCGGGCCGGACAGGATGGCGACCAGGGAAGTCGGAGGGACGGCGGGGCCCGGCCGCGGGACGTCCGAGGTCCGGAAGGCGGCGGGGGACGGCAGCCCGCGGAGACGCGGCAGGGATCGGGGCGAGGCGCTCGCTCAGGCGTCTCTATCGGGGGCTTAACCCGGGCCTACGGGAGGCAACCGATCCGATCCGTCGACGTGCTTATTAAGAGACTCCGCACCCACGGGCCGCAGGATAAATTCTACGGCTCCCACCCCACTCGCGGCGCCTACACGGTCACTCGTTCAAACGCCCCCGACCGACGACGGGCCGGAGACCAGGGTCGCAACTGGAATAAAAACCACACGCTTCGATATTCCGATCTGAAACGCGCCCGTCCTCTTCGGACACCCCGGGCACCCCACGAGGTGACGCGGCCGTCGGAAGGGACGAGACGCCGGAGGGGAGAAGCCCCCGCCGGCTCCCTTTGAGATCGCCGGAACGCCCCCTGGCCGGCCGCGGCGTCCGCCCTCGCCGACGCCCCCGCCCACCTCGCCGACTCCCCCGAGGTTCGCCGTCGGGCCGTCGTCCCGCCGTCCTCTCCCGCGCGCCGGGCGGTAGGAGCGGGCGGGGCGTCCGTCTGGAGGCCGCGCCCGGGGGAGCGTCGGCGGGGAGGGAGACGGGCCCGACGGGGCCGGGGAGGGAGAGCCGACGGCGCGGCCCGGGTCGCGGGTTCGGGTCTCGGCCCCGGACGAGTCGCCGCACCTCCCTGGGCCTCGGTCACCTCGGCCGGCAAACGGGGATCGGGGCCGCGAGCCTCGCGGGGGACGACCCCGGGTCGATCCCGGCGCTCAACGGGCACTCTCCTTAGCATTGACGAACGCCCTACTGTTGTTATTTTTAAACGGACCTCATCCGTTCGTATTTACCGAACGCTTCCTGGGTCCAGAGCACCGCACTACGCCCTCGGGAAAGCACTGGGTCCAACCGGCTTTTCCTGTAATGTCCCCCGGCCCTCCCCCCAAGCGCTCGGTACGGTTCCCGGCACGTAGTAAGCGCTTAACGAGAAGCAGCGCGGCTCGGTGGAAGGAGCCCGGGCTCGGGAGTTAGAGGTCGTGGGTTCGAATCCCCGCTCTGCCACTTGTCAGCCGGGTGACTGTGGGCAAATCACTTAACTTCTCTGTGCCTCAGTGACCTCATCTGTAAAATGGGGACGAAGTCTGTGAGCCTCACAAGGGACAACCCGATTACCATGTATCCGCCCCGGCGCTCAGAACAGTGTTCTGCACATAGTAACAGCTTAACGGAGACCAACATTATTATTATTATTAACGAATACCACTGTTGTTATTATGCGGACCTCATTCGTTTATATTTATCGAGCGCTTCCTGGGTGCAGAGCACTGTGCTGAGCGCTCGGGAAAGCACCGTGTCCGACCGGCTTTGCCCGTATCCCCCCCGCCCAGCGTTTAGTACGGTACCTGGCACACAGTAGGTGCTTAAAAAAATACCATCGTTATCATCACAGGGACCTCATTCATTTATATTTATTGAGCGCTTACTTGGTTCAGAGCACTGTACTAAGTGCTTAGGAAAGCACTGTGTTCAACCGGCTTTCCTTGTATGCCCCCGCCCAGCGCTTAGTACAGCGCCTGGCAGGTAATAGGTGCTTAACAAATATCATTATTATTACATGGACCTCATTCTTTCATGTTTACCGGGTGCAGAGCACTGTACTAAGCGCTTCGGAATGCACTGTGTCCAACCGGCTTTGCTTGTATCCCCCCGCCCGGAGCTTAGCGCAGTGCCCGGCATATACAGTAGGCGCTTGACAAATATCATTATCATCATCATTATATGGACCTCATTCTTTCATACTTATTGAGCGCTTACTGGGTGCAGAGCACTGTACTAGGCGCTTGGGAAAGCACCGTGTCCAACCGGCTTTGCTTGTATCCCCCCCGCCCGGAGCTTAGTACGGTGCCTGGCACATAGTAGGCGCTTAAAAAAATACCATTATTATGTTTATTATATGGGCCTCATTCATTCGTACTTATTGAGCGCTTACCGGGTTCGGGGCACTGTACTAAGCGCTTGGGAAAGCACTGCGCTCAACCAGTTTTGCTTGTACCCCCCCGCCCAGCGCTTAGTACAGTGCCTGGTACATAGTAGGCGCTTAAGTATTATTATTATAGGGGCCTCCTTCATTCATACTTATTGAGCGCTTCCTGGGTGCAGAGCAGTGTACTAAGCGCTTAGGAAAGCAGTGCATCCAACGGGCTTCGCTTGTCTCTCCTCCTCCCCACCCCCCCCCCCCCAGCGCTTAGCACCGCTCCTGACACATAGTAAGCGCTTACTAAAAACTACCATTAGCATTCTTCTTCTTCTTCTTATCAGAATTATTAGCGGGTTACCTCTCCCGAAGGGGCAGAGCGGCGGAAGCCCGGCCCGCCCGCACCGGAAGTGCCTGAGGCGACGCCGACGCCCTTCGCCCTACGTGCTGACGTCACCAGGCCGCGAGCGCGCCCTCGCAGCTGGCCCTGCCCCCGCCGCCTAGTTCCCCGAGGGCGGGCGGGCGGGCGCCCGCCCTTAGCCCTACGTGCTGACGTCACGACGCCGAGAGCCGGCCCACTTCGCGTGGTCCTCGGGGGCGGGCGCCCTCCCTTAGCCCTACGCGTGACGTCACCGCGCCGCGAGCCTGCCCGCGTAGCTGCCGCCCGCCCTTAGCCTTACGTGCTGGCGTCGCCACGTCCAGCTCGTGCCCGCTCTGCGTGGTCCCGGAGGGCGGGCGCCCGCCCTTAGCCCTACGTGATGACGTCACCGCGCCGAGGGCCTGCTCACGTAGCTGTCGCCCTCTCCCCAAGAATGACAGGAATTGTTAAAACGTTGCGCTGTACGGTGCGTGCTTATAAGAAACCATCCCTGACCCCAAGTAATAAGCGAGGTAGATACAATTCAATTTTATAAGGAACTGGTCCTGCCCCATGATACTAATTGTTAAATGCCGAGGTCTGCCCCCAAATAAAAATAATAATAATAATAATGACAATTGTTAAATGCTGAGATCTGCAATGCAATCTTCTAAGAAGCCGGTCCTGCCCCCAAATAAAAATAATAATAATAATGACAACTGTTAAATGCTGAGGTCTGCAATTCAATCTTATAAGAAACCGGCCCTGCCCCCAAATAACAATAATAATAATGATGATAATTGTTAAATGGTGAGGTTTACAATTCAATCTCTTAGAAACAGGACCTACCCAATAATAATAATTGTAAAACGGCGAGGTCTACAATTCAAACTTATAGGAAACCGGCCCTGCCCCAAAATAATAATAATAACGATCGTCGTTAAACGCTGAGGTATACAATTCAATCTTAAACCGGCCCTGCCCCCAAATAATAATAATAATGATAATTGTTAAATGGTGAGGTTCACAATTCAATCTTATAAGAAACCGGCCCTGCCCCCAAATAACAATAAGAATAATAATGACAACTGTTAAATGCTGAGGTCTGCAATTCAATCTTAAAAGAAACCGGCCCTGCCCCCCAAATAACAATAATAATAATGACGATAATTGTTAAATGCTGAGGTCTGCAATTCAATCTTATAAGAAAACGGCCCTGCCCCCAAATAATAATAATGATAATAATAATAATGACAATTGTTAAATGCTGTGGTCTGCAATTCAATCTTATAAGAAACCGGCCCTGCCCCCAAATAATAATAATAATAATGATAATTGTTAAATGGTGAGGTTTACAATTCAATCTCATAGAAACAGGACCTACCCAATAATAATAATTGTAAAACGGTGAGGTCTACAATTCAAACTTATAGGAAACCGGCCCTGCCCCAAAATAATACTAATAATCGTCGTTAAACGCTGAGGTATACAATTCAATCTTAAAAGAAACTGGCCCTGCCCCAAAATAATAATAATAATGATGACAATTGTTAAATGCTGAGGTACACAATTCAATCTCATAGGAACCTGGCCTTGCCCAATAATAATAATTGTTAAACGCTGAGGCAGATACAATTCATTCTTAGAAGAAACCGGCCCTTCCCCGTAGTAAAAATAAGAATAATGATGATAATAATCGTTAAACGTTGAGGTATACGATTCAATCTTCTAAGAAACCGGCCCTGCCCCAAAATGATGATGATAATTTTTAAACGCTGAGGTATACAATTCAATCTTCCAAGAAACCGGCCCTGCCCCAAAATAATAATAATAATGATGATGATGATTGTTAAACGGTGAGGTATACAATTCATTCTTATAAGAAACCGGCCCTGCCCCGATAATAATAATAATCGTTGAACATTGAGGTATGCAATTCAATCTTATAAGAAACCGGTCCCGCCCAATAATAATAATTGTTAAATGCCGAGGTATGCAGTTCAATCATATAAGAAACCGTTCCTGCCCAATAATAATAATAATGATAATTGTTAAACCCTGAAGTAGATACAATTCAATCTTATAAGAAAGTGGCCCTGCCCAATAATGATAATGATTTTTAAACGTTGAGGTAGAGACAATTCAATCTTATAAGAAACTGGCCCTGCCCGATAATGATATTGATTTTTAAACGTTGAGGTAGAGACAATTCAATCTTATAAGAAACTGGCCCTGCCCAGTAATAATAATAATTTTTAAACCCTGAGGTAGAGACAATTCAATCCTACAAGGAACTGGCCCTGCCCAATAAAAATAATAATTTTTAATCGCTGAGGTAGAGACAGTTCGATCTTATGAAAAACTGGTCCTGCCCAATACAAATAATATTTTTTAATCGCTGAGGTAGATACAATTCAATCTTATTGGAAACTGGCCCTGCCCAATAATAATAGCAATAATAATTGTTGAACGCTGAGGTAGAGACAATTCAATCTTCTAGGAAACTGGCCCGGCCCAATAATGATGACAGTAATAACTGTTAAATGTTGAGAGACGACTGAATCTCATAGGAAACTGTCCCCGCCCCACACGTTTCTCAGTTTAAGGGGAGCGCTGGCATTTCTTTTACACATAAGGAAACGGAGGCACGACGAGGCGGTTAAATGACCTACCCAAAATCACACGGCGAGAGCCCGGGTTTGGGAGTCGGAGGTCGTGGGTTCTAATCCCGGCTCCGCCGCCCGTCGGCCGTGTGACCTCGGACCAGTCACTTCACCTCTCCGGGCCTCCGTGACCTCGACTGTCCAATGGGGATGAAGGGCGTGAGCCCCACGTGGGACGGCCTCATCACCTCGGGTCTACCCCCGGGCTTAGAACGGTGCTCGGCACAGAGTAACGCGCTTAAACGCCATCGTTATCATCACTAGCCGGCAGGAGACCCATCCGAAATGCCATCATTATCGTTACTAACTGGTAGGAGAGCCACCCATCCGCTCGATGGTATTCAGTGAGCGCCTACCGTGCGCAGGGCACTGGGCTGAGCACTCGGGAGAGTACAACGGGACGATCAACGGACGCGTTCGCCGCCCACACACGGGCTCGAGGCCCAGAGCGCGCGACGGGCACCGTTACAAATAAATAAATGGCAGCTACGGACACGGGCGCTGCGGGGCGGAAGGGGGGGAAGGAATGAAAGGAGCGAGTCAGGGCGACGCAGAGGGGAGCGGGAGAAGAGGAAAGGGGGGTTTACGGAAGACTTCTTGGAGGAGGTGGGCCTTCACTAAGGCTTTGAAGGGAGGCGTCTGGGATTTGAGGAGGGAGGGCGCTCCGGGCCGGAGGAGGGACGTGGGCGAGGGGTCGGCGGCGAGACGGGGGAGGCTGAGGCCCAGTGAGTAGGTTGGCATTAGAGGAGCGAAGCGCGCGGGCCGGGTTGGAGTGAGATGGGAGGAGGCGAGCGATCGAACGCTTTAAAACCGACGGTGAGCCGGCTCTGTCTGGCGCGGAGATCGACCGGCGGGCGGCCGCTGGAGTTTCTGTGCGGAAAAATGATCCGGGCAGCGGAGTGAAGTATGGCCCGGAGGGGCGAGAGGCGGGCGGTCGGCGGTGTCCCAGGTGACCCTGGGGTACCGACCATCTCAGGGTCAAATGCTTTCTCGTGACCTCCTGAGCCAGCGGGCGGGACTCGGAAGTCAGGGCGGGACACGGCCCCCCCGACCCAAACCGCCAGATTGACGGCCCAAGCTGGGAATACAGAAGGTGCCCCTCGCCCCCGTGCCGATCGCATTAGGAATGGAGGAGGGGGGAGGGCGGAGATTGGATAAACTGAGGCCGGAAGCCGGAATGGCCTAAGGGCACGGGTGAATAAATTCCTGCCGCCTCTAACCTTCCGTGCAGAGGAACGGGACTCGCGGCAGCCGGCCGCGGGTCGCCTCTGTCCAGAGCGTGAGAAGGCCGCTCTGCCTGCGCCGAGTGAGGAGCCGTGGGATGGGCGAGTGTCCCGTCCGGCTGAGCGCCCGTGGGGTTGGAAGCCGGATGCTTCACCGTGGGGACGTAACGTTTACATGGATTTGATGTCTAAGCGGGTGCCTCCCCGGGGGGACGTGAACGGGGCGGGAGCTAGCCCCCTCACCGAGTGCCAGTAACCATAAGCGGGTAACGCGTAACCGGGTTTAACGCGTAAGTGTATGTAACTCATATGTGTACGTAACTCACTGGCGTTTAAGGCGTAAGTGTATTTAACGCAAAGGTGGATTCCTCCCGGGCGGGGCGAGCGCATGGCGGGAGCCAGCCGCCTCGCCACGTTGTGAGTAAATCATAAGTGGGCTCGGGTGTCCGCCCACACGCGAGTAACATATCAGGATATTCCTCCCGTTAGGGAAGCTCTGACACCATATTCCTCCCAAAAGGGAAGGCCGATCGCCGCGTCTAAATAATTAATTCAACTCGCCCCGCGGAACGGATTCTATACAAAACTCAGGTTTTTCATCCCCGGCCTCTCTCTCTCGCCGCGCCGATTCCGAAAGAACCCGTCCCCGGCGACGGGAGACAGGCAGGGAGGCCGATACGATCATCCGGGCGTGAAGGACTTGGCGATGGATTGAACATACGGGTTGAACGAGAGAGAGGAGTCCGGGACGATGCCGCAGCTGGGGGGGTGCGAGACAGGGAGGGCGGTGGTGTCGTCTACGGCGATGGGAAAGTCGGGGGAGGGCCGGCTACGGGTTAACATGCCATAGTACATGGTGACCGCCTACACTGTGCTAAGCGCGAGCTGAGAAGCAGCGTGGCTCGGTGGAAAGAACACGGGCTTTGGAGTCAGAGGTCACGAGTTCGAATCCCAGCTCTGCCACTTGTCAACTGTGTGACTGTGGGCAAGTCACTTAACTTCTCTGTGCCTCAGTTACCTCATCTGTAAAATGGGGACTAAGACTGTGAGCCCCACGTGGGACGACCCGATTCCCCCGTGTCTACCCCAGCGCTTAGAACAGTGCTCTGCACATAGTAAGCGCTTAACGAATACCAACATTATTAACTATAGGCGGGGTCTCTGAGAGCGGGAGAAGCGGCGAGACAAAAATATCGAAGACGAGGACGTGAAGACTACACCAGGAACGACAGATTCTCAAGCTCCTCACACACAAGTCGACCGGTCACAGAAGGATGGACCACAGCGGCGAAAGTCAGAGAAGCAGCGGGGCTCGGTGGAAAGAGCCCGGGCTTGGGAGTCAGAGGTCGGGGGTTCGAATTCCCGCCCCGCCCCTCGTCAGCTGGGTGACCGTGGGCCGGTCACTTCGCTTCTCTGGGCCTCAGTTCCCTCATCTGTGAAGTCAGGCCGCGTGGCGGAGGGAGGCCGGGCCCGGGAGGCAGAACGTCACGGGTTCCGATCCCCGCTCCGGCCGCCCGTCGGCCGAGTGACCCCGGGCGAGTCATTTCATCTCTCCGTTCCTCGGTCACCTCGCCTGTAAATCGGAGAGACCGTGAGCCCCACGTGGGTCCGAGTTGCTTGTATCCACCCCGGGGCTCAGTACAGCGCCCGACACCTAGGAAGAGCTTAACAAATGCCATAATTGTCATCACTGTTATTATCAAATGCTCGGGGTGGTTCTGAGAAGCTCCCAAGGCCTGCGGTTTCTTCCGCTTCGGGCTGCCCCGTTTCATCAGGAGAGTCTGCAACGGCCGGGCCAGACGGCTGAGCGAGGAAAGCTAGGAGGGGAGATAAAAACGGTCATCTTGGTAGAAACGAGCAGGGTTGGACCGGCAGTTTACGGCAGGCTGGATTGATTTCCGTAAAGCCGAAGCCACCCCTACCGCTTGGCTATTCATTTGCTCCCCGACGTCCGTGGAGGAATATAGGCGGGCTAAATTCTACCGTTATTTACGCTTATCGCTCGTTTTATGTTTCTATTTTGACCGCCTCCTCCGTTCGGAGGCCGTGGGCGGAGAACACGCCGAAAGGGGTCGAGTGCGCGATCGTTGGGAAGATCCAACCTGGGGAGAAGGCGGGTGAATTAGGGAAAGCTTCCCGGAGGAGGTGGGATTTTCCAGAAGGACCTGAAAGATGGGGAGGCCGAACGGGGAAGGGGTTCCGGGAAGTCCGGAGAGTCGGGGATGAGGCCCCGCGAGACGGTAGCCTCGGAAGGGACGGAGATCGCAGGTCGGGGTGGGGAGCTAAAAAGAGGTAAGTGGGAGTAGGCGGCTGGAGTAACCTTAAAGTCAGAGGACGGGAGTTTCTATTTGCTAAGGAGAAGAGAAGACGACTTCTCGAGGTTCCCGAGGAGTGGGGAGCGTTACGTTTTCCGAGAAACGATCCCGAAGGCGTGACGAGATACGGCCCGAGGAAAGAGAGGCCGCGGAAGGCAGGGAAGTCGGCGAGGAGGCCGACGAAGTCGACCGGCTGGGATGGGCCGAGCCCCCGGAACGGAACAGCGGCGGGTCGGATCGTCGGATCGTCCGACCGCCGGGATTTGGCGACGGACCCAACGGGAGGATTGGGAGCCAGGGAGTCCGGGAAGACGTCGCAGTTGAGAGCCTGAGAAATGGGGAGGGTGAGGAGTTGCCAGTTGGGGAGGTCAGGCGGAAGAGAGGGTCTGAGGACGGGCTCGGCTTCGGGCGCGTCCAACTCGCGGTGCCGGAGGGACGTCCGCGAGGAGACGGCCGGGAGGTAGGAAGAAGCGTGAGACCGCGGAGGAGGAGGGAAGTCGGGGCTGACGGGACGGAGGTGGGAGTCATCCACGGAGACGGGGCGGATGGAGCCGGGGGGGGAGACGAGCTTTCCGAGGGGAAGGAACGGAGAGGAAGGGAACCCGGAACGGGGCTCCGAGGGGCCGGGAGGCAAGCCCGCGAGGTCGTTGTGGACGGGGAACGCGCCTCCCGGTTCCGTTCTCTCTCCCGACCGCTTACCGCAGCGCTCCGCGTCGGTAAGTACGACGGATCGACCCGGCGACGGGTCGGAGGAGGAGGAGGAGCGGAGGACCGGATGGGAAAAAACAAGGCCGGGTACTGCTCCCGAGACAAGGGGCCACAGTAGCAAACGCGAATGAGTGGTTGAGGGGGGCGAGGACGTCCATCTGGCAAGGAGCTAATAATGAGAATGATAGCGGTTAAGCGCTCACTACGTGCCGGGAACCGCGCCGAGCTCCGGGGCCTCGTCTCACGCCGTCGGGTCGCCACGGACACGTCTCTCGCCGCCCGCCCTCCGTCTCCCGTTCCGGCGGTGGATCCGTAGAGGGGTTTCCCCGGTCAAAGTCCGGAAGGGGTCGACCGCCGCCTCCTCCCGCCCGGTCGAGTCGAGTCCCCGCCCTCGACTCTCTCCCGGGCCGCCGCCGCCCGGCGCGGGGGAGTTTTGGACGGGGGCCGATCTTCTCACCCCCCCCAGATTACAGAAGACGTTTGAGAAGCAGGTAAGTGGCAGCCCTTTATTCCAATTAACGTGAGGAGAGTACAATCGACCTTTCACGCTCCATAAACAAAACCGCCGCCCAGAGGGGCCCGGCGCCTCCGACGTAACTCCAGTTTCGGCCTCGGAGTGTTTCCATTCCGACAGGAGCCGTCGACTGAGATAAAAGCGGTTGATTTTCGGAGAAGAAAGGAAAAAGGCGCGACGGTCGCCTTTCCCGGCGCTCTAAAGGGGGGCCGTTCAGGCCGGGTCGTTCCGACGGGGACCGTGTCAGAGGGAGAATCGTCTACTTCCAGCCCGGCGCGGTTTGAGGACGCCGAGCTCGGAGGACCGGGACTTTCGGAGACAGAAGAAACGGCAAGGCTTGGGTCGGCCGGGGCCCGCGAGGTGATGAGAGCGGAAGGCGATCCCGTCGAAACCGCCGGGAGGCCTCCGGCGGAGACCCGGCGACCCCAGCCGGAGGGAAGACGCGACCGTTCCGCTAAAACGGCCCGGAAATCGGGTCTACATCTCTGAGGGAGAAAAAAGCCTGCAGTTTCCGATCGAAGTCGACGGCCCGGTACTGCGGTTCTTTATACCTGCGGGTCATTTTGGCGCCCAGGTAGGTTATGAGCTGGCAGCACTCCACCAACCGCCTCAGCTTCTTCGCGTACTTCGTCCGGGAATATTCGGACCCCTTGGGGTTGTAAGCTGCGAGAGACCGACGGGGCGGTCGGCGAGCGGTCGCCACGCGCCCAGGCCCCCCGTCGCCCCGGCGGAGATGGCTTCCGGGCGAAGCGACTGACGTCCGCCGGCGTCCCCCCCCCCGCCCGGGGCTCCTCGGCCCGAAGGCTCCGGAGCCAGAGGGCCCGGGCCCTCATCCCGCCTCTGGGCAAGTCACTTCCCCGCTCCGCGCCTCGGTTTCCTCGGCTGTAGAACGGGGACCGCGTCCTACGCCCTCCCGGCTGGACGGCGGGCCCCGTCACACGGTAAATGCCTAACGGATACGACGAGAACGGCCGAGAGGCGGCATTCGTGCGCTCGCTCGGTCCGTCGGATCGACTGGGCGCTTACTCGGTGCAGAGCGCCGTTCTGAGCGCCGGGAGGGCACAGTTCGCCGACAGAGAGAGACGGTCCCCGCCCGCCACGGCCTTCCAGGCCGGGGACGGGGGGGAGACGGACGCCGGGCGGAGCCGACGGGCGTCGATAGCAATAAACGGAATCGCAGAAGGACACACGTATATACCTAAGCGGTGTGGGGCAGTGGATGGAGCCCGGGCCCGGGAGTCAGGAGGACCTGGGTTCTAATCCTCCCCCCGCCCCCCACCCGCTGCGTGACCCCGGCCAAGTCGCTTGGCCTCTCTGGGCCTCGGTCGTCTCGGCCGTACAACGGGGCCCCGTCTGGGACGGGGACCGCGTCCAGCCCGCTCAGCTTGGAGAAGCAGCGTGGCTCGGTGGCAGGAGCCCGGGCTGGGGCCTCGAGGTTAAGAGTTCGAATCCCAGCTCCGCCGCTCGTCAGCCGGGCGACTTGGGGCCAGTCGCTTCGCTGGGCCTCAGTCCCCGCAACCGGAAAATGGGGGATGGAGCCCGTGAGCCCCACGGGCTTGTAATCCTCCCCGGCGCTTAGAACAGTGCTGGGCACATAATAGTAAGCGCTTAACCAACGCCATCATCGTCGTCACCTCGTCGATTCGACTTTTAGAGAGCGGTGTGGGTTCGGAGCAGGGGCCTCGGGGAAGTGGCTCGAAGGAGAAGCCCCGAGAGACGAGGCTCGGAGAATGGAAAATCCTCCGGCGAAAAATCGCCGCCTTTCCCAAGCGGAGGGGCCGGAGTCGTCACATTTGGGACCGAAGGGATCTTTCCTCTTTCCCCCCCGCTCCTCTGCTCTCTTCGGTTCGAGAAAACCCCCCGGCATTTGGTAGTCGATAAGGAAAAATAAGACTCCCTAAAGGATAAAGATGAGCATCCCAGTTTCCCCGAGCGCACGTCGGAGATCCCGTCACTGTCCGATAACTAACGTTCTCTCGGGCGGTCGTCTCCGGAGGAGTGGATTTTCAACCCCTCTAGAGGTTTACGGCCAACCGCGCGGTGGCCCGCGTCCGGCCGGCCCCTAGCCTCCCGGATGGGCCTCCGCGACGCCATTTTCATATCGCCCTGGCGACGTTCTCGGCTCCGGGCCGACCGGGTAATCTTTGACCTTTCAATCTGTAACCTTCAGGGTATCTGCCGAGCGCCGACTACGGGCCGGGCGCCGTTCCAAGCAACGGGGGAGTTGCCGAACGATCCGGTCGGACAAGGTCCGCGTCCCACCTGGGGCGGCTCGCGGTCTTCCCGCCCGTTTCACCGGCGAGGGGACCGAGGCCCAGAGAAGTTACGTGACTCGCTCGAGACGGCGGAGCCGGAACGGAGACCCGGGTCCTTCTGACTCCCGGGGCTGGGATATATATCAAGCGCTCGGGACAGCGCTCTGCACGCGGTGAGCGCTCAATAAAGACGACTGAGCGAGTCAACGTCCGCTGGGCCCCGCTGCTTCTCTTCCTCCCGTTTTTCCGTACAGATCGATGGTCCCCAGAAACACGGACGGTCCTCACGACCCGTTCCGGGATCGCGAACGACGGTTCGCCATCACGGCCGCCGCCGGCCCGGCGTATCGTTTCGGCCAAAAGGTCTCTCGCGACTCGTTTCAGAGTCGTCGCCGCCGGTTCCTTTTCGGCCGAGAGGACACGCGGAGCCGACGTCGGCTGGGAATACTCTCCCTCTGAAAACTGAAACGGACGCCGTACCTTTCAGATGGAACGCCACGAAGAGGAGAGCGGACTTCTTCGCGCTTCGGAAGGGAAGCTTGGGCTTCAAACACCCGACTTCATTCATGGCTTTAATGAGCGACGAGGCCAAGCCCTGCGGGGAGGAGCAGAGATCTTTTAAGACCGCAGCGGTTCGGTGGCTGGGTTTCGGGATATCCTGCCCAAAGGGGAATCTGGAAGCGTGACCCGCGCCGGGACTCGGGAACGCTACGCCCCAGGCCGGCGGCGAGAGGTTCGGGGTCGGCGTGGCCGAGGCCCGGCATCGTCGGGCCGAGGCCCGGCACCTCTGAGACCTGCTGGCCCGTAGGCTTGGGGCGTAGCGTTCCTCACTGAAATTGAAGTCCCCTTTGGATAGAAGGTCCCGGTGGCTTTTATGTGCTGGTTTCCTGGTTTTACCCAGAGAGAGAAAAAGAGGGAGCGAGGGAGAGAGAAAGAAAGGAAAGAAAGAGAAGGAAAGAAAAAAGAAAGAAAGGAAGAAAGAAAGAAAGAGAGGAAGAAAGAGAAAGAAAAAAGGAAGAAAGGAAGAAATAGAGGAAGAAAGGAAGAAAGAGAAAGAAAAGAAGAAAGAAAGAGGGAAGAAAGAGAAAGAAAAGAAGGAAGAAAGAGAGGAAGAAAGAGAAAGAAAGGAAGAAAGAAAGGAAGAAAGAAAGAAATAGAGGAAGAAAGGAAGAGAGAGAAAGAAAAGAAGGAAGGAAGGAAGAGAAAGGAAGAAAGAAAGGAAGAAAGAGAAAGAAAAGGAAGAAAGAGGAAGAAAGAGAGGAAGAAAGGAAGAAAGAGGAAGAATGGAAGCAAGAGAAAGAAAGGAAAGAAAGAGAAAGAAAAGAAGAAAGGAAGGAAAAAGAAAAAGAAAGGAAGAAAGAGAAAGAAAAAGAAAACAGGAAAGGAAGAAAGGAAGAAAAAAAGAAGAAAGGAAGGAAGGAAGAAAGAGTAAGAGAGATAAAAAGAGGGAAGGAAGGAAGGAAGGAAGGAAGGAAGGAAGGAAGGAAGGAAGGAAGGAAGGAAGGAAGGAAGGAAGGAAGGAAGGAAGGAAGGAAGGAAGGAAGGAAGGAAGGAAGGAAGGAAGGAAGGAAGGGGGAACAGAGGAGAGAAAAATAACGGAACCCACCCAAGGCATCCAATTCTAGAGAGGGAGCGGGGCAGGGGGGAAACCGAGGTGAGAAAATCCCAACCGCACCTGTTCCAGGTACCCGGTCAGAGGGAGGCCGGTGAGTAAGAAGGGCTCCTTTATCGGAGGGAGTTTACGCGGAAGCTTCTGATCCCAGTACCTCTTCGGTAACCTAGGAACACGGAACGTCGCCGCCGTCGGAAGACGCGAAAGGCCGTCGGGGGCCTTTAAGCGGAGGGAAGAGGGCCCGCCCGGGATCTACCTCAGAAACCTCCGGAGCTTCTCCTCGTTCTCACAAACGTAGATTCGGTTCCGATACTCCGCGGCGTACTCGACGCTGCCGAGTTCGAGGGCTTCGTATCTGCGAGGGAGGAAAAGAGCCGAGTCCCGGGGAAAGAGGGAGGGGAGACCCGACGGCCCCCTCCCCGCTCCCGACTCCGGGTGCGCGTCTGCCGGGGCTCGGCCGCAAAGGGAAAGAGCGCACGATAGGGAAGCGGCGCGGCTCGGCGGAGAGAGCCCGGGCTTGGGAGTCCGAGGTCACGGGTTCGAATCCCGGCTCCCCCGTTCGTCAGCTGGGTGACGGTGGGCAGGTCGTTTCCCTTCTCTGGGCCTCGGTTCCCGCATCTGTCAAATGGGTTTGAAGAGCGGGAGCCTCACGTGGAACCACCTGAAGACCCCGGATCTCCCCCGGCACTTGGAACGGCGCCCTGCACATAGTAAGCGCTTAACGAATACCAACGTGATCATTATTATTATAATCCCAACCTGCACGCTCTGGTAACGGTTACAAGGCAGAGCGTTTACGCGACTCGTCCATTCGTTCGTTCAGTGGTATCGATCGAGCGCTTACGTGCGGAGCACTGTACTGAGCGCTTGGAACGGACGATTCGGCAACGGAGAGAGAGACAGACGCTCAGTTTCCCTCGGGCTGCCGGAGGACGGTGCGCCGCGAGGCCTCCGATCCCACATCGCTTCAAAGATCCGAGAGCTTCTCCTCCCGGCCCGGCAGTCTCTCTCCCCGGTACCGTCCTCGACGCCCCGGAGAGTACAACGGAGGACCGTTGGAAACGCCGTCCCCGCTCGCGGGGAGCTCAGAGACGTCGAAATAAATCACAGGTGCGAGCAAGCAGTCGATTAGCGGGATATCTACCGCGGGGGCGGGGAGGACCGAAGGAACCGGGGGGAGGAATTAAACGCAAGAGCGAGGCGGCAGGGAGGGGGGAGGTGAGGGTTCGGAAGGCTTCTCGGAGGAGATGACGTCTACGGGGCTTTGAAGGTGGTGGAAGAGCCTCGCCGTCGGACGTCCTCACGTCACCCCGGCGCTTAGAACGGTGCTCGGCACGTAGGGGGCACTTAAGAGATCCCGTCGTTTCCGGTCCGTGAGCCCGCCGGGGACGGTCCCCGGTCGGCGCCGCCCCGCGCTTCCCGAGCTCTTACTCCGTAAACACGACCGAGTAGGAAGGGGAGAGTCAGTCGGTCGGGTTTCCCGAGCGCCTCACCGCGCGCAGAGCACCGAACGGAGCGCTCGGGAGAGTGGGACGCGACGACGCGCCCCGCCCGCACGGGCTCGCGGTCTAGAGAGAGCGGCTCGGAGCCGAAGGCGCGGCGTCTCCGCCCGCCGTGGGGCCGGACGGGCACCGGCTCGCGGCCCGTTGAGGGGAGCGGGACGGGCTCCGGAGAAACACGGCCGGGCGGCGGTACCTCTGTTTCCCATCCAGGTAGGTGACCGGACAGTATCCCCGCATTTCCGCATTCCGGGGGAATCTCGCCTTCACCTCCGCTGCGGTCAGCCTCTTCGGGAGCAAATCCGGGGGAGGGAGAGGGCGAGGCGCCAGGGGAGACACGTACGACTCCGGAGTCTTCAAAAACTTCTGCGGCGAGACAAGATCGCGACGGGAAGGCGCACGCCGAGCGGCGACCCCGGACGTCTAGACTTTCCTCCTACCGTTCGCAGCCCGCGATAGAAGTCCCTTCCCCTTCCGACCGGGACCGGGATACGCTCCCCGTCGGCAACGATAGTGGCGATGGCCTTTCTTAAGCGCTCACTATGTGCCGGGCACTGTTCTAAGCGCTGGGGGGGGGGGGGGGGGGAGGTGGCCCCACGTGGGGCTCACGGTCTTCACCCCCCTTTTACAGAAGAGGCCACCGAGGCCCAGGGAGGTGAAGGGAGCGGCCCAGAGGCAGCCGGGATTAGAACGCGCGACCTCCGCCTCCCAAGCCCGGGCCGTCGCCACCGAGCCCCGCCGATTCTCCGGAACGGGGGCTATTTAAACGGAAAGGAGAACGGAGAGGATGCGAAAATGGTTCGGTTGGTTTAAGAAATACACCGAGAGGTGTTCGATTCCCTTTGGGATCTTATCTTTCGAGCGGCTACCATTCGCTTTTCAAGCACCGGCAAGGGATCGGTCGATCGGTCGTATTTTCCGAGCCCTCACTGCGGGCAGAGCGCTGAAACGAACGCTCGGGAGAGTTCGCCAAACGCTACTCGCTCGGTCGTATTTGCCGAGCGCCCCCTGGGTGCCGAGCACTCTGCTAAGCGCTCGGAGAGTCCGGTCTGGCGGCAGAGCGAGACCCTCCCCGCCCAACGAGGGGCTCACGGTCTAGAAGGGGGAGACGGACCGCGCGACCCAACGAGTAGACGGGCGTCGACACCATCGAAGGAGATGAAGGGAATCGTAGATAGACGCACGTTAATGAAAGGAATAGAATGATACATATGAATATATAGAGGTGGGGCGGGGAAGGGGGTAGAGCAGAGGGAGGGAGTCGGGGCCACGGGGAGGGGAGGAGGAGCGGAGGGAGAAGGGGGGATCAGGCCGGGAAGGCCGCCCGGAGGAGGTGAGCGCTCGGGAGGGCTTCGAAGGGGGGAAGAGCCGAGCGGTGTCCCGACCGGCCCCGGGGAAGAGGGGGGTCGGGCCTTTCCGCCGCCGTTGACCCCCCACGGGTGGGCCCGAGGCGACGGACGCCGTCCCCCCCGTCGTCGTCCCCCGTCGGGGGGCCCGTGTGGACCGGCGGGGGGTCCCTCGGGGAGAGGAGAGGCGGGAGGCCGGGGCCGCCGCCGAGCCCGGACGGAGGGGAGGCCGAGGAGAGATCGACCGGCCCCTCCCCGACCCGGAGGCTTCGACCGATCTGACGGCATTTGGCGCGCTCGCTCCGCGCCGGGCGCTAAGCCCCGGGGAGCCCGCCGCCGGGCGGGGGTCGTCTCGATCCGCGGCCCAGCCGTCCCCTCCGGGCGCGCGCGCGGCGCGCGCTCCGTCTAAATCCCGCTGGCCGGACGGCCGGCCGGCGATCTCTCCGCCGGCGCCCGCCGGGACCGGGCGCCCGCCGGCGCTTTGCGAGCGCCCGCTAAGCGCTCCGGAAACGCCGCCGAACCAACGGACGAGAAAAAGCGCTCAATAAATCCCACCGCAGGACCGAACGAACGGACTCAGCCCCGGCTTGGGCAGAGGCGGCGACGGGAGGGAGGGGCCCGTCCAGCGACGGACGGCTCTCCGGGGGGCGAGGCGCCCGGCCGCCCGCCGTCTCGGGGCCCGTCCCGTGATCGCGGCGGCTCGGAGCCGCCGGGGAACGAGGGACTCACCTCCAGGTCTTCCTCAGAGGCCATCTTGTAGTACTGTCCCCTGTATTCCGCCGCCCACCGCAGCGAGGGGCTCACGGAGCAGTCGGACAGCTCGTCCTTCTCCGCCAGGGTGACGGGGCAGTATTGGGCGAATTCTCCCAGCCGGGGCAGCAGCTCGTGAGGGGCGATGCACAGCTTGTCGATGCAGGCCGCTTTCCCTGGGGGGGACGGAACGGCTCGGTGGCTCGCCGGGGGCGACGGGCTTTTTAATAAATCCAGCACGCGCGGTTCTCGGAAACGAAATCCCTTCTCCCCGGACGACCGACCCTCACCCTTCGGGAATCCGCCTTTCCGAGAAAGATGAGGACGGCGTCGGCGGGGCGCTCGCTAATAACGGCGGTGTTCGGGAAGCGCTTACTACGGGCAGAGCACTGAGCGCTGGGGGAGATACGGGGTCATCGTGGGACCCTCTCGGTCTTCGTCCCCACTTTCCAGATGAGGGGACCGAGGCCCGGAGAAGTGAAGCGGCTCGCCCGCGGTCCCCCAGCTGACGGGGGCAGGGCCGGGATTCGAACCCACGGCCTCTGACTCCCAAGCCCGGGATCGCGCCACTGAGCCCCGCTGCTCCCCGGGGGGATATCGCGTCGGATCGGATTCGCTGGGAATTTTAATGTTGACGTTAATTTGATTTTAACGTTCAGCCCGCCAGCCCCGGGTGGGACAGGGACCGTGTCCGACCTCGTCAGCTACTCCAGCGCTTAGAGCGGGGCTCCGCGCACAGGAGGCGCTTACCGGACACCATTATCATCAGTAGAAGTCATTCAAGCGCTCGGTACGGCGTTCCGCACGTAGTCGGCGCTCCATGAACACCACTGATTTTTTTTACGGTACCCGTTAGACTCTGACTCTGCGCCAGACACTGTACCGAGCGCCGGGATAGCACGAGATCGTCAGGTGGGACGCGGCCCCCGTCCCACGCGGGGCTCCCGGTCTACGTAGGATTCGTCCCCTCATTCCCTCACCCAGTCGTATTTAACGGGCGCTCACCGCGCGCGGAGCCCCGGACTGAGCGCCTGGGAAAGTCCCATCGGGCGACGGAGCGGGACGATCCCTACCCGACGACGGGCTCACGGTCTAGAGGCGTCGCTACGGGTCGGACACGACCCCACGGCGAAGAGAAAATCAACCCGGAGAGAGGGGGAGAAGTGACTTCTCCTCCTCGCCGGCTGCTCGGTCTTGGGTTCCCACTGGGATTTCCGTGTAGCGGGATCTCTCCCCCTTTCTCCGACTTCTCTCCGAAAGTTCTCCACATAGAAAGCGCCCGGTAGCTACCACCGCACGGATTTTAAGGGACGACTCGCGACGCCTTTAGATCTTTCCTTCGGAAGCCCCGGAGAGCCCTTCTAACTTCTCCCTCGGTTGCCTCCTAGGGAGAAATCCGCTAAGATTCTCAGCGGGGATATCTCCGACGGAAAACGCGCATTTACCAATCGAAGGCTCCGTTTCAACGCCCTCCGTCTCCTCTTTCCGCTCTTCGGTCGCTCGGGCCGAACGCCTGACCTACTCGATGAGCGGGTCACGCGCTCGCGGCCGTTCGACCTTAGCGGATGGGTCTTCCGGCACCTCCGTCTGGAAGTCCCGACGGCCAGCGCGCCGGAGACGCGCGATCCGTTCGGACCCTATTTTCCCCTTACCCGCGCAGACTCTTTCCAGGTAGAGCTGAATATGCTTAGTGATGGCTTGGACGTGCCGAAGGACTTCATTCCAAATCCACCATTTGCTGCGGAAGGCATCGATCACACACCAGTTCCGACGCTCCTCCCGGTAGTACGTCCTGACGGCGGCGATCGCCTTCCGGTAGCCGGAGTTCCTGACGGAGAGGATCTGGGCGCTGTCGTGGAGCGGTAACGGAGGGCTGACGGCAAGACGGCCGAGAGATGCCGGTTAGTGGGTAGGTCTCCTCCTCCCCTTCCCGCCCCGCCGTTTCGAACGGCATCTAAGTTAATGATGATAACAATAACGTCGGTATTTGTTAAGCGCTTACTACGTGCAGAGTTCTAAGCGCTGGGGGAGATAGAGGGTGATCAGGTCGTCCCACGTGAGGCTCGCGGTTAATCCCCATTTTACAGATGAGGTAACCGAGGCACAGAGAAGTGAAGCGACTCGCCCACGGTCACACGGCTGACAGGTGGCGGAGCCGGGATTCGAACCCATGACGTCTGACTCCCAGGCCCGGGCTCTCTCCACTGAGCCACGCCGCTTCTCTAGTTGGGGAAAACGAGGTCGGGTAGGGCAGAGGGGCCGTAGGCCCGAACGTAGCGGCGACCCGGGAACGCGTCGTATCCCGGAGGGGACTCCTGGGCAAAAATTGGGGAAAAATTGATCGCGGTATCTATCGTTTTCTTCTGCTGGGTAGAAATTTGGAAAACGTGATGTCAGGGGAGCTTTCGGACTGTCACGTTTATATTATTGCATTAGAAATACGTATTTTTTATATCGCGTTACGGAGAAGCAGCGTGGCTTCGCGGAAAGAGGCCGGGCTGCGGAGTCGGAGGGCCTGGGTTCTAACCCCGGCTCCGCCGCCCGTCGGCTGCGTGACTCCGGGCGGGTGGCCCCCCCGCGCCTCAGCTACCTCACCTGTGAAACGGGGATTGAGACCGCGAGCCCCACGGGGGCCGACCTCGTACCGCCCCGCCGGCGCTCGGAGCGGGGCTCGGCGCGTAGTGGGCGCCTAACCAATAGCATCCCTATCTAAAACGCGTCAACGCCGTAGACCTGACCACGTCCCCGGCGACGGACGACGAAATCACGCCCTGCGGATAGCTGACGATTGGGTAACGCGTCCCCCTCCCCGCCTCTAGCCGTGACGATCCGCGGAACCCCCGGGCCGCGGCAGGATTTCCGGGCAGGAGACCGAGTCCCGGAAAATCGTACCCGGGCCGGCTCGGGGACGTCGCCCGCCGTCCCCGGACTGCGGAGGCCCGGCCCCGCCGCCCGGGGAAGGACGGCGACGCGGCCCGGCACACGCTCCGAATCCGTTCGACGGCTTCGGCGCACGTATAGTTCTGCGTTAACATGTATTTATACGTCCTGCCGATATCTATATCATTTCCTAAAATCACAAAAGGGTTGGGCGGGAGAGCCGGGAGCAGAAGGCCGCCCTCTGATCCCTTTTCCCTGTTCTTTTAGCCGGTCCCCCCTCCTCCTGGATCACTTTCGGCGTGCACGTTTACCTCACGGCGCCCTTCTTTTCCAGCAGCGATCTTCTAAAAATCTCCTTGGTAGGCACCTGTAACTCAAAAATCTTGATGGGGATGATGCTCCTCGATTCCAAGATCTCCACCTGTTGCTTCGTGACGGGGTATCCGTCGATGACAATCCTACCGGAGAGAGAGGAAGGGAATTTAGATCTGCCTCGGGACGCGGGTCGTCGACACAGATCTCGTCGGGGCACGACAGATACCCACCGGTGGAGCGAAACAGAGCGCTCTCGGCTCCACGGAACTCGCGTTGGCTCGCTCGGTCGTATTTATCGCGCGCCGACCGCGTGCCGGGCACCGAGCCGTCGGACGGGACGATTCGGCAACGGGGAGGGACGATCCCCGCCCGCCTCGGGCTTAGAGTGGCACCGCCTACTTTTCCCTAGTCGGTTCCTAAGTAGGATGCGGATATTTTGGGTTTAGGCCCGTCTCCCGCCTTCGAACGGACGGCCGGCGTGGGCGGGGAACGCGCTTAGCGTTTCCCTTGGAATCTCCCGAGGGTTTCCAGCGTTTCCGGGGAGAACAGCCCGGCGCGGTGAAAATGACGGTACCCGCGGGGCGCCTACCATGGGCCGAGCGCTGCGCTAAGCGTAGCGGGTCGAGCAGGGCCCTGGGGGTCAGAGGGTCACGGGTTCTAATCCCCGTGCCGCCACCGGCCTGCTCCGTGGCCTTGGACCGGTCACTTCGGCTCTCCGTGCCTCAGTTCCCTCAGGTGGAAAATGGGGACCGGGAGCCCCGGGCGGGACAGGGACTGGGTCCAACCCGATCTGCGCGCCGGGGCTTAGGACGGCGGCCGGCAACGGACAAACGGCAGAATTATCATCGTCATTATCTATTACGGTGTTCCACGCCCAGCGAGCGGCCGACTAACATCGACTCCGTCCTCTCCCGGTTCTCCTCTCCTCTCTCCGGCCGGTCATTCTCGGTCTCCTTCGCGGGCTCCCCCTCCCCCTCCCGTCCTCTAACCGTCGGGGTTCCTCGAGGGTCAGTTCTCGGCCCCCTTCCGTTCTCCACCTACACTCACTCCCTCGGCGAACTCATCCGCTCTCAAGGCTTCGACTACCATCTCTACGCAGACGACACGCAGATCTACGTCTCCGCCCCCGTCCTCTCCCCCTCCCCTCGGGCTCGCATCTCCTCCCGCCTCCGGGACGTCTCCGCCCGGATGTCTGCCCGCCACCTAAAACTCGACGTGACCGAGACCGAGCTCCTCACCTTCCCTCCCGAGCCCGGTCCTCTCCCTGACTTCCCCGTCGCCGTGGACGGCACGACCGTCCTTCCCGTCTCTCGGGCCCGCGACCTCGGTGTCATCTTCGACTCGGCTCTCTCGTTCACCCCACGCAACCGATCCGTCACCGAGACCCGCCGGTCTCACCTTTGTGATATCGCCAAGATCCGCCCTCTCCTCTCCACCCAGACGGCTACCTTACCGCTACGGGCTCTCGTAATATCCCGGCTAGACTACCGTGTCGGCCTGCTCTCCGATCTCCCTTCCTCCTCTCTCGCCCCGCTCCGGTCTGTTCTTCACTCCGCCGTCCGGCTCATCTTCCCGCAGAGACGCTCTGGGCCCGTCACGCCCCTTCTTAAAAACCTCCAGCGGTTGCCCATCGACCTCCGCTCCAAACAAAAACTCCTCACTCTGGGCTTCGAGGCTGTCCGTCACCTCGCCCCTTCCTACCTCTCCTCCCTCCTCTCTTTCCGCCGCCCGCCCCCTCGCCGTCCCCCGTTCTCGCCCGTCCCGCCGTCGACCCCCGGGCCGCGTCCTCCCGCGGTCCCGGAACGCCCTCCCTCCTCGCCTCCGCCGGACTGATTCTCTTCCCCTCTTCGAAACCCTACTTGAAGCTCACCTCCTCCTAGAGGCCTTCCCAGGCTGAGCTCCCCCCTTTTTCCCTCTGCTCCCTCTACCCCCCCTTCACCTCTCCTCAGCTAAGCCCTCTTCTCCCCCCTCTCCCTCTGCTCCTCCCCCTCTCCCGTCCCATCCCCTCGGCACCGTACTCGTCCGCTCGACTGCATATATTTTCATCACCCTCTTTATTTTGTTAATGAGATGTACGTCGCCTCGATTCTATTTACTTGCTATTGTCTTAACGAGACGTTCTTCCCCCTTGACTCTATTTATCGCCGTCGTCCTCGCCTGTCCGTCTCCCCCGATTCGAGCGTGAGCCCGTCAAAGGGCAGGGACCGTCTCTATCCGTTCCCATTTGTACATTCCAAGCGCTTAGTACAGTGCTCTGCACATAGTAAGCGCTCAATAAATACTATCGAATGAATGAATGAATATCACTCCTATTCACCCGTTCATTCATTCGACGGTATTCATTAAGCGCCGACTACAGGCAGAGCACTGTACTAAGCTTGGAATGGACAGTTTTCGCCCGTTATTCGTTCGACACCCGAATCCCGGCCTGCCGATCTCCTTCAAACTCTACCGCTTTCACCTCTGGCTCGGCCGCACACCTCCTCCAAGAGGCCTTCCCAGCCTCGGCCCCGCTCTTCCTCGCCTCCCCGCTCCCTTCCGCGTCGCCTCCTCGCGACCAGGCGGGGACCCCGTCCCCGTCTCAGGTTGGGCTCCCCGTCTCGAGCGCCGTCTGCCGGGTGGGGGAACCGGGGCGACCGGCCCAGGGTCCCACGGCGGACCAGTGCCCTCCCAAGGGCTCAGCGGAGGGCTCTGAACACGGGACCGCCGTCGACGACGACGACGATATTCCGTACACGTTCAGAGCACCTCCCGTTCGGCTACGTGTAGTTGGAGAAGAGGCCCCGTGGGGGAAATTCAACTCCGGAGGGACCGACGGGGGACTCCCCGTAAGTCCGGGCGCGGCGTGCGCCCACGGACTGTCGCTTTTCGGGTCGTCCCGTCGTTCCCCAGACCGGATCCGGAGCAGCGAATCCCCCAGTTTGGCCAAATCGGCGCCCGCCTCTTCAACTAACTCTACGCTGATACGCTAATACGACCCGCAGCGCTTGATGAACACGGGACCCGAGCTCCCCGAGCTGCTCAGTGACCGTGTAGATCTGTAATCTCTCTATCTATCTCCCCCTCCGGACTGGGAGCTCGGCCGCGGGCGGGAACGCGTCTGTCCGCCGTACTCCCCCGAGCTCCCGGGGCCGCGCCTCGCAAGCCGCGGGCGCCCGGGGAATACGACCGACCGAGCGACCGGATGCACGGACGGTCTAGCTCGGCCCCTACCCGAGGGAGGCGCGAGGGAAAGGCCCACACCCGAAATGGTTCCTTGGGGCCGAGGGGTCTAAAGGCGTTTCGGCGGACGTGGGAGGACGGGACGGAAGGACCGCCGTTCCGGGGCGCGTCGGCCGGCCCGGCTAGCGTTCTGGCTTCCAGATGGAAGGGGAGGTGACGATTTCTCTTTACACCTAAATTGGATCGATTTAATTATTTAAAATTTAATCATCCGCCAATCACAGGTACTGAAGCTCTCACGTACGGAGGGCGCCGTACTAAACGCTCGGGAGGGCGCGATCCGATAGGACCGACGATAACCGGGGCGCCGGTTGGGCGCTCTCCGCGCTCCGGGCGTCACGCCGAGCGGCGGAGTGGCCGGGCGGATGGGGACGAACGCAGCCCCCGTCCCGCGGGAGGCTCGCGGGCTCCCTCCCCGTTCTCCGGGGGGGCAGCTGAGGCCCAGAGAGGTGAAGCCGCTCGCCCCACGTCACCCAGCGGGCAGGCGGATCGAGAACCCACGACCCCCCGGCTCCCAGACCCGGGCGATTCGAAAACCGGGCCGGGGCAGCCGATCCCCGCCTCCGGAGAGCCGGAACGCCCGGGGCCGAGGCGGTCGCTCCCTCGCCGGTAACGGGGAAGGGACCCGACGCGTTCCCGAAGATCTCCCGTCCTCCTAAAAGAGAACGACGCCTACCCGGCGGTGCGGCACACGTTTTCCATGAGGGCCTCTTCTAGACACTGGACGGCCAGTTCGTCGGGCACCGTGAGTCCCTTGCGAAGATGCCAGTTCAGCATGAGGGCCAACTCGTTCTCCGGCTGAGAGCTTAACATCAGACGCACGGCCCCTCCGACGGACAGGCGCATCAAGCCGTAGGCGCTCGCGAACTGCTTGGCGACTGCAACACATCGTGAAGGGTCGTGAACGTTCCCCGGCGGTCCTTCCTGACGGTGCCGGAACGACGCCGACGCCGGGGATCCGGGAAGCGCCCGAGCACCGTTGGGAGCGCTGGGGCGGATACCGGCTCACCGGGCCGTCCCGCGCGGGGCTCCCGGGCTCCGTCGCCCTCGGACGGATGAGGGAAGCGAGACGCGGAGAGGTGAGGCGGCCTGCCCGAGGCCGCCCGGGAGACGTGTCGGAGCCGGGATCGGAACCCGGGTCCGCCCGACTCCCGGGCCCGTCCCGCCCCCCGGGCCCCGGCTCCGACCCCGGCCCTCTCTCGGCGGGATCCCACGGGAAGGAGATCCCTGAGGTCCGCCCGGCCTCCGGAACACCCTCCTCCCAGAACGCCCACCGTGAGCGCTCGGTGAGTACGGCCGAATTAAGGAGCGCCTCGGGATTTCCGATCCGTCGGCCAACGTGCGGGGATGACCTGGGAAAGATAAAGGGCAACCGCAGTCGGCGGGACCCCCTTCAAAAGCGAGGCGACTCTGCCCCTTGTCGGCCGGGTGACCGTGGGCAAGTCGCTTCGCTTCTCTGTGCCTCAGTTCCCTCATCTGGAAAACGGGGATTGACTGTGAGCCTCCCGTGGGACAACCTGATGACCCTGGATCTACCCCAGCGCTTAGAACAGTGTAATCGCTTAACGAATCCCAACACTGTCAACATTATTATCGGCAAGGTCTCTGCGTGGGGATAACGGAAACTAATCGCGGACGCCGGTGGAGACTCGTCGTGGATAATCCCGGATACCGATGGATACTCGTCGTGGACAATCACGGATAACGGACACCGACACCCGTCGTCTCAGAGAGGCGGACGGAGCCGCGACTCTCCAAAGGAACATCCCTCCTCTAGAACGGGAATCGACCGCCCGGCTTACCTGTCGTTTTCCCGGATTTGGGCGGCCCCACGATGGCGATCCGTATAGGCACGGCGGGTTTAGGTTTGGGCTGCCTGATGTATTTGATCGGGTTCCTCATAAATTTTTCCTTATTTTCTTTGCCGGATAAAAAATAAATATACTGCCGGTGGATTATGGGATGACTCGGATTTTTGGGATTTTCGAAAGGCTTGATGGCGTCCCCCTCGCAGAGCTGTAACGCACGAGAAGAGATCGCAGTCTGCCACCTACGCCGGACCTCAGGAGAAGAAAGCCGCCGAGGGTTTAAAAGGGTCACGACGTGCCCCTTCCGCATTTCCGTATCAACGAGTGGCACGATAATCGGAAACGCTGGCTTTTTCACTCAAGCTCTACCGCTATTTGAGCGCGAAAGCTTCCTTCTGCGGCTCTATCCGCCGGTTCGGATGGCGGCGAGGCCTGGCCGCTCGTCTCCTTTCGCCGCCGGCCTCCCCCTCCTAGACCGGGAGCCCGCTGTTGGGGAGGGATGGTCTCTATCTGTCGCCCGACTGGACTTCCCAAGCGCTTAGAAGAGGGCTCGGCACCCGGGAGGCGTCGAACGGATACCCCCGACGGGTTAATCGACGCAAGAATCTACCCCGGGAACTGAGAAACGGGTCCCGGGTGGCAAAATGATGACGGTACCTGTTAGGCGCCCAATCGAAAGGCGCCGTTCTAAGAGCCGGATGCCAGACCGGTTAAGAACCACGGCCAACGAGGGACGGGGAGGCCCGAGCCGGAGAGATGGAGACTGCCGTAAACCCAAGAAGACGTGCTCATCGCCTACCGTCTTGTTCGGGACTCGAAACGCCGGCACGGTGACGCCGAGGAGCCCTCGAAGGCCTCGGGCGGGCCGCGCGGCGTCTCCGTGCCTCAGTGACCCCCTCCGGAAAACGGGGGGATCGAGACGGCGAGCCTGGGGAGGCGGAGGGCGCGGGTTCTCGCCCCGGCGGGAGATTGCGGGAGGGGCCGGGGCTCGGGGCCGATGTGGAGGATCTGGGAGAGATATCCATTCGGGTGGCGGTTGAGACCGCCACGGCGAATAAGCAGCCCGAGGGAGACGGGGAGGCGGCGCGGAGCTCCGCGCGACGGCCGCCGTTAAGCCGAGGGACGCGGAGACGGTGCCGGGGAGAGAGACTGAGGAGGATCAGACAAGAGGAGAACTCGGAGAGGGCGTCCCCAAAAATCGGGTTTCGCTGCCGACGGAAATCTAGGCGTCAGGCTGCTTTATAATAATGCTAATGACGTCGGTACACGTTAAGCGCTTGCTACGTGCAGAGCACCGTTCTAAGCGCCGGGGGAGATACAGGGTGATCGGGTTGTCCCGCGTGAGCCTCCCGGTCTTCATCCCCATTTTCCAGATGAGGGAACCGAGGCACAGAGAAGTGAAGCGGCTTGCCCACGGTCACACGGCTTGCGTGCTCCGACTCCACCCTCTCCCCTCCCCGGCGAAACCATTTCCCCGTCCCCGTTGCCGCTCCCGCCCCTCGCCGGGCGTTCGGGGTGTTTGACTCTCTCTTCAAACCCGCCGCCTGACCTTTTATTGAGAACACTGATAGGACCGGGCGCGATGTCCCTAAAATCTCCCCTGCCCGTCCCCGGTCCCTTCCCGCTCCGTCCCCTTCTTCTTCATCGCTCCCCGCTTTCCCAGCAGGATCTCTAGAAGGGACCCGCCGCCTCTTCTCAAAATCCACTCCCTCCCATTGCTGCCCATCCAGCCCCATCCCTTCGCACCTCCCTCCCCGACGGCCATCTCCCACCCTTCGCTCTCCAAGGGCGTCCTCCCCGCCGCTTTCGCACACGCCCAATGTCTCCCCCATCCTCCCGCGACCCCACGGCTCCCTCCGGCCATCGCCCCGCCTCCCTCCCACCGTTCCCCTCCAGACCCCTCGAGCGAGCCGTCTCTACCCGCTGGCTCCGGTTCCTCTCCTCCGATCCCCTCCTCGACCCCCGCCCCGTCCGGCTTCCGTCCCCTTCCCTCGCGACGGGCACCGACGGTCTCCTCCCCGCCGACCCCGACGGCCTCTGCTCCGTCCCGATCGCCCTCGACTTCTCGGTCGCCTTCGACACCGTCGACCGCCCCCTGTCCCGCGGAAACGTCACCCGGCCTCCGCTTCCCCGATGCCGTCTCCCTCCCGGTTCCCCTCCCGCCCCTCTGGCCGCTCGCCCTCGGTCTCTGTCCCGGCCCCTCCTCCGCCTCCCGTCCCCTAACCGCGGGGATCCCCCGAGGTTCGGTTCCGGACCCCCTCCCGTCCTCCATCTCCACCCGCTCCCTCGGGGAGCTCAGTCGCTCCCGTGGCTCCCGTTACCGCCTCTACGCGGACGGCACCCAAATCTCCACCTCCGGCCCGGCTCTCTCTCTCCCCCCTGCAGTCTCGCCTCTCCTCCTGCCTTCAAGACATCTCTGCTCGGGTGTCCTCCCGTCCCTTCGGACCTAACACGTCAGAAACCGAGCGCCTTCTCTTCCCACCCAAACCCCGTCCTCGCCCCCGGCGACGGCACCACCGTCCATCCCGCCTCCCGAGCCCGTCGCCTCGGCGTCATCCTCCGCTCCTCGCTCTCGTTCAACCCACGGATTCACTCCGCCGCCAACCTCCCGTCTTCACGACGACGCGAAGATCCGCCCTTTCCTCGCCACCCAAACTGCCGTCGGCTGACTCTCATCGCTTCCCCTCTCCCGCCTGGACGTCGGCCTCGGCCTCCTCGCCCTTCCCTCCCCAGTCCCTCCTTCCCTCCGCTGCCCGGATCGTTGTCGGGCCGCGGCCTCCCTTCTCCCGGAGGACCTCCGGTCGTGGCCCATCCCCCTCCGCGTCAACGGAAACTCCTCACCGCTGGCTTTAAAGCCCTCCGTCTCCTCGCCCTCTCCCACCTCACCTCGCTACTCTCCTACTTGGACCCAGGCCGCACGCCCCGTTCCTCTAACGCCAAACCTCCCTCTGGATCTCCATCTCCACTCCGCCACCGACCTCCGGCCCACGTCCCGCCCGCAACGCCCTCCCTTCCCTTCTCCGACAGACGACTGCTCTCCCTCCGTTACTGAAGGCCCGTCTCCTCCAAGAGGCCTTCCCTTTCTAAGCCCTCTTTTCCCACTCCCTTCTGGGTCGCCCTGACTTGCCGCCTTCATTCATCCCCCGCCTCCCAGCCCCACCGGACTCACGTCCTCATCTCCGATCTATTCATTTCCGTCAACGTCTGCCTCCCCCCTCCAGACCGTCAACTCACCGTTGGCGAGGAATGTATCCGTGACATCGCTCTCTCCCAAGCGCCCAGCACAGTCCCCTGCACACGGTGAGCGCCCGGCACCTTCGATCGACCGACCGCCGGCCGCTCTACTCCGCCCCTGCCGAGGCGGCTTCCGACCGTCTCGCGCTTGTCTCTGTGAGAGCCGGCGGCCTCTTCCTATCTCGCCCCTTTCGGAAACCTGAAACCTCACTGCCGAGACGGTGAAGCCGCCGAGGAAACGCGTCGGAAAGAACCCGGGCTTTCGCGCTCGGACGGCGATTTTACGACCGGAAGATCTCGACGGGGGGGGGGGGGGGGATTTTCATAAGCGGCGATGGCCTTACCTTCACGGGATCCCACTGGCCGTAAGAACTTGGAAACTTGTAGGCGAGACTAAGCATCTTTTCGGCTAGTTGGAGAGATATCGGATAGCATTTCTCAAACATGCTCTCTCTATTTTCCGCCAGGTGTTTCAGTTTGCTGTGGAGCAGGTAGCGTACGATGTGGAGTTTCCTCCCGCCAGAAATGGTGATCAGCGGTATGAGCAGTTTTTCCAATTCCTCCTGAGCGGCGGAAGCACAGCGGATCGAAAGAGACTCATTCGAACCGTTTAAACGGCGGGGTTCGACGGTTCGGGAAGGCGTCACCCGCCACCCGGATGCATTCGCGTAGTTTCAAGACCGGGGACTCGGTTGCTCCGTCCCCGTAATCCTCCGTTTCAGAGAACGCTCTAGTTCGGAAGGCCACAACGGACCTCGATCCGGCGATCGCGGATTATTTTTAAATGCGGCTCCCCTCAACGGATACGTTGATTATAACCCGATCCTCTCCAAAACCTCACTTCCATTTCCCGTCGGGTTCACGGGGAGAGAGCCGTTAATAGGGGTCGAATATCTCTAACTTACGGATTGAATCCTGAACCGCCGGCTCCGAATAAGCAAGCTAACGAAATACCAAAATCACCGCCCTCCGATTCCACCGGGAATCGACTCCGGCGGCGCCCAAGCGATTTACCAGGCTTTTGGGGGACGGAGGTTAAGGAAGACCAAGAGATTCACCTGGACTCCTAGGAGGTTATTAGCGTCCACGTCGAACTTTTCCCCGATTTCATTTTTTAAGCGGTCGATAGCTTCAGCCTCCTGCTCTTCTTCTTCCTCACTCGCATCTTCTTCCTCTTTGGGGAACTCTTCCTCCAGGACGGCCTCGACGTTCACTTCCTCCTCTTCTTCGGGCTCTTCTTCACTGACTTCTTCATCTTCCCTGGTGACGCCCTAAAAGGGAAAACACGAACGTGGCCCACTCCACGGCGCGGTGGGATTTCAGAATCAAGCCACGGTTCTGCCGACTAACGTTTCCGGGCCCACGCGCGGTCGACGGGGGCAGTCCTCCGTCAACGGTGGCTTCGAAAAGAAACGGACGTGTGGAGAAAGGAGTAGAATCAGCCAGGAGAGATACATTTTAAAAGGAAACGAAACGAGACGGCGTGAGAATACGGTCCAACGAAGAGACGTGCATTTCGACGAAGAAATCGGGGACCGTGTCTGCCGACTCGGTTTATCGTCCTCTCCCGAGCGCTCGGGACAGGGTTCTGCACGCAATAAGGGCTCCGTACGATCGACTGGCTGACTGATCGGGAGAGGAAAGGAAGGGATAAGTGGGCCGAGGCGCGGGATGAAATACGCGACTCGGCGTTACGCTGATCCGTCGCCGCGGAACGGCAGTTTCGCCGTTTGAAGTTTCCTATTCAGGTCCAAGTTGTAATCCGCCGCCAGCGCTACTAATTCTGGCCTTCGTTAAGCGCTCGCTACGGGCCGAGCGCCGTCCCGCGGGCCGGGCGCCGTCCTAAGCGCCGGGCGCCGTCCTCGGACAGGCGGGTTTCGCGGCCAAGAGCTGTAGACCCGAGTGGGATGATAGCGTTGGTATTTGTTAAGCGCTTACTATGTAAAGAGCACCGTTCTAAGCGCCGGGGTAGATGCAGGGTAATCAGGTCGTCCAACGTGAGGCTCACAGTTCATCCCCATTTTACAGATGAGGTAACTGAGGCACAGAGAAGCGAAGCGGCTCGCCCACAGTCCCACAGCTGCCAAGTGGCAGAGCCGGAATTCGAACCCTTGACCTCTGACTCCCAAGCCCGGGCTCTTTCCGCCGCGCCGCGCCGCTTCTCTATCGGCGTAGAGGTTCCCGCCTCGCTAATTCAAAGAGGCAGTGACTCAATTTGGAGGTCAACGGATCCCCCGCTCCAACGCAACGGGCGATTACAAAACGTAAAACAGAAAACCGACCTAAAAGGAGAACTTAAACGAGGCCTAGGAGACACTCACTCCAAATCCCTTCTCATTCAAGAAGAAATGAAGGGAGATAACGGAAAGGAGAGGAAACGAAATGGGCGTAAGGCCTTCTTGGGCGGGGGACACGTCTACCGACTCCGTCGTCCTCTCCCGGGCGCTCGGTACAGCGTTCTGCACGCAATAAGGGCGCCGTACGATCGACTGGCCGACCGATCGGGGGAGGAACGGAAGAGATAAGAGGGCCGAGGCGCGGGATAAGATCCCCGACTTGGCGTTACGCCGATCAGATTGACGGCGTGATAAGAAAAGAATGCACGGGGCACGGTAATCCGGCCATCCGCGCTGGTCTCTTGGCGAACGAACGAACGCTCGCTGGGGACGAAGGACTTAATTGCACGTATCTCGTCGTCCCCTAGGTGAAATTAAGTCAGTCAGTGAGTTCGGGTGGCAAACGCGATCGAGTCGTACCGCCCACTCTCGGCCGGAAGCTCGCGGAAGGGAGGGAACGCGTCCGCTCGCCGTTGCGTCGCCCTCTCCCGAGGGTCCGCTACGGTGCCCTGCACCCGGTAAGCGCCCAATAGATACGATCGGATGAACGAGTACGATCCAACGAGTGAGTCGTGCCCCGTTTTACTACCCCAGGGGAGCTGGGGCTTCCTCCCGTCCCACGGTCCCGGGAGGGCGGCTCCCGATGGCGTTTACCCAGTGCTTCGCGAGCGCGGGACACTGCACTGAGCGCTCGGGCGAGTACGGCGTAACGCCACGCCGGCCGTACCCCTCACCCGCGACGAGCTTACGGCCCGGGGGGATTCGCCACCCATCACCCCGCGCCGGATTTTGATCCTCGGACGGAAAGCTTAGGGGCGAGAGCCCGGACCTGGGAGTCAGAGGCGGTGGGTTCCAATCCCGGCTCGGCCGCCCGTCAGCTGCGACTTCCCCGGGCCTCGGTGACCTCGTCCGGCAAACGGGGATGGAGACCGTGAGCCCCACGGGGGCCGACGTCATCACCTTGTATCCGTCCCAGCGCTTAGGACCGCGCCTGGCACACGGTAGGGGCTCCGCGGACACCGTCCTCGTTATTATTACTCTAGTCGAATCTACCCGAGAATATCGCGCCACGCCGATCGCCCCCCGGCGCTTCGCCTTCTCACCTCCGGTTTCTTCTTCTTCTCTTGCTCCGCTACCAGTTCCGCCCTTCTTTTAGAAATCAGATCCTCCTGTTGAAGCACAACACGCGGATTTTCTATCTATCTCAGAGCCCACGGCCTCTTTAGGCCGAAGACTTGGAGATTTCCGGGTTCACGCGGGAGTCACGCGGAGCTCTGCCGAGGGATAGATTTCTGTAGATGTCGATATATCCTTTAGAAAATACTTTTTTGACCCCCGTATTGTAGTATCCTGCACGCGCCGACCTCCTCCGAGGTCCCCCTCTCCCTCTCCGTACCGGCCGTGAAGTCGGACCCCCCCGGACGCCCTGATCCCCACTCCACCCCGAGCCGGCGCGTACGGAGATATTCATCTTTAATCTAGTTTAATGTCCGTTTCCCCCCGTCCTCTAGGAGCGACCGGCGGCCAGGGGCCCCCGCCTAGCTATTTTAGCGAAGCGGCGTGGCTCCGTGGAGAGGGCCCGGGCTTGGGAGTCCCAGGGCGTGGGTTCGAGGCCCGGCCCCGCCGCTCGGCCGCCGAGGGGCTCTGGGCGGGTCGCTTCCCTTCGCCTCGGTTACTTCATCTGGAAAAGGGGGGGCTGGGACCGTGAGCCCCGCGTGGGCCAACGCGATGGCCTCGCGTCCTCCCCCGGCGCCTAGAGCGGTGCTTGGCGCGTAGTGAGCGTTTCACGAGTCCCATCGTTCTTATAATGATAATAATGTTGGTATTTGTGAAGCGCTCACTACGTGCAGAGCACTGTTCCAAGCGCTGGGGGAGGCACGGGATCATCAGGTCGTCCCACGCGAGGCTCCCGGTCTTCATCCCCATTCTACAGATGAGGGAACTGAGGCCCAGAGAAGCGAAGTGACTCGCCCAAGGTCACGCAGCGGGCAAGTGGTGGAACGGGGATTGGAACCCGTGACCTCTTATCACGCTATTATTATTGTAGCGTACCGTGCCCTACCGAGCGCTCGATACAGTCCGCCGCCCTCGGTAATGATAATAATAATAATGTTGGTATTTGCTAAGCGCTTACTACGTGCAGAGCACTGTTCTAAGCGCCGGGGTGGATACAGGGCAATCAGGTCGTCCCACGTGAGGCTCACCGTGACTCCCCATTTTCCAGATGAGGGAACTGAGGCCCAGAGAAGTGAAGTGCCTCGCCCGCGGTCACACAGCTGACGAGCGGCAGCGCCGGGAGTCGAACCCATGACTTCTGACTCCCAGGCCCGGGCTCTTTCCACTGAGCCACGCTGCTCCCCCGCCACGCTGCGCTCAGTAAGCGCTCCGTAGGCGCTCGACAAATACCACAGATGGATTGCTGAGGAGGGTCTCTTTGGTCGAAGGGCAACGGAGAGGGGAGAGCGGCTAAGCCAGGGAATCGCCTAATCCGAAACCGATGTCGAGAAACACTGACATTCCCTGGGAAACGGGAGGAGACGTGGACTCCTCCACGCTCTTTCTCAGAGAGGCGGCGCGGCTCGGTGGAAAGAGCCCGGGCTTTGGGAGTCGGGGGTCATGGGTTCGAATCCCGGCCCCGCCGCTCGTCAGCTGGGTGACTCGGGGCCAGTCGCTTCGCCTCCCTGGGCCTCGGTTCCCTCGTCTGTCAAAGGGGGAGGAAGACCGGGCGCCCCCCCCCCCACCGTGGGACCGCCCGATCGCCCCGCATCCCCCCGGCGCTCAGAACGGCGCTTGGCACATAGCTGGCGCTCAACCGACACGACGGTTAGGACTCGATACGTTCAGCTTTTAACCGGGAGGGAGCCATACTCTTATTTTGGCTTTGAGGTTCTTAATCTTCTGCGCTCTGTCCAACTTCTTCATCTGCTTGTCCTTCCACTTCTGGAGAGCGGACGGCAGGAGGCGGGCGGAAACGTCTCCCTCTTCGACCTGAAGGACGACGGCGGCGTCCGGGCAAAGCCCGTGCTCGGCGAGAAACTGGGCTTCCTCGGCCGTCCGGGGGAAACCGTCCAGGACGAATCCCGTGGACCTGGGCGGAGGAGACCGACCCTCAGGGGACGCGTCCGGTCGGCGCGGGACGATCTTCCGGAAGCCGGGGCCCAAGCGGGAAAAGCACGCGATCTTCCCCAAGAGCGGCCCAACTGCTCGCGCGAAAGGGGGGGTTTGGGAGAAGCCTAGGGACGGCTACTTCCCCTTCAGGATCCCAGCGTGACGCGGACACCGGCCCCGAGGACGAGGATAAGCTCGCCCTCAGTCGAAACCTCCCGTGAAGGGAAGCCGCGCCGTAAGCGTCTTCGCTCCTCTTAAAGTTGAACGACCTTCCCGTCTAGAGATTTTTCTGACGCACGCTTCCCTCCGACCTCGGGGGTTGGAAACGCTTCATCCGCAGGAGGGGTTTCCGCGCCGGCGGCCCGCGGACGCCCGAAGACCCACAGTCGTCAGCGAGGCTGGACCGAAAGCTCGCCGCGTTTTACGCTCCCAGGAGACGGGTGTCGCTGACCGACGGATTCACGGATGAATTCGATGCCAAAGTGACGCCTCGCGGCGCTCGGCGACACGCGCGGAATACCTCGATACCGTACCGTACGGGTTGAGCTAAACTGGGTTTTACGAGGCGCGGGAGCGGAGGCGAAAACAGTGTAACTCCCAGGCCGAGAATAATCACGTTGGTATTCGTTAAGCGCTCGCTGTGTGCCGAGCACCGTTGTAAGCGCCGGGGGAGATACGGGGTCATCGGCTTGTCCACGTGAGGCTCACGCTTAATCCCCATTTGACAGATGAGGGAACTGAGGCCCGGAGAAGCGAAGCGACTCGCCCACGGTCACCGGGCTGACGAGCGGCGGAGCCGGGATTCGAACCCACCACCTCTGACGCCCAAGCCCGGGCTCTTTCCCCTGAGCCACGCTGCTTCTCGAGAACGAGACGGAGACGAAGGAAACCGGTCCCGTCGCGGGCATCCGCTTCCCGATTTGATTACGGCCCCGCTCTCTGGCGGCGCAGTTGTCTCCGTCCGTCGCCCGAGTGGCCTCTCCAGGCGCTCGGTACAGCGTCCTGCACAGAGCGAGCGCTCGACAGATACGACCGAATGAAACCGCCTGGCGCCGGGGAGGGAAGGGGACCGGCCCGAATCCAGAAATGCGAACCTCTGAGGACGATCCGCAACTCGGACGCACGGACCAGGGTGGCCACGGGCCCCCGGCGACTCCACCTTTCACCCGATCCGACACCGCGAAGCGGCGTGGCCCGGCGGAGAGAGCACGGGCCCGGGAGTTTGGGGGCCTGGGTTCGAATCCTGTCTCTGCCAGCGACTCGCTGCGTGACCCTGGGCAAGTCGCCTGACCTCTCCGGGCCCCAGGCTCCTCGACCGTAAAATGGGGAGACGTCCCGCCCGCGGGACGGGGACTCCCAACTGAGCGACCTGCGCCTTCCCCGGCCCTTCGAACAGCGTTCGGCACACGGTGAGCGCCTGACGGATACCGGCAATCCATCGGTCACCCCCCCCCCCCTCCGCCCCCCGAGAGGATCTGGAATCCTTTCCGTAGCTAACGCAGTCTTCCGACGGCGGATTTTGACTCTACCGAATTTGATATTATTACCGCGATCAGTCTGGGAGACACCGACGGAGATTTTACACCCCTGTTGGTGTTGCAGGTAAAATCCGGGAAATGAATAATAATGATAATGTCGGGATTCGTTAAGCGCTCACTATGTGCAGAGCACCGTTCTCAGCGCCGGGGGAGATACAGGGTCATCAGGTCGTCCCACGTGAGGCTCACGGTTCATCTCCATTTTACAGATGAGGTAACTGAGGCCCGGAGAAGCGAAGCGACTCGCCCACAGTCACACAGCTGACGAGCGGCAGAGCCGGGGGTCGAACCCATGACCTCTGACTCCCAAGCCCGGGCTCTTTCCGCTGAGCCACGCCGCTTCGAATGACGGTATTCAAAGGGATACGTTGGCGTAAATTCGAATCACCGTATGGGTTCCACCAGCCACCACTCAGAAACGATCAGATCGAGCACCTCCGGAGGTAACGGCTCACTGTCGGTCAGGTTTGCTTTGATGACTTCCTCCTCGTCGGTCAGTATCAATTCTCTAACCTACACCGACAGACGAGAAGAGGAAAAACGATCACTGGAAACGTAAAGGCGCGGACATCCAAGGCGACGTCTTCCTCTCTCGGACCTCCTTGGCTTCGCCGTATCTTTTACGGTCGCGATCGTTTCTCTACATCACGACTCACTCCAAATCCCCTCACGTGGCGAGAACCCACGCGATGACCGCGTTCACCTCTTTTAAGATTGGACCCCCTTCTCGTCTAGAGATTTCTACGGTGGACGCTCCTGTCTGTCTGTCCGCCTTCCGGTGAAGGCCTCATTCTACCTGTCGAAAGTTAAGAACGTATTGGGGTCACACTATAAAGAATAGCATTTATCATCGTCATCCACAGCGCCGAATACTTATTCGGGGTCCACACACCAGCGTCTGTGGGGACGGAAAATAGAGAAATGGAGATTCGGTAGTCAAGGATCGTCGAATGGGAATCAGACGAGTAAAGACGTGGCCAAGAATACCAGACGCACTTATCCGGTCGTGGGAGGGCGTAACGGTCATCCTGAGGCGGGTCAGCGGCCGCCGTCTCCCTTATCGTTTGCGCAGGAGGCGACGTCCGACCTGGAAAACAGTCACCTGGCATTACGTCCGTAGGATGAAGGGTCATCTCTGTCGGCGAAATCGGGGCGGAGCACCATCTCGGTCGGCGCGTTTGCCGAAAGCGGGCAAAGAACCCAGCGGCCAGTCGTCGGAACGACGGGCCAGGAGCGTTACCTGTTTATTTTCAGTTTTGTCGTCGATCTTAAAATTGGCCCGGGCGGCGATATCTTCTAATTCCTGGGCGGCGGCCAGGTCTTCCTCGGCTTCTTCGTCGAACTCGGGCCCGACTCGCTTTTCCGTTTTGGCCATGATTTTCTCCTGGAGGTATTCTTCAAACTGGATGTGGAAAATGCCCAGTTTCTCCGCTAACCATCGCCCGCAGACGGTCTTGCCAGCTCCGTGAGGACCCAGGAGGCACACTCTCAAAGGAGGACACTGGAAGGAGAATGGGGGGCGGGGAGAGAGGAGAACGGGGATTTATCTCCCGACGACGTAGAAAGGACGTCGGGCTCATTTCACGCCGAGATCCGGAAAGAGATCTGCGTCCGGACGCTTCCGTCAGAAGATCCGTTCGGCGCTTACTACCTGCCAGGCGCCGGGGCGGACGCGGGGGGGTCGCGTCGGACGCAGCCTCGATCCCGGTTTTACCGCTGAGGCGACCGAGGCCCGGAGAAGTTAAGGGACTCGTCCGAGGTCACACGGCAGACGGGTGGCGGGGCTGGGATTAAAGCCCGGGTCCCGCGGGCCCCCCCCGGCCCGGGCCCCGTCCGTTCCCGGTCCGTATTTACTGACCGTCCACGCCGGGCGACGGACCCCCTCAGCGGGGCGAGCGAAAGAGTAGCGTCCGTCGGGCCGGTCCTTCGGGAGAGACCCCCCCCTCGACGGGGTAAGGCGAGCGTGGATTTCAACGGGGCACTGAGTGCCCACTTTTAACGGCATCTCTTCCCGGCGCCGGGGTAGACGCGGGCCGGTCGGGTCCGGACGCGCTCCGCGTCCCGCCTGGCCGTGACACCCGTTTTCCGGACGAGGGAGCCGAGGCCCAGAGAGGGGGAGGCCACTTGCCCCGGGCCACGCAGCAGACGGGCGGCGGAGCCGCCCACGCGCTCTCCCGGGCACTCGGCGCGGCGGCGGGCGCGCGGCAGGAGCCTGACCGACACCGCGGACGGACGCGTCGACGCTTTCCCGGGAGAAAACCGGGGCGGGTTCGCGACGGGACCGCGTAACCGTGAGTATCGCCTCACGGCCTAAAACGGGGACTCGGCTTCATCCGTTCTCACCTTCAGAGGTTCGTCGTGAGCCACGTACTCCTCCGGATCGTCCAGAAACTTCTCCCGGGCCTCGGGATTCGAGAAGTAGTAAGTCTTTTCTCGATACTTAGCCCCGCAGTCGGGGAGGCCGGGATGGAGGATGAAGTTCTCCTTGAGGCTCACCGGGCAGAAGTGTTTGCTGTCGCCCATATGTCTCTTCTTTTCTTTCAGTTTTTCTTCGTCCTGGAGGGAACGGGGGAGCGTCGGGAGAGACGGGAAAGGGGCGCTCCGGGGGAGGGGCCCGAGGTCGGCCTTTGCCATCTCTCCCTCCCGGGAAGAAGGGATCCGCCCCGAGTCTCCTCGGGCCAGCCTGGCGGTTCGGTCCCGTTCTCCCCTCCCCGGTCACCGTGTTCCCGCCCTCCCGTTTCTCCCGGTACGCCGACCCGCTCGGCGTCCGGCAGACGGCCGCTTTTCCCACCCACGAAGCCCTCCTGAAATCACACGGCCCCTTCCGCTCCCCGGTCTGTCTCTCCACCCCGTGACCCCCCCCGCCCCACCGCGGACCGCTTCCGCGGTCTCCGGGGCACCCGAGTCCTCACGCCGATCCATGCCCACCCACAGCACCTGGGCAGAGATCTTCATACGTAATATAATAATGTAATTATATAATTATATATATAATTATATAATATAATATAATATAATATAATATGATATGATATGATATATGACGCGTTTTATCTCGGCGGATCCCGGAACCGCTGATTTCCCGGATCGAGATCCGGCTTCGCCGCCGGACCGGATTTCTGCCGCGCGGGAGACCGGCCGTCCGACCTCCAAGTGGTCCGCGACCTCTCCACCGCCTGGAGTTCCCGTCCGCCTCTGGTCTCACCCAGTAGCAATAATAATAATAATGATGCTACTAATGATAATGTCGGTATTTGTTACGCGCTTACTACGTGCCGAGCACCGTTCGAAGCGCCGGGGGAGATCCAGGTTCGTCGGCTTGTCCCGATCTCCGTCCCCGTTTTCCAGAGGAGGGAACCGAGGCCCAGAGAAGTGAAATGACTCGCCCGCGGTCGCAGAGCTGACCGGTGGCGGGGCCGGGATTCGAACCCACGACCCCGGCTCCCAAGCAGCGTGAATTTAGAGAAGCAGCGTGGCTCAGTGGAAAGAGCACGGGCTTTGGAGTCAGGGCTCATGAGTTCGAATCCCAGCTCTGCCACTTGTCAGCTGTGTGACTGTGGGCGAGTCACTTAACTTCTCTGTGCCTCAGTTCCCTCATCTGTAAAATGGGGGATTAAGACTGTGAGCCCCACGTGGGACAAGCTGATTCCCCTCTGTCTATCCCAGCGCTTAGAACAGTGCTCGGCACATAGTAAGCGCTTAACAGATACCAACATTATTATTATTATTAAAAAGACGGGCTCACGTCTTCCTCTCCTTCTTCTTGTTCTTCTTCTTCTACTTCTTCCTCGGCGTCGGTTTCGGCCAGGAGGTCGTCAGTCTCTTCGTCTAAATCTTCTACGCCGATTTCCCAGCCGCCGTACTTCAACGGTTCTAGAAGAATGAAGGACTGTTCATCGTTTTGTTGATTTTTTTTTTTTAAAAAAACCCTTTTTTAGCTAGAGATGGACTCTAATAAAATTCATTCACTCAGTGGTATTTATTGAGCGCTTACTATGTGCAGAGCGCTGGACCAAGCGCTCGGAATGGACAATTCGGCAACAGATGGAGACGATCCCGGCCCAGTGGCGGGCTCACGGTCTGAACAGCGATAAAATTAATACGATAAAATTCTTTCGGGGGGACAGGGATCTCTTTAAGGCTTAAAAGGACTACTCTCAAGAATCTGAGCGGGTAGTAAGTAGTCCTTCTGAATTGATCGGCGCGGAGCCAATCTCTCAGGGATACAGCTCGGGCGCGTTTTATCTCGGCGGATGCCGGAACCGCTGATTTCCCGGATCGGGATCCGGCTTCGCCGCCGGACCGGATCTCTGCCGCGCGGGAGACCGGCCGTCCGACCTCCAAGTGGTCCGCGACCTCTCCACCTCCTGGAGTTCCCGTCCCGCTCTCGCCCGGCAGGAATAATGATACTACTACTACTACTACTACTACTACTACTACTAATGTCAGTATTTCTTAAGCGCTCCCTCTGTGCCGAGCACCGTTCTAGCGCCGGGGGAGATCCGGGGTCGTCGGGTTGTGAGGCTCGCGGCCTCCACCCCCATTTTCCAGACGGGGGAACCGAGGCCCAGAGAAGCGAAGTGACTGGCCCACGGTCACACAGCTGACCGGCGGCGGGGCCGGGATCGAACCCGCGACCGCCGGCTCCCGAGCCCGGGCTCGATCCGGTCCCTTCGCCGCGCGGCCGGAGCCCCGCCTGCGAGAAACGCTGGGGCCCCGCACCGGGGCCGTTCCCCATCGGCTCTGCCCCGCTCCACCGGAGCGGGGAGACGAGGCAGAGGTGGCATCTCCCGTCGACCGGCAGCACGTCGAGGAGGAGGCTGGGACCGAAACCGCGGCCGTCGGACCCCGAGCCGCGCGGAGCCCGGGGTTCCGCTCCTCGGCCCCGGTACCCCGCTCCCCTCTTCGTGTTTATCGCCGACCTCTACGCGGGAAGCGGGCCGGGCTCGGGAGCCGGAAGGTCGCGGGTCCCAGTCCTCGGCGAGTCGCTTCACGTCTCGGGACCTCGGTTCCCCCATCTTGAAATGGGGGCCGAGGCGTCGAGCGCCACGCGGGACGGGGATCGCGTCCCACCCCGGTTTGCTCGGATCCACCCCGGCGCTCGGCACGGGGTCCCCGACGCGTCTCGAGAGCTCGACGACACTGATTAATATTATTATTATCATATCGTCATCGTGACGTGGCTCAGTGGAAAGAGCCCGGGCTTGGGAGTCAGAGGTCATGAGTTCGAATCCCGGCTCTGCCACGTGTCGGCTGTGTGACTGTGGGCAAGTCACTTCACCTCTCTGTGCCTCGGTTACCTCATCTGTCAAATGGGGATTAACTGTGAGCGTCACGTGGGACAGTGCTTAGAACAGTGCTCGGCACATTACTATGTGCGCTTAACAGATACCAACAGTATTATCGTTTCTCTGTTCACCTTATGCATCTGTCCCCGGACCCCGCCCCCCCCCCCCCGCCCCGGCCCTATTTATTCTTAGATTGCGAGCCCCAATCTAAGACTCTCCGACTCCTATTTTTTCCCCGGAACCTATTACGGCGCTTCGCAGAGGGCACGCGCCGATATCGCGACTTGAAGCCGCTTGACCTCGGGTCTCATTTCCCTTAGGCCCCTCCGCCCCTCCGCCCGTCAACTGTAAACGTAAAATTTAACGAGAGACATCGCTCACTCTCCATAGCGTCGATCACGGGTTGGAGCAGCTCCTCCGGCGTTCTTCCGGCGATTTCCAGATTTAACATCTGAATCCAGGGAGATTCCGTCACGACCGCCTCCAGCTGCTGCCACTCGTTGGTAAAGGCGGCGATCTTTTCTTTAATCGGCTCCATTTCTGGCACCTCTGGATAACCGTCTTCCGCATATTCGGGTAAGGTGATTTCTGACAGAGGATCGAAAAATCGAAAGGTTCCGGTCACCGTTCGGATATTTCGTTCGATCCTCTTGACTGGAAATCCGCTGGGAATCCGCGTCGACGTCTGTAAGCCGTCGCCTGCCCTGAGAACAGATATCCGCATTTATCCCCGGCGAGGGTTTGGAAACGCTACCTGAGTTACATGGATCTGTTTGCCATCGCTTGACTTCTCCGTGCCTCGGTCGCCTCATCTGTACAATGGGGATTAAGACCGTGAGCCCCACGCGGGACGAGCCGGTCCCCTTCTATCTCCCCCGGCGCTTAGAACGGCGCTTAACAAATACCCGCGTCGTCATTACTATTGACGCCCGGCACGTCGTAATGACTAATGAAATAAAAAGGATTGATTTGACGGGGCACATCTTCCCCCAAGAGGCCTTCCCTGATGAAACCCTTCCTTCCTCTTCTCCCGTTTCCTTCTACGTCGCCTTGACCCGCTCCCTCTATTCGTCCGTTCTTCCGATCTATCGAGCGCTCGCTACGTGCAGGGCGCCGTAACGAGCGCTCGGGACGGACGATCCGCCGACGGATGGAGACGATCCCGGCCCGGCGACGGGCTGACGGTGTAATCGGGGGAGACGGTCGGCGGAGCGAAACGGAACAGAACGAAAACAGGACGGCATCATCAGGATATACTGAATGAAGGGGATTAAACAAATAAATAATATCTACGCACGAGCCTCTATTCATCTCCCGGTCCCAGCCCCACAGCTTCTCGTGCGTTTCGGTCCTTCTGTTTATTTAGATTGACGTGTCCTCCTCTAGACTGTAAGCCGGCCGTGGGCGGGGAACGTGCCCGCCGTACCGTTGGATCGCGCTCTGCTCTCACAGCGCTCCGCCCACGGTGAGCGCTCGCTGAAGACCGCTGACCGACGGGTTTTCGAAGCAAGCCGTACCGTTTCGGGATGGGAGGGCGGAAAGGATTCCAAGAGCGGTCCGGCTCAGCTCCTTACCTGGTTCGGGCTCAGCTTCCACGCCCGCTTTCGACCCTTTAGAAGAAGGAGGTTGGAGCTGATGGTCTTCCGAATTCGACGGATCTTTCGCCTCTTCGTATTCTGGGGGGGGAAGACGGGCCTCGGGATCGACAAAGGGCGCCGAGACCGTCGCCGAAACCTAAGCCTTTCAGACCTCCGACCCAAACGCTAGCCGAGGGAGGCGGCTGCCGGGGGATTTCGATCCTTCCCCGTCCCTTGAGCTGCAGCGGCAGGACTTGACGGCTCGCGGCTTCATTCGATAGTATTTATCGAGCGCTTACTATGTGCAGAGCACTGTACTAAGCGCTCGGGATGGACAGGTCGGTAACGGATCGAGACAGTCCCTGCCCTCTGACGGGCTCACGGTCCAATCGGGGGAGCCGGACAGACGAGAACGACGGCGATAGATAGAACCGAGGGGAAGAACATCTCATTAAAACAATAGCAATAAATAGAATCGAGGTTCTAAGGAAACGCGAGAAATCCCAGCCGGGGTCCCCCCGCCGAAGGCCGCGGGAAGAGACGGGGCAGCTGCGAGACGATCGGTCCCCGACCCGCACGGACGGGGCTCTCGGGTCCGGGAGGAGGGAGGACGGATGAGGAAAACGGCGGCGCGGAGGGGTTAAGCGACCTGCCCCGGGTCGCCCAGCAGACGAGTGGCGGGACCGGATTTAGAACTCGGGTCTCTCGACTCTGCCCACTTCTAATAATAACGACGTGGGCATCGGTCAAGCGCTGACCAGGCGCCGAGCACCGTCGTTCTAAGCGCCGGGGGGTTGGGAGGTCGGCGGGTGTCCCCCGTGGGGCTCACGGTCTCCGTCCCCGTTTTCCAGATGAGGGAACTGAGGCCCGGGGAGGTGAAGCGACCCGCCCGAAGTCACCCGGCTGACAGGCGGCGGAGCCGGCATTCGAACCCGCGCCCGCACCGTCTGGGGGACCCGGCCCTTCTCTTGGAAGTCGTCCGGTGGCGCCCAACCGCTTCGAACCGTACCGACCTTCGGGTTTCTCTTCGATGGCCTCTAAGGTCTTCTGCTTCTCCTCTTGTAACCTCAGCATCTCTTGGACTTCTTTTCTGAAACGAGGAGGGTCTAGAATTCGGGATTCCGGGGCGCGAGAGGACGACCGACGCGGGCTCAAGGGAGGGGTCGGGGCGAATTAGGACAGAGGATGAAGTATCGCGGAAAATCCCGTTTTCGCCCCTTACCGTGGCTCGGTGCCTTTATCGGGAACGGTGGTGTACGGGCTTCTGAGGCCCGTTTTTTGGTGTAAAATGGGGTTTTTGGGGTCCGGATTCGTCCGTCCCTTTCTCGAAGCCCCCGTTTTCCTCGGCTCCGCCTCCCCGTCGCCCCGACTCGCTCCCTTTGCTGAACGCCCCCCTCTCCGCCCCACGGCGCTTGGGTACATAGCTATAATTCTCTTTATTTATAGTAACGCCTGTTAATATAAATTTAATTTAAATTTAATATAAAGTTTCGATACATAGGTCCAATTCTATTTATCGACCCGGAGGCTATCGACGCCTGTCTGCTCGTTTCGATGCCCGTCTCCCCCGTTCTAGACCGTGAGCCCCCTGTGGGGCGGGGATGGTCTCTCTCTGTTGCTGAGTTCTACTTCCCCAGGGCTCAGCAGAGCGTTCCGCGCACAGTCCGCGCTCAATAAATACGACCGAAGGAACGACTGTCTCTTCACATCTGGCAGGGGGGCGACCTGGCTAAAAGGAACGGCCCCCGCGGTTGACGTTCTCCCCTCCGCAGGCCAACCTGGGGGCCGGGGTGAAGTCGGTCCCGAAAGTTAAGAGTCGCTGTGGACGTCTGTGTGTCTGGCAAGGGGGGGGGGGGGGGGGATGTGACAAGCTGGCCTTGGAAATCTTGAAACGAGATTAAAAAGGAAAAAAACCAGGATTAATTAGAGTCTTAAGAGCCGTCCTCCGAGTGCGGGCGAAGAAGAGAGGTGGAGACCTCGAGGGTAGCACGAGGATGGAGGATGATAACGATAACTGGAGCATTTGTTAAGCGTCGACTACGGATCGGGCGCTCTGCTGAGCACTGGGGTAGATTGAGGGCCCGTCCCTTCATCCCCATCCACCCGAGGCCCAGAGAAGGGAAGCGACTCGCCCGAGGTCCCGGAGCGGGCGCGCGGCGGAGCCAGAATGAGGACGCGGGCCTAGCCACGCGAGGCAAGCCAACGCGAACGTTTAAAAGCCGCGGCGATGAGGTCTGCGGAGGAGGGTGAAGCGGAGGAGGACGGGGAGAGGACAACCCGGACGCGCCGGCGTGGGACTTCCAGAGAGATTTACGTCGTGTAGACGTTTCCACGCTGAGAAGCGCTCAACAGATACGAGAGGATGAACCCACCCGGAACCCAGGGGGGAGGATCTTGGGTTCCCGGCGCTCTCCGGGTGGGAAGATGCTTCGAATTTCTGACTTCTGACTTACGCGGTTGGGACCACGGTCTAGTCCTGTGGCGTCTCGGGGTATTTAGACGGCCGGATCCCCGTCTTTTAAAAGCCGGACGCCTTTCGCGACAGGATGCGACGGACGGGGCCTCCCGTTAGAGACCTCGTTCCCTCGGGCCTAGAAATCCACCGAAGGGAGTCGGTTTGAGTGACGGTGGTTTGCCCGGCCCCACGTGGGATTTCATTCTTGTCAGAAAGGTTCCCGCTGGAGCGGGAGGGAATGTGATATACCCTCCGTAGATGACTGATTGATTGACTGATTGAATAAGATTCCTGCTGGAGCGGGGGGAAGTGTGATATACACTCCGTACATGATCGATTGACTGATTGAATAAGATTCCTGCTGGAGCGGGGAGGACTGTGATATACACTCCATAAATGATTGACTGATCGAATAAGATTCCCGCTGGAGCCGGGGGGAGTGTGCTATACACTCAACAGATGATTGATTGATCGACTGATCGAATAAGGTTCCCGCTGGAGGGGGGGAGTGTGATGCACACTCAATAAATGATTGATTGACCGACTGATCGAATAAGATTGCCGCCGGGAGCAGGGGGGAGTGTGATATACCCTCCATAAATGATTGACTGATCGAAGAAGATTCCTGCTGGAGCAGGGGGGGGTGTGATATACACTCGATAAATGATTGGTCGATCGACTGATCGAATAAGATTCCTGCTGGAGCTGGGGGGGGGGGGGAGTGTGTATACACTCCATAAATGATTGATTGATTGACTGAATAGGATTCTTGCTGGAGCGGGGAGTGTGATTATACACTTGATAAACGATTGATGGATTGACTGATCAAATAAGATTCCCGCTGGAGCGGGGGGAGGGGGGAGTGTGATATACACTCCATAAATGATTGATTGATTGACGGATCGAATACAAATTCTGCTGGAGCGGGGGGGGTGTGATATACACTCAATAAATGATTGATTGATCAACTGATCGAATAAGATTCCCGCTGGAGCCGGGGGGGGGGGGGGAGTGTGATATACACTCGATAAATGATTGATTGATTGATTGATTGAATAAGATTCCCGCTGGAGCCGGGGGGAGTGTGATATACCCTCAATAAATGATTGATTGATCGACTGATTGAATAAGACACAAACCCTGTCCCTCAAGGGGCTTCCAATCTATAAGTAAAGTTGGAAGAGAGGATTTCATTCATTCATTCATTCATTCAATCGTATTTACTGAGCACCTTCCGTGTGCAGAGCACTGTACTAAGTGATCGGAGACATACACACCGGGGGCAAGGAAATAATAGAACGGAGAAGCGGCGCAGCTCGGTGGAAAGAGCTCGGGCTTGGGAGCCAGAGGTCGTGGGTTCTAATCGCGGCTCCGCCGCTTGTCCGCTGTGTGGCTTCGGGCCAGTCACTCGCTCTCTCCGTTCCTCGGTCACCTCATCTGTACAAGGTAACTGAGCCCCACGTGGGACCGCCCGACGACCCCGCGTCTCCCCCAGTGCTCACGGACGGCGCTCGGCACGCAGCGAGCGCCGAAGACACACCGTCGTCCTCATCGTCATCGAAACGGCGATTGTGGATACCAAGCGAAGGGATCGGAAACCCACCGGGGAAGGCCGCCTGGACGAAATGGGATTTCGGAGAGGTCGTGAGGATCAGGAGAGCCCGCCTGCCGGACGGGAACGGGAAGAGGATTCCAGGCGGGGGAGAGAGAGTGTGAGCAAGACGGAGGCGGTGGGAAAATTGAGAACGGGGCCCGGTTTTCCTTGAGCAGAAGAAATCTGAGACGTCAAGGAGGATGTGGACGGAGTTTTAGGAAAGGAATATAACGGAATGGATAGAGATGACAATTCCCAGTCGGCGTCAAACCTCTCTCTCTCTTCCTCCCTCTCGGATAATAATAATTCGTATCTGTTAAGCGCTTACTATGAGCCAAGCACTAAGCCATGGGGTAGATACAAGGTCGTCAGGCTGTCCCACGTCTGATCCCCATTTTGCAGATGAGGGAACCGAGGCCCAGAGAAGCCAAACGACCTGCCCGAGGTCACACCGCAGACACGGGGCGGAGGGAGGATTGGAACCCGAGACTTCCGACTCCCAGACGCCTGCTCATTCCGCCAGGCCGCCCTGTCTCCGTACTGGGACGTGCCGCTTCTCTCCAGGCGTATTACGCGGATTATATTTTCGATGAGCTTCCTTTGGAATAAGTCTGATGCTAACTACAGGTATCGTCAGGGATGCTAAAAAATCTGAAAGAACGGATGGCTCAACCTCAGTCTGGCTGAAAACTGAGTTAATCTGAATGATTAAGAAGACATTCCCCAAGTCCGTATCCCAAGGAGCGACTTGATAAGCGCGGGAATGCCTGTACATTCGATTTTCACAACTAAAGAAATCCCATTCGTGACTTGAAAAATGCTTGGATTAACGTCATCTTACCTGAATTCCTCAGGATTTTCCTGAGGCTTTACAGGCCGCCCATTCCACCCACCGTTTGGTTCTCCCTTCACGTCCGTCTCCCCCGTTCGGACCGTGCGCCCGGTGTTGGGCGGCGACCGTCTCTCCCTGTTGCCCAACTGTCCGTTCCGAGCGCTTCAGTCCAGTGCTCTGCACATAGCGAGCGCTCAATAAATGCGACCGAACGGACGCACGAATGAGAGACGGGTCCGTTTACGGAATAACCGACCTCGTGGCCTCATCCTCTTGTTTCTTCCTTAGCTGTTCATCCGTCAGACGCTGCAGAACCCTCGAATCGATTTCATCTTTACTCTCTAGGTAGAGCCGATTAAGTAAAAATTTTCCTGTAATCCAATCAGATGGGAAAAACAGCGTGGCGTAGCCGCTTGAGATTCATTCGTTCAGTAGGATCTACTGAGCGCCGACTACGTGCGGAGAGCTTGGAAGGGACAATCGGGCAACAGGGAGAGACAGTCCCTGCCCGACGATAGAAACTCCCGAAATACTGGGAGGATTTTGGAGGTTTCGACTGCAAACTCTTTGCGTTTGACACCAGACGACCCTCAATCCAACCCCGCCGGGATTTCTGAAGCGGCAGGGGCTGCCCGCCCACCTCCGCCTCCAGCAGAAACTCCTCACCGCCGGCCCCGAACGCTTCGCTCGGCTCTTCCCATCCTCCCCGACCTCACCGATCCCCTCCTCCGGCCCGGCCCGCACACTCCACTCTCGTCCCGGCTTCCCCGGGGTGCCTCGATCTCATCTATCTCATCTATCTCCCCGCCGGCCCCTCTCCCGCGTCCTCCCCCTCTGCGTATCCGTCGTCTCGACGGACGAACGTGTGCGGACGACTGCGCTAAGGGTTTGGAAAGCACCGTTCGGCCACAGGTAGAGACGATCCCCGACCCCGGTAGAGTCCAGGGGGGGGGAGGCGGGCCTCAAAACGAGCCAACGGGCATCGAGAGCCTCGACAGAAATACACAGAATTAGAATAAACGATTCTCCCTCCGCTGACGAGAAGATGGCGGCCGCGTGTAAAGCCTAAATCTTCCAGTTCTGTCTTTGGCGTTGGGAATCTTCCCTTCTCTCGCTCTACCGCCCACCCCGCACGCTCCGCTCCTCCGCCGCCCACCTCCTCGCCGTCCCTCGGTCTCGCCCGTCCCCCCGTCGACCCCCGGGCCGCGTCCTCCCGCGGTCCCGGAACGCCCTCCCCTCCTCACCTCCGTCAATCTGATTCTCTTCCCTTCTTCGAAACCCTACTTAAGACTCACCTCCCCCGAGAGGCCTTCCCAGACTGAGCTCCCCTTCTCCCTCTACTCCCTCTACCACCCCCCCTTCACCTCTCCGCGGCTTAACCCTCTTTTCCCCGTTTCCCTCCGCTCCTCCCCCTCTCCCTTCCCCTCCCCTCGGCACCGTACTCGTCCGCTCGACTGTATATATTTCCGTCACCCTATTTATTCTGTTCATGAGATGTCCGTCGCCTCGATTCTATCTAGTCGCCACCGTTTTTACGAGACGTTCTTCCCCTCGACTCTATTTATCGCCGTCGTCCTCGTCCGTCCGTCTCCCCCGATCAGACCGTGAGCCCGTCAGACGGCGGGGACCGTCTCTTTCTGTGGCCGACTTGTTCGTTCCAAGCGCTTAGTACAGCGCTCTGCACATAGTAAGCGCTCGATAAATACTATTGAATGAATGAATGAATGAATGAATGAAATCACGGTCATGGGCAACGACGGCGATACACCTTCCGTTGGCCGGGAGTATCTGCGTCACGCGACTGTGAGTGACGGGAGCCTGGCTTTCCCGTTCGGACGCGGAAAGATTTACCGACCTTGATTTTCAGAGTCCTGTAAACAGGCGATGACATCTGGTAGAAGTCCTCTGTCGGATAAGGCCGCCCACTGGTCCCGGGATAAGGGACAGTTGTCTAGTACCCATCCTCCGAGCTCCGGGGCACCGGGAAACCGATTCTTGTTCTCCTCGGTGAGCTGGGAAAACGTTAAACGTTAATTCCGCGATATGATTCTGTATATTCATAGCGCGCCCCGCCGATTTTCCGTCGACCGGGTGATTTCCATATAAAAACGTTCGGATCCGGTCGGGAGAAGCGACCTCGGGATAGCGTCCCGGGACTGTAAGCCCGTCAAAGGGCAGGGACCGTCTCTGTCCGTTGCCGATTTGTACATTCCAAGCGCTTAGCACAGTGCTCTGCACCTAGTAAGCGCTCAATTAATACTATCGAATGAACTATATAACGATCGAATCTAATGAGAAGCAGCGCGGCTCGGCGGGAAGAGCCCGGGCTCGGGAGTCGGAGGTCGGGGGTCCTCGTCCCGGCTCCGCCGCCCGTCTGCCGCGGGACCTCGGGCGAGCCGCTTGGGCTTCTCTGGGCCTCAGTTCCCTCATCTCAATGGGTTTGAAGACCGCGAGCCCCACGTGGGACAACCTCGATACCCCGTATCTCCCCCAGCGCTCAGAACGGTGCTCGGCACCCAGCGGGCGCTTCAGAAATGCCATCACCGTCATCGTTATCACGATTTCAACGCGGAGAACTGGGGAGCGCGAAGTCTCGAAAGGCGGGCGGGTCCCAAGTAAGATCACGTAGCGGAGGCCACGAGAAGGAGCCCGTCCTCCGAGCTAAATCGGCAGGGCGAGGTGACGCCTCTCCTCACCTCGGCGATGGCTTCCTGCAGCACCTCGGCGTAGGAGTCGGCGGAAAGGACGACGGGAGAGTTCCCGGCGAAGGCCAGGGCGGCCTCGACCAGGAGCCGGACCCGCGGGTGTTCTGCCGTGACCTCGCTCTCGGAGTTCGACGCCCCCTCCGCGGCTTTGGAGACGAAAGAGGGCACCGTCAGCGACCGTCTTGATTATCGCCGGTTGAAAATGTCCTCGGGGGAGTCGACCCTCCCGGACCCTTGTTTGCCGGGCGACCTTAGGCCAGTCCCTCGAATTCCGTGGGCCGTGAGATGGGGACGGAACGCCCGTCCTCCCTCCCGTTCAGACCGAGCGTCTCGTGCGGTCAGGGATCGAGCCCGGCCGGACTGCGCCGCCTCCCTTTGGTAGGCGGCCGTCATCGGACGGACACCACAGTCCTTGGCGCCGCTATTAGTCTCATCCTATCAACGGCCCGTTTTTCCTCCGTGGTCTTTCCCGGATCCACGCTTCCTCTCCCCCAACGCCTCCCGGACTCATTCGATGGGCTTTATCGAGAGGCGGCGCGGGCTCGGTGGCAAGAGCCCGGGCGCGGGAGGCAGAGGTCGTGGGTTCCAGTCCCGGCCCCGCCGCTCGTCGGCTGGGTGGCTCTGGGCGGGTCACTTGGCTGTGCCTCAGTTATCTCATCTGCAAGATGGGGATCGAGACTGCGGGACAACCCGATTCCCTTGCATCCGCTCCACCCGGCGCTTAGAACAGTGGTGGGCGCATAGTAGGCGCTTAACAAATGCCATCATTACGATCATTATCGAGCGCTAACCGTGTGCAGAGCACTATACTAAGCCTTGGAAGTGCAATTCAGCAATCAAGAGAGACAATCCCTGCCCCCACCGGGCTTAGAGTCTAGAAGGGGAACGGTTACCATCCTTGTCCGACTTCTAGCGACAGTTCTATCTCTCTACCTCCAACCTCTTCCCATTTCAATCCGATTAATAATAATAATAATAATAACGTTGGCATTTGTTAAGCGTTTACTCTGCGCCAAGCACCGTTCTAAGCGCCGGGATGGATCCGAGGTCATCGGGTTGGCCCACGGAGGGCTCCCAGTTTTGACGGACGAGGTAACCGAGGCACAGAGAAGCGACTCGCCCGGCTGACAAGCGGCGGAGCCGGGATTTCCACCCCCTTCCGCGGATCCGCTCCTCGAAGCGTCGCCTCGTACGCATCTCTCCACTCCTCCGACCCGGGGTTTCTTCCCTCCCTCCCTCCACATGGAGCCGAAATTCGTCACTAGGTAACGCTGTCTTCCACACAACTCTCCGCCTTCCCTTTCTCACTCGTGATCGCCCCGTCTCTGAGCCCTCCCTCGGGCTCTTCCCCCTCGCTGAAATTCCCGCCCCTCCCCTCTCCCCGCCCGTCACATCACGACTCGGCCCGTCTTTAAAATCCTGCCAAAACCCCTCCTCCTCAGAAAACCGTCCCCGGGTTTTCACTTTAACGTGCTGGGCCCTTTTTAAATGTGTGTCTGTTAAGGGCTCACTGTCAGTCAAGCACCGGAGAGACCCCAGTCGATCGGTTTGGACCCCGTCCAGCGTGGGCCTCGCGGTCTCCGTCGGAGAGAGGATCCCATTTTACGGTGGAGGAGACTGAGGCACCGAGAAGTGACGCGACTCGGCCGAGGTCACGCGGCAGGCGACCGGTGGGATTGGAATCGGGAGGGAATCAGAGGGTCGGAGCGCGGCAGGAGGAGAGGGACTGGAGAGGAGCGGGGGGGGACCTGGGGGACAGCTCGCCTTACGGGCGGGCGTTAACCACAGCGCTCCGCGGAGAGGCACCATCGTCTGACGAGAGGCAGCGTGGCTCAGTGGAAAGAGCCCGGGCTTGGGAGTCCGAGGTCGTGGGTTCGAATCCCGGATCCGCCGCCGGGTGACCGCGGGCCAGTCACTTCGCTTCTCTGGGCCTCAGCGACCTCAACCGGAAAATGGGGATGAAGACTGGGAGCCCCCGCGGGGGACGACCCGATGACCCGGCATCTCCCCCAGCGCTTAGAATGGTGCTTGGCACATAGCGCTTCACAAATCCCAACGTTATTATTATTTTGTCCATAAAGTCCGCGGCCGGGTCATAACGGGAAAGAGAAAGAGCGGCGGTGCTTAGCGGGAAGAGCGTGGGACTGGGAGGCGGAGGACCCGGGTCCACCACTGGTCCGGGTTGGGTTAGGCGCTTCCTACGTACGGGGGACTGAACTAAGCACCGGGGCCGGGACGAGACCGTCGGGGTGGATTCCTTCCCTGTCCCCCCATAGGGCTCGCGGTCTCCACCCCCTTTCGAGGTGACCGGGGCACGGAGAACTTCAGAGATTTGCCCCAGGTCCCGCAGCAGGCGAGCGACGGAGCGGGGATCCATCGATCGCGTCTACCGGGCGCTTAACGGTGCGCGGGGCACCGCTCTCGGCACGAAGAATTCTGGGATCAGGAGTCGGGTGCTCTGACTCCTCGGCCGGCGCGCTTCCCACCGGACCACGCTGCCTCTCCGTGTCTTCTCCAGCTCTACCCTGGCCGCCGCCGGCTCCGATGTCAACCGTTCTCGTCTCGCTTGGAGCGGCGCTCGGCACAGAGTGAGCGCTCAACCGGCACCGTCGGCGTCACCGTCGTCGCGACGGTCGAAAGACCCGCCCCTCCTCTCCTCCTCTGATCCCGGCCCCGTCGTCCGCGACCCTGGGCTTCTCCGTGGCCGTCGCCCCGTCTCTACGACGGGGGTTGAGAGCGTGAGCCCCACGAGGGACAACCTCGCTACCCCGTACGGACCCCAGCGCTCAGAACGGCGCTCGCCACGTGGCCGGCGTCTCCCAGATACCGTCGGGATCGTCAGCTTCGACCGTTGGCCTTCCTCCCCGCTGCTCTCAAGTCTGCTCGTGAATAACCCCGTCCTAAAATAGGAAGAACACCCCTCTCCTAACCTCCCGTTAACCAGAGATCACGCCGTTTCCCCCCTTCCGTTTCCTCTCCTCCGTGTCTTTCCGTCACCCCTCTGATCTGGTTTTCTGCCTTCCCTTCCCTCAGGTCGTGACGCCCTTTCGACCAAACCCAACGGAGACGAGAGGGCGGTAACGTCGACAAAGACAGCGAAGACCCGTCTTCGGTCGACGGCGGAACGTGACTTGCTTCTGAAGCGATCTCCCTCCGGCCTTTGTCTTCCTCGGGGTTTTCTGCAGCTGCATCGTGTGCTCTGGGGGATTTTTTCCCTCTCGAATGACGCTGGGAGGTCTTCCCGCTTAGTAAGTTCGCACGGAAGCAGGCACGGCCGTCAAACGATAACGGTGCCTATTCCTTAGAGAGGTGCCCGGGGAAAAAGACGACGGGAAGGCACTTTGTGCTTCAAGTTTTCTCGAGGAGGAAGATGTAAGTCGGGGTCGTGATTCGGGAGAGGGCGGAGGGAGAAGAGAGATGGGGGGGAGATGAGGCGCTAAAGGGGTGTTTGGGTTTGACAAGATCAACCCTTTTAAATCCATCCTCAAAATTACACCTGGGGTCTCGACTGGCCTTCGGGTCACTGTCGATCTCTCTGCGCCCTCGTAAACGGTCGGATCATTCGCGCCCCGCTGCCTCGCTTCTACCTGCCGACTGCGTTCGGGATTCAACCCTTGGTCAAAATGGAGGATGAACTCCGTTTGTCTGGTCCATTCTTCTCCCCCACGCGACCTCTCGGGCTCTCACGGCCGACGGAGGGCTGCTCGGACGACCGCGCCGACACGCCTTCCTACTCCTCGGCCTCCTTCGGACGCCCCGTCCCCGGCAGTCTCTCGGGCGGCCGTCAGACGCCACGGCGTTCTCCTCGGGGCGCCGGGCAGCAGCCCCCCTCCCCGCTCCGGCAGGTCCCCTCCGTGCCGATGGTGACGGGGCCGGGACGAGGGCCGTCCCCGGAAGCTTTCGGCGGCCGCAGAGTTCCCGAGGTCGCCGGAAAAATAGTTCCCGGGACATCGGGGCGCCGGAGGGATCTGCCCCACGGGTTAACGTTGGACGTCAATCTTCTAGGAGTCTCCGGTGGCTTTTCCGTCTTTCGGGAAGAGCGCCGGGCTCGATGCCGAGCCCGGCGCTCATCACCGCCGTCGCCGTTCTGAGCGCCGGGGTAGAGAAGAGGCGATCGGGGCGTCCGTCCCCCGCGGGGCTCCCGGTCTTCATCCCCACGGAAGAGGTAGCCGAGGCCCAGAGGGGCGCAGCGACTCGTTCGAAGTCACACAGGGGCGGAGGGTCAGGCCCCCACCTCGATGTCAATCTAAATCCCCGTTTAATTTCATCCCCACCCCCGTCTAAATTACCGGGCCTACTCCGACTCGTCACACATCCGCCAGCGTGGCGGATCTCGGCGGTGTTCGGAGGGGTGAACCGACCGCGTTTCGGGGGAGATCCGAGACGCCGGCCGAAGGCGAGGGACGAGTCGCGGTTAATGGCGAGGTGAAGGTGAGGAAAGGATGGCGGTGCCGTCTACAGGGATGGGAAAGTCAGGACGGGGTTTGGCGGGGGACGGGGGCGGATAAGGAATTCTGTTTCAGACATGTTAAGTTTGAGGGGACGGCGGGACGTCCGAGCGGAGATGTCTTGAAGGCAGGAGGAGATGTGCGGCTGCAGTCAACCGGTCGATCGTATTTATCGATAATAATGATAACGTTGGTATTCGTTAAGCGCTCACTATGTGCCGAGCACCGTTCTGAGCGCTGGGGGAGACACAGGGTCGTCTGTCCCACGTGAGGCTCACGGTCTTCATCCCCATTTTCCAGAGGAGGTCACCGAGGCACCGAGAAGTGAAGTGACTGGCCCAAAGTCACACAGCCGCCGGGTGGCGGAGCCGGGATTAGAACCCATGACCCCCGACTCCTAAACCCGTGCTCTTTCCGCTGAGCCACGCTGCTTCTCACTGAATTGAGCATTCACTGTGCGCAGAACACTGTCCCCCTAAAGGCTCGGGAGAGGACGCTAGAGCAACGTAACAGGCCCGCCACGACCCCCCGGCCTGGGGGGGGGGGGGGGCGGACTTTAATATAAATAAATTAATTAGAGAGACATACATCCGTAGGGTTGGGAGGGGGAAAGAAGAAAGGGAGCAAGTCCGGGCGCCGCGGACGGGAGCCGAGGGAAGGAAAGGAGGGTTTAGACGGGAAAGGCCTCTCGGAGGAGATCGGCCTTCACGAAGGCTTTGCGCGACTCCCCGCAGAGGAATCGCAGAGAGGGAGAGCGTGGGAATCACCCGCACAGAGGTGGGAGTTGAAGCCGTGGGAGCGAATGAGTTCTCCAAGGGAGCGGGTGGAGGACGGGAGGGAAAGAGACGGAGGATGAGCTTCCGAAGAGGCGGGAGGGGAAGCGGGAGAGGACGGCGTTTCCGGGAGAAGGGACGGCAGAGGAGGCCGAGGGGCCGGGGAGGATCGGGACGGAGTAGGGGCCTCCGGGACGGCAGGGAGGAACCCGTTCGGGTCCTCGGAGAGGGCGGACTCCGGGAAGCGGAGGGGACGGAAGCCGGATCGGAGAGGGCGGAGGAGGAGAACCTGGGCCAAGGATTGAAGAAACTACGAGATGATGACGTTGGACACGGTCTCCCTCCCACATGGGGCTCACGGCGGAAGGGGGAGGGAGAAGGGGCATTTCATTTCCAGCACGCTGTCGCGTACACGTTCTTCTTTTCCCAGACTTCCCAAACTTCCCGGCCTGTCTTCTTTTCCCAAACTTACAGGAGATCATTCCCCCTCTAGAACGGGCACGGTTCGCTTTTCCCTCCCCCGTACCAACGGCCCGTTCAGGGTGTTGGGCTTTTACTTCTCCAATTTTCTACTATTTTGGATTTTCCGGCCGTTAAGAGGAGTAACTCCGCCGTATTTATCGAGGGCCTAATGGGTACGGAGCACTGTACTGAACACCGCCCCCGGTTCCGTGCATGTAAAATGCAGGGAGTTTGTGCTCCGCTTCTTCATCCTGACCACTGGCCGACCCGTCGATAACCGAGGCCATCTCGCCGCACTCCCCCGGTTGACCCGGCGAGATCCTCGACGGCGGGGATTGGGAATTCCGACTCTACCGCCCTCTCCTCAGCGCTCAGAAGAGCGCTGCGCCCGCGGTAGACAGATGCTGCTGAATTGCCGCTGTCTGTCTCCCCCCTTCTAGAGCGGGAGCCCGCTGCGGGGCCGGGATTCTCTCCCTCCGTTGCCGGACCGGACCCTCCAGGCGCTCAGAACGGCGCTCCGCGCCCAGCGAGCGCTCAATACACACGACCGACCGAACGCCGGACGACCGCGGCTCCCCAGACCGCAGTCGCAACCTTCCGAGGGGTCAGAAACGATCCGATCCTTCCCCTTTCCTGACCAGAGACGCGACAAGCTCCGACATTCCGGACTCGCCTGGCTTTTGCAGCGCCGTCTCCATTTCCGTCTGAATCTTCACCTTCAGAATGGCCTGCTCCGTCGCGTCTGACCGAACTTGTTCGAGGAACGCGACCTGTGCCGTCTTCAGCCGTGGCTCGATAAGTCTGCCCAAGTCAAGGACCTAGAGGGAACAGGAGGGGGAAACGAGCGGAGGCGTCGCGGCCGATCGCTCGGCCGACGGCGCTTGTTCGGCCCCGCGGCACCGCGCTGCGCGCTCGAGAGAACGCGGCAGGAGGCAGTAGCCGTCGAGGATCCGACCGTCCGCCGGGGAAGGCGGCGCGGAGACGGACCGCGGCGACGGGAGGCGACGTGGTGGAGGGATACGCCCGGATTTCGCTGTATCCCGACGGAGACGGAGCCCTGCGGGGCGGCGACGCAGAGAGGAGGGCGAATAGGCGGGGGGGGGGAGTCACGGAAGGCTTCTCGGAGGAGACGTGGCTTTAGCGGGGCTTTAAAAACGGGGAGAGGCGGGCGGGTCTGTGGGATGCGGAGGCAGGAGGGAGGGTGTGAGTACGGGGCCGACGGCGAGAGAGACGAGACGGAGTGGGTTGGGGCGATAGGGCCGTGAGCCCGTCGTCGGGCGGGGACGGTCTCTGTTGCCGAACGATACGGTCCGAGCGCTCGGAGGAGTGTCGGCACACGGCAAGGGCGCGACAAATACGATCGAATGAGTGAACGGAAGGAGCCAGACGGGTGGGTGGCGTCGAGGGGGGGGCGAGCGAGGTCGGAGAGGAGGGAGAGAGCTGCCGGACCGCCATAAAGCCCGTGGTGAGGAGTTGCTGTCTGACGCGGAGACGGAGGTGGGGACGCGGCGCGACTCGGCGGCGAGAGGCCGGGCTCGGGAGTCGGGGGGCCGCGGGTCCCGATCCCGGCTCCGCCGCTCGTCAGCTGGGTGACCCCGGGCGAGTCGCCTCACTTCTCCGGGCCTCGGTCACCTCGTCTGGAAAACGGGGATCCGGGCGGGAGCCCCACGGGGGACGGCCCGACTGCCCCGGGTCCACCCCGGGGCGTAGAACGGCGCCCGGCACCTAGTGAGCGCTCGACGGATACTCCGCCGCCGCGCGGCTTAGCGGGAAGGGCCCGGGCTTGGGAGTCGGGGGAGGTGGGCGCTGACCGCGGCTCCGCGGCTCGTCCGCTGCGTGACCTTGGGCGAGCCGCTTCGCTCCTCTCTGCCTCCGTGACCTCACCTGTCAAATGAGGATCGAGGCCGCGAGCCCCACGTGGGTCAAACTGATTACCTTGCATCGACCTCAGCGCCTAGGACAGTGCTTGGCACCCAGTGAGCACTTAACGAATGCCAGCATTATTATGCATTATTATCATCATTATTATTATCAAGTGCTGGGGTCCGGCCGATCAGGTCGGACACCACCCGTGCCCCACGTGGGGCTCACGGTCCTAATCCCCGTTGTCCAGACGAGGGAACCGCAGCAGTGAGTCACTTCGAGGCCACACGGCGGACGAGTGGCGGGGCCGGGATTCGAACCCATGACCTCCCGACCCCCGGGCCTCGGGCTCTCCTCTGCCCTCGTGATGTCGCGGCGGCCGAACCCGGGGGACGGGCCGACGTGCTCCGCGCGGGAGAAGGGAGTCGGGGACCAGGCCGCGGTCCCGAGACGGGGAGCGGGAGGAGGTGGAGGGTAGAGGGGGACCCGGAACCGAACCCCGGGGGACCCCCGCGAAGGGGACCGGGAACGAGCGGTCGGAGAGATCGGAGGAGAACCGGGAGAGGACGGTGGCGGGGAAGCCCGGGTTGGAGAACGTCTGGGGGAGGAGGGGGCGTCCCGCGGTGGGAGAGGCCAAGGAGGACGAGGACGGAGTAGAGGTGACCGGCTGCGGCTGGTGGTGATAATAATAATAATAATACCAACGACGCCATTCGGCGAGCGGCCACCCCGGGCCGAGCGCCGTTCTAAGCACCGGGGCGGATTCGACGTCAGCAGGTGGCCCCACGTGGGGCTCCCGCGCTCGATCCCCCCTTCAAACGCGAGGCGACCGAGGCGCGGGGAGGTGAAGGGACTCGCCCGCGGTCACTCGGCTGGCCGGCGGGCGGAGCCGGGATTCGGACCCCCGGCCCCGCCGCTCAGTTCGGCGACCCCGGCGGGCGCCTGACCGACGCCATTCGGAAGGAACGGACCAAACCCCCCCCAAGGAAGGCGGGGCGGGGAACTACGGCCTCGGGGGAATTAGAGCTTCTTCGCGCCTTGGACGGCGCCACAGACCGGGGGAGGAACGGCACCCGGTGCGAAGACCCATCATCCCGCCGGCCTTCTAAACATCGAAAGGTCCCCGCGACCTGACGAACCGCCGGCCGCGCTCACCTTCGCTCTGTATCTGCTGGCGATGAGGTTACACAGGCTCGTCTTCCCCGCGGACCGAGGTCCCCACACTAGAACTTTACACGGCGGGAGCGGCATGGGCGGAAGGAGATAGGGCCGTGGATTCCGTGAAAATCTCCCCAGGGCCTCTTCGGAGGAAAGCAAGTACATCTTACCTAGAAAACTTCAAGACGGCAGGGACGATCAACGGAAGGGAGCCCGGGAGATCCGACGGTCCGGCGCGGTTCGGCAAACCGTCCTCACCTCACGGCGAACTCCGGCAGGCCCGTCCGGATGTTTCCTTCCTTGAGAGCCACGGGACAGGCCCGACCCCATCTGCTCCGACACCATCGGTATCTGGGGGCGACTAATTTGTAGGCCGAAAGGGTCCGGAAGAGTTCGTCCTGTCGGTCGGGACGAGAAAGCGTAAGATCGTTTCTCTGAACTGTGCCTCGACCGTCATCCTAGGTCTCCCCAGATGTCTCCTTGCTTTTGCCACTCAGACACGTGGGAAGTGAAGGCCGATTTTTTTTCCCGAGTCATTTCTTTCATCTTTTGAGATGATTTAATGACTGATGGTTGGGGTCCTCCTTTACCCGTCGGTCCACTTGACTACGATTAAAATCTTTGAATTGTCAATAATACCTTCGTAGTTCGTTAAGTGATCCTAAGGTGAACTCAAGAGAAACCACATACGATATGAGGTGATACAGGTAGATACGTTGCGACCTCGAGCCAGTTTTCCTTTTCTCATCGGTCCACTCTACTACGCTTCCAATATTTGAATTTTCAATAACATTTTCATACTTCTTTAGTGAGCTTAAAGTGAATTCAAGAAAAACTACATATTATATGAGGTGATATAGGCAAATAAGTCGTGACCTTGAGCCGGCCTCCTGTTCCGATCGGTCCGCTTTTACTACGCTTGAGATATTTTAATTTTTAATACACTTTCGTACTTCTTTCAGTGATCCTAAGGTGAATTCAAGAAAAACTACCTATGGTATGAGGTGATATAGGCAAATAGGATGTGACCTTGAGCCGGCCGGCTGTTCCGATCGGTCCACTTTACTACGCTTCAGATATTTTAATTTTTAATACACTTTCATACTTCTTTAAGTGATCCTAGGGTGAATTCAAGAAAAACTACATATGATATGAGGTCATACGGGCAAATAAGTTGCGACCTCGAGCCAGTTTCCTGTTCTGATCGGTCGACTTTACTACGCTTAAAATATCTGAATTTTCAATAACGTTTTCATGCTTCTTGAAGTGATCTTGAGGTGAATTCAAGAAAAACTACCTATGATATGAGGTGATATAGGCAAATAGGATGTGACCTTGAGCCGGCCGGCTGTTCCGATCGGTCCACTTTACTACGCTTCAGATATTTTAATTTTTAATACACTTTCATACTTCTTTAAGTGATCCTAGGGTGAATTCAAGAAAAACTACATATGATATGAGGTCATACGGGCAAATAAGTTGCGACCTCGAGCCAGTTTCCTGTTCTGATCGGTCGACTTTACTACGCTTAAAATATCTGAATTTTCAATAACGTTTTCATGCTTCTTGAAGTGATCTTGAGGTGAATTCAAGAAAAACTACATATGATATGAGGTGATACAGGCAATTAAGTTGTGACCTTGAGTCAGTTTCCTTTTCTAATAATAATAACGATAACGTTGGTATTTGTTAAGCGCTTACTATGTGCCGAGCACTGTTCTAAGCGCTGGGGTAGACACAGGGGAATCAGGTTGTCCCACGTGGGGCTCACAGTCTTAATCCCCATTTTACAGATGAGGGAACTGAGGCACAGAGAAGTTAAGTGACTTGCCCACAGTCACACAGCTGACAAGTGGCAGAGCTGGGATTCGAACTCATGAGCCCTGACTCCAAAGCCCATGCTCTTTCCACTGAGCCATGCTGCTTCTCCGTACACTTTCCTACGCTTAAAATATCTGAATTTTCGATAACATTTTCCCGCTTTCAGGGATCTTAAAGTGAACTCAAGAAAAACTACATACGATATGAGGAATCCAGGCAAAGAAGTGGACCTTGAGCAAGCTTCCTTTTCTGATCGGTCCTCTTTACTACGCTTAAAATCTCTGTATTTTCAATAATATTTTCATACTTCTTTGAGTGATCTTAAGGTGAACTCAAGAAAAACTACACAAGATATGAGGTAATATAGGCAAATAAGTTGCGACCTTGAGAAAGCTTCCTGTGCTGATCGGTCCACTTTACTGCGCTTAAAATATCTGAATTTTCAGTAACATTTTCCCACTTTTAGTGATCTTAAAGTGAACTCGAGAAAAACTACATATGAGGAATCCAGGCAAAGAAGTGGACCTTGAGCAAGCTTCCTTTTCTGATCGGTCCTCTTTACTATGCTTAAAATCTCTGAATTTTCAATAACGTTCTCATACTTCTTTACGTGATCTTAAGGTGAATTCAAGAAAGACTACACAAGATATGAGGCAATATACGCAAATAAGTTGCGACCTCGAGAAAGCTTCCTGTGCTGATCAGTCCACTTTATTACGCTTAAAATAGTTGAATTTCCAATAACATTTTCATACTTTTAGTGATCTTAAAGTGAACTCGAGAAAAACTACATATGGTACGAGGAATCCAGGCAAAGAAGTTGTGACCGTAAGCCAGTTTCCTTTTCTGATCAATCCACTTTACTACGCTTAAAATTTTGGAATTTTCAATAACGTTTTCATACTTCTTTAAGTGATCTTAAAGTGAATTCAAGAAAAATTACATATTAGATGAGATGATACAGGCAAATAGGTCGTGACCTCGAGCCGGCCTCCTGTTCCGATCGGTCCACTTTACTACGCTTAAGATATTTTAATTTTTAATACACTTTCATACTTCTTTAAGTGATCCTAAGGTGAATTCAAGAAAAACTACATATGATATTAGGTCATACTGGCAAATAAGTTGCGACCTCGAACCAGTTTCCTGTTCTGATCGGTCCACTTTACTACGCTTAAAATATCTGAATTTTCAATAACGTTTTCAAACTTCTTGAAGTGATCTTAAGGTGAATTCAAGAAAAACTACATATGCTATGAGGTAATACAGGCAATTAAGTTGCAACCTTGAGAAAGCTTCCTGTTCTGATCGGTCCACTTTATTGTGCTTAAAATATTTGAATTTTCAATAACATTTTCCCGCTTTTAGTGATCTTCAAGTGAACTCGAGAAAAACTACATACGATATGAGGAATCCAGGCAAAGAAGTGGACCTTGAGCAAGCTTCCTTTTCTGATCGGTCCCCTTTACTACGCTTAAAATATTTGAATTTTCCAGACCATTTTCATACTTTAAGTGATCCTAAAGTGAACTCGAGAAAAACTACATACGAGATGAGGTCAAACAGGCAACGAAGCTGTGACCTCGAGCAAGTCACTAAACCTCTCGTTGCCTCGATTTCCTCAGCGAGAGCGAGTCCCATGTCGAAGAGCTGGGTCCTATCTGATTAACCTGTCTCCATCCAAGCACAGAGTGAGCATTTAACAGATACCACAATTATTTGCGGGGGCAAAATTATCTATAAAATACAAAATCATCCATAAAAAAATATAAAATTATCATATAAAATATAAAACACATCTATAGAATGACACCGGCTAGACGTCGGCTCGTCCTATCCCCGGGCGGCTCTCTACGTCCGAGACGGAAACTTGCATTTTCCAGGCCCTCCGACAGCTCTTCCTCGGCCGAACCCTGAAGTCTCGTCACAGGAGCTCCACTTCTTAAACCCAGGGATCGCAGCTGGGAAATCACCGACTAAATTTAAAGAACAGACGACGGGATGTGATAGTCTCCCGCGCGTCCCCAACAACCCGAACCCCTCGGGCAACGGGAGGAACCGGACGGGGAGCGGAAGGCCGCCCGAAGCGTGCGTGAGAGGGGACCGAGTCGATGCGTAGCGTCTCCCGGGCGCTCCGCGCAGAGCCCTGTCGTCAGCGCCCGGGGACGACGGGCCGCCCGCAAAACGAACCAACGGTAGTCGGGGTCTCGGGAGGCCAAATGACTTCCGTTAGCCTCTTTCGGACGCGTCTCCAGGAGGCCCGATTCCCCGGGGAAGAAGCTCGTGCCAGGAGAGGAACGGGGAGAACGCGGAAGGGGCCCGACGGACACAGAGCCGGGACGGAGACAGCGGAAGAAGCGCCGGCGGGGTTACGGATCACGGCGGGAGACGGGCCGTCGTGGAGGAAACGCACCCGCAGGGGCAGAAGCGACTCGGCGGCGGTCGGCGACGACGTCGCCCACCGCCGCCGGTGAGTACGGCGGGAATCCGTGCGGGGGGACTCCATCGGCGCCAAGCAACTGCCCGGCGCGAAACGGGACCGACGGTCCGGGGATCCGAACGATCGCCGGGGTGACCGAACTGGACAGGATACGATTTGGGGGGGGGGGGCGGGGTAACCCCGCCCCTCCATCCATCCGCATTTATCTGCGGGCGGACCCCCGCGACGAGCGCCTCGAACCTCAGCCGGGTGAGGGGGTCTGTCCTTCGAGGGCAGTCCGGAGCCGGGGAACGAGCGCGGGAGGCGGAAGGCCCGGGTTCGGATTCCGGCCCCGCCCCTCGGCCGCGAGGGACCGGGGGCCACCGACCCGACCCCTCTGCGCTTCGGCCTTCTCATCCGTAAAACGGAGAACGACTACCTCTTCGCCTTCCCGGGAGCCCCCCGTGGGACGGAGGATGTGTCCGACTCGATCGACTAGGCACATCTCCCCCAGTGCTTAACGCAGTGCCCGCCGCCTTGGAGATCCTTAACGAATGATCGTCGTTTTTCTCCTGTTTTCACTCTCGAAAGGCACGCCCATCGCGTACGCGCTTCTTTGCGCCGGGGAGGAAAGACGCGTGAACCGACAAGGAGATGGGGAGGATCCGGCCTGACGCTTCCGGCCCGGAAAGCGTCACGCTTCCAAACTGAGGAGATTCTTCATCTGTCTTTGTTGGCGAAGTCCCTCTCCACCTCGTCCTCCCTCGGGGCTTATGCCGCCGAGTCGTCTCCGACCCGCGGCGCCGCCGCGGACGCGTTCCCCCCCCCCGGAGGTCCCCGCCTCCGCCTGCCGTCGTCCCGGGGGCGGATCCCTAGAGTTTTCCCGGTAAAAACACGGAGGGAGTCTTCCTGTCCCGCGGAAGACGGCCCGCCGTTCGACCCTCCCTCCCGGAGCCGGGACCGGTAGAGGACCGGAAACTCCCCAGAGTGTCCGTCCAAACCGTTACCACGTTAATACGGCGGCTCGTCCTCTCCCGCCCGGCTCTCCGCGTCGGCCTCCTCGCCGACCTCCCCGCCTCCCGCCTCTCCTTGGCTCCGCCGCCCGGATCGTTCTCCTACGGGAACGTTCAGGCCGGGTCGCCCCGCTCCTCCGAAAACCCCGGGGGTCGCCCATCCGCCTCCGCATCCGACGAGAACTCCTCAGCGTCGGATTTCGAGCGGTCGGCCACCTCGGCCCCTCCCACCTCACCTGGCTTCTCTCCTACTCCGACCCAGCGCGCGCGCGCCGTTCCGCGAGCGCCAGCCTTCCCCCGGGCCTCCGTCTGGCCCGGCCCGCGGCCCGCCGCTGGCCCGGCGCTCCCTCCCTCCTCAAATCCTCCGGACGATGACTCTCCCCCACTTGGAGGCCTTATCGAAGGCCCGTCTCCTCCAGGGAGCCTTCCCGGACCCCCTTCCTCTTCCTTCCGCGTCACCCGGTCCCGCTCCGTCCGCTCTCGGCCCCGCCCCCCGTCCGACCGACCGACGTGCTTATCCGTGATCTCTTTCTCCGCGTTAACGTCTGGCTCCCCGTCCCTAGAGCGTAAGCTCGGCGTGGGCAGGGAACGCGTCCGTCGCCTCTGGCATTTTACCGGCCCGGGCTCCGCGCTCCACCCCCGGGAAGCGCTCGACGATCCGCCCGGACGCACGGGTCGGGAAACCGAGGTCGGAGAAGCGAAGTGACTTGCCCGGGGTCACACGGCGGGCGAGGGGCGGAGCCGGATCCCCCGACTCCCAGGCCCGCGGAGAGATGAGGGAGGAGACGTAACCGCCGCAGTTTTCCCGGACCGCAGCGGCCGACGAGGCCGGGCGCGAGCGGGTCGCTCGAGCCATCGCCCGGACGGAGCCCGGCGGCCGGGGGGTGGCGGGTTCTAATCCCGGCTCCACCGCGCCGGCCGGTCGCCTCTCTGGGCCTCGGTTCCCCGGAAAACGGGGATGAAGCCCGGGAGCCCCTCGTGGGACAACCGCTCACCTCGTATCTACCCCAGCGCTCAGGACGGTGCCGGGTGACACCGTCGTCGTGATCACGACCGTCGCCCTCCTCGTCGGAAGCGCGCGACGGAGGGCGGACGACGCTCCGGGCGTCGTCGCTCCCTCGGCCGGGCGGGGCCGCGCGCCACCGCGTCCGAAAGCTTTCAGCGGCGAAGAGATAGCCCCATCCTTTGGCCACCCGGAAGACGTTCGTCTGCGACCCTAGAATGAGCGACGCTCTCTCTTCCGGGCCAAAATCAAGAGGACCGCGTCAAAGAGAAAAAGGGCGGCCGGGGAAGAAATCCAGACACTCTTCTACCGCCCGCCCGGTCGAAGGGGAAAGTGCCTCACGGCCGGCCGACTTACGACGAAGAGTTCTTCTACGGGCTTATTTCCGTCTAGTTCGAAAAGGAACTGGGAATTGTGGTCGGCCATCACTTCCTACGGATGCAAGAAGGGGAGAGACAAATCCCGATGAGATCGAAGGCGGAGGACGGGGGCTCGTCCGCCCGCGGGCCGCTCGCTTCCCTTCCCGGTGCCTCGGTCGCCTCGGCCGTGAAGCGGGGCGGGAGTCCGGGAGCCGTCTCCGACCCCGTCAGCTTGCATCCACCCCGGCGTCCGGTACGCATGCCGAGCGCTTAACGGATACTGTGATCATTAATTATTATTAGAGAAGCAGTGTGGCTCAGTGGAAAGAGCCCGGGCTCGGGAGCCAGAGGTCACGGCTTCGAATCCCGGCTCTGACAGCTGTCAGCCGTGTGACTGTGGGCGAGTCGCTCAATTTCCCTCTGCCTCACTTCCCTCATCTGGAAAACGGGGATGAAGACTGTGAGCCCCACGTTGGACGACCCGATGACCTGTATCTACCCCGGCGCTCAGTGCTCCGCGCATATTAAGCGCTTAACAAATACCGACGTCGAACGAAAGGGTGGACCTCGGTCGTTCCCAACGGCCGAATCTCTGCCCCTTCTTCTGTCTTCGGCGACCCGACCCGTGAGGGGAATTGATATCGGCCTCGGGCGGCCCCGACGGGAACTCCGCGGAAGGCGCCACGTCGCTTCCCACGGCCGCCGCGGCGCCCGTTAAATACGCGGGCGCTGAGCCCGGACGGCACGGGGAGGGCGGAGGCTCCGGTCTCCGATAAGAGGGGCCACGTTTGCCTCTCACCTCGACGTGGTGCAGCATCGTCTCCCTGTACAGTTTAACGTTCGCTTCGATATTCTCCGAGAAGTCCTCGGGCCTCCGGACGAGTTGCGGTAAGAGGTCCGCGATCGTCTGCGCGTCTGCCGCGGCCTACGGAGGGGAAGGATGGTTTCGCCGGGTCGTTTCTCTCCCAGACGACCGGCGGGGTACTCGGTCGGCACCGAGGGCTCACGGTCTCGACCCCCGTTTGACAGACGAGGTAGCCGAGGCCCGGAGGAGCGGCGCGACCCGCCCGGGGCCGCGCAGCAGACGGGGATTAGAACCCGTGACCTTCCGCCGCCCGGGCTCTCTCCGCTACGCCGGCTCACTGGGGGCTTCCCGGACGCAGAACGTTGGAGGGAGCGCCTGGGAGAACAACAGACGGACCCATTCCCCGCCCACGGCGAGTTTACGGCCCGGGGACGAGCTCCCGCTCTGGAGATTAGACCTAGGACCGTGACCCCGGCGGATCCGAGGCTACTCGGGCAGCGGCTGGGACCTCGTCGTCCGCTCGTCATCTAATGGGATTTACCGAGCGCCCACCGCGTGCGGGGCTCGCTCCGTGTGACCGCCGCCGAGGCCGCGAGGGACGAGGTGACGGCCAGGGGCACACGGCAGGCGCGGAAAAGGGATCGGAGCCCGGTTCTACGACGGCTTCTGTCAATTCCTCACCACGTGCCGGGGAAGGACCCGGGTACTCGGGTTGGGCCCGCGGGGCTGGCGGCCTCAACCCCCACGCTGGGGGAACCGAGGCCCAGGGAAGTGACCCGTCCAGGGACGTACGGCCGGCCGGTGGCGGCGCCGGGATTAGAACCCAGAGCCCTCCGCCGCCCAGGTCCACCCCCCGCCCGCTAGGCCGTGCCGCTCCCTCTCCCCCGCGCCCGGCCCCCAACGATTCTCCGCCCGGCGCCGCTCGTCTTCTTTCGGGCTTCGCGCGAGGCGCGGTTCGCCCCCGAGGGCGCCCCGGATCCCCGGGGAGAATCGGAGACTCGGTTACCTCCTCTTCCTCTTCTTCCTCTTCCGTCTCTTCTTCTCCAGCTTCTCTCGCGGATTCCTTCTTCTTTCTCCTCTTCTTCTCGATAAAGACGGGGTCCCATCGATCGCGCTGATAGACCTCCCCGGTGATAACGTGCTGTCTCTGTCCGGAGAGTCTCTGGCCCAAGTCATAATCGGAACACTTTGGGAAAGACAAAAGCACGAGAGCACGCGGGCGCTGAGCGTGGCTCTGCGGCGTGTCTGCTGGGCGACCCTGGGCAAGTCATTTGACTCCTCTGGGCCTCCGTTACCTCGAAATGGGGACGAAGACTGGACGACTCCATCCAACCCGATTCCCTTCTATCTACTCCAGCGCTCACACGTAGCGAGAACGCCGAAAACCTTCGTTAAACACGACCGAGCGCTTACTACGTGCGCAGCACTGCACTAAGCGCTTGGAACGGACGATTCGGCAACAGATAGGGGCCGTCCCCGCCCGACGACGGGCTCACGGTCCGATCGGGGGAGACGGACGGACAAAAACGAGACCACTTAATGACGGCAGATCGAATCGAGGGGACGGACACCTCACTGATAAAATGAATAGGGCAAAAAAGATCTATACGGTCATCACCCGTGCGTCTAGGGTCGGCCCAAAGAATCGAGCGTTATCATCGTGATTCCTAAATTTAAGCCTCGATCCCAACGCGCCTTTCCAGTTTTAGCTCTTTTACCTGGCGGAGTCTGGGGGAGGACTGTCGACGGGATGCATTTAGCGACCCCTGACCGTTAATTGTTGGATTTTCGACCGTTGGCCGTTAAGCGTTAAAGCGGGAGGAGGAGAGCATTAATTAGAAACTTCGGATAAATCTGACCCGGTGGAGGCTAAATGGGCGGTCTCTGCTCCCGTTTTGAAATACGGCGTATTTTCAGCTTGCCGTGCAGGGCGACTGACTACACCGAGAAGGATCTCAACGGCCGCGACTCCGGCATTTAGCAGGAGACGGATGGAAATCTACGGAAAGCTCCCCGGCAGCTCCAATTCTGGCTCTTTTCCCGTCCTGGAACCGGGCAAGGTTTGCGGGCGGAGGCGCGCGGGTTATTATACAGGCCCAAAGCAACCTCCTTCCGTCTGACGACGGGGCAGGAGAGAGGAGTCGTCTCTGGAGTTTGATTCGATTCAGATGGCGGCTGCCGCCGGCTTGGGCCGAGCTCGGCCCCCGCTCGGCGGAAAGAGGCCGGGCTTGGGAGTCGGGGCTCAGGGGTTCGAATCCCGGCTCCGCCACCCGGCAGCCGGGTGACCGTGGGCGAGTCACTTCACTTCTCTGGGCCTCGGTTCCCTCATCTGTCAAATGGGGATGGAGGCCGGGAGCCTCACGCGGGACGACCCGATGACCCCGTACCTCCCCCGGCGCTTAGAACGGCGCTCGGCGCATAGTAAGCGCTTAACGGATCCCAACGTGATTATGATTATCGCCTTGTATTCATTCACTCCTTCAGTAGTATCTATTGAGCGCTTACTATGTGCAGAGCGCCGTACTGAGCGCTTGGAATGTACAGCTGTACCTATCCCGGCACTCAGTGCTTGGCACAGAGTAAGAGCTTAACAAATTATTATTGCGATTATTATTAATAAATACCATCCTGACGAAGTTAGGACTCTTTCACGGGGTGAAAGACGATTTCTTGGAATGCAGTGTGATCGGCGTGCTGTCCAAGCAGCTCTCACCTTTATATTGATGATGATATCCGGTTTCAATTTCAGGTTCTTTATTATCTCCACTTGCTCCGGGATTGTCATGCATTCCTCTGAGAGAATCGGGAAGGCGCCGAGGACGTAGCCTGGGAAATAAAATCATCATCATGATGTCGGCATTTGGGAAGCGCTCGCTATGTGCCGAGCACCGTTCTAAGCGCCGGGGGAGATCCGGGGTCATCGGGCGGTCCCACGGGAGGCTCCCGGTCTTCATCCCCATCTGACAGATGAGGGAACCGAGGCACGGAGAGGTGTCCCTTTCATACCTTGGAATGATAGATTAGAGCCCAGAGTCGGCGGTGACCGTCCCCTAGGAGAAACGCGCCACGAGGCCATCGGAGAAAATACTAAACCATCTTCGGTTCTTGTCGGGTTTTAGCGTCGTCAGTGGTATTTACTGAGCGCTCACCAGACGCCCAGCACCGTGCCGGAAGCGGCCTGGCTCGGCGGCAAGGGCCCGGGCTTGGGAGTCGGAGGTCGGGGGTTCGAATCCCCGCTCCGCCGCCCGCCGGCTGGGTGACCGCTCGGTGCCTCGGTGACCTCGGCTGGAAAACGGGGACGGATAATAACAATGATGTCGGCATCCGTTAAGCGCTTACTACGTGCAGAGCACCGTTCTAAGCGCTGGGGTAGATGAAGGGTCATCGGGTCGTCCCACGTGAGGCTCCCAGTTAATCCCCACTTTACAGATGAGGGAACCGAGGCACAGAGAAGTGAAGTGACTTGCCCACGGTCACGCAGCCGACAAGTGGCAGAGCAGGGATACGAAGACTCCGAGCCCGACGTGGGACGACCCGATCGGCCCGTATCGACGTAGAACGGTGCCGCTCGGCACGCGGTGAGCGCTTGACGACGACCAACATTATCATCGTTATCATCATTATTATTATTATTATTATCATTACTAGGCGCTTGGGAGAATACAACAGAGTTGGCGGACGTGCTCCCCGCCCCCGAGCGAGCTTACGGTCCAGAGGGGGAGACGGACATTCACCTGGATGAAATGCTTTCTAGGAGAGGATTTAAAGCTACGTCGGTGTCGATGAACCGCCCCGTGCCATCCCCACGCAGTTGGAAGGTCTCCCACAGCGACTGCGATTTTGAGACCGGCGACGGGACGGCGGGGACGGGAGGGAGTTCGAGAGGTAGCTTGGCCGGCCCCGACGCCGACGGTGTCCGTCAAGCGCTCGTGACGTCCCAGGCGGTGTGCTGAGCGCCCGGGTGGCTACGGGCGGACCGCGTCGGACCCGATCCCCGACCCGCGCGGGGCTGACGCTTTTAATCCCCGACGGCCACCGCCAGGCGAAACCCGACTACCTGATGGGAGTTAGTGCTGGAAACCCCCTTATTAACAATAATAATAATAATGATAACGGTTTTGGGTAAGCGCTTACGATGTGCCGAGCACATTTTTCCCTCGCCCACCTCCTCCCCCGATAGGGAATTCCCTCGCCCACCTCCTCTCCCGATAGGGAATTCCCTCGCCCACCTCCTCCCCGGATAGGGAATTCCCTCGCCCACCTCCTCCCCCGATAGGGAATTCCCTCGCCCACCTCCTCCCCCGATAGGGAATTCCCTCGCCCACATCCTCCCCCGATAGGGAATTCTCTCGTCCACATTCGCCCCCGATAGGGAATTCCCTCGACCTCATCCTCCCCCGATAGGGAATTCCATCACCCACATCGGCTCCCGATAGGGAGTTCCCTCGTCCACCTCCTCTCCCGATAGGGAATTCCCTCGCCCACCTCCACCCCCGATAGGGAATTCCCTCGCCCACCTCCTCCCCCGATAGGGAATTCCCTCGCCCACCTCCGCCCCCGATAGGGAATTCCCTCATCCACCTTCGCCCCCGATAGGGAATTCCCTCGCCCTCACCGATAGGGAATTCCGTCACCCACATCTGCTCCCGATAGGGAGCTCCCTCGCCCACCTCGTCCCCCGATAGGGAATTCCCTCGCCCACATCCTCCCCTGATATGGAATTCCCTCGCCCGCCTTCGAAGCTCGATCACCATCTAACCTCCTCCCCGATTAAGCCCTCTTTTCCCCTTCCCGTCCTGCACACGGCCCCGCACCCTCCGAGCGCCTGACGTTGGCCCCCGCGGCGCTCACGTCCGCGTCCGTCTTCTTTATTTACACTAGATTTCCGCCTCCGCCTCGGGACCGTAAGCTCTCTGTGGACAGGGACCCCGACTCCCGTCTCCGCCTCCCAAGTACAGCTCCGTCCGGCGCTCCGCCCACGGCGCGCGCTCGCTGAATACGACCGAAGGAGGTGCAGCGCTCCGAAGCCAGCGAGCGGCTGAAGGGACCCGGTTCCTTCGACAGGCCGCCCGCGGTGAGGCATTTCAAAGCCCGGACGGCCGGCGACGCTAAAGCCGGGGAAAAACGCGTCACGCGGCGGGGAATTGGAAACGGAAAGGGGCCGCCGTCTTTCCGCCCTCGAGCGGGAGGACGGCGTCGCGGACGTGGACGCGGTCTGAACGACGGCGTTTCCCCGAAAAATCACCCGGGCGAGCGGCGCGCGACCGACCCCTCGGACTCGACGTGGCCGAGACGGAGCCCACCCTCCCAGACCCGCTCCTCCCCCGGCTCTTCCGTCTCCGCGGAAGACAGCGCCATCCTCTCCGTCTCGCAGGCTCATCCGAGCGCTCAGTACAGTGCTCCGCACATAGTACGCGCTCAATGAATACTATTGCACGAGTGAACGAATGAATGAACCTCCCTCCTTCGTCCGCGTCGGCCCCCCTCACCGGCCCTCCGGCCTCCAGCCTCTCCCGCCTCCAGTGGGCCCGCCGCTCTGACGCCCGCTCGGTTTCTCTCCGGGAATCGGGCCGCGCGTACGTCTCCGGGGGCCTCGGAGAGTTGCTCCCCCACCGCCGCCTTACTCGGAGGCGACCCGTCGGCCCTAAGACGTCCGATCCCTCCCCGGCAGCCGAGCGACGGTACCGAGCGCGTCCCGTCTCGTGCGCCGCGCCGGGGACGTATCCCCTTCCCACAAGGGGATTGGAGAAGAGGGGGCGACGGACATCCGAACGGATCACAGACGCGTCCGTGGGGGCGGAGGGCGGGCGCCGCCATCGGGAGACACGAGCCCGGGGGACCGCGAGCGGGTTGGCGGTAGAGGAGGGAGGCGCGCGGCCCGGGATCCGCCCCCGCCGACGCCGTGCGGAGCCCGGGACCGAGGGGCCGGGAGGGCGCGACACGACGGCGAACGGGCCGCGAGGAGAGGCGGGGAGGCGGTCGTCGAGACGGTCACGTCCGGGCCGGGAGGTCGGGAGCGGGGAAGGGCGCCGGGGAGGGAGGCGGGGCGCCGCGGAGACGGGAAGGCCTCTCGGAGGAGATGTGGCGTCGATGAGGATCTGGCGGGCGGAGCCGAGGAGGGAGGGCGTTCCGGGCCGGGCCGCGGGATGAGGGTCGGCGGCGAGGCGGGCGAGGCCCGGAGAGAAGGTCGGCGGCACCAGAGGAGCGGAGCGTGCGGGGTGAGAGAGAAGGGGAGCCAGAGACGAGTTTTTATTCGACGAGGACGGGGACTCGGGCAAGCGGCGGAGGCTTCTGAGGACGTCCTGATCGTCTTTCCTACCGAATCCGGGCAGCAGAGTGAAACGGGAGAGAGGGAGCGGGCGGGAGGACGCGGCAGATCAGCGAGACGACGTGGAAGGGGATGAAGTGCTCGAGGGTTCGGAGAGGCGGGGAAAGGGGGTCCGTCTGGGGCGGAGGGGGACCGGGGTCTCCGGCGCAGCGGGTAGACCGGAACCCAACGGTCTTTCGGGGAAAACCGTCGGGGCGGAAGGGGTGGGGAGAGGCGGGGAGGGCAACGAGGAGGCTGACGGGAGCGCCTTTCTAGACCGCGAGCCCGTGGCGGTGTAGGAGTTGGCCCCGTCCGTTGCCGAACTGGATTTCCCAAGCGCTCGGCACGGCGTCGGGGGCGTGCCGAAAATCCATTCGTTCATTCAATAGTATTTATTGAGCGCTTACTATGTGCAGAGCACTGTACTAAGCGCTTGGAACGTACAAGTCGGCAACAGATAGAGACGGTCCCTGCCCTTTGACGGGCTCACGGTCTAACCGGGGGAGACGGGCAGACGAGATCGATGGCAATAAATAGAGTCGAGGGGAAGAACATCTCATAAAAACAATGGCAACTAAATAGAATCAGGGCGATGCACATCTCATTAAACAAAATAAACAAAATAAATAGGGTGATAAAGATATATACAGCCGAGCGGACGAGTACAGTGCCGAGGGGATGGGAGGGGAGAGGGGGAGGAGAGGGAAGGGGGGAGAAGAGGGTCTGGCTGCGGAGAGGTGAAGGGGGGGTAGAGGGAGCAGAGGGAAAAAGGGGGGAGCTCAGCCTGGGAAGGCCTCTCGGAGGAGGTGACCTCTAAGTAGGGTTTCGAAGAGGGGAAGAGAGTGAGTTTGGCGGAGGCGAGGAGGGAGGCCGTTCCGGGACCGCGGGAGGACGCGGCCCGGGGGTCGACGGCGGGACGGGCGAGACCGGGGGACGGCGAGGAGGCGGGCGGCGGAGGAGCGGAGCGTGCGGGGTGGGCGGTGGAAAGAGAGGAGGGAGGAGAGGTGGGAAGCGGCGAGGTGACGGAGAGCCTCGAAGCCTAGAGTGAGAGTTTTTGTTTGGAGCGGAGGTCGGTGGGCAACCACTGGAGGTGTTTAAGAAGGGGCGTGACGGGCCCAGAGCGTCTCTGCGGGAAGATGAGCCGGGCGGCGGAGTGAAGAACAGACCGGCGCGGGGCGAGAGAGGAGGAAGGGAGATCGGAGAGCAGGCCGACACGGAAGTCTAGCCGGGATATAACGAGAGCCCGTAGCGGTAAGGTAGCCGTCTGGGTGGCTACCTTACGACCGAACGGATCCGCGCGCGGACCGGCGCGGCGAGGGTTCGGAGGGTGACGACGGGGCAGATCTTAGCGGCGGTGGGGAGGCAGGACAAAGGGTACAGGCGAGGCGGGGGAGAAAGGAGTCGAGGATGAGGCCCGAGGAACGGGCCTTTAAGACGGGAAGGAGAGTGGCGTTCTCTACGGCGCCGCGCGAGGAGGGAAGCCGAGTCACGGACACGCGCCGCGCGTGCTGCCTTTTCCCCTTCGCCCCCGTGGGAGTCACGGTAGAGGGAGCGTTTAACGATGACGATGATGGGATTTGGTAGGCGTTTACTAATAACGATAACGTTGGGATTTGGTAAGCGCTCACGCTGTGAGGAGCACCGTTCTAAGCGCCGGGGGAGACACGGGGTCATCGGGTCGTCCCACGTGGGGCTCACGGTCTTCATCCCCGTTTTCCAGATGAGGGAACCGAGGCCAGAGAAGTGAAGCGACTCGCCCGCGGTCACACGGCTGACGGGTGGCGGAGCCGGGATTCGAACCCACGAGCCCGGACTCCAAGCCCTCGCTCTTTCCACCGGGCCGCGCCGCTCCTAAGCGCCGGGACGGATCCGAGGCCAGCGGGTCGTCCCACGTGGGGCCCGCGGGCGTTATTCCCGTTTTCCAGGTGAGGTCGCACGGCTCCGGGGCTTCCCGCTGCCGAGGGATCCGAGGCTCGGTGCGATGGGGGGAGCGGCCGGCGGGCCGGCGGGCCGGCGGGCCGGGGCCCGGGCGGGTGACTCCCCGCCCCTTCCCCAACGGGGCGGCGGCCAGAGCTGGGGCTCGGGCGTGCGAGGCCGCGGGTTCTAATCCCGCCACCAGCCCGCCGCGTGACCCCGGACGCGTCGCTCCCCTCAGTGACCTCCTCTGGAAAACGGGGATGGAGATCGCGCGCCCCGCGTGGGAGCGGGACTCTCTCCAACCCTATCTGCCCGGATCCGCCCCGGGAAAGGTCACGGGTTCGAATCCCCACTCTGCCGCCCGGCAGCCGGGTGACCGTGGGCGAGTCACTTCACTTCTCTGGGCCTCAGTTCCCTCATCTGAAAAATGGGGATGAAGACCATGAGCCTCATGTGGGCCGACCCGATGACCCCGTATCTCCCCCAGGGCTCAGAACAGTGCTCCGCATAGAGTAAGCGCTTAACAAATACCGATGTCATTATTATTAGTAGTAGTAGTAAGCACCTACAACTCCCATCAACGTCCCCTTCCAGTTACCGCCCTAACTCCCTACAACCCTTCCTTTCCAAAATCCCGGAACGAGTCGTCTACACTCGCTGTTTAGAATTCCTTAACTGCCGTTCTCTCCCGGACCCCCTCCGATCCGGCTTCCGGCCCCTCCACTCTACCGAGGCCGCTCTCTCGAAGGTCACCCGTGACCTCCTTCTTGCCAAATCCAACGGCTCCTACTCCATCCTGATCCTCCTCGACCTCTCAGCCGCCTTCGACACCGTCGACCGTCCCCTCCTCCTCCACACCTTATCTCACCTCGGCTTCACGGACTCCGTCCTCTCCCGGTTCTCCTCTCCTCTCTCCGGCCGGTCATTCTCGGTCTCCTTCGCGGGCCCCTCCTCCCCATCCCGTCCTCTAACCGTCGGAGTTCCTCGAGGGTCAGTTCTCGGCCCTCTTCCGTTCTCCACCTACACTCACTCCCTCGGCGAACACATCCGCTCTCAAGGCTTCGACTACCATCTCTACGCAGACGACATGCAGATCTACGTCTCCGCCCCCGTCCTCTCCCCCTCCCCTCGGGCTCGCATCTCCTCCCGCCTCCGGGACGTCTCCGCCCGGATGTCTGCCCGCCACCTAAAACTCGACGTGACCGAGACCGAGCTCCTCACCTTCCCTCCTGAGCCCGGTCCTCTCCCTGACTTCCCCGTCGCCGTGGACGGCACGACCGTCCTTCCCGTCTCTCGGGCCCGCGACCTCGGTGTCATCTTCGACTCGGCTCTCTCGCTCACCCCACGCAACCGGTCCGTCACCAAAGCCTGCCGGTCTCACCTTTATATTATCGCCAAGATCCTCCCTTTCCTCTCCACCCAGACGGCTATCTTACCGGTACGGGCTCTCGTAATATCCCGGCTAGACTACCGTGTCGGCCTTCTCTCCGACCTCCCTTCCTCCTCTCTCTCCCCGCTCCGGTCTGTTCTTCACTCCGCCGCCCGGCTCATCTTCCCGCAGAGACGCTCTGGGCATGTCACTCCCCTTCTTATACACTTCCAGTGGTTGCCCATCGACCTCCGCTCCAAACACAAACTCCTCACTCTAGGCTTCGAGGCTCTCCGTCACCTCGCCTCTTCCTACCTCTCCTCCCTCCTCTCTTTCTCCCGCCCACCCCGCCCGCTCCGCTCCTCCGCCGCCCGCCTCCTCGCCGTCCCCCCGGTCTCGCCCGTCCCGCCGTCGACCCCCGGGCCGCGTCCTCCCGCGGTCCCGGAACGCCCTCCCTCCTCGCCTCTGACAATCTGATTCTCTTCCCCTCTTCGAATCCCTACTTGAAGCTCACCTCCTCCAGGAGGCCTTCCCAGACTGAGCTCCCCTCTTTTTCCCTCTGCTCCCTCTACCCCCCTTCACCTCTCCGCAGCTAAACCGTCTTCTCTCCCCTTTCCCTCTTCTCCTCCCCCTCTCCCCTCCCACCCCCTCGGCACTGTACTCGCCGGCTCATCTGTATATATCTTCATCACCCTATTTATTTTGTTTAACGAGATGTACAACACCCTGATTCTATTTATTTGCCATTGTTTTAATGAGATGTTCTTCCCCTTGTCTCTATTTATTGCCATTGTTCTCGTCTGTCCGTCTCCCCCGATTAGACTGTGAGCCCGTCAGAGGGCAGGGACTGTGCCCACTTGTACATTCCAAGCGCTTAGTACAGTGCTCTGCACATAGTAAGCGCTCAATAAACACTATCGAACGAATGAATCATCGTCATCGTTCAACGCTCTCTCTACCGCAACTCCCACTGGGGCGAAGGGGAAAACGCGGCGCGTACAGTATGCGTCCGTGACTCGGTCGGTAAGCGCCTAACGGATACCAACATTATTACTGTGATGAGAATGATTATTATTTCTAATATAACTATCAATGAGCAGCTTCGAATGGGTTTCTGGAGAAAATCGCTACAGGGGGAGGCCGAGATACAATGCCATTCTCCCCGCACGTCCTGTTGGAAGACGGGGGCGCCTTGAAATCTCTTACCGATCGGTTAGGGAAAGGAAATATCAGCAGATCGAAGTTAAGGCGAGAGTCACATTATCCGGGTGGATTTAGAGAGCGGAAATCGAAGACCTACCTAAATGGGCGACCTCTGGAGAGTTGAGCTTCTCCAGTAACATCTTGGCCACCAATTCCTCCGGAATATCGTGCCCCTTGAGGAGTAGATCTTGAAGCTAGAAAAAATAATAACGATATTGGTATTTGTTACCGCTCACTGTGCGCCCGGCGCCGTTCTAAGCGCCGTGGGAGATTCGGGGTCATCGTGTTGTCCCGCGTGAGGCTCCCGGTCTTCATCCCCGTTTTCCAGATGAGGTCACTGAGACACAGAGAAGCGGAGCGACTTGCCCACGGTCACCCGGCTGGCAAGGGCGGAGCCGGGACTCGAACCCGTGACCTCTGCCTCCCAAGCCCGGGCTCTTTCCACCCACCACGGGCCGCTCCACGATACCTGCCCGCTGAGCCTCCCCGCGGTCCGAGAGACTCCGCGGGAGGCGCCCTCCACTCACCGTCTGTCCGCATTCGCCATCGGCGGCCATGTTCTCTTCGATGATCTGCAAAGCTGAGAAGGCGGGCGGGACGTAAATAAACCGGGTAGAGCTGCCAGGAAAACCACCGAAAAATAGCCGCGGGGCCAGACGCGACGCAGAGCGAGTCGTCGGTCGCTATTCCGCTGCCGGAGGCCAGGGGAGAGGTTTCCTCCCTGGGCGGAATCCGGGCTTCCTTTGTGGTAGTCCAGCGACGGAGGGTTAGGGGGATTCAAAGAAAGGAAGGGAAGTAAGGAAGAAAGAAAGACAGCAAGAAAGGGAAGTGAGGAAGAAAAAAGGGAAGTAAGGAAGAAAGGAAGGGAAGAAAGAAAGGGAAGTGAGGAAGAAAAGGGAAGTAAGGAAGAAGGAAAGGGGAGGAAGGCAGAAAGAAGGGGAAGTAAGGAAGAAAGAAAGGGAAGTAAGGCAGAAAGAAAGGGACGGAAGGCAGAAAGAAAGGGAAGGAAGAAAGAAAGGGAAGTAAGGAAGAAAGACAGAAAGAAAGGGAAGTAAGGCAGAAAGAAAGGGAAGGAAGGCAGAAAGAAAGGGAAGGAAGGCAGAAAGAAAGGGAAGTAAGAAAGAAAGACAGAAAGGGAAGTAAGGCAGAAAGAAAGGGAAGGAAGAAAGAAAGGGAAGGAAGAAAAAAAGGGAAGAAAGAAAGGGAAGTAAGGAAGAAAGAAAGACAAAGGGAAGTAAGGCAGAGAGAAAGGGAAGAAAGAAAGGGAAGGAAGAAAAAATGGAAGAAAGAAAGGGAAGTAAGGCAGAAAGAAAGGGAAGTAAGGAAGAAAGAAAAAGACAGAAAGGGAAGTAAGGAAGAAAGAAAGGGAAGTAAACAGGACGAGCCGGTGGTGACTACCAGACTGTGAGCCCATTGTGGGCAAGGACTGTCCCTGAACGGTACTTTCCCAGCGCCTAGCACAGTCCTCCGCACTCGGTAAGCGCTCAGTACATGCGAGGCGACGGATGAATGAACGAGTGAGGCGTGGCGTTGTCTCTGACTCCCTCCACGCTCCACCTGGGATAGAGAGGACGGTGAGCGTGGGGCCATTTGGATGTGAGCGTGACCCGCGGGCGGCTTGTCGGCGTCACCCCAAGGAGCCGGTCCGGCACAAGGGCCCGGTCCGGTGATCCGTCGGAACCCCGGGTCGGCAGTCGATCGACGGATCGATCGGAGATCCCCGTGTGATCGCAAACCTCCGGGTCACCCATCCGACCTGGACTTCGGTGTTCTCCCGTAGCCGCCGGTCGCTCTGGGTCATTAATGAATTTTCTCTCTGCGATCTCCGAAGGTCGGGGAGCTTGGTCGGCTCGGATAGGAGGAGAACCGGGAAAAGACCGGGTCGGCGAAGGCAGGGAGCACGTCTACCCACTCTACCGTACCGTATTCGCTCATTCGGCCGTGTTTACGAGGCGCTTACTGTGTGCGGAGCACTGGTCTGAGCCCCGGCGAGGGCACGGCAGACCAGATCGACTGAGTCGAGGACGACGCCCAGGATTCGGGCTCGGGAGATGGGAAGAAAAGTGGTATCGTCTACGCAGGGCGAAGAGAAGCACCGAGGCCTAGCGGGTAGAGCCCGGTCCACGAAGTCGGAAGGACCTGGGTTCTGATCCCGGCTCTGCCGTACGTCGACCGCGTGAGCTTGTGGGTGAGTCACTTATCCGTCCGTCCTTCCACCCGCCCGTCCTTTCTCTCTTTCTTACTTCCCTTTCTTTCTTCCTTACTTCCCTTTCTTTCTTTCTTCCTTACTTCCCTTCCTTTCTTCCTTCCTTTCCTTTCTTTTTTCTTTCCCTTTCTTCCTTCCTTACTTCCCTTCCTTTCTTTTTTCCTTACTTCCTTTTCTTCCTTACTTCCCTTTTTTCTTCTTTACTTCCCTGCCTTTCTTACTTCCCTTCCTTTCTTTCTTCCTTCCTTCCCTTCCTTTCTTTTTCCTTCCTTCCCTTCCTTTCTTTTTCCTTCCTTCCCTTTCTTCCTTCCTTCCTTTTCCTTACTTCCCTTTCTCCCTTACTTCCCTTTCTTTCTTCTTTACTTCCCTTCCTTTCTTTCTTCCTTACTTCCCTTTCTTTCTTCTTTACTTCCCTTTCTTTTTCTTTCTTCCTCTTTCTTTCCTTCCTTCTTTCTCTATTTATGTATATTAATGTCTGCCTCCCCCTCTTCTTTTCCTTTCTCTTTCTTTTCTTTCTTTCCTTCCTTCTCTCTCTATTTATGTACATTAATGTCCGTCTCCCCCTCTTCTTTTTCTTTCTTTTTTTCTTTCTTTTCTTTTCTTCCTTTCTTTCCTTCCTTCTTTCTCTACTTTTGTATATTAATGTCCGTCTCCCCCTCTAGACTGCGCACTCACTGTGGGCAGGGAATGTGTCTGTTTATTGCTATATGTTACCCTCCCAAGTGCCCAGTACAGTCCTTTGCGCACCGTAAGGGCTCAATAAATACGACCGAACGATACCGAGAATCGGCGGATACGTTCCCTGCCCATAAGGAGCTTACGGTCTAGAGGGGGAGACGAGTCAAGTAAATAATGAATGAAGCCCAGTAAGTCATTTATCATACATAACAGACTGACGTAAGGGCCGCGGGGTGGGCGGCGGGGCAGATATCAGCCGTCCGGAGGACGGAGATCCGAGCGTGGTTTCGGAAAATCGATTCGAGTTTTACGAAAGCAATCGACGTTTATCGGGCGTTGGCTGTGTAAATAAATACATAAGTAAGAACGACGTTCACAAGAGCTGTGGGCCTGAGAGGGGGAGGTGAAGAAACTTCAGCAGAGGGGTTTAATTTCCTTCTTCACTAGCACGAGAGGGATGGCAGATCTCGGGGACGGCTCACGTTCTATTCAGCTTGATTTCGACAAGGGGGCCTGAATACAGAGGAAATAGGAGACCGGAAACCGCCGGCGTCCCGACGATATCTATCGTGCGGATCGCGCTCACCTTCGATGCATTCGCACTTCCACGCCTGCGATATTTTTTGGGCTAACGTGGTCTTTCCGATCCCCTACAAAAAAGGAGACGTTTTCACTAATTTATTAAGCATCAATAGAAGATGCAAGTTAAATCGATACCCCTGGAAAGAGACTTCAAAATAATGTTTCCCCAGCAGCACATATAACAAGTTCCAACTCTGTGCCTTCAGTAATTTCCATATTCATCCGTGGCATCAGAATTTACCGTAAGTCACATTCGGGGTGTTGGAATTTACCACAAGTCACCTCCCGAATCATCCAGCGATCCCTTAACCGGTTTTCTTTTCCGGTCGTCGTAGCCTTTTCAGATTTTCCCGCACTGCCGGGCAGCTAATGACATTTCTTGTCGAATTCCAGAGCATCGGTTCTAATACTAACGACGGTGCCGGTCGAGCGCCCGCCCTGCGCCGAGCGCCATTCTAAGCGCGGGGGGAGATGCCGAGGTCATCGGGCTGTCCCACGTGGGGCGCGCACGCTAGTAGGGCGCTCTGCGCACAGTAGGCGCTCCCTAGACACGGCCGCCCGACCGGACGAATGGAGACCGACGAGGGGACCGGAGGAAGGAGAGGCAAAACGATATTTCCGCGTAAGTCGGGGGGCCGACTCGCCCTTCTGCCTCGCCGCCGGACTGTCGGCGGGGAGGAAACGGGAGGGATCGGAGGGAGGACGCGGGCTAAGGATCGGCCGGCGGTCAGAGGAGCTCGAGAGGAGAGGGAGTTGGCATTATAGGGACTTGGATGTCACGGGAAATGGGTACGGAGAGGTAGGAGGGAGCAAGCCGACTGAACGCTTGAAAGCCGCGGGCAAGGAGAATAGAGTACGTGCTTCAAAAATCCCATTCTTATCGCTATTATTATCATTATTGCGTACGAGGTTCATAGCAGACCCGCTGCCTATAGGCCTTTCTACTCGTTTCGTCGTCTGTCTCCCCCCGTCCGGACTGGGAGCCCCCTGTGGGGTGGGGATCGTCTCCGTCTGTTGCCGAATCGGACCTCCCAAGCGCTCGGTACGGTCCTCCGCCCGCTGGAAGCTCTCGAAAGATACGACCGAATCTTGAGATATCCGCTGTCCCAAACCCCACGGTGCGGGACAGCGGTAGTCGTGAGGCCAAAATCCACCTGACCGATACGAATTAGCCAAATCGTTTGCCAGAACTGGCTATTTAGACGGTGGGAAAGGGTTACCGAGGGATTTGCTAGCGTCCCTTTCCCCAGAATGCTTTGGAACAGGACGGGCAACTAACTGCTTTTCTTGGATTTGCAGGAACGGTCTCGATTCGGGAAGGAGGAAGCCACCGGATCGATTACCTCGGCGGACCTTTCCCAGTTCCACCCTGGAAGAGACGTCTTAATGTGAAAGAACCGTGAGGTTGCGGCGGATACGTAGAATTCGGCGGGAAGGGGCAAAATCCAACATCGAAAAGGAGCGTGAGCGAGCGGAAACAGACCGGGCCGGGGAGACGGGGGACCCGGGTTCTAATCCCGGCTCCGCCGCCTGTCCGCTCCGTGACCTCGGACGAGATGCGGGACTTCCCCGGGCCTCAGATCCCTCATCTGTAAAACGGGGATGAAGACCGCGTGCGTCCGGACCGTCTTCCATCAGCCCCAGCTCGGTACGGTGGCCGGCACACGGCACGCGTCCAACGGACATCGTTGGGAAAAACAAATCCGAAGGTACGGCTTACCGGTTTTCCAAATATGACCACGCAGACGGGTTTGGACAGCAAAAAGGCCTCCTCGGCTTCATCTTCCCCGAATATATCTACAAAGGGATGGGTCTCTTCCCTCGACGCCATGACGGGGTCGAGGCGATCCTGCAAGGAGACGCGATCGAGGTAACGACGGGCGAGGAAGAAGCGCGTTGAATAGGGCTGCTCTTAGCCAGGTCAAGCTCTTCTGAGGGGGCGAAGTCACCCCAGAATGGACCTTCCCATCTAGGGCACACAGGAGACGGAGACGCGAGTAAGAGGAAAAGATAAATGAGAAAAAATACAGGTAACGGGCAGGTGAACGGCGGGCGCTCTAAGCACGGGGCCGGGGGGGAAGGGGATAACGAGGAGGTCGGTCGTTGGGACGAAGCGGGGACGGATGTGATCCGGCCAGTCCGGGAGAGGCGATGACATTCCCGGGTGTGAGTCTCTCCCACGGCTCGGGACGGCGCCCGGCACGGCGTGAGCGCTTCGGAAATCTCCGGCCGGCTCGGGCGGCGCGAAGACCACAGTCCTGACGTCAGGGTGGCGGGCGGAGCCCGGGGGTCGGAGGGTCAGGGGTCCCGTGGAGCCCCAACTCCTCACTCTCGGGCTCCGAGCTCTCCGTCGCGCGGCCCCCCTCCTACCTCACCTCCCTTCCCTCTTTCTCCGGCCCAGGATATTTATTTAGAATGCAAATCTTTCAAATGAAGAAAATATCTTGGGCATATATATCTCTGATCCTGTGCATTTATATTGATGCTGTCGATGCCTGTTTGTTTTGCTGGCTGGCTCCCCCCTCCTAGACCGTGAGCCCGTCGTGGGGGGGGACCGTCTCTCTTTATGGCTGAACTGCCAAGCTCTTAGCCCAGTGCTCTGCACACAGTAAGGGCTCAATAAATACGATGGAATGAATGAATCAATCCGGTTTGGATGGCTTTCTTTCTTCCTCATTTCCCTTTCTTTCTCTCTTACTTCCCTTTCTTTTTTCCTTACTTCCCTTTTCTTTCTTCCCTTTCTTCCTTACTTCCCTTTCTTTTTCCCTTACTTCCCTTTCTCTTTCTTCCTCTTTCTTTCCTTCCTTCTCTATTCGTGTATATCAACGTCTGTCTCCCCCCTCTTCTTTATCTTTATGTTCTTTCTTTCCTTCCTTCCTTCTTCCTCTATGTGTGTATATTAATGTCTGTCTCCCCCTCTTCTTTCTCTTTCTTTCTTTCTTTCCTTCCTTCTTTCTCTACTTATGTATACTAATGTGTCTCCCCTTCTTTCTTCCTTTCCTTCCTTCTTTCTCTATTCATGTATATTAACGTCTGTCTCCCCCTCTTCTTTTTCCTTCTCTCTTTTCTTTCTTTCCTTCTTTCTCTACTTATGTATAATGTCTGTTTCCCCCTTTTCTTTTTCTCTTTCTTTTCTTTCTTTCCTACCTTCCTTCTCTATTCGTGTATATTAATGTCTGTTTCCCCCTCTTCTTTTTCTTTCTCTTTCTTTTTCTTTCTCTATTTATGTATATTAACGTCTGTCTCCCCCTCTTCTTTTTCTCTTTCTTTTCTTTCCTTCCTTCTTTCTCTATTTATGTATATTAATGTCTGCTTCCCCCTCTTCTTTTTCTCTTTCTTTTCTTTCCTTCCTTCTCTCTCTATTTATGTATATTAACGTCTGCTTCCCCCTTTTCTCTTTCTCTTTCTTTTCTTTCCTTCCTTCTTTCTCTATTTATGTATATTAATGTCTCCTCCCCCCTCCTTTTTCTCTTTCTTTTCTTTCTTTCTTTCCTTCCTTCTTTCTCTACTTGAGTATATTAATGTCTGCGTCCCCCTCTAGACTGCGCGCTCACTGTGGGCAGGGAAGGTGCTCTGCCCACGGTAAGGGCTCAACAGATACGACCGAATGAATCAACCAATCAGTCCGGCTTGGCCGCCGGTGTCCCCGGCCCCTCCTCCGGGCCTCGGGGACCTCATCTGCAAAATGGGGATGGAGACCGCGCGTCCCACTAGGGACGGAGACCGTGTCCGGCCGGATTTCCTTGGATCCGCCCCGGCGCTTAGTGATCGGTACGGCCCTTGTTTAGCGCTCGCTATTATAATGCTAATAACGTTGGTATCTGTTAAGCGCTTACTAGGTACAGAGCACTGTTCTAGGCGCTGGGGGAGGAGATACAGGGTCATCGGGTTGTCCCGAGGGAGGCTCGCAGTCCCTATTTTCCAGATGAGGGAACTGAGGCCCAGAGAAATGAAGTGACTTGCCCAAAGCCCCCCGGCAGACAAGCGGCGGTGGCGGGATCAGAACCCACGACCTTCCACCTGCCAGGTCCGCGCCCCTTCCGCCACGCCGGACTGGTCCCGCTCTCCCGAGCCGTCGGCGCAGCGCTCTGCACGCGGCGACCGCTCAATAAATCCCCCCGATTCGGAAAGGCCGCGCGGCTTCCACTCTCCCAGGCGGTCGGCCCGGTGCTCCGCACACAGTGAGCACCTGATAAATACCCATTTAGAAAGGCCAAACCGCTTCCCCTCTCCCGGGGGGTCGGCCCAGCGCCCCGCACACGGTGAGCGCTCAATAGATACCCCCTATTCAGAGAGGCCAAACCGCTTCTACTCTCCCCGACGGTCGGCCCAGCGCTCCGCACACGGTGAGCGCTCAATAAATACCCCGATTCGGAAAGGCCAAATCGCTTCAACTCTCCCCGACGGTCGACACGGTGCTGTGCGCACGGTGAGCGCTCAATAGATCCCCCCCATTCAGAGAGGCCAAACGGCTTCCACTCTCCCCAACGGTCGGCCCAGCGCCCCGCACACGGTGAGCGCTCAATAGATACCCCCGATTCAGAGAGGCCAAACCGCTTCCACTCTCCCCGACGGTCGGCCCAGCGCCCCGCACACGGTGAGCGCTCAATAGATACCCCCGATTCGGGCAGGCCGAAGGGAGTGTGCGGGCAAGAAGGCCTTAAGGCCGATCCCGGCCCAATCTGGGAGGGAAGAACTGGGAGAGGAGGAGATGGGGGCGGGAAAACAGGAATGACGGGGGGGGGGAAGCGGGAGGAGTCATTCATTCCTCCGTCTTTACTCGGCGCCTCCCGTGCGCACGGCACTGTCCCGAACGCCTCTCGTGTGCACGGCACCGTACCGAGCGCCTCCCGTGTGCGGAGCGCGGGGCCCGTGCGCACGGCACGGTACCGAACGCCCCCCGCGTGCACGGCACCGTACTGAGCGCCTCCCGTGCGCGGAGCACGGTACCGAGCGTCTCCCGCGTGCACGGCTCTGTACCGGACGCCCGGGAGAGGCCGTCCCCGGCCAGGCTTGGGAGGAGGACTCGGGATCGCTTCTCCCGGAGCCGGGACGATCGACCGAGGGGCGGGGGGGGGGGGGGGAAGCACCTACCGGGAGGCCCGGCCGGCGGGGCCCGGGAATCCTCGGCCTGCGGCGGGATGCGCCGCCGTTGCCATGGCGGCGGGAAAACGGCCGGGGCGGGAGGAGGGGCGGGGGGAGGGGCCGGATCCTTCGCCCGCGTCCCTGCCGGCGGGAGCCCGCGAATCCTAGGGGAGACGGGGAAAAAAGAGGGAGTTTTAATCATCGTAGCCGTCATCGTCGGGATGGTCTCTGTTAGGCTCTCATTAGGTTATAATCGTCAGCAGCAGCATCGGGGCGAGCTCCGTTAAACTCTCACTAGGTTACAATCGTCATCCTCATCGGGGTGGTCTCCGTTAGGCTCTCGCTAGGTTATAATCATCATCTTCATCAGGACGGTCTCCGTTAGGCTCTCGCTAGTTCTAATAATGATCGGGATGGTATCTGTTGAGCTCTTACCGGCTTATAATCGTCATCATCAGGATGGTCTCTGTTGGGCTCTCACTAGGTTATAATCATCATCATCATCATCATCGGGATGGTCTCTGTGAGGCTCTCATTAGGTTATAATCGTCATCGGCATCATCGGGATGGTCTCTGTGAGGCTCTCATTAGGTTATAATCGTCATCGGCATCATCGGGATGATCTCCGTTAAACTCTCTCGCTAGGTTACAATCGTCATCTTCATCGGGATGGTCTCCGTTAAGCTCTCGCTAGTCTATGATCATCATCATCGGGACGGTCTCCGTTAAGCTCTCGCTAGGTTATAATGATCATCTTCATCGGGATGGTCTCCGTTAAGCTCTTGCTGGTTTATGATCGTCATCTTCGTCATCAGAGGGTCTCCGTTACGCTCTTGCTACGCTACGATCCTCGTCGTCGTCATCGGGCTGTCTGTTAAGGCCTTACTAGGTTATAATAGCGATGACAATCCTGATATTCGTGAAGCTCTCCGCGTTAGAATAATACCGATGACGCCGATGGTCTTCGTTGAGCTCTTACTGGGTTATGACAGTGATGACGATGGTGATGTTTGACAAGCTCGTCCCGTTATTATAATAATAATGATGATGATGGCGGTGTTGGTTAAGCTCTTTCTGTTATGATGATCGTCATCATCATCAGGATGGCGTTTGTTAAGCTCTTACTGGGTTATAATAATCATCATCAGGATGATCTTTCATAAGCTCTTAACTGGGTCATAATAATCATCTTCATCAGGGTGGACTTTGTTAAGCGCTCATTAGGTTACGATCGTCATCGTAATTGGAGAAGCAGCGTGGCTCAGTGGAAAGAGCACGGGCTTTGGAGTCAGGGCTCATGAGTTCGAATCCCAGCTCTGCCACTTGTCGGCTGTGTGACTCTGGGCAAGTCACTTAACTTCTCTGTGCCTCAGTTCCCTCATCTTTAAAATGGGGATTAAGACTGTGAGCCCCACGTGGGACAACCTGATTCCCCTGTGTCTACCCCAGCGCTTAGAACAGTGCTCGGCACATAGTAAGCGCTTAACAAATACCAACATTATCATTATTATTATCATCATCGGGATGGTCTTTATTAAGCTCTTACTAGGTTATGACCGTCATTTCATCAGGACGGTCTCCGTTAGGCTCTTACTAGGTTATAATCATCATCATCATCATCATCACGATGGTCTCTGTTAAGCTCTTACTAGGTTATAATCATCATCATCATCATCATCACGATGGTCTCTGTTAAGCTCTTACTAGGTTATAATCGTCATCATCATCATCGGGATGGTCTCTGTTAAACTCTTACTAGGTTATAATCGTCATCGTCATCATCGGGATGGTCTTTGTTAAGCTCTTACTAGGTTATGAGCATCATCTTCATCGAGATAATATCTGTTAAGCTCTTACTAGGTTATAATAATCATCATCATCATCGGGATGGTCTTCGTTAAGCTCGTACTAGGTTATAATAGTAATGATAATCGTGATATTTGTGAAGCTCTTCCTGTAATAATAATAATAATCACGATGATGGTGTTTGTGAAGCTCTTCCCGTTATAATAATCATCATAAAAATCATGATGGTATTTGTTAAGCGCTGACTATGTTGTAATCGTGATAATAATAACGATGATGGTATTTCTTAAGCGCTACTAGGTTATCACGATAATAATGATGATGCTGGTATTTACTAAGCTCTTACTAGGTTATAATGATGATAATCATGACGGTATTGCTTAAACATTTACTAGGTTATAGGAATAATGATCATGATGGTATTGGTTCAGCTCTTCCTGTTATAATAATAATTATTATGATGGCATTTGTTCAGCCCTTACTGTTATAGTAATAATAATCATGACGGTGTTTGTTAAGCTCTTACTGTTATAATGATTATTATTATCATGATGGCATTTGTTAAGCTCTGTTATAATAATAATTATTATTATGGTATTTGTTAAGCCCTTTCTGTTATAGTAGTAATAATCATCATCATCATCGTGGTATTTGTTAAGTTCTTACTAGGTGATAATAATAATTATGATAATGTTTGTTAAGTTCTTACTATGTTATAATAATAATCATGATGATATTTGTCAAGCTCTTCCTGTTATAATAATAATATTAATCAGGATGGTATTTCATTCAATAGTATTTATTGAGCGCTTACTATGTGCAGAGCACTGTACTAAGCGCTTGGGATGAACACGTCGGCAACAGATAGAGACGGTCCCGGCCGTTTGACGGGCTTACAGTCTAATCGGGGGAGACGGACGGACAAGAACAATGGCACTAAACAGCGTCAAGGGGAAGAACATCTCGTAAAAGATGGTATTTGTCCTTGCTAGGTTATAATAGCAATAATAATCATGATATTTGTTAAGCTCTTCCTGTTACAGTAATAATGATGATGATGGTATTTGTTAAGCTCTTACTAGGTTATAATAAAAATAATCACGACGGTATCTCTTAAGCTTTTACTATGTGATGGTAATAATGATAATTGTGATGGGATTTCTTAGGCTGTTACCGTCATAAGAATCACGATGGTATTTGTGAAGCTTTTACTGTTATAATACTAATTATGATGATGGTATTTGTTAAGCTCTTACTGTTATAATAATAATGATAATAATAATAAAGATGGTATTTATTAAGCTCTCACTAGGTTATAATAATCATCATCAGGGTGGTGTTTGTTAAGTTCCTGCTAGGCTGTAATAGTAATGATAATCATGATATTCCTGAAGCTCTTCCTGTTATAAGAATAATAAAAATCATGATGGTGTTTGTTCAGCGCTACGTTGTAATCACGATGGTGATGATGATGATGATGATGATAATAGTAATGATAATGATGGTCTTTCTTAAGCGCTACTATCCAATGATAGTAACGATGGTATTTATTAAGTTCTCACTAGGTTATAATAATCATCATCAGGGTGGTGTTTGTTAAGTTCCTACTAGGTTATAACAGCAATGATAATCATGATATTTGTGAGGCTCTTCCTGTTATAATAATAAAAAGCACGATGGTATTTGTTAAGTGCCGACTATGTTGTAATCATGATAGTAATAATGATGATGATAATGATTTAATGGTGATGATGATAATAACGATGATGATAATAATGGTGATGATGATGACGATGATGACGGATAATAATAATAATGTTGGTAGTTGTTAAGCGCTTACTATGTGCTGAGCACCGTTCTAAGCGTTGGGGTAGACAAAGGGGAATCAGGTTGTCCCACGTGGGGCTCACAGTCTTCATCCCCCTTTTACAGACGAGGGAACTGAGCCACAGAGAAGCGAAGTGACTCGCCCACAGTCACATAGCCGACAAGTGGCGGGGCCGGGATTCGAACCCATGACCTCTGACTCCCAAGCCCGGGCTCTTTCCACTGAGCCACGCTGCTCCTCATGATAATAATGATAACAATAATAATGGTGATAATAATGATGATGATAATAGCAGCGTGGCTCAGTGGAAAGAGCCCGGGTTTGGGAGTCAGAGGTCATGGGTTCGAATCCCGGCTCCGCCACTTGTCAGCTGTGCGACTGTGGGCGAGTCACTCCGCTTCTCTGGGCCTCAGTGACCTCATCTGTCAAATGGGGATGAAGCCTGGGAGCCTCACGTAGGACAACCTGCTGACCCTGTATCTCCCCCAGCGCTTAGTACAGGGCTCGGCACGTAGTGAGCGCTTAACAAATTCCAACATTATTATTATTATTATTATTAAGCCCTGCTATGTAAGGATAATACCGATGACCGCGGTGTCTGTCAGGCGCCTCCTACGTGCCGAGCCCCGTGCTGAGCGCTGGGGTGAGGGAGGCTCCCCGCCCCATCCCCATTTTGCGGATGAGGTCACTGAGGGCCCGAGCGGTCAGGCGAGCGGCCCGAGGTCCCACGGCGGACCCGTGGCAGGCGGGATCAGAACCCAGGACTGTCCCCCCTTGAGGAGCCCCCCAGGACCTCAGAAACGCCTCCGGAGCCCCAGGCCCCCGCCTCCCCCAAAGAACCTTCTCGCCCTCAAGGAAAATGGCGGCCGCGGGGCCGGAAGCCGTGCTGGCGCCGGGGAGGAGGGGGCGCTCTGCGCGGCGACTCGATGGTTAGGTCCTCCGACTCGGTGCTCAACCCGGAAGTGCCGTTGGGGCCCCCGGCAGGGCGGCTTCTGCGGCTGCGCGCCTCGGGACTGCCTGCCCCTGCCCCCATCTCCTGCCCCCATCTCCTGCCCCCATCTCCTGCCCCCATCTCCTGCCCCCATCTCCTGCCCCCATCTCCTGCCCCCTTCTCCTGCCCCCTTCTCCTGCCCCATCCCCTGCCCCTGCCCACGGGGGGCGAAGGGCAGATCCCCCCCCCCACGGCCCCGCCATGCCCGCCCCCGCCGCCCCCATCATCAGCTCCGTCCAGAAGCTGGTGCTCTACGAGACCAGAGCTGTAAGTAGATTGACCCCCTCACCCCACCCTCTTGACCCCTGACCCCCTCCTCTTGCCCCCGGTCCCATCTTCTGCCCGTTGGCCCGGCACCTGGCCCCTGACCTACCCTCTTGCTCCCCTTCCTCTGCCCCCAACTGCCCTTGCCCCCTGCTCCTTCCCCCTGCTCCTACCCACTGGCCCCGTCTCCTGCCCCGACCCCATCCTCTTGCCTCCCACCCTCTTTTCCCCCACCCTCTTTTCCCCCACCCTCATTTCCCCCACCCTCATTTCCCCCATCCTCTTCCCCTTTTGTCCCCTCTCCTTGCCCCTTGCCCCACCCCCGACCCCACCTTTTCCCTTTGGCCCTGCCCCTGGCCCTTGACCCTACCCTCTTGCCCCCCATCTTCTGGCCCCCCATCCTCTTTTCCCCCAACATCTTCCCCCTTCTCCTCTTGCCCCCTGTTCCTGCCCCTTGGCTCTGCCCCTGGGCCCTGGCCGTTCCTTCTTGCCCCCCTTCCTCTTCCCCCTCTTCTCTTGCCCACTGTTCCTGCCCCTTGGCTCTGCCCCTGGGCTCCGGCCATACCCTCTTGCCCCCCATCCTCTTGCCCCCTCCCCTCTTGCCCCCTGCTCCCACCCCCTGACCCCATCTTCTGCCCCTCGGCCCTGCTCTGGCCCCGACCTACCCCCTTGGCCCCCTCTGCTCTTGCCCCCCGCTCCTACCCACCGGCCCCATCTCCTGCCCCGACCTCATCCTCTTGCCCCCCATCCCCTTCCCCTCCACCCTCTTGTCCCCCTCCTCTTGCCCCCCTGCAGGACGCGGCTCCTTGTGGGCGGGGAACGTGGCTGGTTTGGGAGTGTCCTCTCCCAAGCGCTCGGTTCAGTGCTTTGCACAGAGTAAGCGCTCGATAATAATAATAATAATGTTGGTATTTGTTAAGCGCTTACTCTGTGCCGAGCACTGTTCTAAGCGCTGGGGTAGACACAGGGGAATCAGGTCGTCCCACGTGGGGCTCACAGTCTTAATCCCCATTTTACAGATGAGGTAACTGAGGCACCGAGAAGTTAAGTGACTTGCCCAGAGTCACACAGCTGACGAGTGGTAGAGCCGGGGGGGTTCGAACCCATGACCTCTGACTCCAAAGCCCGTGCTCTTTCCAGTGAGCCACGCTCGATAAATACGACTGAAGGAAAGGAAGGTTGACAGGTGGGGGTTTACTAACTATTTGACAGAAAAGAGGTCCACCACGATTGTTTGGAGTCGCCTGGGGAATATTCATGTGTTCTCCAGGGGGGTGATAGACTTTTCAGAAGAGAATAAAAGAATTCTTTCTTTCACAGTGATCATTGTACTTTTTTTTAACAATCTGGTTACCGCAGAGGAGAATAAAAGGATTGTTCTTTTAATCGTGATCATTCTACTTTTTTAGCAATCTGGTTACCGCAGAGGAGAATAAAAGAATTGTTTCCTTACCTGTAATCATTCTATTTCTTTGGCAGTACGGTTACCGTAGAAGAGAATAAACAAATTGTCTCTTTAAGTGTAATCATTCTACTTTTTTTTTTTTTTAACAATCTGGTTACCGCAGAAGAGAATAAAAGGATTGTTTCTTGAACCGTAATCGTTCTACTTTTTTAGCGATCTGGTTACCGCAGAAGGGAATAAAAGGATTGTTTCTTGAACCGTAATCGTTCTACTCTTTTAGCGATCTGGTTACCGCAGAAGGGAATAAAAGAATTGTTTCCTTAACTGTGATCATTCTGCTTTTTTGGCAATCCGGTTACTGCCGAAGAGAATAAAAGAATTGTCTCAGTGTAGTCATTCTACTTTTTAAGCGATATGGTTACCGTAGAAGAGAATAAAAGAATTGTTCTTTAAGTGTAATCATTCTACTTTATTAACAATCTGGTTACCGTAGAAGAGAATAAAAGGATTGTTTCTTTAACTGTAATCATTCTGCTTTTTTAGCGATCTGGTTACCGCAGAAGGGAATAAAAGAATTGTTTCCTTAACTGTGATCATTCTGCTTTTTTGGCAGTACGGTTACTGCAGAAGAGAATAATTTAACAATCTGGTTACCGCAGAAGAGAATAAAAGGATTGTTTCTCTAACTGTAATCATTCTGCTTTTTTGGCAACGTGGTTACCGCAGAAGAGAATAAAAGAATTGTTTCTTTAAGCGTAATCGTTCTACTTTTTAAGCAATATGGTTACCACAGAAGAGAATAAAAGGATTCTTTCTTTAAGTGGAATCATTCTACTTTTTTACAATCTGGTTACCGCAGAAGAGAATAAAAGGATCGTTTCTTTAAGCGTAATCGTTCTACCTTTTTAACAATCCGGTTACCGCGGAAGTAGTCAAACTTTACCCTGAGCAAAAGCCATTTGAATTTTCTATCTTTTGCAGAAGGGCAGTGCAACCTAGTGGTAAGAGCTGGGGCCCGGGAGTCCGAGGGCCTGGGTTCGGATTCTGGCTCTGCCGCGTGACCTTGGCCGGGTCACTTCTGAGTGCCTCAGTTGCCTCGTCTGCAGAATGGGGATTCGTTACTTCTTCTCTCTCCCCTTGGGGCTGTGAGGCCCGTGTGGGAAATGTCGATCCGGTATTTACCCCGGCGCTTAGAAGAGTGCTCGGCGCGTAGTGAGCGCTTAACAGATCCCACAGTTCTGATTATCACCCCAATTTTTAAGGACGGTGAGTGCGTTTTTGGGCAGGAAATGCGTCGGTGCTCCCCCAGGTGTTTAGTACAGTGCTCTGCACACAGCGCTCGGCAAATACGCGGGACTGACCACGGTGCTTGGCACACAGTAAGTGCTTAAAAGTCACAATTAATTATCCTCTCCATTTCATTAAACGTGGCACCCGTCACTTATTAAGGAAGTCAGGGGCCTTGGGTCTTTCAAGGGCTCAACTTCCTCACCCAGCGTTTGGCACATAGTAAGCGCGTAACAAACACCAGACTTCTTATGGTAAGTGATAATAATTATTATTATAATGGTATTTGTTAAACTCTTACTGTTATAATAATAATCATGATAGTATTTGTTAGGTTCTTACTAGGTTATAATAATAATAATAGTCATGATTGTCTCTGGTATTGTTGATCGGAAACGCTTATCTTCGTCCGGAGACACGGCACGGCCTAATAGAGCGCGAGCCCGGGAGTCGGAAGGACCCGGATTCGGTCCGTTCGGTCAATCGATCGGATTTACGGCGCGCTCACTGTGCGCTGAACACTCGGGAGAGCACGGGGCAAGAATAAGCAGACGCCTTCCCTTCCCGCAGCGAGCCGGAGGTCTGGTCAGGGTGACGCAGGAGGGAGGGGGAGAAGAGGAGATGGGGGCTTCGGCGGGGTTTGGAAGCCGGGGAGAGCGGCGGTCCCTCGGATTTGAGGAGGGAGGGCGTGGCGGGAGGTCGGCGGCCGGATGGACGAGAGCTGGACGAAGGTCGGCCTCGGAGCAGCGGAGCGAGCCGGTTGGGTGGGAGCGGGAGAGCAGCCCGGCGAGGTGGGAGGGGGCGAGGGGATGGACATTCAGTGGGAGGCGGGTGGGCAACCCCCGGAGGGTCCCGAGGAGCGGGGTGACGCGGCCTGAGCGTTTTGGACGGAAAATGAGGCGGGCGGCGGAGCGGAGGATGGACCGCAGAGGGGAGAGACGGGCGGTCGGCGAAGGGGACGGTGCGGTAATGGAGGCGGGATGGGATAAGTGCTCTCTCGACCTCCGGCCCCTCTGTCTCTTGGCCTCTTTCCGCCACCCCCCGCCTCCAACCCTTTCCTCCGCTAAAACCTTCCCCCACGGACCCTTTCCCTTCCCCCCGAACGCCCCATCTCTAGTCCGAGAGGGGGTCGACGATGGGGGAGACGCCGGGTGTTTGGGAGAGTCCGTCTGAGTGGGGACCTCCCCCTTCTTGCGTGCGGAGATGCGAGTTTATGGTTGTCAGATGCCCAAAGTGGGTTATTTTTTGGTAGACCAACCTATGAAGTATAAAACCTGGTTGCTCCCGCAGACCACAGCGTGGCTCAGTGGAAAGAGCACGGGCTTTGGAGTCAGAGTTCATGGGTTCGAATCCCGGCTCGGCCACTTGTCTGCTGTGTGACTTTGGGCGAGTCACTTAACTTCTCTGTGCCTCAGTTCCTTCATCTGTAAAATGGGGATTAAGACCGTGAGTCCCACGTGGGACAACCTGATTCCCCTGTGTCTACCCCAGCGCTTAGAACAGTGCTCGGCACATAGTAAGCGCTTAACAAATACCAACATTATTATTATTATTACCACAGGAGATATTCTAGCCTGCGAGCCCGTCGTCGGGTGGGGATTGTCTCTGCTGCTGAATCGGAACGACGACGATGGTCTTTGGGAGGCGCTTACCGAGTCCAAGCACCGTTCTAAGCGCTGGGGGAGATAGAAGGCCGTCGGGTTGTCCCGCTTGCGGCCTTCACCCCCCTTTTCCAGACGGGGTCTCTGAGGCCCGGGGGAGTGAAGCGACTCGGTTTTCCGACCGTTCGACCGATCCGGCGACTGCTTACGCCAGGCAGGCCTTCCGTTTTCCCGGCTCCGCCGCTTGGCTGCCGTGTGACCCCCCGGGGGAGGTCGCCTCCCTTTTTCCGGGCCTCGGTTCCCTCGCCTGGAAGACGGGGATGGAGGCCGTGAGCCCCACCCGGGACGGGGACCTGCGGCCACCCCGTCGCATCCCCCTGCTCGGATCCCTTCCCGTTCGTTCCTTCGCCGTTGACCCCGTCGCCGGCTCGGCGGCGCTTAAACCTTCCCTCGCGTCCTGCCGTCGTGATGGCCGTCTCCATCTCCGGACCGTGAGCTCCTTGAGGGCTCGACTGCGTGGGACGGTGCCGCGTACGCGGAGAGCACTCGATGAGCATACGCAGAAAGCGCTCGGGGAACACTGCGGCTTGATTTGAAGCCTGATTTGGTGGAACGATGTGCGTTTGGGGGCTGTGATCGGCCCGCGTCGGTGGCCGTCCAGAGAACGCCTAGCTCTGACCAAGAATCTGCATGCAGAACATCTAAAGCGCCTCGGGGCGATGCCCAGTAAATACTCTGAATCGGACTCTCGTCAGTGACCTGGAACGCTCGGGCTTGAGGATGCGTGCAGGTGTTCTTCCCCGCGCCGAGAGGCACGTGGGAGAGATCAGGGGCTTGGGAGTCCGAAGGAGCCGAGTTCTAATGCCGGCTCCGCCCCTGGGCTTGCTGCGTGACCTCGGGGAAGTCGCTTCCCTTTTCCGTGCCTCAGTTACCTCGTCCCGTAATGGGGTTTAAGGCTGCGAGCCCCACGCGGGACGTGGTCCAACGCGACTGACCCGTATCTACCCCGGGGCTTAGAACAGCGCCTGGAACCGAACGAGTACCATTCAGACGAAAGGCTGAGATTTAAAATCTCGTATTTTTTTTCCTCGAAGATAACCGGCCACGTAGATGAGAGAGAGAGACGTGATTTTAGCTCTCCCGTGACTCGCCTTCTTTGCTTTACAGAGATATTTTCTGGTGGGGAGTAATCATGCTGAGACGAAGTATCGGGTCCTGAAAATAGATCGCACCGAGCCCAGGGATTTGGTTATCATCGACGATAAGGTGAGTGGTGTGCGAATTCCGCCTCGTATCATAATAATGATGGCATTTGTTAAGCGCTTACTATGTGCGAAGCACTAATAAAAATCAAACGTCCAACCGAAAGATCTTAGCACGGTTTCAAATCTAAACGCCTTTTATTTTAAGCATGTCTACACGCAACAAGAACTGAGGGAGCTCCTCGGCCGCTTAGATCTAGGAAACAGAACAAAAATGGGGCAGAAAGGCTCTTCCGGACTCTCTCGGGCCGTCTCGGCGTTCGGCATCGTGGGTAAGAAACGTGCTTTTCCAGCGTTTCCGTTTCTCCCCCAAATGACCGTGCGGTTATTTTAATTCCGGTCACGCAGTGCAGGCGTGGTCTGTGAAGTGTTCGTTCATCCAAATTCATTATCGTCAACTTAGTCCTTTTAGGCCTTTTATTTTTTTAAAGCCAGATCCGACGTCTGTGTGCTTCTTCATCCGCCGAAGACGGCAGGAGGTCCTGACGGAGAAATCACGACTTACCTTTGCTGACAGATTCGCGTTTTCTTGACTTTTCTGGTGTAGGGGGAGCTCCTACGGTTCACAGATCTGGTGAATCTTCACTGTTTTCTGAGCGTCTTGATTTCTGTAGGGTTTATATTGACATCGATTTGATGTAACTAGCAGCGTCCGTAGGTCTAGTCATTTTTGTTAGTTTTTAATGGGGAAAAGAAGGTGGGAAATAGACCCTCCCCAGGTGTGATGGGCGAGGGGATCCTCTACCCGATTTAAAATAAAATAGTGTCCTCGAAGTCTCTCCTTGGATTTCAGAGAAGACGGATAGCCCCGATTTCCAAAAGAAATAGACTCTGCCTCTATTGCTCTCTGAATATTTTTGCTCTTCAGTAAAACACTATCGATCGACTCCCCCGTCTAGACCGTAAGCGTTTTGAAACGTTCCCCTCCCAAGTGTGGAGTTCCGCGCTGGGTAAATTGGATCGATCGAGCGTTGGTTTCGTCACGGTGAGTTAGGTTTGCGATCCGATGAAAAACGCTAGCTAAAAATCAGCTCCGTCTTGAAAACTCCTCGGGTTTGGGGGAACTGTTTTCGCTGGCAAAGGAATTTTTGCCCGACGTAAGGAAGGGTAGGCGGCCGACTGGATTTTTCGGTCAAGAAGGGGTAATGAGACAGAGAGGTTCAGTGTCTCCTGAGCGAGCTGTTCGATTCCATCTATCCCGACTCTCGTTCCGCTTGGATGGAATCTAGCGCCTCTCCGCAAAGCCCTTCAGACCAAATTGCTAAGCGGCTCCGGGCGGCGACCGGTCGGCGTGCGGACGTGGAACGTATTTATTGCGGACGTGGGCCGTGTTCATTAAAGAAACGAGTTTTCAGCTGCGGTTGCTAGAGATATGCAGGTTTCAACAAGGTGTCCGGGCCGAGGTAAGGTCGTCCGAATCTGCTTTTTTTCCCCGTTCCAACAGGGTTTGTCAGGTTTTTAGAAGGTTATTACATTGTGTTGATAACGAAACGGAGGAAGATGGCCGACATCGGAGGACACGCGATATATAAGATCGAGGATACAAACATGATCTACATCCCGAATGATTCGGTCCGAGTCACGCATCCCGATGAAGCCAGGTAAGTTCTGGTGGTCGGTTTATCGTGTTCGCTCCGAGTGTGGAAATCTAGTAAGGGGGTAAAATGCGCCTTTGGAGGACGAATGTAGTTGAAAGCAGCGTAAGGGCACGGAATTGGCTTTTTTTGAAACTTAATGGGATAGAATAATGTTAATAATTAAGGTATTTGTTACGCGCTTTCTATGTGCCAGACCCCGGCCTCAGCGCTGGGGTAAATACGAGGTCATCGGGTCGTCCCCCGCGGGTCTCGCGGGCTCCATCCCCGTTTTATGGATGAGGTAACCGAGGCCCGGAGAGGTCAAGTGGCTGGGAGCGCGGGGACCTGACTTCCTCCTCCTGGCTCCGCCCTTTGCCTGCTCCGGGACCTTGGGAAAGTCACTTGACTCGGTCATTCGTCACTTTCCTCATCTTTAAAATGGGTATTTAATTCCTGTTCTCCCTCCCCCCCCAGACTTCAGTGTCGGGGACAGGGCTCGTATCCGGTTTGGCCTACTCCAGAACTTAACAGTGCTTTGCACATAGTAAGCGCTTTACAGGCGTCGTAATCATTACCAGAGTTATCGTTTGGCCTGGAGGGTAGCAAATACATCAGACGATCTAGAAACAGTCTCGTCTGAGGCGTCATCGTGTACACGCCGAGGAGCAGCGGGGCCGGGGAGTCCGAAGGTCTTGGGTTCTAATTCTGCCTCCACTACCTGGCGGCCGTGCGACCTTGGCCAAGACACTCCCGCCCCCGGGCCTCCGTTACCCCATCTGTAAAATGAGACCGGGAACCTCAGGCGTCCAACCCGATTCGCCCGTGCGCACCCCGGCGCCCAGAACAGTGCCCGGCACGTAGTAAGCGCCTAAGACACCCTGCCGTTACCATTATCTTTTTTAGTAAGCTCTAGCAGGGGAGACCTTTCCGTGCCTGGGGTCGAGTCTCTTCCGACAGAGCAGGAGAGGTGAGACCCATTCACCTGCCTCACGTATTTTCGAAATAACATCCTGATTAGCCTGTCGGAGGGAACTGAGAAGTAGCGGCATTTATTGAGCGCTCCCTAGCCGCACTTCACTGTACTGGGCGCTTTTGACAAATCGGGGAATGTGTAAGCAAGTGTCGTTCGGTCTCATCGGCAGGCACCTATGGAGTGATGAAAAAGGAAAGCGAAGACGAGTGTCCAAGATGTAAATGTTTTGATTTTTTTTCCTCTTTTAACCTAGGTACTTGCGAATATTTCAAAACGTGGATCTCTCCAGTAATTTTTATTTCAGGTGAGCCGGCAGATTTGATTTCAGAACAGCTCTCCGGAATTATTTCCTCTAAATTTTGCAGAGTTTGAGGCGGGAACCCTCCGGGCAGAATGAGTTTCTGCCCGAACTCCCCATTTAAAAACGACCCTCTTTCAAAGTGCGAGCATCTGAGTGTGACGGTTTTTAAAACACCTCGCGTGACCTTAATCAACGAGAATAACAGAGTCGGGGCTCCCCGAGGAAATAATTTCTGCGAATCGCCTGAATCCGCCCGTACTGAGGTGGCTCAGACACAGCTCTGACATTCCCACTCGTGTCTGTCTGTGTTATATTCATTTGTTAGCTGCTATCCAGGAATCTTTCAGGGGATTTTAGCACCTTTCCGTCTCTGCAGTCTCTTTCCCTCGTTTCCCTCTATTTCTTTCAATCAGTATCGTCTCTCTCCATCCCCCGTGCTCTCCCTCTTTTTATTTTTGGACTCCCTTATTGAAGGCACGTCCCCAAGAGGTCTTCCCTGACCCTTCTCCCACTCCCTTCTGCGGCTCCCCGACCTGGCTCCCTTCGTTCATCCTCCCTCCCGGCCCCATGGCACTTACTGGTGGATCTGTATATACCGGTTGTTAATTTCCATGTATTAATGACTCTCTGCGCACATAGACCGCGAGCTCGTTGTGAGCGGGGAGTGGATCTGTTGTTATATTGGACTCTCCCGGGCTCTTCGTAGAGTGCTCTGCGCACAGTAAGTGCTCAATAAATACGATTGAATGAATGAATGAAATCCCCGACCGTCCGATGTTATCAGCTCTTCTCTCTTAATTTTCCCCCATCCCCGTCCTCCTTGTCAGCCCCTCTTCTTCCCCTTGGCTTTCTTATTTCCCCCTCCAACTGTCCTCGTTCTTTGCCTTCTCCCAACACCTCTTCCCTCACCTATCCTTCTCTCTCTCTCTCTCTCTCTCTGTGTCTCTTCTTTCTCTCTGTCCTTTACCTTTCTCTCCCTCCCTCCCTCTCTCTTTTGTTCTCCTTCTTTCTCTCTGTCCTTTACCTTTCTCTCCCTCCTTCTCTCTCTCTTTCTCCTTTCTTCTTTCTCTCCCTTCCTTCACCTTTCTCTCCCTCCTTCTCTCTCTCTTTCTCCTTCTTTCTCTCTCTGTCCTTCACTTTTCTCTCCCTCCTTCTCTCTCTCTCCTTCTTTCTCTCTCTGTCCTTCACCTTTCTCTTCCTCCCTCTCTCTCTTTTTCTCCTTTCTTCTTTCTTTCTCTCTGTCATTGACCTTTCTCTCCCTCCCTCCCTCCCTCCCTCCCTCCCTCCCTCCCTCCCTCCCTCTCTCTTTCTTTCTCCTTTCTTCTTTCCTTCTCTCTGTCCTTGACCTTTCTCTCCCTCCCTCTCTCTTCTTCTTCCTTTCTCTCTGTCCTTGACCTTTCTCTCCCTCCCTCCCTCTCTTTTTTTCTCTCTCTATACTTCCTTTCTCTCTCTCCCTCTCTCTTTCTCCTTTCTTCTTTCTCTCTCTCTGACCTTCACCTTTCCCTCCCTTCCTTTCTTTCTCTCTCTATACTTCCTTTCTCTTCCTCCCTCTCTTTCTCTCTTTCTCGCTTTCTCTCTTTCTTTCTCTTTCTCTCTTTCTTTCTCTTTCTCTCTTTCTTTCTTTCTCTCTCTCTTTCTTTCTTTCTTTCTTTCTTTCTTTCTTTCTCTCTCTCTCTCTCTCTCTCTCTGTCCTTCCTTTCTCTCCCTCTCTCTCTTTATTTCTCCTTTCTTCTTTCTTTCTCTCTCAGTCCTTTCCCTTTCTCTCCCTCCCTCTCTCGCTCTTTCTTCCTCTGTCTTCTTTCAGAGTACTTTCATTTTTCTGGACCTCTGGACCGTATTTATTTTTGGAGACTGCTATTACAGGGAAACCTGGACACCCTTGAGGACATTACTTATTTTTTTAGCTCACCTCCCACCAGGCATCCCAAGCTATGGGAAAACAAAGGGATATTACAGTTTCTGATCCTGGGTGCTGTCGATAAGACTCTCCTCACAGCGTGGTTTTCCTCGTCTTTGTCCTCTGTCTTTCCTCAGCTCCTATTGTGGCTCTCGTTGTAGGCCTCGCATCCGAAGTGGGTGCCAGGTCCGAATGCCTGAAAGCCGATTATGGAAAAATGCATTTTAAAAGATGTGACCGATATTTTTTTCAAAGTTCATTAACCCCTGGGTCTGAAAAAAATTCAACGTGAGTGGAATCTCTACCTGGAAATCAATAACTTTTAAATAAAATAAATAAATTGTGGTATTTGTTAAGCGCTTACTATGTGCAAAGCACTGTTCTAAGCGCTGGGGGATACAAGGTGATCAGGTTGTCCCATGTGGGCTCACAGTCCTAATCCCCATTTGACAGATGAGGGAACTGAGGCACAGAGAAGCTAAGTGACTTGCCCGAGGTCACACAGCTGACCGGCGGCAGATCCGGGATTAGAACCCGTGACCTCTGACTCCCGAGCCCGAGCTCTTTCCACTGAGCCACTCTGCTTCTCTAGTTGTCGGTGATTTTCGTAGTAGGTAATCTTTATAAATGTAGCTTTTAAAACGGAATGGAACAATTAGGCTAACTGCAAAGAAGAGCCAGCAATTTATTTTTTTAAAATACACACATGGAAAAAATTATGAATCAAACAGTGGCGTGTGCCGTGCGCTGTACAGAAAGATTTGAAATTTGAGCAATAAGGGGATCCTAAAAAATAATTATACCTATCAAAGTAATGTAAAATGTGATGAATGGAATACAGTAGTAGTCTGAAAACATTCCTGAGTTACTCAAAGAGTTTCCCAAGTTCTGGACTGAGAGTAAAACCCATTAGACTTAGTCTCTTCATTTAATTTTGATATAAGCTCTACTTAAGGATCAATAGGGGTACATGAGAAAGCGGATTACATGTCAGTTTTTTAAACTGATCAGTGATCAGAACCAGGCGAGTACAAATAACCAAAAAACCCCAAATAACATAATAATGTCTAATGCTTTTACCCGAGGGCGCAACTAAAAACTATTCAATTTTTAAATTCTGAGTAAGCCGGAGGTCCAGTTAATTCTGGTAATGGATTTTCCTCAGTGCTGTCATAGTTTTATTAGAATAACGGTAGCACGCATCTCTGCTGTCTTATAAAATTACCCCCCGAACCACAGGAGATACCGTAATGATTAAGCTCGTAATAATTAAGCCAGAGTGACAAATCCTTTCAAGCTTCAACTGACATCAGTGGGAGTCTGCTCTGCCGAGATTATTCCCGTCAAGTTCTTCAGTGCCGTCCGAAGCACTTCGTGAGAGACAGAGGAGTCTGGAGGGAACTTATTTAAAGAAGCAGCGTGGCCTAGTCGAGAAAGCATGGGCCTGGGAGTCAGAAGCGTGACCTTGAGCAAGTCACTTGACTTCTCTGAGCCTCCGTTACCTCCACTGTAAAATAGGGATTAAGACCGCGAGCCCGATGAGGGACGCAGACTGTGTCCAAACTGATTGTCTGTCCAAAGCCAGCTCCTTAGTATAGTTCCTGGCATACAATCAACGCTTAACAAATACTATAAAAAATACAATACGTACCGATGAAATTGCCCGAATAAAGCAGCTGTACAATCAATCTGAAGGCCACGGCCCATGGAGGAGTTTTGCCTATTGTGAAAAAGGTTTTACTACGGGAAAATAGTAATTGTAATTGTAAAAAATAGTAATTTTCCTGCTAAAAAATTGGCAGGAGAACCTGTCTAAACGTATGCTGGAAAACTCATTCATTCAGTAGTATTTATTGAGCGCTTACTATGTGCAGAGCACTGTACTAACCACTTGGAACGTACAGTTCGGCAACAGAATAATTTCTATTCTTGAGTCTTGGTTAATTTTACTATTATCTTTTTCCAGAAGTACACCGGTAAGTGAAATCCAGGTGCCATCCTCTGTTTTGATGGTTTTAAGCAGAATTGCTCCTCAAGAAATAACATAATAATAATAATAGCGCTTACTAGGTGCCAAGCACTGTTCTAAGCACGTATTCTGGAAAACTATTTCATTCACTCATTCAGTAGTATTTATTGAGCACTTACTATGTGCAGAGCACTGTACTAACCGCTTGCAACGTACAGTTCGGCAACAGAGTAATTTCTATTCTTGAGTCTTGGTTAATTTTACTATTATCTTTTTCCAGAAGTACACCGGTAAGTGAAATCCAGGTGCCATCCTCTGTTTTGATGGTTTTAGCAGAATTGCTCCTCAAGGAAATAACATAATAATAATAATAATAGCGCTTACTAGGTGCCAAGCACCGTTCTAAGCGCCGGGGTAGATAACGAGGTGCTCGGGTTGTCCCACGTGGCGCTCACAGTCCTCATCCCCGTTTTCCAGATGAGGGAACTGAGCGTCGGAGAAGTTAAGCGACTTGCCTAAGGTCACGCCGCAGACAAGTGGCGGAGGGGGAGTTTAGAACCCCCGACCTCCGAGCAAACGGGGTCGCGTCCGCCTCGTCAAATCCCGATCCATTCGAAGAGCCGGGGGTGAGCTGCGTCCTTGTCTCTCTACCACTTAATAAGGGCGAAACGTTCTTGCAGTTACAGTTACGACCTGTCCCACTCCCTGCAGTATAATCTTACCGTTTTGAGAATGCCTTCGGAGATCCTGAAAAGCGAAACGACGCAGACTCGACAGGAGAGTTTCGACATCTTCGAAGACGAAGGTTTAATGGCCCAGGGTGGGAGCGGTAAGTGCCTCTGAACGTTTCTGCCTCGGACGTTCCTGCCGTCTCCGATCCCGTCGACAGCCTTGCGCTCCCGTTTGATTTGACTGTGGACGGTTGAGGTTCGAGCGATTTGATTCTTACGGGGCCGAGGTAACCGCATGCTGCCGTTATCCGGCACCGCATCGAAGACTTGCGACTTTTATTTCTTGAGCTGTGAGTCTGTCCCGGCCGCGATTCCGCGGCACTTGGGTACGTGGCCATGGTTTATTCCCGTTGATGTTTCTCTCCCTCCGGAGAGACCGTTTCTTGCGGGCGGGGATCGTAACTTCCCTCTCTGTTGTAGTCCACCCTCCCGAGCACTCGGGACAGTTCTCTGCGCCCGGTAATCTCTCGGTAAATACGACCGACCGATTGACCGGCGTCCACTTCCGCCTCCCGTCTCCTCACGGTGGGTGCCCCTTTCCGTTTTCGCTTCGCACGCTTGGAGAGCTCGCCCTCTCCCACGCCATCGACCCCCACCTCTAAGCGTTCGAGTCCCCCGGTCTGCCGGTAACCATGCTAACAATGGTGGTGTTGTTAAGCGCCCACTATGTGCCGGGCGCCGTGGGGTAGAGACAAGGTAATCGGGCCGTCGCGCGCGGGGCTCACGGTCTTCACCCCCGTTTTACGGATGAGGGAACCGAGGCCCAGAGAGGCGAAGGGACTTCCCCACCGTCCCCCGGCGGCGGAGCCGGGATCCAAACCCAAGTCCTCTGACTTCTAGGTCTGGGCCCTCCCCACTAGGCCACACTGCTTCTCCTCCCTGGCCTATTTCCGGATGACTGGGATTGGCCTGGAATCAGCCCGGGATAGAAATTTGCCGAAAACCCACCCTTTCCTTTCCATCCAATCTGCCACTGGGTTAATCCAAGCGTTCATCATATCCCGCCTTGACTACTCCCTCATCCTCCTCGCTCACCTCCCTGCCTCCCGTCTCCCTCCCACTCGAGTCGGTGCCTCCCTCCGCCGCCGGGATCATTCTCCCTCAGAACGTTCAGTCCGCGTGGCCCCACCCTTCGAGGACTTCCAGCGGTCGCCCGTCCACCTCTCCCTCGGTCGGAGAGGCCGCGCCGTCGGCTTTAGAGCAGTCACCTCGCCCCCTCCTACCTCACCTCGCTTCGCCCCCGTCGCGCCGACCTACTCGGCGTGGCTCGGCCTCATCTCCCTCGCCGCTGACCCCTTTCCCGCGTCCCGCCTCCGGCCCGGATCGCCCTCCCTCTTCACATCCGACAGATGGTTACTCCCCCCGCCTTCAGAGCCTCATTGAAGGCTCACATCTCCTCCCCGAGGCCCTCCCTGACTAAACCTTCACTTCTTCTTCTCCCGCTCCCTTCTCCATCGTCCGGACTCGCTCCCCGTCTTCACCCAGTTCCCCAAACCCACGGCGCTTAGCTCCGTAGCCGCATATTTTGAGATCGACGTCCGTTCCCTCCAGATTGTGCGCTCGTCGGGGGGCGGGGAGTGTGTCCGTTGGTTTTTCCGTCGTCCTCTCCCAAGCGCTGAGGACGGCGCTCCGCACACGGTGAGCGCGCAGTGAATACGGTGCAGTGACTGACCGAGAGGACTTTCCGACCTGAAGGTCTTCCCTCCGCCTCAGCGCTCGGTACAGTGTTTGGGATCCGGTAAGCCCTTACGAGTACCACGGTTATTCAAAGATAGATTTGGAAAGATTATATAGTCTCTGTCGATCTGTGGTATTTATTGAGCACTTACTGTGTGCGGGGGCTCTGTACTGGGTGCTTAGAAGAGTAATAATAGTAATGTTGGTATTTGTTAAGTGCCTACTATGTGCAGAGCACCGTTCTAAGCGCTGGGGGAGACACAGGGTCATCAGGTTGTCCCACACGGGGCTCCCAGTCTTCATCCCCATTTTCCAGATGAGGGCACTGAGGCCCAGAGAAGTGAAGTGACTCGCCCACAGTCCCACGGCTGACAAATGGCAGAGCCGGGATTCGAACCCATGACCTCTGACTCCCAAGCCCGGGCTCTTTCCACTGAGCCACGCTGCTTCTCTGTACCCCCCAACAAGTTGGCTATCGTTTCAAGCGTTTTCGTAGTCCCCGTTCGGAAGGAAAATAAAGCCGAGCAGTTCGCCTTTTTCGAAGACTAGGATGAAGCTAAAAAAAACCTCCAATTCATTTCCTTTTCCCCTCTCTTCCCCATTTTCATTTTCAGGAATATTTGGGATCTGCAGCGAACCTTATACGAAGTACGTGTGGAATGCTGATTTAATGGGTGTAATTAAAAACACGGTCCACCATAACTGGCTGTTATATATCATCCACGGATTCTGCGGACAGTCGAGTATCCTTTCGGGGGGTCACGCTCCAAGCGATCGGTCGTTGAGGAGGAGTTGTGAAAATGGAGGGCCTTGTCCTCTCCTTCGTTTTCCTGATGGGGGGGCGTCTCCCCTGAGCACCCTTTTGAGAACCGCTTTTAAGGCCTTTCTTTCCCCAAATGATGGTAAAAACTATTTTAAAATATGGCAAAATACGAAACGTCAGCGAGTTACGTTCCGTGACAATGTGATTGTGTCACGGGGTTACATTTCCCCATCGATTTATATATTAAAAAGAGTATCCGGTCCAGAACCTGAGGAAGAATAATAAGAGATTCCTGGGTGTGCTCTGTACCGCAAGGATAAATACCACGGTATCTTTCCCACCGCTTAGTGCCTGGGACGACATAAGTGCTTAACAAGCACCATTAAGTGAAACGAAACAACCCAAAAAAGCACCCCTGGTTCGATTGCTTTATCGCTTGATGTTTTCTAATCGCTCAGTCAATCGGTGGTATTTATTGAACACTTTCTGTGTGCACGGCACCGTACCGAGTATCTGGGAGAATACAGGTGTGGGTAAATACGTTCCCTTCCCCAAACCTAAGCCCGAGCAGTTGCGATGTTCCAGCCGAGTATCTCAGGAGCTCCACTTGGGCCGAGATCAAAATTTCATTTCCTGTTTCCGGAGGTTCTGGACCGGATCCCGATCTATAACTTGTATACGGGGGGAACAAACACTCCATGATAATAACCACGTTATGGGGTACGTATATATTATCATTAAAAAGAGTCGTTTTACCAAATCAAGTCTATAGGTCCCAAAAGCGACGTTCGTAGGGGCACCGTATCGATGCCATGCAGGTAGATGAAAGCACTTAAAATACAGGTGAGGAAAAAAGCTCTTCTCTCTTCTAATGGTCTCTTTATTCCCGCAAGATCGTTTCGTGTACTTTTAGCACGTCTGGTTAGAAAAGTCGGTTACCGAGGTTTCGTATGAAACTCCTCCGGGGCCGCCGTCTTAGTTTTTATCGCTATGAAACGATAAATCGGTGTTCTCTTCCACCCCCGCGGGAGAGGGCGTTGCTTCGGACAGTTAAAAGAAGCGTTTTACTTAAAAAAGAGCTAGATGCCTAGATTTCAAGCATCTAAGGCAAAGAATTCTAATCTTTACTCACCGTTTCTCCTGTACGGAGTCGCCGTTGCACCATTCTTTTAGACTGGAGTGGTGAACTCAGAGAGTTAGAGGAGGGAACGATGCGGCTACGAAAAGCTAAGAGGACGGAGGAGGTATTTTGGAGTTCCGCCGACACCTCAGCTGAGCTGATCATTTTTAGCCCCCAAACTGGGAACTGAAGGTTTACAGTCCAGCACCACTTTTAGCAGGGACAGAATAATGATGGGGATAGCACTAATATTTTGAATTAATAGGGCATCTTAAAAAATTTTTCTAAAGAGCATTCCTAGGAAAGGAAATTGTCCCCATCCATCCTTGGTAAATCCAGGGGGTGGTATGGAATTATCTTTATTTACCGCCACGGAAACCGAGACATACGGGATTTACCAGAGGCGTAGAGAGAGGCGGCGTGGCCTCGTGGAAAGAGAAGGGGCTTGGGAGTCAGAAGGACTGAGTTCTAATCCGGGCCCTGACGCTTGCCCGCCAGGTAGCTTGACTGCTCTGTGGCCTCAGTTTCCTCATCTGTAAACTAGGGATTAAGTCCCTTCTCCCTCCCGGGCAGACTCCCGATTAACCAGAATCTACCCCGGTGCTTGGCACTTTGTAAGCGTTTTAATGCCAAAACGAAAATAGAGCTGTAATATAAATTAAAATAGATCTCAAGACGCCGCAGGTTATTTGTGGTAGGTCAATACTCTCTCCCCTCTAGGCAACACTCACTCCCGAAAGGAAGAGGACGATTGGTTTATGGAGTTCAGATGGGTAATTCGCGGTTTCGAAACCTGCCGGGTTTTGCTGCAGTTCTTTAGATTGGGTTTTGGAAAAGGCCGGGCTAAATCCGAAACGGCATCGACTCCCGAAACTAGAAGTAGCTCTAAATCCGTATTCCTTTCAAATCCGTTACATTTCAACAGTGGGTTCGCGAGAAGTTCCCAATTATGCTGCGGGAAGAGGGCTGCCTGAAAAGCAAATAAAAGGGGCATTCCGCTGCTCTGCGGTCAGAAGCAGCGCGGCTCGGTGGACAGAGCCCGGGCTTGGGAGTCAGAGGGCGCGGGTTCTAATCCCGACTCCGCCGCTCAGCGGCTGGGTGACCTTGGGCAAGTCACCTTACTTCTCTGCCTCATCTGTAGAAAGGGGATCAAGTCCGTGAGCCCACGTGGGGCAACCCGATGACCTTGCATCTCCCCCAGCGCTTAGAACGGTGCCCGGAACACAGTAAGCGCTTAAAAAATACCATCATTCGTATTATTGTCAAAACCATCTGGAAACCAGCGCCCTCTGCAATGGCACGTGAAGCATTTTAATCCGGAGGGAACGGGGACATTCAGAGTTACTGGAAACTTTAACCCGCTCCTCAGAACTGCTAATTTACGGCCGGCCGGTGTACGTCACTCTGATAGCCCGACGGTCCAGCAAGTTTGCCGGTACCCGGTTTCTGAAGAGAGGCGCCAACTCTGAGGTAAGTGCTTCGCGCACAGTAGGAGTTTCCCAGATACCATCCTCATTATGATCGTTATTTTGAGAAACAGCCGTTCTGTAGTACGGCAGGGATTTTATCTGAGTCCCCTTAGAGGTGGCTCTGTAAAGGTTTTGGGTGCTGTCTTTGAACACGCCGTTCTTTTGAACGGCCTTTTTCCTCCGGGTGAACTCAGAGCCCGAGCATTTGAGAGGCTGGCTGCGTCTTCGTCCGGGTTGGGAATCGTCGGAGGTCTCGGGGGCGGTGGGGGGATGAAAACTCTTTGTCGGGGCTCAAGGGGGTGGGCTAGGAAAAGCTCCCGACAGGAGGGCCCAACCGGCGGTATTTACCGAGCGCTTCCTGGGCGCCGAACGCTGTTCCGAGTGCTCTCTGAAAGATGGATCCAACCTCGGCCTCGCCGACGCTGTCCTTTCCTCGTTCCCCTATCTCCGTTTCTCGTCGTTCGTCCGTCCGGTGGTATTTACTCCCGAGCCCCCACTCTGCGCAGAGCCCTGTACTGAGCGCTTGGGAGAGTACGGCGTAACAGTAAACAGACACGTTCCCCCCTCCGCAACACAGCTTCCTCCTCTGACATTGCGGGGGCCCGTCGAGGCTCGGTTCCGGGTCCCCTTCTATTCCCCATCGACGCCCACTCCCTTGGAGAACTCATCCGCTCCCACGGCGTCATCTCGAGGCGGGCGGTTCCCGAATCTTCCTCTCCGGCCCTGATCTCTCTCCTCCTCTACGGTCTCGTGTTTCCTCCTGCCTTCGGGACGCCTCCGTTTAGCTGTCCCCCCGACGCCTCGAACTTAACCCGTCCAGAAGAGAACTCCTTGTCTTCCCGCCCACTCGTGCCGTCCCCAGCCTTTCCCACCGGTGTAGACGGCGCCTCCCTCCTCCCTCTATCACAATCCTGTATCCTCGGCATTATCCTCGACTCCCGTCCCTCGCTCTTCGCCCCGCCCCCAGATCCTGTCGCTTCTACCGTCCCAAAATTGCTAAAATCCACTCATTCCTCTCCCTCCAAGCTGCTGCGGCGTTGATCCGGGCACTTTTATCCCGCGTCGACTGCTCCATCAGCTTCCTCGCTTACCTCCCCGCCTCCTGTCTCACCTCATTCCAGGCCTCACTTCACTCTGCTGGTCAGATCACGTTGCTCCGAAACCATTCGGCTCACCTCTCCCCCGTCCTCACAGATCCACCTCCGCGGCGGAATTCCCGACCCCCGGCTTTAAAGCGTTCCCTCCGCTCGCCCCCCTCCTCCGTTCCCTTTCGGATTTCCTCCTCCGTCACTTCACCCCTCCGGTGCCCGACGACTCACTCTTCTCGCCCCATCCTCCCTCCTCAAATCCACCCGACAGTCACTCTTCCCCACTTCGAAGCCCTCCTGAAGGCCCGCCTCCTCCAGGAGGTCTTCCCCGACTGAGCCCCCCCTTTTCCTCAGCTCCCTTTTGCCCCGACTCGCTCCCTTTACCAGCACTTGTGTATATATGTGCATGGCTCTGATTCTATTTATTTATAATTACCGCCTGTTTACTCATTATGCCGTATATAGAGCTATAATTCTATTTATATTGATGCTACCGATGCCTGTTGACTTGTTTTGATGCCCATCTCCCCCCTTCTAGACCGTGAGCCCGTTGAGGGCGGGGAGTTTCTCTCTCTCTGTTGCCGAGTTATACTTTCCAAGGGCTTAATGGAGTGCTCTGCACACAGTAAGCGCTCAATAAATACGAATGAATGTACCTCCGTCACGTCTGTCTCGCCTCCGACTTCTCGCCCGTGTCCTCCTCCTAGCGTGGGACCCCGTGCCCCCTTTAAATACATTAATAACGATGGTATTTGGTGAGCGTCTACTCGGTGCCAAGCACCGTTCTAAGCCCCGGGGTAGATACAAGGCAATCGGGTCGGCCCACGTGGGGCTCACGGTCTTAATCCCCCTCATACGGATGAGATAACTGAGGCACCGAGAAGTGGAGGGACTTGCCTAAAGCCGCACAGCCGGGAGCCGGGATTCGTCCCCGCGACTTACGACTCCCAAGCCCGGGCTCTTTCCACTAAGCCGCGCTGCTTCTCTGTATATGAAAGATCACTCCTCTCTCCACTTTCAAAGCATTTTTAAGCTCCCGTGGCCACCGAGGAGCCGTCCCTGAGCCGGCCTCCGTTCCCCCGTTCTCCGTCCCTCCTGTATCGCTCGTGCACTTGAATATTTACCGTTAAAACCCTTGATATCCACCCCGCCCTCATCCCTACCACGCTTCCGTACCCATCCGTAATTAATTTCAACGCCCGTCCCCTCTCTGGATTCCCCTGTCCTTGCGGGCGGGGAACGTACCCGTCAGTACTGGTGCTCTCTCCCAAGTGTTTAACACAGTGCACGGCACGCGGAAAGTGCTCGGCAGGTTCTGTCGTTGGAGTAATAACCTGAGGGAAGTGTTTCAGAGCGATCCGGCTCGTTCGGTCATTTCAGGCGCGGATTTTTGAAAACCCCGTTGTCTTTCGCCCCTACAGAATTTGCTAAAAATACTTTACTTCCGCCCTCTGAGTTTCCTCCGGCTTAGGACGACGTCCCCTGTGGCGGCTGCTCGGTGCCGAGCACCGTTCTAAACTCCGGGGTAGATCCAAGGCCCACGTGGGGCTCACGGCCTTCATCCCCGTTTTACAGTCGAGGTCACCGAGGCCCAGGAAGTGAAGTGGCTTGCCCGAAGACACCCAGCTGGCGAGTGGCGGGGCCGGGATTCGAACCCATGACCTCTGACTCCCAAACCCGGGCTCTTCCCATTAGCCCACGCTGCTTCTTCATCCGGTAGCCCCTCAACAAATACCAGTGATGGATTGAGAAGAAGCAGGATGGTTAGCTAGCTGCAGTAATCGATGGATCGATTGGATTTATCGAGCACCTACTACGTGCAGAGCACTGTACCGAACACCCGGGCGAGTACACTACAACAGAGCCGGGAGACACGCGACTTGCCCGAAGTGAACTTAGAGTCTAGAGAGGCAGCGGGCCTAATGTGCAGAGCACAGGCCGGGGCCTCAGAAGGACTTGGATTCCAATCCTACTCCTCCACCTGCCAGCTCCGCGTGACCTTCGCTTCTCCGGGCCTCCGTTACCTCGTTGGTAAAATGGTGATCGAGAGTGTGCGCCCCAAGCGGGGCAGGGACTCTCTCCCACCTGATTAACTTGCTTAGAGCAGTGCTCGGCACATAGTGAGCGTTTAACCCGTACCCCGGGGGGTGGGGGGGGCGCACGGTGAATTATAGACCTCTCTGAGCCGTGGTGGGTAGCGAGAAGAGCCGGGTCGAGCTTCCCGGTTACCGAGGACGGTGGGAAAGGAAGAAGAGCCCGGGCGCGGAGGCGGGGAAAGGAGACGTCTCCTCATCAGAGCCGTGGCCATCTCTTTCAGGGCGACGTGGCGAACGAGGTAGAGACGGAGCAGATACTCTACGACGCCTCCGTGATGTCATTTACAGCGGGAAGCTATTCCTCCTACGTCCAAGTTCGAGGATCGGTCCCTCTCTACTGGTCTCAGGATATTTCAACGATGATGCCTAAGCCACCGATCACACGTACGGAGAATGCCGTTTTCCGAAACGGCATAATGGCCGTCTCTCATCCGAGGCAGCGAATGTGTTGGACGGAATGAATGAATGTTGGTATTTGTTAAGCGCTTACTATGTGCAAAGCACTGTTCTAAGCGCTGGGGGGATTCAAGGTGATCAGGTTGTCCCACGTGGGGCTCACAGTCTTCATCCTCATTTTACAGATGAGGTAACTGAGGCCCAGAGAAGTTAAGTGACTTGCCCAAAGTCACACAGCTAAGTGGCAGATCCGGGATTAGAACCCATGACCTCTGACTCCCACGCCCGTGCTTTTTTCCGCTGAGCCACGCTGCTTCTCTAAGGTCATGGTCTGACCTTATCTGAGGTCTGAGGTCATCCACTGAAGATCTCTAATACCGAGCGTCACATTCTAATCGACGCCGTGGTTGTCTTCCCTTCCCGTCGTGGTGGACGGTGATTTTAGCCACGTTTTTCAGGGCAGAGACACAAGTCTGAGTCACATTAGAAAAGAGCCTTTATTATTGTAAGTTAGTTTGATTATCCTGTCAGATACGGGGCGAAGCCATTAGCCTCGATGTCGCGTACGTGAGCAAATACATCTGAAGAGTTATTCAGAGGGATGGTATCGGAGCCAGACTGGGGACCCCTGAATTACTCTTCACCGTGCGTCTGAATTTAAGGACGGTTCCACCGGATGATTTCCGTGGATTTGCCGGCAATGTGCCCTGAGATACAGCCCGGCCTACCGGAGAGACCGTGGGTCTCGGGGCGGGGCAGAGGATCGGGGTTCCAATCCAAGCTCTAGCACTTTTTTGGAATGCTATTTTTGAAGCGCTCACTCGGAGTCAAGCACTGTTCTGAGCCCTGGGGCAGATACAGATCATTGAGGTCAGAGACCGCCCCCGTGGGGCCCACAGTCTGCATAGGAGAGGAAACAAGTATTGAATCCCCATTTTATTCATTCAGTAGTATTTATTGAGTGCTTACTATGCGCAGAACACCGTACTAAGCACTTGGAATGTACAATTCGGCAACAGATAGAGACAATCCCTGCCCATTGATGGGCTTACAGTCTAATCGGGGGAGACGGACAGACAAATACAATAGCAATAAATAGAATCAAGGGGATGTACATCTCATTGACAAAATAAATAGGGTAATAAATAATATATACAAATGAGCACAATGCTGAGGGGAGGGGAAGGGAGAGGGGGAGGAGCAGAGGGAAAGGTGGGGGGAAAGGGGGCTTAGCTGAGGGGAGGTGAACGGGGGCAGAGAGGCAGCAGAGGGAGCAGAGGGAGAAGGGGCAGCTCAGTCCGGGAAGGCCTCTCGGAGGAGGTGAGCTCTTAGTAGGGCTTTGAAGAGGGGAAGAGAGTTAGTTTGGCTGAGGTGAGGAGGGAGGGCATTCCAGGACAGCGGAAGAACGAGGCCCAGGGTTTGACGGCGGGATAGGCGAGAACGGGGGACGATGAGGAGGTGGGTAGCGGAGCGTGCGGGGTGGAGGAGAGGTAGGACGGGGCAAGGGGATGGACAGCCTTGAAGCCCAGAGTGAGAGGTTTTTGTTTCGTGCGGAGGTCGATAGGCAACCACTGGAGGGGAGTGACATGCCCAGAGCGTTTCTGTGAGAAGATGATCTGGGCAGCGAAATGAAGAATAGACTGGAGTGGAGAGAGAGAGGAGGAAGGGAGATGAGAGAGAAGGCTGACACGATAATCCAGCCGGGATATTATGAGAGCCGGTACCAGATTTTACAATCGAGGATCATCGAGGCAGAGAGAGGTGAAGTGATTCACCCAAGTGAATCTACTTAATGACGGGATTTTGCTCACCGGAGAGCTCGGCTGTACTTAAATTCGTTCATTCGATCGTCCTTATTGAGCGCTTACAGCGTGCGGAGCACTTGGGGGAGGACAATATAGCAACAGACGTGTTCCTGCCCACGGCGGGTTCACAGTCTAGAGGGGGAGACCGACATTAATCGAAATTAATTAATTAATCACGGATATATGCCTATGTACCATGAGGATGGGAGAGAGGGAGGACGATTGAAGGAGCGGGTAAGAGCGACGCAGAAGAGAGAGGGAGAAGAAGAAGAATAATAATGTTGGTATTTGTTCAGCGCATACTACGTGCAGAGCACTGTTCTAAGCGCTGGGGTAGATACAGGGTAATCAGGTTGTCCCACGTGAGGCTCACAGTTAATCCCCGTTTTACAGATGAGGTAATTGAGGCACAGAGAAGCTAAGTGACTTGAAGAGAGGCGGGCTTAATCAGGGAAGGCTTCTTGGAGGAGAGGTGCCTTCAATCGAATGATTTTACAGAATTTTACATTAATATTACAGTAGAACAAAACTTTTCCTCCAAGGTCTTACGCCCACTGGGAGTTTCCAGTGGGTCTTAATATTGATGGGGCGTTACAGTAATCCTTGACATACGTGCCCTGTTAAATTTAATATTAATCATTCACTCTACTGGCATATATGCGTGAGGATAAAAGATGAACGGCCGCTGTGCGTAAAAGTTCATCGGACCCTGAGACCAAAGAGAGACAGAAGGCGGTTTATCCAGCGTGTCAGCCTTGCGAGCGGATGGTAGGACCGCTTGCTCTCCGTCTGAGACCCTTAGGAGGAATTTTTGTCCTCGGGTTTGGGCTTCAAGGCCCAGATTTTCTTTTGAAATTCTTAACGTTTAGCATTTTGATAGGTGGTTTTCAACTAGCCCTATACGAGGCGTAAACGTTGTAATCCGGAGGAAGTAGAGGACCGAGGGGAGTGGTCCGGCGCGGACGGAGGGTCGTTGGGCTGGTCGGCCTCCGATTCCAGTTGGCGTCAGGAGGTCAGCTGCCGAGATTCAAAACAGGACTTGGGCGAGTGGACGGAAGGTGATGCTTCACTGGCGAGAAGTGTGGAGCGACAGGGCTGTGATTAGAACTATGATGGATGCTATTTGGGCTAGAAAACCTCCTAGTTTCTTAGAATAATAATAATAATAATTCCTATTATCACGGAAACGGAGCGTAAGATAGCACAGGCTAAAGGGAAATATCATCCGGGTTTATTATGGCTGGTCTTCCGAGTGGGTCGGCGGCGGTGTGGTTATCCGAGAAGATCGGAGGCTAATAAAGTAGTATCGTGATTGGGAGAGCGAGGAAGAAACGGAAGAGGTCTTTAATAGAGTAGTGAGAGTGACGGGGGATTTTATCCGGGTCTGAGTTGGATCCAGCGGGATTATTAGACCCTGTTGCGTCTAAGAATAATAGGTGAATGATCACGAGGGCAGCTACTAACGTGCAGAGCATTGTATCAAACACTTGGAAGAGACCAACGTAACAATAAACGGACACATTCCCTCCCGCAGTGACAGAAGAGTGAAGTGGAATGTGAAAAAGCGGGCTGAGATTGCTTCGTCTTAGGAGAATCCCCTCCAGATTCGTTCTACGAGGGGGATTCCAATATAAAGAATCGCTGCTAAAAATTTCTTCGGGGTTCCAGCCCCGCAGAACGATATTCGTCCTCAAGCCTAGCAGTTGCTGTAACGGTAAAAAAAAATAGGATGTCTCCAGCATTTCACGTTTCTGGAGAGGCGAAGGATCTATAATAACGGCTTCAGCCTACGTGAGGAAAAAGGCCTATAAAAACGACACTCCCTTAGCGTGTCTGTAGTGGATAAGTCAACCGTAATTCACATCTCGGCAAATCTGTGAATGCTGTTGCAGAGTCCGAGGTGTGACATAGGGCAAGAATCGAGCCGGCCAGGATGTGAATATTGAGAAATAGCCCAAATTCCCTCACGATGAGATGTTAGATGGGGCAGGTAGGCCAATAAATGACGGGTTAACGACTTTGAGTAGCGGATGGGTTCATTAGCTTTTGTAGTTGAATAACTACTACGGTTTTCCATATCATAGGTCTTGGTTTGAACCCAAGAAGGAATTACGCTGTATTTAGTTATTAAGTATACTTTTAGTTTCAGATCTTATGGCTTTTGCTTCAAAACCATCTCCTATCTTCGGAGGTTTAAGTTCGGGGGTGAGTGGAAGGGTGGGGTGTGGAACTGTCCCGAGTCTAGAGAGGATTTTTTTAGGTTTGATTGTATTTTTAATATACCTGGGTGGAATATTCGTTGTTTTGGGGTAAACGGCTGCCGTGACGACAGAGGAGTACCCTGAGACTTTAGTTGATAATCCATTGGTTTCTAATTTATTAATCAGATTTGGAGTGTTGGGTTTAATGCGGTATGGCTTTTCTGGGGAAGCCCATTTAAATGTTAGTTATCATTTATCAGATCTAGGGGGAGTTGAAGTTTTGGGGTGAGATGATAACGGAGTGTCTTTACTGTACGCGCGTGGGGGGGTGAGTGTTGGTATTTTCAGGGCGAATTCTATTTTTAACTAATTCTCTCATTCTTGAAGCAACTCGTGGTGAACACGAATAAAGCAGGCCGGTACGTAGTTGGTAGAGTGATAAAGAAAGATGAGAAGTAGATTTCAGGATTTAGGTGGTGAATTGGGGCTAATCCTAGTGTTAAGTGAGGCTGCGAATAATATTATGGATGCTGTTGCTTGGGTTAAAGATTTTTAATTTCCGATTCAGTTGAATCGGGGAGGATTTTATAGGGCAATAGGGGGAGGATAGCAAGAATGTAAATTTCTAATCCTATTCATTTTCGGAGACAGTGGGAGATTAATATAGCGGCCAGAAGGAGACTCGATATAATAATTAGAGAAGTTAGGCGGGGTTATTAGTATGGGAAAAGCATAAACTGACACTTTGAGAGTTTGGGCCCAATAGCTTATTTAGCTGACCTCACTAGAATGTGATATAATTGAAAACCCAAAGGTTTTTGGAGCCTGATGTGGGGGGTTAAATCCCATCATTCTAGAACTAAGAGGATTTTAACCTCTGTTATTTACGAGATGTAAAAACACGAGATATTTACGCTTTATTTACGGGATACACTACTATATCCACGATCATTACTCCGGATAAACTCTTTCATCAGACTTATTTCTTTACATGCGGAGCGGTGGTCCTGACAACGCAATGGGGAGGATAACGTCTGAGGGGCACCACCCAAGCGAAAGGGGGAAGGAGTTTTTTCACGGAAGATGTACGAGTTGACGGTCGAAAAATCGTAGGTGCGGTGCTCCAAGTCAGAGGGACGGTGAAGTCAGAACCGTGGTTTCTGTCGTAAAATGAATAGTCGTGAGTTCAGGGGAGATAATAAAATGGTGGGCTCCAAAAACCACATTTACCGTTAAAGGCATTTATAATGATCCCCTTAGCGTATTCCCGCTAGGAAGAACATAGCAGAGGGAGCTGCTGTATTCTGCGCTGAAGCGAGAGACCAATTCAGACTCTCCTGTCAGGGTTTCAGGTAGTGTCCAAATAAATCATACGGATGTCAGCGGCCATATCGGTGATATAATCCATGTAGGTTCTCGAGATGGAGCGAATAAAGCGAACTACCCATTAATTCGTATACCGGGAGAATAAGAGCGAAGGCAACTTCATTTGAGATGGGCTTGTGTACTTAGAGTCTGAAGCTCGGCCCGATCATAGGATCGAGTAAACCGAAAGCCCGGAAACTTGTCTGTCTGTCTACTTGTTTTGTTATTGCCGTCCGTCTCCCCCTTCGAGACTGTGAGCCCGTTGTTGGGTCGGGATTGTCTCTATCTGGGGCCCAGGTGGACTTTCCAAATGCTTAGTAGAGTGCTCTGCACACAGTAAGCACTCAAATAAATACGATTGAATGAATGATATTGTGAGAATAAATAAGAGACCTAGATTGAGATCGAGGAGGGAATGATATTCAGATAGTAAGGGCTAGAGATAAGATTAAAATAAGGACTGTAAATGGAGATTAAGACTCTGAGCCCCACGCGGGACAACCTCCAGCGCTTAGAATGGTGTTTGGCACATATTCATTCATTCAATAGTAATTATTGAGCGCTTACTATGTGCAGAGAACTGTACTAAGCGCTTGGAATGTACAAATCGGTAACAGAGACAGTCCCTGCCCTTTGACAGGCTTACAGTCTAATCGGGGGAGACAAACAGACAAAAACAGTAGCAATAAATAGAATCAAGGTGATGTACATCTCATTAACAAAATAAATAGGGTAATGAAGATATATACAGTTGAGCGGACGAGTACAGTGCTGAGGGGATAGGACGGGAGAGGGGGAGGAGCAGAGGGAGAGGGGGGAGAAGAGGGCTTAGCTGAGGAGAGGTGAAGGAGGGGTAGAGGGGGAGCAGAGGGAGCAGAGGGAAAAGGGGAGCTCAGTCTGGGAAGGCCTCTCGGAGGAGGTGAGCTTTAAGTAGGGTTTTGAAGAGGGGAAGAGAATCAGTTTGGCGGAGGTGAGGAGGGAGGGCGTTCCGGGACCGCGGTAGGACGTGGCCCGGGGGTCGACGGCGGGACAGGCGAGACCGGGGGATGGTGAGGAGGTGGCGGCAGAGGAGCGGAGCATGGGAGCATGCGGGGTGGGCAGTGGAAAGAGAGAAGAGAGGAGAGGTAGGAGGGGGCAAGGTGATGGACAGCCTTGAAGCCTAGAGTGAGAAGTTTTTGTTTCGTGCGGAGGTCGATGGGCAAACACTGGAGGTTTTTAAGTAGGGGAGTGACATGCCCAGAGCATTTCTGCAGGAAGATGAGCCATGCAGTGGAGTGCAGAATAGACTGGAGAGGGGAGAGAGAGGAGGAAGGGAGATCAGAGAGCAGGCTGACACAGTAATCCAGCTGGGATATTACGAGAGCCCGTAGCAGTAAGATAGCCGTCTGGGTGGAGAGGAGAGGGCGGATCTTGGCGATATTATAAAAGTGATACCGGCAGGTCTCGGTGACGGATCGGATGCGCGGGGTGAACGAGAGAGCCGAGTCAAAGATGACACCGAGGTCGCGGGCCCGAGAGACGGGAAGGATGGTCGTACCGTCCACGGCGATAGGGAAGTCAGGGAGAGGACGGGGCTTGGGAGGGAAGATGAGGTGCTCAGTTTTGGCTCACATAGTAAGCGCTTAACGAATACCATCATCGTTGTTGTTATTATTCTGTCCTGTACTTTTCCCTCGAGCCAAACTTGCCCATCCTGTGGAATATGGGAAAATCTGGCATGTCTCAAAATGTTGGGCCCTGAACATTTTCGATTCCTTACTGTTCTGTTGAGGGGGAACGTGTCAATTTCTTTTTTTCCCCAGTGGACCAAGCGGATCCGTTCGCTCATATAGCTGCTCTCCATTTTGACCAAATGCTGCAGAGGTTCGGCTCGCCGATTATCATCTTGAATCTCGTGAAGGTGACGTATCCTCCCTTTCCTCCCGGTCTGGGGCAAATTGGGAAAGCTTTCCTTATGATATTGGGAAGGGCTAAAAACTCCGAGGTTGCTCCAAAATGAAGAAGGGGTTTGCAGAGAAAGATTTGAAGAACAGGAAGCAGAGAGAGACCCAGCCTAGTGCCGAACCTCGCTACCGTACCGGGAGCAGACGAGGCCGAGCCTGCGACCACAGCTTTATCCCCGCTCTCAATCCCTACATTGTCGCCTTTTCCTCCACACCGTTTCCTGCGCGTGACCCCTGGGTCTCTTTCTTGCTCTTCCTTCCTGGCCGAAGTCCTGCCCTGTAAATCCCCTGGGCCGCAGCTCTCCCCATCTTCACAACCCTTCCTCACTCTCGGAATCTCCCCCCAAGTACTTTTTCTTCTCTCTGGGTCAAATCCTCCCAATTTTCACCTTGGCGCTTTTGCACTTTTACACTGACGACTGCCTGCCCCGGTCCCCCCCCCCCCCCCCGGAGCTCACAGGCTTACAGGTGAGGCACAGAGAGGCCAAGTGACTCGCCCAGGGTCACGCAGCAGATAGGTGGCCGAGCCGGGATTAGAACCCATCACCTTCTGACCCCCAGGCCCGGGCTTTAGCCACTAGGGCAAATTAGGAGGTTGGATAGCAGGAAGGACGATGGATTTTGCCTGTTGGTGCCTTTGCGGAAGGCAGAACGCAAGGATAAATGCAGTTTTAACACGGCGTCGCTCATGTTTTCAGGAACAGTTACCTACGGCTTCCCCTTTCAGTAGGTAGATGCATTATTAATTACTAAATTAATTAAAATAATTATTTGTTCTGACACAACGCCAAGCTAGGGTTTAGAAACAGTTTTTCGAGCCTTAAAGTGGTGCAAATGTTTTCTCTCTTGGATAAAGGAACGTGAGAAAAGAAAGCACGAGAGAATCCTGAGTGAAGAACTCGTGGCTGCCGTGACCTACCTCAATCAATTTCTGCCTCCAGAACACGCCATTATTTATATTCCTTGGGACATGGCCAAGTACACAAAAAGGTGAGAGGTTCAACTGTAGCCGAGGAATCCTCCTTGGCTGGGAGGAGGGACCGGGGAAGTACAGTAGGAAGTTTTTCCCCAACACTTCAGATTTATTTTTTTTAACGTATCATAGGTATTTGGAAGCGTCGTGTTGGGTAAATTTACGTGGGCTGAAGGGAATTTTTGGAGAGGGTTTTTTCCAAGTGGGAATTTTCTCTCTCGATCGGGACGGATGTGCACAGGAGAAATCTCCCACTTGAAATCTCATCTTTGTGAGCTCAGTCATGGCATAATGGGTTGAGCTCGGGCCTGGGGATGAGAAGGGCTCTTATCCCGCCTCCGCCGCCCGTCTGCTGTGTGACCTTGGGCCAGCCACTTAACTTCTCTCTGCCTCGGTTACCTCATCCGGAAAATGAGGATTACGACGGTGAGCCCCACGTGGGACCACCTGATCACCTCGTATCTCCCCCCGGCGCTTAGAACAGTGCTTGGCACGTAGAAAGCGCTTCACAGATGCCATCCTCATCAAATAAGGGACGAGAGATGAACGATTAAGAAGGAAAGGCCTCCTGGAGCTGGTCTTTTAGTAGGGTTTTGAAAAGGGGGAAAGCGGGAGGGAGCGGTCCATGGCATTCATTGTCAGTCGCATTTATTGAGCGCTTACTGTGTGCAGAGCACTCTACCGTGGAATGTACAGTTCGGGCCACAGGTGGAGACCGTCCCTGCCCAGTAACGTCTAAATGCGGCAAGAGGGCGGTAAGCCAAGCGCAGTCAGAGGAAGGTGTTGGAGGATACGCTCCTTCTGACCTGGGGATGCCTGTTCATTTTGTTCTTCTCAAACTCACAGTACGCTGATTCAGTGTGGAGATGTAGCGGGCCCCAAACGCAGGGCTGCCTCCCGCTTCGGTCATTTAATTGCCGCTAAACGATAGACGGTGGGAAGAGGAAAGAAGAGGAGAGGAAAGTCGGGGTCCCCCCCAATTTACAACTCTTATCTGTGTTAGTTAACGATGAGGGTATCTGTATCACCAGAATCCGCCCTTTCCTCTCCATCCAGACTGCTGCTACTAACGTAGCGTTCATCCTCTCCTGCCTTGATTGCCGTATCCACCACCTTGCCGACCTCTGAGCCTTCTGCCTCTCCCCACTCCGGCCCTTACGTCACTCGGCTGCCTGGGTCATTTTTCTACAGAAACAATCGGGCCACTTTTCCCTGCTCCTCGAGGGCCTCCGGGGGTTGCCTGTCGACCCCGCCTCCCTCCTCCCTCCCCGGCTCATCTCCTGCTACGACCCAGCCCACACTGTTCACTCTGATGCCAGCCTCGTCACTTTACCTCGATCTCCTCCGTCTCGCCGCCGACCCCCGGCCCACGTCCTGCCTCCGGCCTGGCACGCCCTCCCTCCTCACCTCCGACAGGCGGTCGCTCTCCCCCTCTTCGAAGTCTCATCCAAGGCACCGTTCTTCGAAGAGGCCTTCTCTAAGCCCTCCTTTACTCCTCTCCCCCTCCCTCCTTCGTCACCCTGTCTTGCTCCCTTATCCGTCCCCCCTTCCAGCCCCTCAGCGCTTTCGGACCTACCCGTCGTCGATTTATTTCTTTTACAGTCTGCCCCCCCTTCTAGACTGTAAGCTCACTGTAGGCGGGGAACGAATCTGTTTATTTACCAAGCGCTTAATACAGTCCTCTGCACACGCCAAGTGCTGGGTAAATACGACTGACTGACTGACTCACATCCACCCCTGGCCTGGAGCGCTCTCCCTCTTCATACCCGATGACAATCCCCTTCATTAACCAATAATAACGGTGATGGTATTTGTCAAGCGCTTACTCTGTGCCCAGCACTGTTCTAAGCTAACTTGAGCCTTCATTTCCTCTTCTTCCGCTCCCTCCTGCTCTTGGATTCTCTTCCCGTCTTAACCCCTCCCTCAGCTCCAGAGCATTTATGTAGATGTCTGTAATTTCTTTATATTCATGCCTGCCTCCCCCTCTAGACTGTAAGTTCACTGCGGGCAGGGAACGTGTCTGCCGACTCCGTTATATCCTATTCTCCCAAGCTCTTACGACAGTGCTCTGTGCTCAGTAAGTGCTCCCTAAATATGATCGATAGATTGATCGTTCCCTGTATTCACCCCACCCTCGGCCCCAGAGCACATAGTTAACTATCTGTAACTAATTTTCACATGAATAATGTTGATATTTAGGCGTTTCCTCTGAGCCACGCACCGTTCTTAGCGCTGGGGGAGATAGAGGGTAACCAGGTCGTCCCACGGGGGGCTCACCGTCGTAAAAGGGATTGTCTCGCTCTGTTGCTGAATGGTGCTTTCCGAGCGCAAAGCACAGTCCTCGGCGTGCAGTAAGCGCTCAGTAGGTACGACCGAATGAGTGGCCGAATCCCCATTTCACAGATGAGGTCAGTGAGGCACGGAGAGGTTAAGTATCCCCCTCTCGCCTCTAAGCTCCTTCTAGGCAGGGTGGCGTTTAACAGATAGGATGGAATGGTTGATTGGTGGATGAGAGAGGAGCGTGTTGGAGGCCAGAGGCAGGACATGGGCAAATTTATGGTCACTTATAAGTATTTATATGAACTTTCAATGGTTTATATAAGTAAAATCAAGAAAGTGACAAATATACGGCAAATTGAGAACTGTGCCTGGTTTTTATGGCCAGTAACGCAACCGAAGTCCTTTGGCTGGGTCGAATGAAAAAGAATCCATTGTATTTTCCCCTCTCAGCAAATCCTACAATGTGCTCGATCGCCTGAATGTGATTGCAGAAAGTGTGGTGAAGAAAACGGGTTTCTTTGTAAATCGTCCCGATTCCTACTGCAGCATTTTGCGGCCCGATGAAAAGTAAGTGTGATATTTTGGAAACTACCAAGTATTTCCCTCCGATTTTGAAGCGAACGCCATCACTTGCTATCGAAGTACCATGAGTTACGTAAATATCGACCTCCAGGCTTGTCTTTCTCAGGTTAAGCGAGGGAAGCTGGGTGGCCCAGTGGAAAGAGCGCGGGCCTGGGAGTCGGGGGGGACCTGGGTCTGCCACTTCTTTGCAACCTTGGGCGAGTCGCTTCACTTCACTGCTGGAGAAGCAGCGTGGCTCAGTGGAAAGAGCACGGGCTTTGGACTCAGGGCTCATGAGTTCGAATCCCAGCTCTGCCACTTGTCGGCTGTGTGACTGTGGGCAAGTCACTTAACTTCTCTGTGCCTCAGTTCCCTCATCTGTAAAATGGGGATTAAGACTGTGAGCCCCACGTGGGACAACCTGATTCCCCTATGTCTATCCCAGCGCTTAGAACAGTGCTCGGCACATAGTAAGCGCTTAACAAATACCAACATTATTATTACTTCTGTTTGCCTTAGTTTCTTCAACTGCAAAATGGGGATTCAGTCCCCCTTTTCCCGCCTTCTTAGTCCGTGGGACCGGGACTGTGTCTGACCCGATGAACTCGCGTCTACCCCAGCGCTTAGAACGATGCTCGACGCATAACAAGTGTTTAAAAAATACCATAAACAAGTTGAAAGAGTTGAAACTTTTTTGGACAGTTAATTCTGAGAAAGGGATAGTACAGTCCCAACCGAACCTCTTGTTCTTGATCTGCAGAGAAATGGAAGGTTTTTCAAAGGGGCGAAAAACCCCTACTGAGTCACCGGTTTCTTACATACCGGGTAGTAACGAATTCTGATTTATTTCCTCTTCCCTCCGTCTTCTCCTCCGCCCCGGACGGAGAGGCCCGAGAGACCAGAATAGCGCGGGGGCAGAAATTAAAGAGCTCCTGCAAAGCTTCCCCCGCTTCCTTCCATCCTGCCGTCTCCCAGACCACCTCTGAAACGAATATCCTCTCCCCTTCCCAAGTCTCTCAAAAGGGCAAGCACCCAATTTTTAGGGCCAGCTTTCTGGACCTGTTTCCTTTTTCTTTTAATGGTATTTCTTAAATGCTTACGCTGTGCCAGGCACTGTACTAAACGCTGGGGCGGAGACAAGATAATCCGGTGGGGCGCAGTCCCCGGCCCGCAATAGAGCTCCCAGTCTAAGAGGGAGGACGAACCGAATATTGAATCCCCATTTTCCAAATGAGGAAAATGAGGCACAGAGGTGTGACGCGGATTAGCGCCCGGATCCTCCGACTCCCAGGTCCGTGCGCTGTCCGCTCGGCTCCTCGCTTCCTGTGGAAATAAGGAGGGCGATCTCCCAATCCCTCCGCCCTTTAACGGGTAGTCAGGCAGCCTCCACTCGCTAATCCTTTTGCCATTTCACTCTTCTCCAAGATGAAAAGCCTTGCTCTTCCGATGTACGTAATGGCTAATTTTTCATCTCCCTGCCCAAGCTCAGGGCGTTTTATCGTGCTGCCCAAGGGGAGACAGACGTACACCTGATTAAATGCGTTTCCAGAGGTGTTCGTGGACCTCCGCTCCAAACAAAAACTCCTCACTCTAGGCTTCAAGGCTCTCCATCACCTTGCCCCTTCCTACCTCTCCTCCCTTCTCTCTTTCTACCGCCCACCCCGCACGCTCCGCTCCTCTGCCGCCCACCTCCTCGCCGTCCCTCGGTCTCGCCCATCCCGCCGTCGACCCCTGGGTCGCGTCCTCCCGCGGTCCCGGAACGCCCTCCCTCCTCACCTCCGCCAAACCGATTCTCTTTCCCTCTTCAAAACCTTACTTAAAAATCACCTCCTCCAAGAGGCCTTCCCAGACTGAGCTCCTCTTCCCCCTCTACTCCCTCTGCCATCCCCCCTTTACCTCTCCGCAGCTAAAGCCTCATTTTCCCCTTTTCCCTCTGCTCCTCCACCTCTCCCTTCCCATCCCCACAGCACTGTACTCGTCCGCTCAACTGTATATATTTTCGTTACCCTATTTATTTTGTTAATGAACTGTACATCGCCTCGATTCTATTTAGTTGCCATCGGTTTTTACGAGATGTTCTTCCCCTTGACGCTGTTTAGTGCCATCGTTCTCGTCTGTCCGTCTCCCCCGATTAGACTGTAGGCCCGTCAAACGGCAGGGACCGTCTCTATCTGTTGCCGACTTGTTCATCCCAAGCGCTTAGTACAGTGCTCTGCACATAGTAAGCGCTCAATAAATACTATTGAATGAAAGAATTCCCATCAGGTACGCCCCCCCCGTCGCGAACGCCTCAATCCGTTGCCGCCTCCCTTCCCTCCGAAACCCAACATCCAAATTCACTTCTCCCCCCCACCGAAAGAAACCCGCCAACCCTCGTGGCATGAAGAAGGTGCGATCCCGGCAGATAAAGGCCTCCTCCTCAAAGCCTCGGCAGACGCCTCCCATCTTTTCCCTTCTCGTTTAACCAGCAGAAGAAACTAAATATATCCATTTTGTAATCGCACAGCCATCGCGTGCCAAGTGAGAACTCCAGGGAGTGTAGGTTTGCTTTCTTTTGGCTGGAATGCTAATGCTCTGTTTGTCGCAAATATTTTCCGGCCAAACACAGATGGAAGGAGCTAGGAGGAAGTGTGGTTTCCACCAGTCGTTTGCAGGTAGGGAAAATGTCTGTGTTTCATTTTGGTTTTGATGGTATCTGTTCGGGAACTTTCTCGCTGTCGTTCAGAGCAGCAGCAGCCTGGCTCCGTGGAAGGAGCACGGGGTTCTAACACCGGCTCCGGCGCTCGTCAGCCGGGTGACTTTGGGCAAGGCACGTAGCTTCTCGGGGCCTCAGGTACCTCACCTGTAAAATGGGGATCAAGACCGTGAGCCCCCCCGTCGGACAATCTGATCACCTTATATCCCCCCCCAGCGCTTAGAACAGTGCTCGGCACGTAGTAAGCGCTCGATAAATACCAGTATTATTATTAGAGTAAGAAATCCTGAGGGAATATCAGAAGGAACGGTATCGAGGCAATTGCGACTCTCCTAAAATGATCTGTTATTTGTTGGCATTCACTTCTTCCTCAGACCGGAGTTCTGCGAACCAACTGTGTAGATTGTTTAGATCGTACTAACACAGCCCAGTTCATGGTGGGGAAATGCGCTCTGGCTTATCAGCTTTATTCCTTGGGATTGATCGACAAACCCAATCTGCAGTTCGACACGGACGCCGTAAGGTGAGACTGGTTTTTTATATTCGTGATAGGCTCCTCGGTGAATCGCCCGTGCTTTTTCCGCCGCAGTTAGACCCTAACGGATATGAAGGATGATGGGAAACTTGAGGGGACCGGAGCTGTGTGGTAGTCAGTCAGTCGTATCTGGTGAACGCTTCCTCTGCCGGCGGTGGACGGAGAGAAGATTAAACCAGTCGGACGGTTTCTCTCTCCTGGGATCGATGATAGTAAAGGAGAAGGGTAGTCGAGAAACACGCCGAAGATCGACGTTAGGAAGACTTGCCTCGAAGAGCCTGGGAAAAGCCACGCGACGCGCGGATGCCCCCAAAATAAAAATCGTCAGCTCTGTGGTGTGTCCGGGGACGGCGGGCGGATCCGGAGGCTGGACGGTGAAGAAACAGGATAGAAAGGACGTCGATTCTTTGGAAATAAGGCTTTTGCAAATATCAGTGGACCGCCCGAAAGGCCAAAGAAATGGACCTTTGGGCCAGTTCAACCCAAGTGGCCTTCGGAAGGCCAATTGACTCGCCTTAGATTAGCCTATTTTGGGCGCGATTCTCTGGAGAGGACGCTAATGCTAGGAAGAGTCCGGGGAAAACGGGGCAGACCGGCAGCTAGGCGGATAGAGACCGGAACGACGATAACGGAGAACCGTTAGAGAAGTTATGGCGGAGGGCGGGACGTTCCGGAGAAAGTATATCCGCGGAAACGACTCGTCAGCGTTTAACAATACTACTAATAAAAGTGTGTGGGCAGGGCGCTGTACTACTGATAATAATAAGAACGTTGGTGTTGAGCACTGTTCTAAGCACTGGGGTAGCGAAGTAAGTTGTCCCACGTGGGGCTCCCAGTCTTTAGTCCCCATTTTCCAGATGAGGTAACTGAGGCCCAGAGAAGCAAAGTGACCTGCCCAGAGTCTCCGAGCTGAGAAGCGGCGGAGCAGGGATTCGAACCCAGGGCTTCTGACTCCCGCTTTCCACTGAGGCACGCTGCTTCTCAGCTCCGGGGGGAGACCAGTAAAACCCAACTGATGGACACGACCCTCTACCGCACAGAGCTAGAGCCGTAACCAAATCTGGGGCCCGAACTGTCCTTTCCAAACGCTCAGTACAGGGTTCCGCCCACCGTAAGCACTCCGTAAATGCGATCGAATGAATAACCGCCAATCCAGCTCATCCGAAACGGGAAAGAAAAACACGCGAACCACTCCCGGCCGCCGCCACGGCCCCTCTTTCGGCGAAGAGGGCGGCGGGGAGAGGGAGAAGTTGGGCGGGAACGTGGCGACTGGAACCGACGCCATTTCTAATCTCACTTGCCGCTGTGGCTGATCCTTGGCCGCTGGCCGGGATCCTGGTTTGCGCCACACCCTTCATCCCTGAAATAACGATTCTGCTATCTGGTAAGCGCTTCCTCTGTGCTGAGCGCTTTTCTGAGCCCTGGGGTGATTAGAAGTCCATCGGGGAAGCGGCGAGGCTTAGGGGAAGGAGCCCGGGCTTGGGAGTCGGGGGACGTGGGTCCGCTGTGTGACCTCGGGCAAGCCGCTTCAACTCTCTGGGCCTCAGCGACCTCGTCTGTGAGCCCCACGCGGGACAACCTGCCGACCTTGGATCCACAGCGCCTGGCACGTAGTGAGCACTTATCAGATCCCGGCCTTATTATCATTATTTTTATCCATCAGGTCGGACACGGTCCCGTCCCACCCGGGGCTCGCGGTCTAAGTAGAGGGAGGAGGGTTTAGTCCCCGTTTTTCCGATGAGGAAACGGAGGCCCGGAGAAACGAAGTGACTTACCCAAGGTCCCACAGCAGGCCAGTGGCGGCCAGACGGTATCGGATTCGCCTTGGAGTGGATCTGCGGTCCCGGAGCCGTCTGGTCTGATACCTACCCAATCGGGGATTCAGAATGCGATCCCAGAAGGGAGACCCGAGCGGTCGGATCGCCGGTCTTTTAGGAAAAATAGACAGGGAGGGCGAGGCCAGTCCGAGTGAACCCTGACGAGTCCCGGGTTTTCCGCCGTTTCCGGGAAGACGGCTCGACGGACGTCCTTCCTTTGGCGTAGGCTCTTCGAGGAACTCTACGAGGATCACGGTGATACGCTTTCCCTCCAGTACGGCGGCTCTCAGCTGGTGCATCGAGTGAAGACCTACCGAAAGATAGCCCCGTGGACCCAGCATTCCAAAGACATCATGCAGACCCTCTCCAGATATTACAGTAATGCCTTCTCTGGTAAGGACAAGCGCGACGACCTCCGGAATACGGAGCGGGGATCGCGCCTCTGATTTTTTTTTTTTGGTCGCGGGGAGCGTTCTCGGTAGACATCGCGGTTCGGCTCTTTCCGGAAAGAAGGTGGAAGAAAAAGGCAGGGGGCGACGCAGCTTGGCCTAGTGGAAGGAGCACGGGAGTGTGGGAGTCATGGGATCTGGGTTCTAATCCCAGGTCTATCACTCGCCTGCCGGGTGACCCGGAGCAGGTCTCGGAACCTCTCTGGGCCTCGGTTTCCTCATCCGTCAAATGGGGGTCGAGACTGTGAGGCCCCGTGTGGGACCGGGCCTGTGTTGAGCCTGATGAGCTGGTTTTGACCCCAGTGCTTAGAGCGCTAGCCGGCGCCCGGCAAACATTTTAACGCATTCCACGAAAGAGGAACCCTCGTGAAATGGGGCTCACCCCGGAGGTGGGATTCAGACGTCCGCTACTGATGATAGCGACAGTGCTGGTATCGGTTAAGCACTTGGGCAGATCGGGTTGGACGCAGTCCCAGTCCCTCACGGGGCCCACGGCCTCAATCCCCGTGTTACAGATGAGGGAACCGAGGCCCGGAGAAGCGAAACGACTCGCCCCGGGGCCCGCGGCCGCTGAGCGGCAGAGCTGGAGTGAGAACCCGGGGCCGCCGACTCCCCGGGGCCGTACTTCTCCCACTAGGCCAAGCTGCTTCCCGTTCCCATTCGGTCCTAAAGTTGGCCCGGGCAGATCTCCGGCACGTGGAGGTCGGCGGCTTGAGGTCGGTAGCGGGGCGGACCCCGGGCCTCTGGTCTTAAACCAAAGCCGCCTTCATATTCAAAGCAAACTCCTCGCCGTCGGCTTTAAAGCCCTCGATTTACCCCCTCCTACTTGACCTCTCCTATCTCCTTCTCCAGCCCCGCCCGGGCACTTGACTTCTCCAGTGCCTACCTGCTCCACCGTACCTCGATTTCTCCTAGTTGGCCCGGAGTCCTGCTTCGGGCCCGGAACGCCCTCCCTCTTCGCGTCCGACGGACGATCGGTCTCCCCGCCTTCGAACGCTTATTAAAAGCAAATCTTTTAATTTAATTTAAGTAAGAGAATTTAATCCTTCCCGCGAGGGCTGGACATCAGGTAGCCGGGCTTTGCCCTGGCATTCGTCCTCCAGTCTTCTCTCGGGTCATTTGACGGCTCCCGTACGGAGGCCCGACGATCCGGGGGTGTCGGGCGACCATTTGTGAACCCCAGTCGTCCCTTGCCGGGCGGCTAACGGGAAGCGGCACGTCGTAATGGGTGGAGCCCCGGCCTGGGAGCCAGGGGGTCGTGGGTTCTAATCCCGGCCCCGCCCCTTGTCTGCCGCGTGACCGTGGGTAAGTCACTTCATCCCTCGGGGCCTCGGTCACCTCGTCGGTAAAATGGGGATTGAGACCGTGAGCCCCACGTGGGACGGGGTCCGTGTCTGACCCCATTGGCATGGATCCACCCCAAGTACGGTCCCTATCGCACAGTCGGCCCTTAACCAATACCGCACTTTTATTATTACGATTACTATTATTGAAGCAGCGTGGCCTAGTGGCGAGAGCCCGGGCTTGGGAATCAGAGGACGTGGCTTCCGATCCCGGCTCTGCCGCTTGTCCGCTGCGTGACGTTGGGCAAGCCACTTGACTTCTCTGGGCCTCGGTGACCACCTCTGGAAATGGGGATCACGGACCGTGAGCCCCGCGTGGGCCGAGCCGATCGCCTCGTGTCTACCCGAGCTCTTCGAACGGGGCTTGGCACCTTGTAAGCGGTTCACGGATAGCGACGTTATTATTATTCTGCTTCCTTTCTTTTCCGGATTTTTTAATTTGCCACGGCGCGGGTCTCTGCCCCCGGCCTCGGGGTGGGTACGATGCCATGAACCCGGGCTAGGGAGAGGAACGGCCAGTGTCCGCTCCTCCCCGACACCCCCAGAGCTCCTGCCCTCGGGTCAACCCATTCATTCATTCAGTAGTATTTATTGAGCGCTTACAATGAGCAGAGCACTGTACTGAGCGCTTGGAATGTCTAATTCGGCAACAGATAGAGACCATCCCTGCCCGATGACGGGCTCGCGGTCTAAACGGGGGAGACGGACGGCGGAGCAAAACCCAGACCCCCTTCCCCTCACCCACCGTCCCCCTCCACCCCGGCAGGCTCGCTCACCCTTCCGGCGACAAGGGGTTTTCTTGATCTGCGGCTGTCGCCTCCTTTATGATTTTAGTTGCCGCACTGTGGTTCGGGAGGCCTGGCCACCCCTCTGTGTTGATGAAAACTCAGGGCCAAATTTCCTCTTCTGGGTAAAATATTCACTTTGGAAAAACTAACGAGGCCCCCTCAGATTGAAACCCGATAATATTTAACCGAGAATATATAATGACATACGTTAAGCGCTTACTACGTACTAAGCACTGGGGTGGGTAGTAGCAAATGGAGTCGTCTACTACCGATTTGCCCTTACTCTCTCTATTATAGCGTGGTCTGCTACAGATGCCTGTCTGCCTGTTTCGTTCGATTGTCTGTCTCCCCCCTTCTAGACTGGGAGCCCGTTGTCGGGCCGGGATTGCCTCTATCTGTTGCCGAGTTGAACTTCCCAAGCGCCTAGTTGAGTGCTGTGCCCACAGTGAGCACTCGCTAAATCCGCTCGCACGAACGACTTGGCGCGTAAAAATCTCTCCTTTTTCGCACGCGCCCCGTGCGGATGGATAACAGCCTTCCTAAAACCCATTTTGTAGATGCTGACAGACAAGATTCCATCAACCTGTTCCTCGGAGTATTCCAGCCCGCCGAGGGTAAACCTCATCTCTGGGAACTTCCAACCGATTTTTACTTGCATCACAAGAACACCATGAGACTTGCGCAAACGAGGAGGAGGTATTTTCCCGGCTCGGTCTCGTACCCGCCTGTGCCTTCAACGTCGCCGTCTCGAGCGGACGATTCAGATGAGGAGGGGGTTGAAACTGAAAAACGGCCCTTTCGGTCCTGCAGGTCCTCTGTGAGGGAAATCCCTAAGGGCAGGAGCTTCCGGCCGGGGAAGCGTAAAATGGTAAAACGGAATGATAGAAAGAGTAGTCGGTTCGATTCGGGGCGTTTCGTTTCTCGGGGCCGGCTTTCGGAACGCGTCGTAAAAAACGTGGATCTCCAAAGGTTAAATTCTAGTCCTAACCCGTAGAGACCAACGATACTGGGTTACGGCGAAAACTTATATGCATCTGGAGGCCGTTGACCGTTACCGTTAAGACCAACCATCAAGAGCGGCGTTGTGAGCGGGAAACCTGCCCACCAACTTGTCCTCTTGCGCCCTCCCAAGCGCTCAGTAAGGGCTCCGCGCCCGTAGGCGCTCCAAAAACACCACCGATGGACTGAGAAGTGCCCGGCAGTTACCGTGAGCCATGTATTTGAGGGATATGAGAAAACGGGCCCGCTTTCTACCCTCTCACCTTAGGCCTGTGACTTTGGAGTGGCCGTTTTTAGTACAGTTTTAACCCACCGTCAGGTACTCGAGAGGATGGGCAACTGACATCCAGAAATCCCCCTTGACCTCTGAGGTTATTTGCCGCGGGTCCGTTGAGATTTGCCTTTCCTGTTTTCCAGCTATACTTACTGGTGGACCCCCGGAGTAATAGATCATTTACCAATGCCTTATGATGAAGGTAGGTCTACGATGTTAGCTTTCGTCTTCAGAAGCGTTTGAGGTTCGGTGGACATTTTAAGTGCTGGTCGATCAGCACGTTAGTGAGTTCTTACTGCATGTGGAAATCTCTACTAAATGCTTGGAACGGTATCACAGGAACAAAAGACACGAGAAGGGTGAAACCCAACAGGAGAAATAGGCACGATATCATTTGTAGTTCCGAGGAAAGGCACGGGAGAGAGTCCGGGGCAGAGACTCGAGTCAGCCGCGGGGAGGGAGGCGGATTTTTACCGAGGAAACTCTACCGATCCACCCCCGGGATCGCGGAGGGAGGTGGGGCCTTCTGGGAGAGACGCGTCCATGGCGTCGCCGTGAGTCGGAGACGACTCGACGGCGTAAGACAAGACAAATAACGGAGTACGTAAATTAAGACCCGGAGGCTTTGGATATATTATTAGTTCCGAGGCGGTATTTGGGAAGATGTGACTGGGGAAGAGTAAATTCCAGTGGGAAAAAGTATCATCTTGGAGAAGATAAAGCTGAAGCCGTGGGGATGGGTGAAATTCCGCAACCTGGAAAATTATCGGTGTCAATCGTATTTATCGAGCGCCTACTGTGAGAAGAGCAGGAGTTCCTGAACAGAGCTTCGAGGGTCACCCGTAATAATAATAATGACGGTATTGGTTAAGCGCTGACTACGTGCCAAGCACTGTTCTCAGCTCAAGGTAGTCAGGTTGTCCCACGTGGGGCTCACGTTCAAATGTTGCGATTGTTTCCGCGGAGGATCTTGGGCGGTTGTTCACAGCGTGCAGAAAAAAAAGCGATTTCAGTTGGAGGAGAAAAGGACTTCTTGACTGTCGGGTGGGGGAAACCCCAGAGGGGCAAGGTATCGAGCGGATATGAAATTTCACCTCTGGGGTATTTTATAAAGAACTTGCCTCGAGTAGTTTACACCCTGATCTACCTGTTGGAATAGTTTTTCCAGCTCACCTTTTGACACTGACATCCAATCTATCTTCCCCTCTGCACTGATTATCCATTCCTCTCTAAATTAAGCCAAAAATCAGCGGGACCTAGTGGAAAGAATGCAGGCCTGGGAATCGGAGGACCTGGGTTCTCATCCCGGCTCCACGGCTTGAGTGCCGCGTGACCTCTGGCAAGTTACTTCTCCGTGACTCAGTTACGACGTCTGTAAAATGGGGATTAAGCCTCTGAGCCCCGGCGGCGGGGGGCAGGGACTGGATCCAACCTGACTGGCTTGTGTCTACCCCAATGCTTAGTTCAATGTGGCTGTCAAATTTTAAGTGCTTACCAAATGCCGTTTTAGAAAGGAACAAACAAAAAACCCCATCCTGATCGGTGATTTTAAGGCACTCGGGAAGCACTCTTGTTTTCGACTTTCCCTCCTCCAGTTCCTGGCTCGGGAGTCCTCTCCTGCCTGGAAATCCTTCACATCCTTCAGATTTTCTTCTCTTCGCCGACCTCCTGAAATTCCATCTTCTCCAGGAGGCTTTGCCTTAGCAATTTTTCTTTTCTCAAGGTCACCTCTTTCCAATTTTTTTAAAGGCACATCCATTTTTAAAAAATGGTTAGTGGTTAAGCGCCTACTACGTGTCAGGCCCCGGACTACCTAATCAGGTTGGACCCGATCCGTGTCCCGCGCGGGGCGCACGGTCCCCATTTTGCAGAGGAGGTAACCGACTCACAGAGGAAGTGAAGTGACTTCCCCAAGGTGACACAGCAGACAGGTGGCGGAGCGGGGAGCAGAACTCGAGTCCTCTGACTCCCAGGCCTGTGCTCTTTCCACTGGGCCGAGTCGCTTCTCGGCTTCGATACGATGTTCCTGTTGAACGGGGCTCGACTACAAGACGTGTTCAAAAAACACCGATCGATCGATCAATACCGCGAGATGAATAGTTTTCAGAAACTCATCTACACGAGTGGAATTTTCTGACCAGTCCACACACGGTAGCTGTCCGGGAAGAGAACTGTTGAGATGCAAATGATTTAGGGAACTCTGCCACGTATTTATAAAGGAAATGCTTTTTAAAAATTTAAAGTATCATAACAGAATGGTTTCTTCCCCCCAGTGAGCAGTCCTGAAAACAGAAAGAAGCTGAGAGTGAAGAGGTTTCACAGATACGAAGAAGAGATCGATATCCATAATGAGTTCTTCCGGCCTTATGAATTAAGTAGTTTCGATGATACTTTCTGCCTGGCCATGACAAGTTCGGCAAGGTATGCACAATATTCTATCAGACTGGAAAGGTTTTGGTTGAGACTCCTCCGGCTTTCGTGTCTAAAGATTTCTTCATTTCGAAGGCAACCTTCAATCTCATTCTCACACGTCAATTACGATAGGAAAACGTAAATTCAGGATAATGCGGGTTTTGCCTCTTCTGGCCTCCCTGGTTTCTTTGCTCTGTCGGTCATCGGTAAGTACTGAGCGTTGTGCAGAGTAGCGTAACCTAAGCGTTTAGGACTGTGGGAGATCCAGATCCGCTGCCTGCAGTCGCGTCAGAGACGCGGCCTTCCAGGCTCGCAGCCCAGTAGGGCCCTTTTCCCTGCCCGTCCGTCCCCATCCAGTGGCTTCGTGGCTTCCCGGGATCACGTATCCGCTCTCCACCCATGGCTCCCAGGGGCTTCCCAGATGGACGGAAGGGTAAACGACTGAATTTCCCGGTCGGAACGTGCAAGGAGAAAGACGTCCCCTCTCAACACTGGCTCTCGCCGTCGCCAGCTTGACATGAATTATTTTCAGCTACTCCCGCTGTAGGTCTGGGCTACTGCCGGTTCACCCCGATGAGGTTTCAGCATTTCACGGAGGTTCATTCTTCCTAAAGCCTTGTTCTCCTCCCACCTAAAAACACCCCACATTTTCCTTGGCATTTAACTACAGCTCCTAGCCCTGGGCTTCAAAGCTTTCCGTCGTAGAGTGGGAGCTCTTTGTGGGGCTCATCCTCCTGTTGTACTTTCCCGAGAGCTCAATACAATGAACTGATCCCAGAGACAGCGACTTGGATTTCTCTCTGTGCCCTCCACTTCTTCCCCACCTTCCTCTTTATTGCTACCGTGCAGCCCGAATCTTCTCACCGTCCTTCAATCCCACCTCTCCCACCTCGCTTCTACTCTTGCGTGGAGCACTCGCCCCTTTCAAAGCTCCGATTTTCCAATGAACTTCCCCGTCTTCTAAGCCTCCCCGAAATCCCCCTTCTCCCGGGCGACGTTACGTCAATTCGTTTCCTTCTTCCCGGGTCGTATCTCCCGAATTGGACCCGGACAGTCATATCTTCGTAGCTCCCCGGAGCTCGGTTGCCCGTATTTAAGCATTTAAATACTTAAAATGTCTCAAAATCGTCCCCTTCCTCCTCCCTCCCTCCCTTCTCCCTTCCCTGACTGCAATCGTCAACCGTTCACTTTACAGTGACTTCTTTGACTTTCAACCGGGCTTGGAATAGTAATAATAACAATTTTGGCATTTGGTAAGCGCTTACTAGGCGCCAGGCACCGTACTAAGCGAAGGGCTGGATACGGGCAAAGTGGGTCGCTCGGTCCTGCATGGGTCTCCCAGTCTCAATCCCGTTTTCCAGAGAGGTGACTGAGGCCCGGGGAAGTCAAGTGACTTGCCCGGGGTCACGCAGCGGACGAGTGGCAGAGGTGGGATTAGAACCCACGACCTGCTGACTCCCGGGCCTGTGTTCTATCCACTTCGCCTTGCTGCTTCTCCTATGTATCCCCTTTCCTTAAAAAAAGCCCTATTTTGACCTCACACTCCCTCCAGTTATCCTCCCATCATCCTCTTCCCATTTCTCTCCCAATTTCCTGAGAGGCTGGTGGAATACCTCCTCCGGGAGGCCTGCCCTGACTGAGCCCTCATCTCCTCTTCTCCTACCGCCTTCGGCGTTGCTCTGGCACTTGGATCTGCGCCCTTTATTCCTCCCGAGCCCCCCATTTTTCTTAATACCCCTCTCCCCATCTAGACCGTAAGCTCGTCGTGGTTAAGGAACGATTCTCTCAAGCCCGTTGTGTTACTGTACTTTCCTAAGCGCTCGGTTCAGGGGTCTGCACACGGTGAATGTTCAGTCGATGCCGTTTCCGCTTTCTTTCCTCCGTTTCTCTCCTCGATCCCAGGTTTCCAAGGAGATTGCCCTCTAAGATCACCATTGCCCTTTGTTTGTTTTTGGCCAAACCCGACGGCCTCCACTCCACCCTCATCTTCTTCGACCGCCTTCGACACCGTGCGCCACTCCTTGAAACCTTACGTAACTTTAGCTTCGCTGAAACCATCCTCTCCTGGTTCTCCTACCATCTCCCTGACCTCTCCTTCTCGGTGTCTTTTTGCCTCGGTGTCCTCCTCTGCCTCTTTGACCCTTGGGGTTCATCGAGGCCCCTTCTGCACCCGCTCCTTCGGAGAACACGTCGGTTCCCGTGGCTTTAACCGCCGGCTTTACGCCGACGATCGCCAAATTGACGTCTCCAGCCCTGACCTCTCTCCTGCTTGACGGTTTCGCCCTTCCTCCTGCCCTCGGGACATCTCCGTCTCCGTGACCCACCGACACTCCAACTAAACTTGTCCAAAACAGAACTTCTCATCTTCCCACCCAAACCCTGTCCTCCCCCGGTCTTGCCTATCATTATAGAGGATACCTCTATCCTCCCTACGACCCAGGCCTGAAACCTTGGCATCTTCCTTGACCCTTCTCCGTCATTCAACCTGTCTGTCGCCAGATCGTGTTCGTTCTACCTTCACGACATCGCTAAAATCCCCCCTTTCCATCCAAACTGCTGCTTCGCTGATCCAAGCGCTTATCTTATCCCGCATCTGCCTCCCCGCTGACCTCCCTGCCTTCTCTCTCTCTCCCCGCTCCAGTCCACTCAGTTAAAAAACACGCAGGCGTCGACTCCCCGTTTCTCAGGAACCTCCGGGGTTGCCTACCCGCATCTCCACGTCAGACGGAGACTTCTCAGCGTCGGCTTTGAAGGACTAAATCCGCTCGCCTCCCCCGTCTTACCTTGCTGATCTCCTACAGCAGCCCAGCTCCTCTGGGACCGGCCTGCTCTTGTGATCTCGTCCGTCTCAGCGCCGCCCCCTTTCCCTCGTCCTCCTTCCGACCCGGCCCCCTCTCCCCGTCCCGGTACGCCCTACCGTCACTCCCCGTACCTTCGAAGCCTCGTAGAGGTCGCCGCACACCACCGTCATCGTCGTCGGTGGTATTTATTGAGCGTTTACCCCGTGCAGAACCCTGTACTAAGTGCTTGGGGGAGTCGGCAGATAAGTTCCCTCCCCGTAGCAAGTTTACGTCTCCTCCGAGAGGCCTTCTCCGATTAAGCCGTCTTTGCCCCGACTTCCCCTCCCTTCTCAATCGCCTGTGCATTTGGAGCTGTACCCTTTAAGCACTCGAAAGTCACCCCACCCACTGCCCTTTGTCTCCTCCGAGAGGCCTTCTCCGATTAAGCCGTCTTTGCCCCGACTTCCTCTCCCTTCTCAATCACCTGTGCATTTGGAGCTGTACCCTTTAAGCACTCGAAAGTCACCCCACCCACTGCCCTTCCCTACGTATCTTTTACCGCCTGCCTTCCCTCTGGACTGTAATCTTCTTCTAGGCAGGGAATGCGTCTACCAACTTGGTTGTATTGTCTCCTCCCACGTGCTTCGGGCAGTGTTCTGCACACAGCGAGGCCTCGATAAATTGAACGATTAGCCCTGGGGTGTGTTGAATATTCGGGGGCCGAGGTCGATGTGTAGGGGGGCGCGGGTACGGAGTCACCTTCCTCTCCCCCATCCTGGCCGGTTTCCATACCGTTCTTTCTAAAGGTCCCCGTCGGGTCCGCTCCGCGACATTTTCGCTTCCGGATTTTCCCGATCTGGCCGTCTCGGGTGCTTCTGCACCCAAGGAGGAGGAGGAGGATCCTTGGGAGGAGGGAGGGGGTGAAGATGTCCTCCTCTATCTTGCTTTTTCTGTCTTCCGTTATGTCGACGTAATGTCTTTGGCCCCCGTGTATCCAAAAGCAACTGGGTCCGTCCTTCCGGGCCGGCTCGCGGGCAGAGCCCGGGCCCGGGACTCAGAAGGTCGTGGGTTTTAATCCCGGCTCCGCCGCCTGTCTGCCGTGCGGCCTCGGGCGAGCCGCTTCGCTTGCCCCGCGCCTCGCTTACCTCATCTGGAAAACGGGGATCGAGCCCGGGAGCCCCACGTGGGACAGGGACCAAGTCCAACGCGATTTGCTTCTGTCTAGTACGGTGCTTGGCCCGTGGTGAGCGCTTAACAGATACCGCGATGGTTATTATTATCATTCTGAGCAACCTCCATACCCTTGCGGCCCTCAAATCTCATACCAGAAATCTACTCTCTTGCAGTCTCAAACCTTACGTTGAAACTGCCCCCAAAAGACTCCATCCTAAATCGACCCGCAAGGCTGTAGTGTTGTCCAACTTTTTATAGGGCCGTGGGAACTTCCTCCATTAAAGAAACGGTGGCCAGCTCAGCAGTTTGACCACCACCACCATCTAGGAACGGTGCCTGGCGTCAGTTGAACCTTGGATGGAGACGGGGGTCGGTCTCTTCGCCCGTTCAGTCGTATTTAAGGTGCACTTACTGCGTGCGGAGCGCTCGGAAAGAACGGTTGGGCAACGGGTACGTTCCAAGCGCTTAATACAGTGTTCCGCACATAGTAAGCGCTCAGTAAATACTATTGAGTGAATGGAGACGACCCCCACCCGAGGACGGACTCGGAGTCTAGAGGGGGAGCCGGACGGTCCTTTGACGCCTAGGCCCGGGGTCCCTCCCGTGGTCCCCTTCCAGCTGGAGGGAGAGGGTGAGGAAGAAGAAACGGCCGCCGTGGCTTCTCTCGACCTCACTGGACCTCCCGGGCCGGGCGTGCGTCGTTCCATCCATCGGCGGCGTGTATTGAGAAGCGGCAAGGCCTAGCGGAAAACACCCGGGCCTGGGAATCCGGGCGTCTTCATCTGCCGCTGGTCAGAGGAGTCCTGGGGCGGGGCCGGGGGGATGAACTACCCCCGAAAGTCGACGTCTCCGTCACCGGCGGTTTGACCCGACTGTGGGGTGTGTGGTTTTTTTTGTTTCTTTCAGAGACTTTATGCCCAAGAACGTTGGCATTGACCCGAGCCCCTTTACTGTGCGTAAACCCGATGAAACTGGAAAATCAGTCTTGGGGTAAGGCTTTTCTACCTTTATGTAAAAAAAAAAAAAAAAAAAAGATTTCATTAGAGAAATTCCTGGAATAAACGAAGAAGAAAGAGCCCGGGCTTGGAAGTCAGAGGTCGTGGGTTCTAATCCCGGCTCCACCACTTATCAGCGATATGACTTTGGGCAAGTCACTTCACTTCCCTGGGCCTCTGTTACCTCGTCTGGAAAATGGGGAATGAGACCGTGCGCCCCAAGTGGGGCGGGGACTGCGTTCAACCCAATCTTCCTGTATCCACCCCAGCGTTTAGAACAGTGTTTGGCACCCAGCTGAGCGCTTAACAAATACCATAATTATTATTTTTATTATTAAGAAGGAAGAGAGTCTCAGGTGTCCAACAGAAGTTCTTAATAATAATAACAATAATGTTGGTATTTGTTAAGCGCTTACTATGTGCGAAGCACTGTTCTAAGCCCTGGGGGAGATACAGGGTGATCAGGTTGTCCCACGTGGGGCTCACAGTTTTCATCCCCATTTGACAGATAAGGGAACTGAGGCCCAGAGAAGTGAAGTGACTTGCCCAGAGTCACACAGCTGGCAAGCGGCAGAGCCAGGATTAACAATAACAATAATAATAATAATAATAATGTTGGTACTTGTTAAGTGCTTACTATGTGCAGAGCACTATTCTAAGCGCCGGAGTAGATACAGAGTAATCAGGTTGTCCCATGTGAGGCTCAGGGTCTTCATCCCCATTTTCCAGGTGAGGGAACTGAGGCCCAGAGAATAATAATAATAATATTGGTATTTGTTAAGCGCTTACTATGTGCAGAGCACTTTTCTAAGCGCTTGGGGAGAAACAGGGTAATCAGGTCGTCCCAGGTGAAGCTCACAGTTAATCCCCATTTTACAGATGAGGTAACTGAGGCACAGAGAAGTTAAGTGACTCGCCCACAGTCACACAGCTGACAAGAGGCAGAGCCGGGAGTTGAACCCATGACCTCTGACTCCCAAGCCCGGGCTCTTAATGAATCCTGGGACGCTTCCTACTTCCTCTTCCTGCTCAGGGAACAGCCCCTTCGCACTCTGGGAAAGATATTCCCGTTCTTTTTCCTTTAGGCCCCTTCTCCAAAGGGAGCCTCCAATGAGCGTTTCGGAAGACAGCGCAGCCCGTCACTATCAGGTCCCCGAGATGTCCGACCTTCACGCTGCTGCCCGGATCGGTTTTCTACAGAAACGTTCAGGACGCGTCGCCCCCTCCCTCCTCACCTCCCTGCTCTCCCTACGCCAACCCAGCCGGCACGCTCCGCTCCTCTAATGCCAACCTCCTCGCTCTGGCTCAGTCTCCCCCGTCTCGCCGCCGACCCCGCGTCCCGCCTCCGGCCCGGATCGCCCTCCCTCCTCAAATCCCACAGACGATGATTCTCCCCGCCTTCAAAGCCTTATTGAAGGCCCACGTCCTCCAAGAGGCCTTCCCTGACTACGCCCCGCCCTTTCCCCTTCTCCCGCTCCCTTCCGCGTCGCCCCGACTTGCTCCCTTTAGTCATCACCCGCCCCAGCCCCACACCACTTACGTATCTATCTCTAATTTATTGCTTTATATGAATATCCGTCTCCCTACCTCCCCCAACTGCAGGCTCGTTGTGGGCAGGGAGCGTGTCTCTCTGTTCTTGCATTGGACTCTCCCAGATGCTTAGCCCAGTGCTGTGCCCGCGATAAGCGCTCGGTGAATGCCGTCGAACGAACGGATCTGCTGCCTCGAGCGGTGGCTCAACGATGGAGTTTTTTCGACGCGGAGGTGGATGGAGTTTTATGAGGAGCGGGATGATGCGTCCTGAACGTTTCTGTAGAGAAACGATCCGGGCAGAGGGGTGCAAAATGAAATAAAATCCCTCGGAATGTATCAACTGTACTTTTTTCTTTTCCAGAAACAAAAGCAATCGGGAGGAAGCGGTACTTCAGCGCAAAACAGCAGCCAGCGCCCCTCCACCCCCGAGCGAGGAAGCCGTGTCGAGCAGCTCCGAGGACGACTCCGGGACGGACAGAGAGGACGAGGGTTCGGTTTCTCAGCGCTCGACCCCGGTGAAGATGTCCGACGCGGGCGATAACGCAAAAATGATGGAGGTGAGGAACGCGAAGCGGCCCGGCCTAGCGGGAAGAGCGCGGGCCTGGGGTCCGCCGCCCGCCCGGTGGGTGTGACCGTGGACGAGTCACTCGACTTCCTTGTCGTGGGAGGAGACTGGAGATGGCCGTTAAAGAGACCGAAAAGGAGCCTCCAGAAAAATAGGAGGAGAACCAGGGGGGGTCAGAGCAACCAAAATTAGGCAGCGCTTCCGCGAGAGGAAGATGGTCCGGGTATCGAGGGACGTCAAGGGGACTTGGGATGAAGGACGGCTCCTTGGGGGTGATCGATCGATCGATCTTAACCGAAAGGCAGTGGCACACGGGGACGTCCGGTGCCGCGGATCGTGCACGGGAATAGCGTACCGAAGCCCGGTCCTCCGATTCACCGAGGGACTCGAGGAGGAGGGCAGACGGGCCATCCGCTGCTTAGCGCGGGGCCTGGCACATAGTCGGCGCTTAACAGATGCCATTGTTATGATTATTATTATGCGAGCGTTTCTAAAAAGTACTCTGTGAACCCAGAGCCGATGACTTTAAAAGACGGGATTCAGCTGGGTCGAGAGAAATGGACTTTTATTATTCATCGTAATGATAACGATGGCATTTGTTAAGCGCTTACTATGTGCCAGGGACTGCACCAGGCGCTGGGGTGGATACGAGCAAGTGAGGCCGGACACAGCCCCCGTCCCACGTGGGGCTCACCCTCTCGATCCCCATTTTGCAGCTGAGCGAACTGAGGCCCAGAGAAACCAAGTGATTTGCCCAGGGTCACCCAGCAGACCAGGGGCGGGGCCGGGATTAGAACCCGCGGCCTTCTGATTCCTAAGCCCGGGCTTCACCCGCTGTGCCGGGCTGCTTCTCACTTCTCCCTCGCAGTTTTAAACGGCCCGGGCAGCATCGGAGCCTTGATCCTTACTGCCAGATGCCCGTCGGGGCCCCCGGCTTCCCGGATTCATTCAGTAGTATTTATTGAGCGCTCACTACATGCGGAACACTGGGCCAGACGGGGCCGAGCCGGCCGACGGTCACCCTCACGACGCCTGGCACCTGCCCGGCGGAGGGGCCCGAAGACACGTGGTGACTCGACTTGCCCCTCCGTAATAATACTGATAATAATGTTGGTATTTGTTAAGTGCTTACTAGGTGCGGAGCACTGTTCTAAGCGCCGGGGTAGATACAGAGTCATCAGGTTGTCCCACATGAGACTCACACTCTTAATCCCCATTTTACAGCCGAGGTCACCGAGGCGCAGAGAAGTGAAGTGACTTGCCCACAGTCACCCAGCTAAGTGGCAGATCGAGGATTCGAACCCATGACCTCGGACTCCCGAGCCCGGGCTCTTTCCACCGAGCCACGCTGCTTCGCTCCATATGGCTCTGGTTCTCTTTTTTCCTTTTCCCATTCCCTTTCCTCCTCCACCTCCTTCTGTTTCTCCCTCTCCTTTTCCCTACAACCCCGTGGATATCCCGTGCCCCGTCGCCGGAAGAGTCGGCGTCCTTCCCGTTTAGGACGTATTGGAGCGACGAGATTGCCCCCGACTTATTGATTTGGGGGCTTGTTGATTTTTCTGCCCTTCAGTGGGAAAGCGTGATAAAATAAGGAGGATGAGACCCGCTTTTGCAGGAAAACCTGTGGTTTCCTGTCTCTGTTTCGTTCCGTTCTTCGTCATTTTATGCTTCGTCTTTGGAAACGCGCCGGCTATCCGTGGGTCCGGAGGAGACCGCCTCTTCTTCTGTCCCCTCTTGCAGAATGTCGCTCAGCCCCTGAAGGACGTGTACGGGATTAACCTCTCCGACGTGCCGTCGGAGGACGACCACTCTATTTATGCGAGGTAATGGCGCTCCGGCCCGGACTCGGTCGGCCTCCGCGGTGGATTTGTCGGCGATAAGTGAATCGTCTCAGCGAGAAATTTCAATCTGATCTAATTGCCTTCAAAATACCAGCCCGCCGCCAAGCTCAGAGTGTACAGATGTCAGACGCAACCTAAATGCAAACTAACTTTCAGCTCCTACGTGCAAATCAAAGCCAGATCCGTTATCTGCAACATATATACGAGACTCCTTGTTGGTGTCAGCTATTAATAGGGAATGTCGGGCGGTAACTGTTATCGGTCTATTTATTTTATTAAGGATGTGTATATATCTGTCATTCTATTTATCCGTTTTGATGCTACTGATGCCTCTCTGCTCCGTTTTGTTGTCTTCCTCTTCCTTCGTCATTGAGTGGGGATCATCTCTGTTGCCAAATTGTACTTTCCAAGCACTGTTCTAAGCACTGGGGAAGGCACAAGTTAATGAGGTTGTATTATTAATAATTCATTCATTCAGTAGTATTTATTGAGCGCTTACTATGTGCAGAACACTGTACTGAGCGCTTGGAATATACAAATCGGCAACAGATAGAGACAATCCCTGCCCATTGACGGGCTTACGGTCTAATCATAAGACCGACTCTGTTTTATTTTCCCTGTCCCGCGTTGGGCTCACCCCCTTAGTCCCCATTTTTTACAGGCGAGGTAACTGAGGCCCGGAGAAGCGAAGCGCCGGGGCCGAGGTCACGCGGCGGACAAGTGGCGGAGGTGGGATTAGAACTCAGGGCCGCCCCGAAGCGATCAGTTACGTGCTACTTTGTAGTTTCTCCGATGGGTCGACAAGTCCGTCTCCCTCTCCCCGACTCCGCTTCCGCCTCTCGGCCTCTGCCGTGGGGTCGGCCGCTGGGCTTACTTCATTGTGCAATTTGTGGAGTTTTGGTGTGCCGAGCACTGTGCGGAACCCCGGGATCCCGATCGCATCGGGTCCAGGGGCTCGCGGCCGAGGCGGGAGGGAGAAGGGATACTCAATGCCCGTCTTACAGCCGAGAAAACGGAGGATTAAGATTCTTGAGTCCCACGTGGGACAACCTCATCACCTTGTATCTCCCCCGGCGTTCAGAACAGGGTTCGGCACGTAGTAAGCGCTTAACAAATAGCGTCGTTATTATTATTATAATATTATTTTCCTCCTCTTCACTCAAACAGCCACCACCCTGGTCCTCGCACACGTATCCTGACTAGACTCCCTGCCTCCATACTCTCCCTCCGCGGCCCAGATCCCCTTTCTACGGTGTCCGGATTTTACTCTCCACTTCTCAAAAGTCTTCAAGGGCTTAGCGGGTAACGCACGGGCTTGGGAATCGGAAGGACCCGGGTTCAGATTTCGGTGCTGCGTGACCTTGGGCGAGTCCCATCGCGTCTCTGGGCTTCACTTCCCTCATCTGTAAAAGGGAGATTACGACTGGGAGCCCCACGTGGGACGGGGTCCGTGTCCAACCCGATTTGCTTGTTTCTTCCCCGGTTCGATGCCTGGCACGTAACACCTCCGTTATTATTATTATTATTATTATTATTATTATCACTATTTTTCAATGGTTGCCCAGTCCTCTCGGCCCCAACCAGCAACCCTTGACCGTCGGATTTAAGCAGTATATTATCTCTCTCCACCTTCCTTTCCTTCTCCTTCACCTCAGCTCGCTCTCTCCCTCCAACCTTGCATTCCAACTGATGCTTTGGAGGTCGGGCACGCGAGAAAATCTCCAGGGTCGTTCTGTTTTGGGGGCTCTGGTTTATTTTTATGAGCTGCTCTTAGGGGCTCTCTCTAGACCGACCCCAGAGTATCTCCCCAGTTTGAAGTCACCACCCCGCAGCCCTTAGACTCGGCACCTCCTGGAGCCGTGAGGATCGTGCCGGGCGTAGCCGGCCCGTTGCGCTTCCTACGGGCGAGTCACCGGGTCATGGGGAATGGCAAACTCTTCCTCCTTTTTCCTCTGCAAAATGAAGACGAGGTAAGTCCTCTTTAGAACCAGTGCGGGCTTCTCCCGTCACCCCGAATTTACCCTAGCATTTAGGAAACACTTAATTTATACTAAAAGTAATGGAGGTGGGCCTGCAGGTGATAATCATCTGGCGTCCTCTTGCCTTTACCGAGAGACAAGAGTTGGCGTGTCCTCGGATTGCCAGTCCGCCGACCAAAATCAGGGTGGCCAGATGGGAGCGTTTGATTTGCTTTGGCAAGTGCAGGTAGTAAGAAGAAGGAAGGGGAAGGGAGGGAGACCCGGACACAGCGTGGCTCAGCGGAAAGAGCCCGGCCCGAGGAGGTCGTGGGTTCTAATCCAGGCCTCCGCCGCTCGCCTGCTGGGCGACCTTGGCAAGCCACTTCACTCCTCCGGGCCTCAGCGACCCCATCTGGGAAATGGGGGTTAAAATGGTGAGCCCCACGTGGGACAACCCGATTACGCTGTATTACGCCTAGAACGGTGCTTGGTGGCGCCTAACAGATACTGTAATAATAATAATAATTATTATTATAGTGACAAGAAGAAGAAATTACTGCATGTTGCGGGCAGGGAACGCGTCTACCAACTCTGTTGGATCGGAGTCCCCCGAATGCTCAGCATAGTTCTCTGTTCCATAAATATCAGTGGTAATTAATGATATTTGGGCAGGGCCAAACATCCTGTGATCCGCTCACCTCTCTCTCGGAAGACTGGAACCCTCTAAGCTTAGGCCAACCCCCTCTCCTCTGCCCTTCCACTTGCTCCGGGAAGGGCCCAGAGAAGCCCCAACTTAGGTGACCGGCGGCCCTACGATCAAAACTTAACTGAATACTCCATCTGGAGATTTATTTCAAAGCCTGCCGTGGTAATGTTTTTACCGTAAAGTCGCTAGGCACGGTTGCTGTCCAAACTAGGCAAGCGGAATATTTCGCTTGGATCTGCCAGTCATCCCGTTTGAAAGAATATCGTCGGTAAGTTAATGTAGTAATTACGGGAGGGTAAAAACTGGAAGTATTTTAATAACTCCCTATTTTTAACACGTGGAAAATCTCTCTGAGGTCACTGCTCAGCTTTCCCACACTCAAAGCGCGTCGTCACTACTTACCTTTAGGGAACGGGACAACTTTCCAACAATCGAAGAAAACGCTCAAAACGGCTCATATTCCGAATATCTTGTACAAGTAGTAGGGGAGGCCTAGATGGAGAATGAAACAGAACGCCGCGATGGTGAGGGGACCAAGCTTCTGTGAAATGAGGATGAAGCCCGATAACCTCGTATCAGTGTTTGGCACAGAGTACGCGCTTACCAAAAACCGTCATTTGAGCTGCGATGGGGCTGACCGTTATTAATCATTTGTTAAGCGCTTACTGTGGGCAAGACACTGTGCGTTTGGGAGGGTACGGGAGAGCATCAAACACATTCCCTGCCCACGGCGAGCTCACGGTCTAGAGGGAAGTAGCTCGTAAGCATCCAGGAGGCTGAGAGATGCCCCGTACGCCACCCGGATGCCAGAGAACATCGCCCTGGTTCTCCTGGGCCCGTCGCACACTGAAGGAACTGAGGTGATGAAAATAATAATCATAATAATAACTGGAGTATTTGCCAAGCACTGTTCTAAGCGTTGGAGTAGATACAAGATAATCAGGTCCCACTTGGGGCTCGCCGTCTGAGTAGGAGGGAGAACTGGTATTGAATCCCCCTTGAGGGAACCGAGGCACCGAGAAGGGAAGTGACTTGTCCGAGGTCACGCGGCAGGACCCGTGCCCGGCTTCCCCGAGTGCCAGGCCTTGGTTCATCCCTGGAATCCCCCCGCCGGATCCCGGGGGTGCCGAACCATCCCGCCGCCCCTTCCCGGAGTTCCGGCCGTCCTCCAGATGGAAAGCGCAATTGGAGGAAGCGTTACTCGGGTACCGTCCGCGGGCGAAGCTTTACCCTTTCTTCCTCCATCCAGGTACCCCGAGCCGTAAAATCCCGACCCATCTTGGATAAGATGGCCTATTTCCAGCGCGCCGTGGGACGGGGAGGACGATTTCCCGACACCGCCCTCCCGCTAGGCACCGAACGAAGAGAAAAGGCACCTTCTTCTTTCTCCGCTGACATGATTTTTCTCTCCGGTCACTTGTAGGTTTGTTCAGCTGGGGCAGAGGCATCATAAGCAAGACAGAGGCAGCCAGCAGTTGGGTCCGAGGTACTCGGACGGGGTGAAAAAGCTGTGAGTATCTTATCGGACCCGTCGGTTATTTTTAAAAGACGGTTCTTTATCTATCGTCATGAGAGATCCTCTTCCGATATCTATTTTGTAATTCCATTTATCTATTTTGATGCGACCGACGCCCGTCTCCTTGCTCTCTCTTGTTGTCTGTCTCCCCGCTTCTGGCCTGCGAGCCCCTTGTTGGGTAGGGACGGTCTCTACCCGTTACCGGATTGTACTTTCCAAGCGCTGAATTCAGTGCTCTGCACCCAGTAAGCGCTCCATAAATGCGATTGAAGGGAGTCGGGGGTCATGGGTTCTGATCCCGGCTCCGCCGCTTGTCGGCTGTGCGACTTTGGGCAAGGCACTTCACTTCTCTGGGCCTCGGTTGCCTCATCTGGAAAATGGGGATTAGGGACTGGGAGCCCCACGTGGGACCACCTGATCACCTTGTACCTACCCCTGTGCTTAGAACAGTGCCTGGCACGTAGTAAGCGCTTAGCAAATACCAGCTTTATCATCATTATTAATATTTTCAAGACACCTAATATGTCCTCTCACCGTCCAGAAGTCCTCTCCTGCTTTCAAAAAACTTCAAAAGATTGATGGGAAAGCATCCCTATGCTCACCTTTGCTTTATAGGTAGATTTGTAAACATTTAGGGAAACTCTTCTCCACAAAGCAGGCCCCGACCCTCCATTTCCTATAAAGTGGGGGATTCGATGCCTTTTCTCCCTCTCCCTTGGACTGGCCACCCCACGCGGGACGGGGACTGTGTCCGATCTGATCGTGTTTAGTGTTTGGCACTTTGCCTGGCATTCATAATAACTGTGGGATTTAAGCGCTTACTAGGTGCCAGGCACTGTACTAAACAGTGGGGTCGGGCCCCACATGGGGCTCACAGTCTGAGGAGGAGGGAGAACAGGTTTCGAGTCCCCATTTTTAACAGAGAAGTTAAGCCACTTGCCCAAGATGGCAGAGTCAGGATTACGAGAAACCAGGTCCTCTGTCTCCCAGGCATGTGCGTTTTGAACCAGGCCACGCAGCCTCCCCTATTAAGTGCTCATTAAAAAAAAAAAAATCCCACAATTATTAGCATATTCGTGTTCTTTTCTTCAAATTCAGGTGCCCCCTCAGCCACGTCGTGCTTTCGATCTAGACCGTGAGCGCCTCTCCAGAATGCGAGCTCATTAATAATAATAATAATAATAATGTTGGTATTTGTTAAGCGCTTACTATGTGCCGAGCACTGTTCTAAGTGCTGGGGTAGATACAGGGTAATCAGGTTGTCCCATGTGAGGCCTACAGTTAATCCCCATTTTACAGATGAGGTAACTGAGGCACAGAGAATTTAAGCGACTTGCCCACGGTCACACAGCTGACAAGTGGCAGAGCGGGGATTCGAACTCATGACCTCTGACTCCCAAGCCCGTGCTCTTTCCACTGAGCCGCGCTACTTCTCATTGCGGGCGGGGAACGTCTCTATCGTACTCTCGCGGCCACTCAGTACAGTGCTTCGCGTGGAGTGAGCGCTCGCTAAATACACTCGGATGAATTTGGTCTTCTTTCTGATGGAGTGTTTTTCAACTTTTACAGAACGCACATCTCCACTTTTTCTCAAGACAACATCTATGAAGCCCAGCCTCCGAAAGTAGACAGAAAATCTATCGAGATCTTCCATGCGCACATTCAAGCCAGCAGAGGAATCATGCAGCCCTTAGGAAAAGAAGATGTCCTCATATACCGGGAATACATTAGAAATCGATACATGTAGACAAGGAGAAAAGATGACGCCGCTTCTACTGTACTGTAAAAAAAAAAAAAATGCCATTTCCAAGAAGTCATTATTTAAAATTATTTTGTACGACCTCAAAGGTAATTCCCCGGTGTTTTGTTGAATTTTTTCTACCTCAGAGAAAACAGACTAAATGTTTACCACTCCAATTGCCTTTTGGTATAAAAGCGTGAACGGGGAACGGAGACGAAAATATGAATCGTGAAGATAAGGTTAAAGCGTATTGGCATATCGACTGAGGAGTTTTCTAAGGCTAAGGGAGTCTTGTTCGCTATTTTAGGAGTTTCATCAGCTATTAATCTCAGGTTGAAAGAAAATATGCTACCATTAGTTAATATGCTTTTTCGGAGGCATTCAAGAAAGTGTTCTGTGTTTGCATTGTACCAGCAGTCGTATGCTTACATAATATTAAAGAGAGTTAAATGAAGGCATTTTGCTGCCCAGCCTGGTGTGTTTTATGCTTGTGAGGACTCATATTTAATGCTAATATTATTGGCATTGGTCAAATTAATGTTTCAGACCTTAATGGATGGCTAGTTTTTCTTCCCGATTGTAACATTTTCCAGTAACAGACATGTTAGAATAATAATAATAATAACAGTGGTGTTCGTTAACCGCTTACCATATGCCGGGCACTGTTCCGAGCGCTGGACGAAAGAAATTCAACTAAAAGTTTGCCTGTAATTACTCATCAGCAATTTAATCGATGTCTACGCCTGGCGATGCCACAGTGGAGATGAGAACGCCTGACAGGACGATTAGCTGGGAAAATTTTATATGAGGAACGTTTTCCTATCCCACACCGTAACCGGCTGCCGGATGTGGGCTTTCATTTGTTCCCCCCCCCTCCTAAAATCTAGAGTACTTTTTCAAATTATAGACGGTTCGAATGCTCAGTCACAGATCGATGCCTTCGATCTGCTTCTGCTGACTGGATCCGGTCCCGTTGGTGAGAAGGGAACGGCGTCTCACGTCTTGGAGCCATAGAAATTGCCATTTACTTTACCAAGTGAAACCCTCCGGCCTAAAGGTCTTGAGTTTCCTTCCAGAGGGAGACAACTCACTTCTTTAACCTCGGCCGTGTCTCTCTGGCACCTCGCAAATGGGAGTTAGACGGACCCCGCGGCCCGTCAGCCCGTCGTTGGGTAGGGATTGTCTCTCTCTGTTCCCCAGTTGGGTTTTCCAAGCGCTTAGGACGGTGCTCTGCACGCAGGAGGCCCTCCAGAGATACGCCCGAAGGAACGACTGAGAATTCTACCGTGTTCCTAATACTCCTAAAGCAAGGAACGTCCAAAGGGGCCGGGATTCATTCATTCCTTCGATGGTATTTATGGAGCGCTTACCGTTCTAAGGGCTTGAAAAGCCCAATTCGGCAACAGAGAGAGAGAATCCCCACCCGACGACGGGCTCACAGTCTAGAAGCGGGGAGAGACAGACAACACGACAAGTAGACGGGCATCGATAGCATCAAAATAAATAGAATTATAGATCTATACACATCATTAATAAAATTAATGGACTAATAAAGTACAAGTGCCGTGGGGCGGGGAGGGGGGTAGAGCAGAGGGAGGGAGTCGGGGCGATGGGGAGGAGGGAGCGGAGGAAAGGGGGACTCGGTCCGGGAAGGCCTCCTGGAGGAGGTGAGCTTTCAGTAGGGCTTCAAAGGGGGGAAGTGAGCTAGTTTGGGTGGACGTGGGTGGGGAGGGCGTTCCACTACAAGTCAGGTCATTTTTAGTAGAAGTACCAGAAGGCTTTCTAGGTTGACAAACCAGAGATTTAATTTTCCATTCAACGCCCACCGTCAGCCAGCTGTTTTGTGCGTACGTCGAGAGAACGGATGGACGGTTCAGTGCAACCTCTCCCCGTTACTGACTGGGAAGACAAATCAGGGCCACGTCCCGCTATCGGGTGGACGCCACACTGATCCTTCCTCCCTCCCACCCGATCCCGAGAAGCAGCCGGACGTAGCGGATCAATAAAGCACAGGCCTGGGAGTCAGAAGGTCGTGGGTTCTGCTCCCAGGTCCGCCCCGCCTCTGCTGCGTGACCTTGGGCAAGTCGCTTTACTTCTCTGGGCCTCGGTTACCTCGTCGGTAAAACGGGGCTTGGGACCTTGAGCCCCACATGGGACGGGGACCGCGTCCAACCCGATCGGCTCGTATCTACCCCATCGCTGAGTACGGTGCCCGGCACCTAGTAAGCGTTTAACAAACGCCCTAATTATTAGTAGTAGTAAAGGTGGGGATTGCCTATAAATAGGTCCCCTAGTATTAGTCTATTGCTAGAGAAGCAGCGGTGTTGTACGACTGCACCTTTAGAGTCTGAACTCCCCATTCAAGTAATTTTTTCCGTACGCTGATTGGGCAAGGCTTAGAAATGATGTCTCCTATCACTTCGGGTACGGCGTGGAGTAGAACATCGGTTACCCTGAAGTCTTCTCAGTATGTGTCCGAACAAAGGGACGGCCATTTCCATCCGATGAGGCTTCTTTGAAAAACGGACAGATTGAAATAAATAAAAAGGGGGGGCCAATTTTCCTTTCAGTGGGTTAAAGTGAGGCAGAATTTGCACAAATAACAGGTGAATGGTAATTCCCCCCCGCAAAAAAACCAAATGTTGGTTTTCACCCCCTGAGTTTCTGGCTGATTGGGGTGCATATCGTTTATCAAATTCTCACTTGGGGTGACCGTGAGAGAATGGGTTCCCAACCCGCCGTTTCAGATCGTAAGCCTCGTGCTGAAGCACGCCTTAGATGCTTTTCATATTTTCACCGTTCCATTTTCAAATCCAAGTTCATCATTCAGTAAAAATGGTCTTGCTAAAAGAGGAGTGGCTGACAGACTTCCCCAGATCTGCCACATTGGAGAGGTCCCTGATGAGTCCTATCGGCGATTGAGTCCTTTATAGGAGGAGTAATAATTTCTCGTCACATTTGGAAGACCCATCACCCTCTTTTCTGTAGAGAGGAGACCGAACTTCAAATTGTTACTCAAGATCAAAGACTACCTGAGTGGATTTTGTTACCGAAAATTTCATTCTTGGAAGTGTCAAGTTTGCTGCTGACAATTTTTGCTTGGGATTAATCAAAACCGCATCTAGATTTTATCAGAGATCTGCGGAGTCTTCGCTGTACAGTTGTCCCCTCAGAAAAAGACCTCCACAAGGCAATACAGAATTCAGTAATAATAATCACAATGATATTTAAGCGCTTACTGTGTGCCAAGCATTGCTCTCAGCGCTGGTGTGGAGACAAGGCGATGAGGTTGTCCCACGTGGGGCTCACGGTCTTCATCCCCTTTTTACAGATGAGACAACTGAGGCACAGAGAAGTGAAGTGACCTGCCCAACGTCACACAGCAGACAAATGGCGGGGCCGGGATTAGAACTCACGCCCTCGGACTCTTGCCACTAGGCCACGCTGCTTCTCAGCTCTGGACGACACACTGATCGTTTAGAGAATACACGGGCTCACCGCTCCAGCGTTCTCCACTCCGAGGCGCATATTCTCTGTATAAATGCTCCAATACGAATTTTCCAATTTCAGAAGGAGGGCTAGTTGTTCATTTCTAATGTTAGGACTACAATTCATCCCTTGCTACAGATCAGTAGCGTTTATCGAGGGCTTACCCTGAGCAGAGAACTGTACGATTCACTCGAGAGAGAATAATAAAGCTAACGGACGAATGATCCTGGCCTAAAAGAGACAGATGGGGAGAAAATAGAGTGGGGGGATGAAAGAATAGTCAAAAGAGGCCTCCCGGAGGAGATGAAATTTCAGAGGGGCTTGAAGAGGGGGAGAGCAGTGATGTGAAGGGAAGGGAGTTCTGGGGGTTTGGGAATTGGTCTTTTTTAACGGTATTGGTTGAGTCCACGCTTCACTCTCCTGCCCGGATCATTTTTCTACAGAAACGCTCAGGACACATCGCCCTTCTCCTCAAAAACCTCCAGTCGTCGCCCGTCCACCTCTGCATTAGATAAAAATTCCTCACCATTGCCTTTAAAACACCCCAACCGATACCATTAAAAAAGATTATGAAGAGAGCCAGAACTGGGGTAGATACAACATAATCAGGACAGATAGAGTCATTCATTTTGTTAATGAATTGTACATCGCCTCGATTCTATTTAGTTGCCATTGTTTTTACGAGATGTTCTTCCCCTCGACGCTGTTTATTGCCATCGTTCTCGTCCGTCCGTCTCCCCCGATTAGACTGTAAGCCCGTCAAACGGCAGGGACTGTCTCTATCTGTTGCCGACTTGTTCATTCCAAGCGCTTAGTCCAGTGCTCTGCACAGAGTAAGCGCTCAATAAATACTATTGAATGAATGAATAGTATTTATTGAGGGCTTACTCTGTGCAGAGCACTGGACTAAGCGAGTCCCCAATCAAGCAGGTAGGAGGGAGAACAGGTATCCTCATTTCGCAGTTGAGGCACTGAGGCACGGACAAGTTAGGTGGCTCTCCCTTCCCCTCCCCTCAGCGCTGTGCTCGTCTGCTCATTTGTATATATTTTTATTGCCCTATTTATTTTGTTAACGAGATGTACGTCCCCTTGATTCTATTTATTGCTACTGTTTTTGTCCGTCTTTCTCCCCCGATTAGACTGTAAGCCTGTCAATGGGCAGGGATTGTCTCTATCTGTTGCCAAATTGTACTTTCCAAGCGCTTAGTACAGCGCTCTGCACATAGTAAGCGCTCATTAAATACTATTGAATGAATGACTTGCCCAAGGTCACCCAGCACATTACTAAAATCCACCTTTTCCTCTCCATCCTGCTTCCACATCAATACACTCATCCTGTCCCGCTCGGATGACTGCATCAGCCTCCTCGCTGACCGCCCGCCCTCCCGCCTCTCCCCGCTCCAGTCCATGCTTCGGATCCTTTTTCCACAAAAACATTCAAGACAGGTCACCCCGCTCCTCAAAAGACTCCAGCGGTCGCCCATCCGCCTCCTCGTCGAAGGAAACTCCTCGCCGTTGGCCTTAAAGCAGTCCCCCGCCTTGTTGCCTCCTATCTCACCTGGCTCCTCTCCCTCTACGACCCAGCCCGCTTCGCTCCTCTAACGCCAACCTCCTCGCTGGGCCTCCGTCTCACCGCCGAGCCCTCGTCCACGTCCCGCCTCCGGCCCGGATCGCCCTCCCTCCTCAAATCTGACAGACGATAACTCTCCCCCCGTCCAAAGCCTTAATCGGGAGGCCTTCCCTGATTAGACGCTCCCCTTTTCCTCTTCTCCCACTCCCTTCTGCGTCGCCCCGACTTGCTCCTCTGTTCTTCCCCCTTCCCGGCCCCACAGCGTTTTTGTTACATACCCGTCATTTTTTTTTATATATATTAATGTCTGTCTCCACCCTTCCAGACTGTAAACTCGTCGTGGGCAGGGAAAGCGTCTATTTCCTGTTGTACTGCCCTCTCCCAAGCGCTTAGTACGGTGCTCTGCACAGAGGAAGCGCTCGACAAATCCGATCGAGCGAACGCGTGAATCGACGACTACCGTAGACCGACTGAATGACGGGCTCTGTGGAGGGAGAATCAGCGAGACGGGTCGACGGACTGAATATAGAGGTTGAATGAGATGGAGGAGCCAAGGACGATGCCGAGGTCAAGGACTCGAGAGACGGGGAGGGCGGAGGTGTTGACGTCCGTGACGACATTAGCGTCCGTCTTCCCCTCCAGACCGTCAGCTCGTTCTGAGCGGAGAACGTCTACGAACTCTGTTATATCGTCCTCTCGCGAGCGCTTCAGCCAGTGCCCCGCGCAGAGTGAGCACCCAATAAATACGAGTGCAAGCGCTTAATAAATGCCACAGAGCAAGCCGATAAGCGCACTCGCCCAAGGTCCCACGGCACACGGGTGGCAGAGGTGGGATTAAAACGCAGGTCTTTCGGTTTCCAGGCCCGTGCTATTCCCCCTAGGCCACTCTGCTTCCCATTTGGCCGGCGAAGCCGAAACCGATCCTGGTCCTTAGGTTTAGTTGTGTCTTCGGCTGATCCAGCACCTCCTCCAAGACCTCAGTTTGCGCCTGTTGCTCTCTGCCATCCCTTTGCGGATCCCAATCCCCCCCGGCTAAAGCCTCTTCCCTTTACTCCGGGTGTCACCGATCGCCTACCCGTGCCGGAGACGGTCTGGCCAATCCTCCCCCGGGATGTTCTGGGGGTCCCTCTTCCTGTCTCAGAGGTGACCCGATGAACATACTGAACTGCGGAGCCCTTTCGAAAGCCCCTGCGAGTGCCCAAATCGAATGCCCAAAATCTGTATATTCCTTCATTCAATCGTATTTTTTGAGCAGTTACTGGGTGAAGAGCACTTTACTCAGAGCTTGGGAGAGTACAAGCTTACTAAGAGCTTGGGAGAGAGGCAGCGTGGCTCAGCGGAAAGAGCCCGGGCTCGGGAGTCCCAATCCCGGCTCTGCCGCTCGTCTGCTGGGTGACCTTGGACAAGCCACTTCACTTCTCCGGGCCTCAGTTCCCTCATCTGCAAAACGGGGATGAAGCCTATGAGCACCACCTGGGACAACCCGATGACCTCGTATCTAGCCCAGCGTTTAGAACGGTGCTCGGCACGAGAAGCAGCGTGGCTCAGTGGAAAGAGCCCGGGCTTGGGAGTCCGAGGTCATGGGTTTGAATCCCGGCTCTGCCACTTGTCGGCTGTGTGACTGTGGGCGAGTCACTTAATTTCTCTGTGCCTCAGTGACCTCATCTGTAAAATGGGGATTAAGACTGTGAGCCTCACGTGGGACAACCTGATTACCCTGTATCTCCCCCAGCGCTTAGAACAGTGCTCTGCACATAGTAAGCGCTTAACAAATACCGACTTTATTATTATTATTATTATTACATAGGAAATGCTCAACAACCATAATTATTATTATTCTCCCTCAACCCACTGTCTTTGTACTAGTAGAAATCTACTTCAACCACTTACCTCGGGGAGCCAGGAACACTTTCCATCAAAAGCGTAGGAGGCTCTCCTCTTGGACCTCTCGTGGGGTTTATTCAATTTGTTGTTCTGATTATTCCTCGTTGCTAAGGTCAAAACCGCCCAGGCTACTTAACAGACACCCTTTAGGCTGCCGCCGAGGCCTGTTCCCCGACTTCCCCGACCCATTCCTCCCGTGCCAGCCTCGGAAATGATCACAAGCGGAAAGGAGGCCTTTTTCCTCTCCCTTTTCTGTTTTTTCTTCCTTCAGGTCGAGCGATCTTCAGGAACGCTTCTCACCTGGCCGGAAGGAGGAGCGGAAGGGAAGCGTTACGGCCGGCAGCCGAGCCCCAACGCTCTCCCGTACGCCCTCATCGCCGTCAGCGGGTTTGAACCACCCTTGCCCATTCAACCGACCCTTATTCACGGTAGCCTCCATGAGAAGAATATTAACCTCCCTGCTCCGCCGCTTGCCAGCTGGGTGACTTTGGGCAAGTCGCTTAACTTCTCTGTGCCTCAGTGACCTCATCTGTCACATGGAGATTAAAAACTGTGAGCCCCACAGGGGACAACCTGATCACCTTGTATCCCCGCCCCCAGCACTTAGAACAGTACTTTGCACATAGTAAGCGCTGAAAAAATACCAACATTACGGAGAAGCAGCATGGCTCAGTGGCAAGAGCCCAGGCTTGGGAGTCGGAGGTCACGGGTTCGAAACCCGGCTCCACCGCTTGGCAGCTGGGTGACCCCGGGCAAGTCACTTCTCTTCTCTGGGCCTCAGTGACCTCATCTGGCAAATGGGGATGAAGACTGTGAGCCCCACGTGGGACAACCGGATTACCCTGCTTCTCCCCCAGCGCTTAGAACGGTGCTCGGCACGTAGTGAGCGCTTAACAAATACCAACATCATTATTATTATTAGCAGGGTAAGGAAATGAGGGTGCTCATTCACGGCACTTGTTCCATTTCTTCAATTAAGTGTGATTAAGGCCTAAAGTGATGCACCCAATCACTTCTCACTTCATCAGCTCGCCAAAGTGCCTTGTACAGTCCTTGGCATCATGGTGAGCACTCAGTAATCGTAATAACGTTAGTATCTGTTAATCGCTTACTATGTGCAGAGCGCCGTCCTGAGCGCTGGGGGAGATACAGGGTCATCGGGTTGTCCCACGTGGGGCTCACAGCCTTCATCCCCATTTTCCAGATGAGGTACTGAGGGACAGAGAAGTGAAGTGACAGAAGTGAAGTGACTTGCCCACAGTTACACAAGAGGCAGAGCCGGAATTCGAACCCATGCCCTCTGACTCCCAAGCCCGGGCTCTTTCCACTGAGCCACGCAGTAAATACCGTTTATTGATGGATTCAGCAGCTGAAGTTAAGCGGCATTTTACAGAGCGGGCTGTTGACCCCTTTTATGCCGGGTGGCTATAAAGAAGCAGTGTGGCTCAGTGGCAAGAGCCCGGGCTTGGGAGTCAGAGGTCATGGGTTCGAATCCCACCTCTGCCACTAGTCAGCTGGGTGACTGCGGGCAAGTCGCTTCACTTCTCTGGGCCTCAGTTACCTCACCTATAAAACGGGGATTAACCGTGAGCCTCACGGGGGACGACCTGATGACCCCGTATCTCCCCTAGCGCTTAGAAGGGCGCTCTGCACATAGTAAGCGCTTAACAGATACCAACATTATTATTAAAGCAGATCACTTAAGCTCTCGATAGTGGTGACTGAGGCACAGAGAAGTACAACGACTTGCCCGAGGTCACACAGCAGACACACGGCAGCGTGGGGAATGGAACCCAAGTCCTTCTGATTTCCAGGACCGCGCCCTATCCACGAACTCACGCTGCTTCATTCATTCAATAGTATTTATTGAGCGCTTACTATGTGCAGAGCACTGTACTAAACACTCGGAATGTACAATTCGGCAACAAGAAGGATAATAGCCCCGTGGTATTGCCGGGACATCCATCCTGAAGAGGAGGATGAGAGAAATAAGCCTCTCCGACTGTTTGACGAGGGCGGAAACGGCGAGCATTGGCAGTGGGTTGCGGAAGGCCGGTCCGGAGATCCGAGGGATGCACGCGACGGAGAGATTCCCAGAGCCCTGATGCGAAGGACGGAGTTTATCAGAGCAGCACGCCTGCGGGAGGTTTAAAGGAAGGGATGAAGCACAGAAGCAATGTTTTTTAAGGACAAATACCTTTTTTTTCAAGGAAACAAATGCTAGAAGCGGAAGACAAGAGCAGAGCCAAGTGGCTGAGAGGGGAGGCCCCGCAACAGGACGTCTTAAAGTGTACACGGAGAAGAAAGGGAGAGAGGGCGATGATGGAAAGCCCCCGGAGAGCGATTGGAAGGAAGTCCGGGTTACCATCGCCGATTATTTTAAAGAGCCTTTTAAGAAAGAGGGGCAAGGGCCTGAGAATCCATTCCGACAACGTCGATCTGCCAGTTGAACAGAAGAAGAGACTTCAGAAAGGAAGGTGGCTGAGTCAACCCGAGAAGCCGAGTGGCCTCGCGGAAAGAGCCCGGGCCTGGGAGTCAGAGGACCTGGCTTCTCATCCCGGATCCGCCCCTTGTCCGCTGGGTGACGTTGGGAGAGTCACTTAACGTCGCCGTGCCTCGGTTCCCTCTAAAATGGGGATTAAGACGGCGAGCCCCATGTGGGACAACCTGATTATCTCCCCCAGTGCTTAGAACGGTGCTCGGCACATTGTAAGGGCTCAACAAATACCAGCATCGTCATTATGAACTACTAATTCTCTTGTACTCTCCCGAGCACTTAGCACAGTGCTCTGCACAAGGTAGGTGCCCAGCAAATACCTCGGATTGATTGATGCTGGCCCTCTAGTATGACTCCAGGTAGAGCCTCAGAACATTTCATTCATTTATTCATTCAGTCGTATTTATTGAGCACTTACTGTATGCAGAGCACTGGACTAAATGCCGGGAAAGTACAATTCGGCAACAAATAAAAACGATCCCTACCCAACTGGAGATCCCCCTGGGCCTCTTATTGCTTCCTTTTAGCTTCCTCCCACGGGACGGGTTAAGAAGCTCGTACAAAAAAATGTACGTTTCATTTCAAAGTTCACTAGAAACCCATCTCGGCCACTGGTAATTTTGACCTACCACCACATGCTGAATGAGTCACGTTCAATCTGCTTACCGCTAAAATGATTGATTTCTGAGCTTTATTTCATCTCTTCCTTGTGATTTCTCCCGAGAGGTTGACTCAACTGAGGTAACTTCTGAATCAGGAATACTGGAATTGGCGGTTTCTTTGCGCGTGGGGATGTGTGTATTTTCCTGCCTGTCCATCTCTGCCTTTCTATCTCACTTTCAGTTTTTCTGTGATAGACGCGCTTTAGCGTCTTTAAAAATGTTTCAAAGGCTAGATTTTTCTTCTTCTCTCTCTTAATTGGGAGAGTCACGGAACCAGCAGGAGAAACCTTACCTTTCCAGTATTCTTAAAGCTCATCCTCCCAGCTCTTTCTTAGATCGAGAGTCGAATGCTGAAGTCATCTTTACTGTCATCCTCATTTTTTTACGGTTTTGTTCACTTCTCCTCATCTGTCCCTCACCCACCTTTTTGACCCTTTATTCTTAAGAGTTTGATCCCTTGACTCTGAGCCCCATATAGAACAGGGACTATATCCCATCTCACGTTCTAGACGAGTTTCCTATCCCCCGCGAGTTTACGGCCCAGAGGCACCCAATCCCCAACGAAGCACGGAGGGAGCGTCAATTTGGGCAGATCGACAGGAAACAAGGCAAGACTTTTCTTGACCTCTGATAAACGTCAACAACTCTGACCTTAGGCAGCTGAAGGGAGGAGAAATTGGCCAGGCCCCTAATAAGCCGATCCGCCGGTGGTATTTCTCGAGAGCTGACTCTGTGCGGGAACTTGGGGGATCTTTGAGGAAGAGAGGGGAGTTTTAGAAGGTTCTACGACAGGATCGCACATCGGGGAAGCAGCGTGGCTCTGTGGGTAGAGCCCGGGCTGGGGAGTCGGAGGACGGGGGTTCTCGTCCCGCCTCCGCCGCTCCTCTGCCGTGTGACCTCGGGCAAGTCACTTCTCTGTGCCTCGGTTACCTCGTCTATAAAAAGGGGATTAAGAGCGTGAGCACCATGTATCTCCGGCGAGGGCTTAGAACGGTGCTTGGCACATAGTAAGCGCTTAACAAATACCATGTGGGCCTCATCTGTCAAGCGGGGAGCGAGTTTGAGAACCCCACGTGGAACGGGGACTGGGCCCCCCCCCCATTTGCTTGTGTCCACCCGGCGCTTACAACAGTGCCTGGCCTAAGCGCTTAACGAACAGTAGAATCACCATTATTATTAGGCTACGACACATCGATCAGGTCATCGGAAAAGCCGTTTGTTCATTTGGCTCCTGAAGGATCGTCAGCACGGTTGGAATGTGGAGGTGGCCCAGTCATCCATCGCGGGGGGCGGGCGGCGGGGAAGGGGGAGGTGGGACCGTTCTCCTGAGCGGACCCCACGGCGGAAGCAGGAGGCCCGGGGCCGGGTAGCGGTGTCTGTCCGGGAACGTCTACGGACAAAAGGTCTGGGGACCCGGGCGACGTTTAGGCGGCGGAGAAACGCTGCCGTCCGTTGAGGACTAGTTCATATTTGATTTTAAATCCCACGGACCACGCCACAAGATATCTAGCGTGTCAGCTTTTAAACGCCCCCGCCGATTCCGTTCCCAAGATCTTCACGTTGCCACATCGTCCGGTTTTGGTGTTTTTTTCCACATCCACAATTTCACCTTCCGTTCCAGCTTCCTCACTTGGACAGAAACAGAAGAAGTCGCGAGGTGCTGCTTTTCAAGTCATAAAAAGAATAGAGCCATTTCACCTATTTTACCTATCGCTGCGGCCTCCACGCGAAGCAGCGCGGCTCAGTGGAGAGAGCCGGGGCTTGGGAGTCAGAGGTCATGGGTTCGAATCCCGGACCCTCGTCAGCTGGGTGACTGGGGGCAAGTCACTTAACTTCTCTGTGCCTCAGTTCCCTCATCTGTAAAATGGGGATGAAGACTATGAGCCTCATGTGGGACAATCTGATTACCCTGTATCTACCCAGCGCTTAGAACAGTGCTCGGCACATAGTAAGAGCTTAACAAATACCAAATACCAACATCATCGTCACACTGATGCCATTTCCCCGCGGGTCAAAGACAACAGCAGATTTCCTTGTCGGTCAATACATCTATCGACAGCATTTATTAAGCACCTACTACGTGCAGAGCACTGTGCTAGGTGCTGGGAGAATACAACTGAATCGGTGGGCACGATCCCAGCCCTCAAGAAGTTTGTAATCTAAGAGGGGGGATGGCCGGCCAATGAATTACAAATAAGAAGGAAGAAAAGGGAATGTGACTGTGGGCGAGTCACTTCATTTCTCTGTGCCTCAGTTCCCTCATCTGTAAAATGGGGGATGAAGACTGAGAGCCGCATATGGGACAACCTGATGACCCTGTATCTCCCCCAGTGCTTAGAACAGTGCTCTGCACATAGTAATCGCTTAACAAATACCAACATTATTATTATTATTATTATTATTCTAGACCATCAGCTCACTGTGGGCAGGGAATATGTCTACCAACTCTGCTGCGGTGTATGCTCCCAGTGCTTAATACGGTGCTTTGCACACAATAAACAATCCACAAATAGCACTGACTGACCGATATGAGGATGAGACAGTGCTCAACCAACAGGGCATATCAGCACTTTCTCCTTTCCACGCTGGCAGGATTTTCAGGGAGGGGTCAGCGCCCCCAAAATGTGGGTTCCGGGAAAGAAAGAAAGGGAGGAGAGGGAGGGAAATACACTCAAGACACAGAAGGAGAGAGATCAAGGCTTTAATTGATCCATCAGTGATATTTCTTGAGCCCGTAACAATAATAATAATAATAATGATAATGTTGGTGTTTGTTAAGCGCTTACTATGTGCCGAGCCCCGTTCTAAGCACTGGGAGAGAAACAGGGTCATCAGGTTGTCCCACGGGAGGCTCCCAGTCTTCATCCCCATTTTCCAGATGAAGGAACTGAGTCCAGAGAAGTGAAGTGACTTGCCAACGGTCACCCAGCTGCCAAGTGGCAGAGCGGGGATTCGAACCCATGACCTCGGACTCCCAAACGCAGGCTCTTTCCACGGAGCCACACTGCTTCTAATGAGTGCAGAGCACTGTACTAAGCATTTGGGAGAGTATAATGTAATAGATCCTATTCCGGCTCTGAAGGATGACGATGGTATTGGTTAGGTGCTTACTATGTGCCAGACACTGCACTGAGCATCGGCGAGGATACCAGCAGATCGAGCAGGACGCAGTCCCTGTCCCCCCCGGGGGGGCTCGCAGTCTCAATATCCACTTTACAGTTGAGGTGACTGAGGCACGGAGAAGAGAAATGACTACTCCGAGGTCCCACAGCAGGCAAGTGGTGGAGCCGGGATTAGGACCCGTGACCTTTCATTCATTCAATAGTATTTATTGAGCGCTTACTATGTGCAGAGCACTGTACTAAGCGCTTGGGATGAACAAGTCGGCAACAGATAGAGACAGTCCCTGCCGTTTGACGGGCTTACGGTCTAATCGGGGGAGACGGACGGACGAGAACGATGGCACTAAACAGCGTCAAGGGGAAGAACATCTCGTAAAAACAATGGCGACTAAATAGAATCAAGGCGATGTACAATTCATTAACAAAATAAATAGGGTAACGAAAATATATACAGTCGAGCGGACGGGTACAGTGCTGTGGGGATGGGAAGGGAGAGGTGGAGGAGCAGAGGGAAAAGGGGAAAATGAGGCTTTAGCTGCGGAGAGGTAAAGTGGGGATGGCAGAGGGAGTAGAGGGGGAAGAGGAGCTCAGTCTGGGAAGGCCTCTTGGAGGAGGTGATTTTTAAGTAAGGTTTTGAAGAGGGAAAGAGAATCAGTCTGGCGGAGGTGAGGAGGGAGGGCGTTCCGGGACCGCGGGAGGACGCGACCCAGGGGTCGACGGCGGGATGGGCGAGACCGAGGGACGGCGAGGAGGTGGGCGGCGGAGGAGCGGAGCGTGCGGGGTGGGCGGTAGAAAGAGAGAAGGGAGGAGATGTAGGAAGGGGCAAGGTGATGGAGAGCCTTGAAGCCTAGAGTGAGGACCTCTGACTCCCGTGCTCCGTCCGCTATAACCGTGGTATCTGTTAAGCGTCAAACAGTGTTCTAAGCGCTGGGGTGGACAGAGGGTAATCAGGTGTCCCACGTGGGGCTCACACATTTAATCCCCATTTGCCGGACGAGGTCGCTGAGGCCCGGAGAAGCTAAGTGACTTGCCCGAGGTCGCCCAGCAGAGAAATGGCGGAGGCGGAATTAGAACCCACGTCCTCTGACTCCCAAGCCCCGGCTCTTTCCACTAAGCCACGCTGCTTCTCTGTCACGTGGCTTCCTCCTAGCCGTGCCGCCCTTCTCCTCTCTCCCTGGCCGAGGTCTGGGTCCGGCCCGAGTCCAGACCCCCGAGGTTGGAGAAGAAGTGGTCAGAGGTGGTTGGGGATCGGTCGCCATACACACTGGAACTTCTTGCTCCCCCCTACCCCTTCCCTCCCGAGACGGCCGAGGAGGGAGACGGGCCCAGTGGGCACGAGTTAGGGGCACAGGGAACCGGACCCGGCTACCCCCGGGGGGGCAACCGCAGGCGAGTGGGAAGGGGGGTTCGGAGCCGTCAGCGTTCCCACGATAGAGGGGCAGCGTCCGGTCGCATTCACCGAGCACCTACCGGAGGCAGAGCTCGGTACGAAGCGCTTGGGAAAGTACAATCTAACGGACCCATTCCCTTCCCGCAACGGGCTTACGGGGTCGAGGGGGAGGCGGGCGTTAATATGAAGAAATCCAATCACAGCGACGGACGCAAAGGCTGGGCCCGGGGATGAGGAAAGAGCGCAAGACGAGGCGACGCAGAAGGGAGTGGGAGGAGAGGAGGGCTCAGTCGGGGAAGGCCTCTTGGAGGAGACGGGCCTTCGACAAGGCTTCGAAGGCGGGGACGGCCATCGTCTGTCGGATAGGAGGAGGGAGGACGCGGGCGAGGGGTTGACGGCGAGATAGAAGAGAAGTTTGGCATTAGAGGGGAATGCTGACTGATCTCAGTCTACCCCTTTCCTATACCCCTTATCCTCCCCCCGAGCCCCTCCCAGGTCCTAGGCGGGAGGGCCCTCTAACAACAGAAGGAGCCGACTCGCCAAACGCACTTAGGTGGGGGGGCCCACAGCGACCCGAGAACGGCGGATGGTGAGTCAGGCGGTCTGGAAGGGGGGCTCTCCCCGAGAGTCTCTCTCTCTCTCTCCATCCCAACTGCTGTCACGCGGATTCAAGCGCTTATCCCATCCCGGCCTTCACCTCATCTTCCTCCTCGCTGACCTTCCTGCCCCTTATCTCTCCCCGCTCCATACTTCACTCTACTGCCCGGATCGTTTTTCCAAAAAAAAACAACCATTCATATTCCACCTTTTCCCTCCTCCTCCCAAACCTCCGGTGGCCACACTGCGTTGAACAGAAACTCCTTACCGTTGGCTTTAAGGCACTCCGCGACCTCGTCCCGTCCTACCTTACCTCGCTGCTCTCCCAGCTTCCCTAATGCCAACCTACTCGCTGCGCCTCGATCTCACCTATCCCCTCGCCGACCCCTTGCCCCCATCCTGCCTTTGGCCTGGAACTTCGTTGCGGGAATGTGCCCGTTTATCGATCGGCACTCTCTCCACCTTCGAAGCCTCAGAGAGGGCTTCCCCGGCTAAGCCGTCCTTTCCTCTACTCCCTCTCCCTCCCGCATCATCCTCGAACTTGGATCCGTACCCTCTACCCAGCCCCACGGCACTCACGTGCAGATCCAAAATTTATTTCGACGTCTGTTTCCCCCACTAGACCGTAAGCCCACCGGGAGCCGGGGATCTTCCTACCCACTCTGTTATATCGAACTCTCCCGAGCGTTTAGTACAGTGTTCCGCACCCAGTAAGGGCTCAACGAATAATCGTCGTCAAGATGCCTTCCTGCCCTGACGCTCGGCGCCTGGGTCGCTGCCCCGCGGAAAAGGAGGGGGTCCCTGTGACCCCCGCTGATCTTACGGGTGTCGCAGCCGCTTCTGACTTCTGCTTTTGAACCCTAGCTTGAGGCGGGTGAATTTCCACATCTCCTCCTCCGAGCCATTCATATCCCTCCGAATAAACGGCATCGGATTCTCATTCTGCCGTCACCGAGAGCGAGAAAGTGTTTTCTCCCTCCCTCGCGTTCCTCGGATCTCAGTTGAGACTTATGCGGAATGCGGAATGAGGCCGGGGCAGACGGCTTTCTATTTGCATATTTTACATGCATTTTATTTTATTTGAATTCACCTAGCCGATTCAAATTTAACCCAAAGGGACCCGCCAGTCTCTTGACAGGGCCCTCCGGTCATTTCTAGCCTAAAGAAATAGCCAGGGCCAACTGCAGTCCTTTGTCCGCTTCTGATTCCCTGGCTCTGGGCCTCGCTGCAGCATAAAATTAGCCTGCTACGGCAGCGTTACGTTTTCTCTAAAGGAAATAAACCGACTCACAGGTTCTGGATCAACCTCTTCTCTTCTGAATGGGTGCCCGCACACCCACGGCAAGTGGGTGGGAAGCGTTTTCTTCGCGTGCTTCCTGAGAAATGGCAGAGCAGCTGGGAGGGGCGGCACTTAGGGTTTTTCAGCTGGAGCTGTTACTAAATGTCTTGGGCACGGCAAGGGGATACGTGGGCTTGGGGGATTCTCCTAGAACAATAGACTTCCCCAGGGATGTGCCACGTGGAGCTGAAATTTCCTCCAGAAGCAGTGGAATTGTTTTCCAGTCCGTCAGTCGCATTTATTGAGGACTTACTGCAGGCAGAGCGCTGTGCTGAGCACTTGGGAGAGGACCTTCCCTCTTCTCTCACTCCCTTCTGCATCGCCCTGACTTGCACCCTTTATTCATCCCCCTTCCCAGCCCCTCTCCACTTATGTCCCTACCTCTCATTTATTTATTTCTATTATTGTCGATCTCCTCCTTGTCCTCTCCCAAGGGCTCACTACGGTGCTCTGCACACAGTGAGCGCTCAATAAATACGACCAAACTGAAGGAGGACAGCGCTTTGCACACAGTAAGCGCTCAATCGATAGGGTTGAATAAATGAATATAAAACTATAACAGATACATTCGCTGCCCGCAGCGAACTCAGAGTCTATTTAGTGCTAACTTGTGGCCGCTATCCGGTCCTGGTTTAAGGTTTGGATCGGGAAAAGAGCCAGCGAAAAGAACGGCGGACTGCGCTGTACCCATTTCCCGGGTTTTCAATTTGATAAAGGCGACGTGTCTGAGAAATGAGGAAACGTGATGGGCAGGGCTGGATTCCCGCCCCCCGCGGCCTCTCTGGTCCCCCGGTCGCTGTGAGATTCTGGCCAGGAGATGACCATGGCCGTTCCAGTTTTTTTGGGTGGTTGGGGTTTTTTTCGGTTTCTCTTCTCAGGTTGGCTATTGCTCAGAAGGACACGTGATAGCACAGAAAAGATATTCACACATCCGTGAGAGTAGATAAGGGTCATAATTTAGGAGCTCCTGAGCAGCTCAGAGATTTCTGGACCTATGAGAAACAGGTCCCGGGATGAAGAATGTCTGAGGGAAATTCCCTGTGGGCTGGGACAAAGTGTGCTGCATAAAACCCCTCTCCATTCCACAAAGAAGAAGGCTATAGATATTTTCATCATGAAAACCCGGGGCTTGGCGGTTTCTTTCCTTCCATCGGGCAAGTCACTAAACTGCCTCCGCTTCTGTAAAATGAGGATTAAATGACTTCTTACTCTCCTGCTTAGACCGTAAATCCCATACGGGACAGGGACTAGGTGCAACCCGATCTACCAACTCTGTTGTACTGTACTCTTCCAAGCACTCGATACGGTGCTCTTCATAAAATAAGTGCTCAATAATTACCACTGATTGCTTGATTGATTTATCGATCTATCCCAGAGCTTAGCGAGGCTTCCTCCCCATCCAAAGCGCTGCCACGCTGGTCCAAGAGCTTATCGTATTCCGCCTCGACTTTGGCATCGGCCTCCTCGCTGATTTCCCTGCTTCCAGACTCACCCGTCTCCAGCCCTTACTCCTGGATGGTTTTTATAAATAGTCGTTCTGCACATTCCTCAGAACACCCCAAGGGCTGCCCATTCACCTCCGCATCAAACAGAATCTCCTCGCCATCAGATTTAAGGCCCCGGCTCCGATCTCTCCCTCCTACTTAGCCCCGCTCTTCTTTCTCCCACTGCCAACCATCCCACGCTCTTCGCTCGTCTGACACCAACCTACTTCCGGCAACGAGAACTGGTAGGTTAGCGGCCTGAAAAATCCCCGTGATAAATCAAAGAACCCTGCACTGGATACATCTCCACATGCTAGAAAAATACAGTCGAGAGATAGTGTGATAGTGTGTCGAGGGATAGGGATGAATAGTGTGCTTTAGTTCTCCGAATCTAACTTCAAATAAGTGAACGAAATAGTTTACCATCAGCCAGTCGGGAATGTACCTCTCTTATATGCTTTTCCTTATCGTCCTATTTTTAATGCTTTCAAATTCTTTCTGGAAGGGCAAAGTCTCGAAGTGGGTAGCGTGGAAATGCTTTGACGTTTGATCCAAGGAATTCAAAGCACTCCATCCACGTTAAGAATTAAGGTTTCAAAGGGACAATCTAGGCAGAGATGGTTTAGGGAGCCCGTAATGGAACCAAGCTAGCCTCTGCCTGGTGAGAAAAAAATGGCATTTTCTAATCGAGAAATCTGTTAATGTTGCTAACTGTCTATTGAAACCAGTTTATGAAGGATTAACTCGGTATTAAAATGTGCTATTTACTGAGCACTTAATGTGTGCAGAACACCCTACTATGTTCTTGGGGGAATACAATACAATGGCAGTGTGGGAAGGTTCCGAAAGGCAGAAGGTTCCAGAAGGGAGAGGGAGTAAGGGGACAAAAGCATTTAATTAAGGGTTTAACTTCTCTTCGAGGAGATGCGATTTTAACTTCGAAGGTGGAGAGAATGGGGGTCTGTCATATAGGGAGGAGAAGAGAATCCAAGGTTCGTGGGAGGACGGGGAAAGGGGTCAGCAGTGAGAGAGACGAGACAGAGGCCCAGTATCCACGCTGGCACTGGAGGAGCGAAGCACGTAGGCCGGGTTGCAATAGCCCATCGGCAAGGGAAGACGGGAGGGCACAAGCTGATGGGATACTGGAAAGCCGACGGTAAGGAGTTGCCGTTTGATGCTGAGGGAGTTGGGCGACCACTGGAGGTCCTTGAGGAGCGGGGAGGTGTGGAACGAATGTTTTCTGTAGAAAAATCATCCAGGTGGCAGAGTGAAGGACGGACTGGAGAGGGAGAGAGAGGAGGCAGGGAGGTCGGTGAGGAGGCCGAGGCATCAAAGAGGGAGAGGACGAGTGCTGGGATTGATGTGATAGCCATTTGGATGGAGAGGAAAAGATGGATTTTAGCAATGGTGTGGAGCTTGACTGGATCTGGTGCTAGACCGGATATTTGGGTTGAATGAGATGAGGCGAGGACAACTCCAAGGCTTGTGAGATGGGGAGGACAGCGGTATTGTCTACAGTGATGAGAGACACGGGGAGGGCAGGGCTCGGGTAGGAAAATGAGGAGCTCTGTTTTGGGCACGTTGAAATTGAGATGTTGGTGGGCCATCCAGATAGAGATGTCCTGAAGGGAAGAGGAAATACAAACTGCAGCGAGAGAGAGAGGTCAGGACTGGAGGGGTAAATTTGGGAATCAGCCATGTTAAAATGGCATCTGAGGCCGCGCGAGCAGATGAGTTCTCCGAGTGGGTGTCTGTAGATGGAAAATAGAAGGGGACTTGGAACTGAGCCCTGAGGGACCCCCACGGTGAGGCAGAGAAGCCACGAAAGAGACTGAGAAGGAGAGAGGAGGAGAAGCTGAGAGGACAGTGTCAGTGAAACCAAGGTGAGATATTAGAAGAGCATCCGGCACATAATAAGCGCTTAACAGATACCATGATGATTATCATTATAGCGTTTTCAGGAGATGAGAGGTCAAGGAGGATAAGAAATAGACGCCACTGGACTCGGTGAGAAGGGCATTGATCGACCTGGAGGGAGGAGTTTTTGTGGAGGGCCGCTGGGGCAAGGAAGATTGCTGGGGCTCGAGGAAAGAATTGGAGGAGAGAGAATGGATGCGGTGGGTGTAGACAACACGCTAGGGAAGTCTGGAAAGGAAAGGTAGGAGGGAGATGGGGAGATAACTGGAGGGAGAATTTCTTTTTTTTTTAATAGGATAAGAGATACGTGGGTGTATTGGAAAGCACTGGGGAAGGAGGTTTTGGAGAATGAGTGGTTGAATATGGCAGTCGGTTCATTCAGTAGTATTTGCTGAGCGCTTATTCTGGGCAGAGCACTGTACTAAGCGCTTGGAGGTTGCTGAGGGAAGAAGTTAAGTATTGCTATAAGAGGGAAAGGGGGGAGATTTCAAGAGGAGGCAGTTCTCTCGAGAAACTGCCACGAAGGGTGGGACAGCTGAAGAGAGACGGTGCAGGAGGAAGGTGGAATGGGTGAGCACGTGCTGTTCTCCCAACCCGGAGCTCTCCCCGCAACCAAAATCTGCCAAACTGCAGCTCTCCCAGCTTCCTAAAAGCCCACCTCCTCCAGGAAGCCTAGCCCGATTGATTCGCACCAACCCCCTCCTCTACCCTTGAGCATTTTGCTATTTCATTACACGACGTATTCAAACACGGACACAGATGCACCTATATGTGTATATACATACACCTACATGTAGTTTTATTTGCTTGAACATTTGATTATGTAATATTCCTATTTATTTTTAAGTCCGTAAATCTCCCCTCAGATATTTTCAGCTTTTGAAAGCCGGGACTGCGTTTCTCATTCCTGGTTTCCTCTCACAAGCGTTAGGAACTCGGTAGATGTTCATTCAAAAAAACCCCTTATTTCAGTGATTGAAATGGGGAAGGTGTCTGCAGAAGCTGCAATCGATAACACACTTGTTGAATGAAATTCAGTGGGAATGTGTTACCCAAAGAATTTCCTTGCCTGATTTTAGATATGTCTCTAAGCGTTAGTGAAGCCTACGTCTGAATGCCCGAATTTCAACGGCTCGGTCAACATTATGTCCCCTAATCTATGGAATATGAGATGTTCACAATTCTTCGGGTGAGAAGAAAAAAGGAATTGATATGATGACCCGGAAAGAGAACCGTGAACACAGGTGGGAAAATGAAAACTAACTTGAGGAGATTCATTAATGACTTAAATACATCCCTTGTCCTAAAGAAAAAAAAAATTACAGAAAAGCTCCGGGAGCAGCTGGGCTTAGAGAAAATGAGAAAAAGGTACTGACAGTTAATCCTGGGGAGAAAAAAAAAGCTGAAATTTTCATTAAAGCTACTATTCATTCCCTTTTCAAAGAGCGGCTGGCAGTACTAGGGAGCCGAGAGATTCCAGATACAGTTGGATGCATTCTACGGCCCGGTCGAGGGGAAGACGGACAAACGGGCTCGGCGCTGCACTGAGGGAAGGAGATAGACCCTACATTTTGCATTTCGGAGAGCTGAGAAATCCGGCCGATTTAGGCTTCTTTCTATTCATTTTAACCAAGGAGAGGGCGGGCGGGGAGCCCGGAGAGGAAAGAAAGAGCACGGGACTGTACTTGGCAACTGGTAGATTCCATCAAGGTTAGGAGACACGACCCCGGCTCTCAAGGAGCTTCCAACCTGGACTGGGAGACAGACTCGAAACTAATGATCGAAGGGAGACGGAAAAGGGTGATAGATGCCTAAATTCCCGCCTAAGTAAGAGAGGATGTAAGGGATGGAAATGAACGGTTCATAGGACGGCTCCAGGGAGAGTTCGGGAGAGTAGAGACCGATCGGGGAAGGCCTCCCGGAGGAGATGTGTGATCTCAGGTGGAGAGAACCATGGCCCGTTGGATTTGCAGAGGGATGGAATTGTAGGCGGCTGGGCTTCGGGTCTTGAACCCCTGGGTCCTTACTTCATTCCGCGGCCCGGCTCATTATGCTAAAAAGTCGTTCCGTGCAAGTCTCAATCATTAATTGAGCGCTTACTGTGTGCAGAGCACTTTACCAAGGAGCTGGGAGAGCACCATACAATCCTCTCCTTGCCCCCCACCCTCCAGGCACGATCCCCCCCAAACTTGTTTTCTTTTAGTACTTGAGTCAGACGCTGTACTAGACGCCGGGGTAGATATAAGCTAATTAGGATGGACCCAGTCCACCTCCCATATGGGGCTCACGGTCTTAATCCCCATTTTACAGATGAGGCGAACTGAGGTAGAGATAAGTTAAGAGACGCACCCGAGGTCACCAAGCAAACAGGTGGCACAATTAGTAATAATAATAATAATAATTGTGACATCTCTTAAGCGCTTACTAGGTGCCAGTCACTGTACTAAGCGCTCGGGTAGATACAAGGTAAACGGGTTGGACACGGTCCCAGTCCCACACTGGGCTCGCGGTCTTAATCCCCATATTTTTTTACAGGTGAGGGAACCGAGGCCCAGAGAAGTCAAGTCACTTGCCCGAGGTCACACAGCCGGGATTCGAACCCAGGTCCTCCCGACGCCCAGGCCCGCGAGCTATTCCACTAGGCCGTTTCTCGAGGAGCCGGCCCTCAAGGGTTTACGACTAGTCCCCCCACTCCTCGAAAACCACTAGTGGTTGTCCATCTATCTCCACATCAAATGGAAACTCCTCCCCATCAAGGCACTCAATCAGCTCTCGCCCTAAAGCTTAGAACGGTATCTGAGCACTTAGTACAGGACTTAGTGCTTAGTAGAGTGCTTGGCCCATAGTAAGAGCTTAGCAAAAATCATAATTATTTCTATGCTTCTCTCCTACAAGCCCAGTCCACACACTTAGCTCCCCTAACACCATCCTACCTTCTGGACCTCAATCCGGTCGCTCTGTCGACGCCTTGCTTCCAGGAGTAGGGGGGGTCGACAGCTTCGCCGACAGCCAAGGGGTGGAGGAGGATTGGGATGGAGTGGAGGCGGCTGCATTTGGCCAAGGAGATCACTGGCGACCTCTGAGAGGGCGGACTCTGTGAAGCCAAGAGGACGGAAGGCAGATTGGAGGGGGTCAAGGAGAGGAATTTGAGATGGGGGATGGAGACGACTCGCTCAAGGAGTTACCAAGGAGTCTCCAATGCACCAGCCGGCTATTGCCTCGCCTCCCTTCTTCTCTTCCCCTCTAGAAGGTTCCACACTGGTTGTTTACACCTGCTCTCCGCTTCCGTTCACCCCCCGTCTCCTGGACCACCTACGGTCTGCCTTTCGTCGCTTTTGCTCCACCGAGATCGCTCTCCCCGCGGTCGCCGATGACTTCTTTCTCGCCAGGTCCAGCGGGCTCTACTCCATCTAAATCCCCCTCGACTTCTCAGCTGCCTTCGACGCTGTCTCCGAGAACGCTACCCGACGGTGAATTTTCTGGCATGTCAGCCTCCCCGTTCACCTCCTTCCTCTCTAGCCTATCCTTCTCGGTCGTTTTCAGCGGCTCTTCCCCTGCCTCCCACTCCCCGAGTCTGTGGGTTTCTGTCGGGGCTCGGTCCCGGATCCCCTTCTCTTCGGGACGCAGTCCCGAGAGCGTTGAAATCGATCCGTACCGAAGCGCTGGGGTAAAGGAGAGGGATAGGACCTGGGGAGAGGAAAAATGACTTGGGAAAGGCCTCTTGGAGAAGTTCAGATTTCAGAAGGGATTTGAAGACGAGGAGAGCTGTGGACTGAAAAATCTGGAAGGGGAGGGTAACGGCAAGGGAACGGAAGCCGAGGGAAGGCAACGAGGCCCGATGAGTTGGTGAGTTTGAAAATAATAACAAATGATGCTATTCCTTAAGCGCTTACTACACGTCGGGCACTGAACTAAGTCGGGTTGGACACGGTCCCCGTTCCACACAGGGCTCGGTCTCAGGCCCCATTTTCCGGATGAGGGAACCGAGGCACGGGGAAGTGAAGTGAACGGAAGGGAGGACACGTGGCAGAGGTGGGATTTAGAACCCACGACCTCCTGACTCCCAGGTCCGGGCTTTATCCACTCTGCCATGCTGCTTCTCAAAAGAGTGGGGGGGGGTACGGAGCGAGAGTAGAGAGGGTAAGAGAAAGAGAGCCAAAGGGGAGGATTGTGGGGTTGGCACCTGGGACGGGAAAATTCGTCTGAGGAGAAGATTTGGGAGGGAAGACGAGGAGCTCATTTTTAGATGCGCTGAGCTCGCGGGGCCCACGGCCCATCCGGAGGGAGGTATCCTGGGGAGAAGAGGAAATTTGCGATTGCGATGATCGGAGCGTAGGGGCTTAGCGAGATGGAGTTCGGAGTCCCTGGCACAGAGGTGGTAGCCGACAGGCAAGGCTTAATTTCACAGGGGATGTCGGATCATTTTTCGTACAGTATAACGACAATAGCAACGATATCAGCTAAGCGCCTACTCCGTGCCAAGCTCGGAGGCAGATACGATACCATCAGACGCAGCCCAACGTGGGGCTCACGGTCCAAGTGGGTGAGGGAATACGAAGCTGAGGTAAGCGGGAGAGAGAACAGGGGTTTCACAAATGCTCCGCACCCAGGAAGCGCTCGGGAAATACGACCGGGTGAAATGCGATGGGAGGAAATGGGGAAACTGAGGCACAAAGAAGGGAAATGATTGCCCGAGGTCACCCAGCAGGCAGAGGACGGAGTCAGGAGTAGAGTCCGGGCCTTGGGATGCCTTCTCCCATTTATACCCTTTCTGCCAGGCGGTAGTTCAGCATGGTCCTAAATAAAAGCCTCTCTCGGTTTTGGAATTCAAGACTCGCTTCACAGTTACGTAGCACGTTGAAATACAAAAAAACAGTGTAATGCGACACCATCACAGGGTGAAGCCTAGTGGAAAGAGCGGAGGGCTGGGAGTCGGAAGGCCCTGGCTCTTAACTCCGGCTCCACCACCCGTCGGCCGTGTGACCTCGGGCAATTCGCTTACCTTCTCTGGGCCTCAGACACCTCATCTGTAAAACGGGGATTAAGATGGCGAGCCCCGTATGGGACGGGGACTGCGTCCAACCTGATTAACTTGTAGCTACCCCCAGGGTTTAGAACAGTGCTCGACACACAGTGAACACTTAAATACGGAGAAGCGGCGTGGCTCAGTGGAAAGAGCCCGGGCTTGGGAGTCCGAGGTCATGGGTTCAAATGTCGGCTTTGCCACTCATCAGCTGTGTGACTGTGGGCAAGTCACTTAATTTCTCTGTGCTCAGTTACCTCATCTGTAAAATGGGGATGAAGACTGTGAGCCTCACGTGGGACAATCTGATTACCCTGTATACTCCAGCGCTTAGAACAGTGCTCTGCACATAGTAAGTGCTTAACAAATACCAACATTATTAGGAGTAATGAAAACAATAAAACGCTAGCCACCCTAATGTGGCCGTCACTTGTTTCCCATAATTTCTTGTACTAACTGGTTTTACAGTTCACATCACCTCCAATCATGCCCAACCTTCTTTTAATCAGATTTAATATTTTGGTTAAACCCTTAAGGTTTCCGAATCTTTGCCCCCAATACTTTAATGATTATATCTGTTCCTTTCTTCGGGATTCTCTAATTCTTCTAAAATATATACCTTCTAATCAGATTTAATATTTTGGTTAAACCCTTAAGTTTTCCTGAATCTTTGCTCCTAATACTTTAATGATTATAGCTGTTCCTTTCTTCGGGATTCTCTAATTTTTCTAAAATATAAACCTTCTTCTAATCAGATTTAATATTTTGGCTAAACCCTTAAGTTTTCTGAATCTTTGCTCCTAATACTTTAAATGATTATAGCTGTTCCTTTCTTTGGGATTCTCTAATTCTTCTAAAATATAAACGTAGAGCTCAGGTGCTGAAGTACGATGGGGAAATTAGATTTAATTTTTAAAAAATCTCAGTTAGTAGGGGATACTTCTTCAGAGACTTGACCGTTTCTATCCTCTCCCAGGCGTTTCAAACACTGTTCTGTAGACAGTCGATAAATCCCGATTGATTGGCTAGACAAAAAAAGAGTCATAGGATACACCTCTTCTTTACCGTTCATCTTTTTGCTTACCGATCGTCAGATTTTACTTCTTCGTTTATTCCCTCACTCATTTTAGACCTCAAAACCACTGCAAGGTAACCCTCAATGTCTGTTCCTTTTCACGGAATCAGTTGTCGGTGGCTGCCTCGGGTAGCCCGGACCCAAGACAAAATTACGGATCCGTAAATATATCTTTTGTAGGGGCTTCGATTCAACGCACCAGGCGTCCGAATTGGAAATACCGTTCTCAGACCGAGAGGGGCTTTACTGAAAGAGCGACAACTAAAAGACATTTCCAACGAACCATTTATTTTTATCAAACTGTTATTCTCAACAGTCACATAAATTACACAGCATGTTTAAGTCGGGAGATTTCACATGGGAAAAAATGTTTAATTCTCGAAGGCAGGCAAAATGGTACCACACAATATGTACTTGGGGGAGGGGAGGGAGCCTCTAAACAGTCAAATAAAGGAAAGTATTATTTAAAAACAACACAGTAAAAAAGGCGGAACATCTCTTCCCCATTTCATCCAGTGCTCCAACCGAACGCGTTTAATGTTCTCCCGTCACCGAGACAGCGGTATCTCGCGAGCTACAACCGGACGCATTGAAGGTTCTCCCGTCGTCGAGACGGCGGTATCTCGAGGGCTACGTTTTACGGTGGTTAGGCAGGATGGAAAATGAAATAAGTCTCATTAATACACACAGCTGCCCTTGGAATTTCAATCCGTTCTTTACCTTCATTAACTTAAAATTCACAAAGTGCACAATTCAGATATGTCAAAAACCGAATACGCTAGTCTACCGGCAGTTGCCCATGCGGAATACTTAGTGGTCTATGAGAACGAATTAGGTTATTTCCCCCAAAACTGTATAAGAAAAGCCACTGTAAAACATCTAATTTCCAAGGTTATGCTAGTAGTTCTCTTGTAAACCGAACAGTAGAAAAAACATGGATCAATTAGGTAGGGTAAAGGAAAAAAAACAAAATCCGAAACACTAGAAGTTACCAAACGTTTTCAAGGAACAAGCATCACAACAGACATCTGCATTCAGTTTTGTAGTGTTTACCAAGATAATCGATTTATTCCAGCCAATCCACTTCATCGAACTCCGAATCATCTTCGGAGTCGCTATATTCCACGGCGATGCGGCGAGACAGGATGGTGGCGACGTCGTTTTCGATACGCTCGTGTTTGGCCTCCTGTTCCCGCTGCTCCTCGACTTTCCGTAGCTGAATACCTGAGGGAGAACGACAAAGCCAAATCTCTTGAGTATCGTAAACGGGAAAGAGTACGCTTCGCCTCTTCGACCAAAACGGGTCCCGGGGAAGGTGAAGGGCAAGCAAATAAGGGGTCTGATCCCACGAGGGCGTTTCAGATAAATACGTCGCTCCTCTTGTTGCCGGGAGATCTTGCGACCCTAAGCTCGTTGTGGGCCGGGAAAAGGTCCGGAAGTGTTCTACTGTACCCTCTCACCCTCTCACAGGTGCTGGCGACAGTGCTCTGCACACGGTGAGCGCTCGATAAACGCGACTGACTGACGTGAACGGCCCGCTGAGCTCAATGTGTCTTAAAATGGAGCTCCCCATCGTCCCTCCCAAATCTTTCCCAGGCTAGAAGCTCGATATGGGCGGGGAACGTGTCTGCTGATTCTGTTGTACGGTTTTCTCCCGAGGGCCCGGTACGGTGTTCCACACCTAGGAAGCGCTCAAAAAGTACCAGTGACTGACTGATCGATCTCTCCCACCTAATCTTCCCGTGACAGACGACAAAAGGAGAAGCCGGACCGCAGTACATGATTTCCTTAGGCATTCTAGCCCGTGACTTTCCAGGAGGGATCTTAACGGCCCAAGGGTTTACGACCCTCCTCCTCAGCTCCTACCGAGGGAATAATGTCCTTCCCCGGCCCCCTAATACGATCCGCTCGTGGGGTTTGACAAAAGAGGATTTTGATTTTTCTTCCTTGTAGGTTTCCCAGGAGACGTCCCGGCACGCTGGCCTGTCACCGGACATTATGCAACCTCAACTGCTGGCAGTGGTCAGAGGATTCAAAATGGATGGTCTCTCGGTAGAGGCGTGAAATTTTTAGTGTTCTCTTTTTACCGGGAACGCCACCCCCGACCTTTCAAACTACGCTCGGACGTAAACACGAGAGGACGAGTGGGAAAGATCTGCCGCCGGGGCGAAGACGAGTTCCACGCGGAACATCAAGCGGCATCGGAGGGAGTTCCTGGCCCGAGGTGATCCCGTAGGACACAGCCCACCCGGACCCCCCGAACGCTTCCGCCGAACGGCTCCCGAAGCGACGGAGGACGGTACCTTTGCGGATGGCTTCCAGGAGGACGCTCCTGGCGTCGCTGATGACCGGCAGGGTCGACGGATGGCGCTTGGTCTCGGGAGCGGGGACGATTTGGGACGGGGGAGACGGAGGCAATAATGGCGCGTGAGCGCCGGGCCCGGTGGACGGAGGAGGGTGGAGGGCAGCGGGGGGATGGGAGAGGGCCGCGACGGTGACGGGGGACGACGGCCGGATGCCGGGAGGGGGGAGAGGAGGAGGCGGTGGAGGCGGGGGGAGCCCCGGAACCTCCCCCTGGGGAAGCGGATGAACCGGGACAGTCTCGCCCACTTGGGCGGCTCTAGCGACGGGCGGGGAGGGCTGGATCAGAGGGGGTGCGACGGGAGGCGGAGCTGGGTGCAGGACCCCGGGGGCGATCTGGAGAGGGGCCGGGGGCGGAGGGACGGCCGGGGCCTGCAGGGCGGCGGGCGGGGGCGGGGGCGGGACGGGCGGCGGGGGAGTCGAGGTCATGGAAGATCGCAGCGAGGACGTCGACAGGGCAGACGGAAGCGGGGGCGGGGGCGGGGGCGGCGTGGGGCTCACGAACACCGGCGGCCTGCCCGTGGCCGGAGACTGAGGACGGCTTTCTATCAGGCTCGTCGTTGCGCTGAAACGAGAGGCCCCGCTGGGTTACGGACGGCGGAGGGGGTCGGGCGTTTCCCAAACGGTTCACGCTACGGGGTAGCGGTCACCGGGCTTCGTTTTAACGCTCCGCCTTTGGGTGCGCTCTCTCTGATTAAGCGATAGGGAGAAGGAAGGCACCCTGTGGAAACCGACCGGGGTCATCTTCGCTTTGCCGTTCGGCCCACGGGAAGACCCACCAGAAAACCCAACTGCCTTCGCCGTAAATGAACGACCCAGCCAACGTCCGGAGGGTTCGCGTGCGTGGCTATTTTCAAGGGCGGAATTCGAGACTTACTAAAATATAAGTCTCGTCGGAACGGAGCTCGGGCCCCGCGCAGAGTGAGCGCTCAACGACTGAGGTGTCGGACCCAGCGGCTTAAAGGGCGCTCATCGGAGCTCTAGGCTTCTGCTACCTCTCTGAGTTTCCTCGCGTCTCCTCTGCTTCCCCCGGGTCTTTCGCGACTTTCGGGTGAAGGGCCGGGATGCCGAGCCCCGACACCGAGGGATCACCAAGTCGCACCCGGCTTTTAAAACGGCGACAGCGAACGCTAATATACCGCTTGGGGGATCTGACTGCAGGGGCGACCGACTACTGCGCCACAGATCCTTTCTGCTTCTTTTTCCTCTGCCCCGGGGCCCGCCAGGCCCGCCGGGACAACACCCCAGCGAGGCTTTGGGGAGACGAGTACCGAGGCGGGAAGCCCCTCAGAAAAACCGCACCCACGGGGCCGAGGAGAACGTCTTGATTCTCTCTCTCTGCGCCCTCCGTCGATCCCGCTGGCCGATAGGGCTCCCGCACCTAGCCCGCTACCCCCAAGCCCCGTTCCGATCTCGGAGCCGCCTCCGGGAGAAGGAGCCGACGGCCGCGGTCCTTTCCGGGGCGCGGCCGGCCTCACCTGATAGAGGGAGGGGCTGGCTTGGGCTCCCCGGCCCCGTGCATCGGAGGAGGGGGAGGCGGTGGCTCGTGGGGTCGGACCAGCACCCGCTCCTCAGCTCGGTTCAGGAGTTCGCTCATCTGACTGAAAGGAAGCGCAGCCAGGGAATAGGATCCGTCCATATGATCCACATACGCCTGAGGCCTACAAGAAGAACAGAACCCGTGAGCGGGGCTGCCGAGCTAGTCCCTTTCATAAGGATAACGACCGTGGGACCCGTCGAGGGCTTATTCCGTGCCGGGCCCCGTGCTAAGCGGCGGGGTGGACACCAGCGAATTGGGTTGGACGGGCTCTCCGTCCCGCACGGGGCTCATGGTCTTGAGCCCCGTTTTGCAGGTGAGGTAAGGGGGGCACGGAGAAGCGAAGTGACTTGCCCGGGGCCACACGGCCGACAAGTGGAGGAGGCGGGATCAGAACCCATGACCTCCCGAATCCCAGGCCCGGGCTCTAGCCACTACTTGGTGGGCAGGGAACGGGTCTAACAAATCTGTTAGAGGGTAATAATAACAACAACGACAGATCTTATTTATCTACTTATTTCTTTATATTGATGCCTGTGGGCAGGGAGTGTCTCTCTTTCCAAGTGCTTAGGACAGAGTAAGCGCTCCAAAAATAGGGGTGAATGAATGAATGATATCTGGTATTTGCTAAGCGCTTAGCCGCGGGCCGGGCTCTGTACTAAACGCTGGGATAGACAGATCCGAGCTTATCAGACCGTTAGCCAGCTGTGGGAAGGGAACGTGTCCGTTAGGAGGGGGTTTGAGGAGGAGGGCTACCAGCAGAGAGCCGTAGCAGAAACCTTGGCAGAGAAGGATTTGGAAGGGTAGTCCGCCCGTTAGAAGGCGATGTTATGAAGGAAAACCGAATTAAAAGGAACCTTGTTTCAAAATGAGCAGCCGGGCCATTAGCAATTTCAATGTGCTTGTGTAAGAGATTAGCATCGGCGTCATCTTCGGCCAGTTCCGGACCCTGGGCCAACTTCTGCCACTCTCTCCGCCTGTCATGAGGCGCCCTGGGCACTTTCTCTGGTTCATGAGGACGATCCAGATTCTTCTGCTACAACAGACGTGTACAAAAACCAGGGTTACCGATGAAGCGCCGCCCCTCTTGAAAGCAAGCCCCGAGAAACATCCCACTCGAATCCCCCGCTCGAACGTTCACGGCTAAAATGGGGGGAGGGCTCCATTAATGGCGGCGTTTTTGCCTTTCCCAGTCCATCTCTGCCGATCGATTCACCGGCCCGGGTTTCCGCAACGTGGCTCTGGAAGCCTCACACGTCATGCGTACATGAGGACTGCACGGGACAGCTTCCAGAGCCGAAAGGCCCGATCTCTGCTCGTGATTCCCGGTTTGTCAGAGCGGCTGGTGAGAACACGGAGAACTCCGGCCTACCTAGGCCTCTCTGCACCGGAAGAGAGAGAAGCCAACCGTGTGGAAAGCGAGTGGGGCAAGAACCAGCCTCCAGTGAACCTAGAAGCGCAGGCTGGGGCATCTGGAGCAAGCCCGAGGTGAGATGACTTCTCGTCGAACCTCTCTATCCACCTGAGAGATACCGGCAGCCGCGGCTGCCCGGGGCAAACCGACGGCAATCCGAAAAGTAGTTTCCGAACCTGCATTTTTCTTTTTAATTTTACCGGACCTGATGAAGTCTCACGCTGCCAGCCAACAAAAGGAGGATGTGATATTAGTATTTTTTTTTATGGCAAGAAAGCGCCGAAGAGCATTTAGTTGAGCTGGCTTTAGAGCCTCCGATGCCAACCGACTCGTTGTACGATCTCATCTAGCTCGTCGCCGACCTCTCCCCAACATCCCGCCTCTGGCCTGGAACACCCGCCCTTCTTCATATCCGAGACAATCACTCTCCTCACCTCAACAGCTCATTAAATCACATCGCCTCCAAAAAGGCGTTCCCCAACTAAAAAAACTTTCATTTCCTCCCCTTCCCACGTCCTTCTGCATCGCTCACGCACTTGAATTTGTCCTCCTCCCTCAGTGTCGGAGCAGAGCCGTGATTTATCTATATTAACATCTGTCTTCCCGCTAGACTGGATGCTCATTGTGGGCCAGGACCGTGTCCGTTATACTGTACTCTCCCAAGTGCTTTTCACGGTGTTCTGCACGTAATACGCGCTCAGTAAATTAGATGTATTAATTGATTGGTAGCTGAAGCCGACAGGATATTCCTGCAGATCAGATGGACCCGGAGGTTATCTAACCTCGCACGGGCACGTGAGCTACGCTGGGAAGCGGTGGGGCCTAGTGGAAAGAGCCGGGGCCCGGGGGTCGGAGGACCCGAGTTCTAATCCCGGCTCTGCCACTTCATCGATGGTACGGACTGAGCGCTCACTGCGTGCAGGGCACTGTACTCAATGCACGGGAGAGTACGCTACCACAGGGTCAGTGGAAACATTCCTGGCCCACAACGATCCGAGAGTCCACGGGCAGGTCACTTGCCTTCCCCGTGGTCCAGTTTCTTCAACTGTCAAATGGGGATTTGAGGAGGGAGGGCGGTCCGGGCCGGCGGCAGGATGCGGGCTAGGGGTCGGGGGGCGAGACAGGCGAGACGGAGGCCCAGGGGGAAGGTGAGCAGCGGAGGAGTGGAGTGTGTGGGCTGGGTTGGAGCAGGAGAGTAGCGAGGGGCTAGGCGGTGGAGTACGACGGTGAGGAGAACAAGGCGCTCGGGAGAGGATGACAGAGTTAGTAGATAGGGTCCTTGCCTTGGAGGAGCTTACATTCTAGCAGGGGAGCTAGATGGCGAAATCACTTATAGGTAGAAAGAAAGAGAAAAGAAGAATATCTTTACCCTTGCCCTCCTCAGGCCTGGTCTCAGAGAGATGCGCCCCGCTTGGTCTCTACCACAGAACCCCACGAACGGAGCCTTTGCTGCCCCGGGGGGTTTTCTGGACACCTCCAGACCCCGCCCTAACCCAGTTTGGCATTTTGGGGGTGCCCCCGTCCCCCTCTTCCCAAACCCCATGGCTCTGAGGTGGCGGACCGGGCCACGAGGCGGGGACCGTTAGAGGAGGGACTAGGAGTGACGAACGGGAGTCCGTCGGACAATGAGGGATGCCCACCTGGCGCTCGACCGCCAGTGAGAGGCCGCGGGCCCCGACGGGCAGCCGGGGGACAAACGAGGGGTCGCTCCTGGGGGAGCATCTCCGGGAGGGCCGAGGGGAGCTGATCAGGCCAGCCGGGGGCGGCCTAATGCCAACTAAACGTTGCGTTACAACCCCGCCGGTGGAAGCCGCTCGGTCCTCGGACCCGCCATCTTGTGCCGAACCCTCCTGTGAGGGAGTGGGATTAAAGATCTCTGACTGGGAGCGAGCTCTGGCCTCTGCGTTCTCTAACGCCGCACCTCACCGGCAGCTGTAGCGAGTACACACGTGAGTTAGCGTTTATGTCCTAGGGGATGCGGAGTAATCATAACAATAATAAGAGTAATCGCGGTATTTATGCGGCATCCCTGTACTTACGGGGTGGGGTAGCTCAGAAGACACGGACATAAGCCCTACAACAGACTGTGAGATAAGCGTTGAGGTGGCGGTCGTGGGGATGTAATCAGGGAAGAGTAGAAATTAATTAGGTAAGGCCTCCTGGAGGAGATGTGATATCACCCAAGGCCTTGAAGAGGGGAGGTCTGTGGTCGGGTGGTTTTGAAGGGGGGAGAAGCAGAGGGACTAGTGGAAAGAGCCTGGACCCGGGACCTGGGTTCTAATCCCGGCTCCACCACCCTGCCAGCCAAGAGACCTCGGGTAAGTCACAACTTCTCTGGGTCTCGGTTGCCACATCGGTAAAATGGGGATTGAAATACCTGTCCACCTGGGTTTTCTCATACCTACCCCAGAGCCAGGGCCCGGAACATAGGAAGCGTTAAACGCCACCAGTCATTATTCTTATTAGGGAGTTCAAGGCAAGGGAAGCGTCTAGACAAGCGGTGGTGAGGGGAGAGATGAGGGTGAGGCACAGTACGTAGCTAGGAAGAGGTGAGTCCGCTGTTGGGTAAGGACTGTCTCTGCCAGATTGTACTTTCCAAGCACTTAGTACAGGGCTCTGCACACAGGAAGCGCTCAGTAAATACGACTGAAAAGTCAGACACGGTCCCTGTCCCACCATCTTTACCCCCTTTACAGATAAGGTAACCGAGGCCCAGAGAAGTTAAGTGACTTGCCCAAGGTCCCACAGCAGACAAGCTCGTTGTGGGCAGGGGACGCTGTACTCCGCCGAGTGCTTAGTAAAGTGCTCTGCAATCAATAAGTGTTCAATAAATCCCACTGACTGATTGACTGAGGGAGGCAGGCGATAGATAGGGGCCACAGGGGGATCCAGAAAAGACCTCCTGCTCTTGGGCCTTCCCTTTCCGATTCCGGAGCGCCCAGCTCCTTTTCCATCTCCTCACTCCACAGGGTCTTTGACGGGAGGGGACTGAGGAAAAGTCAGACCAGAGGCCAACTGGTTACTCCCGGCCCTTGGTCTGCTATGCGTTAGCCACTCTTTCCACCTCAGCTCCAGCCCCTCAACATTTTTGCATTTCCCAAATTCGAAGGCGGGGCAGTCGGGTGAAAGGAAGCGGTGACAGGCGACTACCTGTAAGCCCTTCGAAGGTTCTCACTTTAGAGGGGACATATCTCAAATTCAGGTATGACGATACTCTCAGCCTACAGAATCATATTTAATGGAAAACAAATCAATATAAGACTCGCTACCGTAATACTATCGGTTCAGAAACCCTTCCAAAAATCTCTTTTACCTACCACTGAGAGTTTACAAAAATATCTTAGCACCAACTCTTCATGTACAACAGCAGTGTGGCTCAGTGGAAAGAGCACGGGCTTTGGAGTCAGAGGTCATGAGTTCGAATCCCAGCTCTGCCACTTGTCAGCTGTGTGACTGTGGGCGAGTCACTTAACTTCTCTGTGCCTCAGTTACCCCATCTATAAAATGGGGATTAAGACTGTGAGCCCCACGTGGGACATCCTGATTCCCCTGTGTCTACCCCAGCGCTTAGAACAGTGCTAGGCACATAGTAAGCGCTTAACAAATACCAACATTATTATTACAACAAACCGGTATTCTCCACATCTTTAAAGTTCTGTTAAAATCACATCTCCAACCAGTACTCTCCTCATCTTTAAATTTCCGTTCAAATCATATCTCCTCCGGGAAGCTTTCCCTGAATAATCTCTCATTTTGGCAGTATCTATGCCTTTTAGATAAGCCCAGAGTTATTTACCCCATCCCTATGGCACTTTAAATATTCTATCAGGTGGCCAGTGGCATTTATTGAGCACTTACTACGTACCGAGCACTGTACTAACGGCTTGGGAGAGTACAATAAAGCAGAATTAGCAGAGGCATTCTGAGTGCTTCAGATTCTTGTGATTGTACTGCCCCAAATGTTTCCTCCAGTGCTCTGCACAGGATAAGTGCTCAATAAATACCGTTCATTCATTCAATCCTATTGATCGAGTGCTTACTGTGTGCAAAGCACTGAATTAAGCGCTTGGGAGAGTCCGCTATAACAGCAGACACATTCCCTGCCCACAGTAAGCTCACAGTCTTGAGGGGGAGCGAGAGCTTACCCGTGACACTTGGACAGCTTGCATTTCCTCCTTTTATTCACCCCACCCTCGGCCCCACCGCGCAGGTCCGAAACATATTTCTATTAATCTCTGTCTCCCCCTCTAAACTGCTTTTCCTTCTAATGGTATTTGTTAAGCGCTTACTATGTGCCAGGCTAAGCGCTGGGGGAGATACAAAGCTAATTAATTGGCTCAAGGGGCTCACAGTCTTAATCCTCATTTGAAAGATGAGGTAACTGAGGCACAGAGAAGTGATCACACAGCAGAAAAGGGGCAGATCCAGGATTCGAACCCAGGTGTTTCCAACTCCCAGGCCTGTGGTCCGCCCACTAGGCCACGCTGCTTCTTCCCCTCCTTGTGAGCAGGGAGTTTGTCTACCAACTCCCATTATATCGTACTTTCCCAAGCGGTTTGTGCAGCGTTCTGCTCACTTGATTGGTTGATCGATTGAATTTTCAGTCTCACAGTATATTTTACAAAGCTCTCCTCTACTAATTTGATGGTATTATATTCTCCCAAGCCCTAAATTTGGTGCTCTGCACAGAGCAAGCACTTCAAAAGTACCACTGACTGATTTACTTGCTTAATGGCCTCCACTGCAATATTGTCTCACTCTGATTTTTGAAGAGGAAATAAACATTATTTTTTGCTCCACATAACTGTGAGAAGGAGAAGCAGACAGGTGAGAACGTGACGAAGCAGAATTCGTTAAGAATACCTCGTATCGTACTCTCCCAGAGAAGGAAAAGAAGCAGTTTTAAGTGCCTTTTCTTCTTCTTCTTCCTCCTCCCTTCCTTTTATTTTCTCCCGCACCCCCTATTGCTAGACCTAATTCTTCATGAAACTGTCTCTCCCATATTTTGGGGGTCAAAATTATTCAAACAAAGGGGAAAATTTTGCCTGGCCGTAAGCAGCATTTGAACGGGAATTCACTGTGCCAGGAACGCTGCTTCCCACACATGAAAGGATCTTCTGGAAACTCTAAATCACTGCTCCTTAGTATTGCAGAGGGGAATAGCGCGGATTTAAAATTCCTGTCTACTTCAGACTGATTTTAAGCAGTGAAAATTGATGCTGCTGACCATTGGTATGTGTCAGCGAAAGAAGCGAAGCTCATTTTAATTGTAAATTTTATCCTGCATGATGGGAGCTGTGGACTATTCCGACTGCTTTCAAACGTTCTTCCCCTGGCCCCTTAATTCCCACTGAAACAGTTGCTGATAAAAAAAAAAAGAAAAAGGATTTTTGGATAACATTTGGCTTGCAGTGTACAACTTATCCCCATCTTTCCTCCCTGATGATCATCTTCAACCACTCACTCTCTGATGACTCCTTCTCTTCTCCGTTCTGAAACGCCCATGCATCTCCTCCCCTAAAAAACCTCTTCTCTGGCCTCACTGCCTCCTGCCACGGCTCCCCACACTCCTCGAATGAGTCGTTTTCACGCACCCCCATCCATTTCCTCTCCTCTCTCTCCATGACTTCCAGCCATCTGGAAATCTCTCCACGACTTCCAGTCCCCCGGCTCCGCTCCCCTGGAACTACTCTTTCCCAAGCCATCGATGACCTCCTCCTTGCTAAATCCAACCGACTCTCGCCACCTAAATCGCCCCCCGGCCCTCTCGGAAGCAGCCTTCTTCTGGAAACTGACACCGTCTGACTTTGGTTTCATTGACCTCTCGGTTCGCCTCCTACTTCTCCGGCTGCTCCATCTCCATCTCTTTCTCCATCTCCTTTTCTCCCTCGCACTCTCTAACGGTGTAGGTTCTAAAGGTTCACTCTTGGGTCTCCAGTTTTCCATTTACCCTCGCTCCTTTGGGGAACTCATCCGCTCCCACAGTTTCGACTACGATCTCTACATCTCCATCCCCTCTCCTTCTTAATCTTGCAGTTCCTCCTCTCTTCCTAACCTCCTAACCAGCAAGCGCTTAATACAGGGCTCTGCGCCCAGCAAGGGCTCCGTAAATCCCATCGAATGAACGAACGGACTTCAGGACGTCACTCCCGATGTCCCACCATCTCCCCAAACTCAACAGGAAAAAGTAACTTGTTTTGCTGACATATATCACCGGTCGGCAATATCAATCTTCGCTGCTTAAAAATCAGTGTGAAGCGCAAGTGCATTTTAAATGCTCCCCTCTGTGACACAAAGGAGTATTGATTAACTTCCGGAAGATCCCGCTGAATGTGGGAAAGAGCATTCCCGGCAGAGTTCATCTTCTCGCCCAAAGTCCATCCCCCTCCCCCCTCCCCCCCAGACTTTCCCATTACGATCAACACCACCAGCATCTTCCCCGTCTCAAACACCTGCAAACGCGGCATCATTCTTGACTCATTCAACCCACACATTCAATGAGTCACCAAATAAATCCTTGCAGCACTATCATCCACATTGCCAGAACCTTTCTCCTTCTCCCCATTCGAACCGTTACCACACCAGTCCCGGAACTGGTCACACCCCCTCCTGCCATATTAGCCTCCTCGCTGACCCCTCCGCTTCCAGCCTTTCCCTTTTCTAGATCCTACCTCACTCTGCTGCCCGGATCATTTCCCTGTAAAAATCAATCCATGCGTTCTTCGAACGGATCCAACAGGGGTCCACTCACTTCTGCATCAGGCAGAAACTCCTCCCCACTGGATTTAAGGCACTCATTTAGCTCTCCAACCTCTTGCCTAGCCTCTCTCCCCTCCCACTTCCAATCCTTCCCGCTTCGTATCTGACACACCTCCACTCTCATCTCCGAAGCCCTACCGAAGCGGGGAGCGGCTTGGTGGGGCAGGTGGAGCCCCGGCCCGGGAGTCGGAAGGTCAGGGGTGCTAATCCCGGCTCTGCCCCTCGTCTGCTGGGTGACCACGGGCAAGCCACTTCACCTCTCTGGGCCTCAGTTACCTCATCTGTACAATGGCGACCGAGACTGTGAGCCCCAGGGACTGTGTCCAACCCAATTTGCTTGTATCCACCTCAGCGCTTAATTCGGTGCCGGGCACATAGTAAGCGCTTAATAAATACATTATTATTCTACCTCCTTCAGGATGCCTTTCCTGACTAAAACCTCATCTCCACCCTACCTGCCCCACAACTACATCACTACATTTTTAAAACGAGTTAGAACTAACAGAGATCCTTGGATTTCTAAATGTGTACATTACCAGCTGAAATCATTCGCTACCTAGTAAGCTCATTATTTATTCTTTTAAAACAGAGCACCAACTCTAAGCTATTTAATACAATCACATGTAGGGGGGAAAAAAGTCCAAAATACTTAGCTATAGTATTTTTTCTATAAAGATGAAAAGAGAAGAGTACTTGACTAAATTCCACATCTGTAAACATTCTTCCAGAAAAAACTCAAATCTGTGCTCGGTGCGTGGCAAAACAGTACCTTCTGCTTTCGCTTCTCCTTCCTTTTGTCCTCTGTGTCTTGCAACATTTTTTCTTTCCATAGATCAAAGAAATATGAAGGATTGGTATAAAACTTCAATCCTTCTTTTCCATCATCCCTGAGGTAAAACAAGGCATATCATTATATCATGGATCATCTGGATACACCATTCTTTCAGTTAAGAACACATAATTAACAATATGGGGACACTGGGATGAAAGCTATTAAATATTTTCATTACTCATGCAAAAAGCTAGATTTGAAAGCACCTTGAGTACTTGGGAGCAAATCCAAAGTATTACTAGTACCATGATAAAACAACTAAAGTTTGAAAACGTGTTTGCGCAAACACGCGTACATAAAAAGCTTAAGAAAAAGAGAAACCTTGTCTATGAAATCAATTGTGACTCAAAATATAGCATTTACTGAAGATTTCATGTGTGGGAAAAAAACGGATTTTATGGGCAGTTTTCCTTCTCACTCTACACCTGAAAATGCTTGGAAATACATTCTTTTATCAGTTACTCTAACGAAAATGATAGGAAAGACATTCTCTCTTACTCTGACACCGACCTGTAAGGAGTAAGTATGTTTAAAGGTGGAGGCTGTTCACAGACATCGTATGTTTCCTGCAAGGGAATAGGTAAAGTCTTGCGATCAAAGAGCTGCTGGTCTTGAATCGTGGAACTCCGGAAAGCCTTCCTCATTGTGATATCTTGCAGGGACACTGGAAGAGAAACATCGTACAACCAAACTCTCGTCAAATACTTAATTTCGTTCTCGACTGCATTTCGAGTTACCGCGCTTCTCGGGGTCCCAGATTCCTCATTTTAACAAGGAGATTCAATAACGTGTGGTTGTTGTTTCTGGTCGTTCGGTCTATTGATTGAGCGCTGTGTGCAGAGCACTGTACTAAGCAATTGCAACTTGGGAAAGTCCGATATGACAACCAATAGACACATTCCTGCCCACAATTCATTCATTAATTCAATCGTATTGACTGAGCGCTCACTGTGTGCACAGCACCGTACTAAACGTTTGGAAAGTACAGTTCAGCAATGAAGAGAGACATTCCCTGCCCACAAGGGGCTTATGAGCTGCGGGGGCTGGGCGGGAGGGAGATGCACATCACTATAAATTAAAAAAAAAATACAATCCACCCCAGTACTGAAAACAGTGCTTGACACATAGCAAGCGCTTCATATGATCATTATTTACTACCATCATCATTATGGCAGTTGTTAAGCACTCATCGATCCATCGGTGGGATTTATTAAGCCCTTGCTCCGTGTAAATGAGCAAGGGAGACCCGGAGACACATTCTCTATGGGTCAAGCACTGGGTTAAGCTGGGGTAGACACCAGTTGATTAGGTGGGACACAGTCCCCATCCCACAGGGGACATCCACCCACCCCCATCACCCCCTCACGCCCCAGGAGCCTGTCTGGGTTTAGCCCCAAGTCACCATTGGACCCCACTAGCCAGCAGCCTCTTGGGCTACTCTCTTTTCTTCCTTTCCAAGAAGCCGGTCTTTCTTTCCAAACTGATTCTTTTGGGCTCTGAGCCTTTTCCCACCTCTTTCCACTTCTGTGTTTCTCCCCAACTGCTTCAACCCCCTCTGGCTTCCTGCTTTTCCAGCTATTATTCCCCCCTTTCCTTTACGGCTCCCGCAGGCCCCGGCTCGTAGACGTGCAGGATGTAGGGATGCGTCATCTAAATATCTAAGTGATATCTGGCACACTGAAACGCCCAGGGCAGCCGCAGTGGGACTCTTTTAAACGCACCCATTAGAGGAGAATAGTCCACGTAATTTTCCACGTGCGACCTTGCTCAATGAAAGGACGTCATCCCAAATGGCCAGATCTGTGATTCCGATTCAGACCAGAAAGGTATATTCGGTTTGACTTTCTTTGTGGTCCCCCAAAATATCGCTGCTTTAGGAAACCTCACAAAATGCCACAGGGAGCTCTTGGACTGCGAATTCTTTCCCTCCAAAATACCACACATTTTCGACATTTTATTTGTTTGCTTATGGCTTGAGCTACTTGTACTGCGTATCAGCATTTCTGAAGAATAAAGGCATGAATGTGGGAATGATTATTCGTTGCAGACGCCCTGTAAATTTCCACCTACCCACATCTCACATCATCAATCATCACTGAGTGCTTATGGCGTGCAGAGCGCTGTACTAAGTACTGGAGAGAGTACGATACAAGAGAGTTGGTATCCAGCTTCCCTGTCCACAATTTAACACTTTGAGTGAAAACACTAAGAAATTTACATTAAAGGCAGGCAGTATTTGCCATCTCCCAACTGCTTAGTACCAGCGCTCGGCAGTGCTAGCGCTCAATAAATACGGCTTGATCGCTCCGTACACAGTAAGCGCTCTCGATAAACCGATGGGGATGGCTGAGGTCAGCGGGTCGAGGATGCTGGGCCACCGGTGGAAGGGAAGCTTTGACCCTGATCTGGCCATGTCACCAATCTCTTACCTCATTTTTTTCTTTGCTTTCAAAAACCAATCATTCTGTGTGAGCATTTCCTGACTCTTTAGGGAATGCACTATTTTTGTAAACTCCATTTAGACAGCTCTGAGGAGAGAGCAACATGATCTCTTTTTTCTGCTTTTAAAAGAGTATGTCCAGCACAATAAAAACGCTACAGGGAATTCATCGGATTGATCGGTCGGTCGTATTTACCGAGCGCTTACTGTGTGCAGAGCGCGGTACTCAGCACTTGGGAGAGTGCGATATAAGAGTTGGTAGACCCTGCCCACAACGAGCTTGCAATCCAGAAAGGGATCCAGACGTTAACACAAATTGCATAGACGTGCCCAAGTGCCGTGGGGCCGAGGGAGGGGGTGAAGAAAGGATGACAATCGCACGCAACAGGGAATAGGAGAAGAGAAAACGAGGGCTTCTTGAAGGCCTCTTGGAGGAGATGTGATTTTAATAAGGCTTTGAAGGTGGGGAGGGCGATCATCTGTCAGATAGGAAGAGGGAGGGTGCTCCGGGCCAGAGGCAGGACGTGGGCGAGAGGATGTGGGCTAGATAGGCAAGAGCAAGATACACTGTCATTAGAGGAGCGAAGCCCGCCAGCTGGGTTATAGTAAGAAGTCGCGGAGGTGAGGTGGGAGGGGGACAAAGTGATTGAGGGCTTGAAAGCCAACGATACGGAGTTTCTGTCCGACGGGCAATCGCTGAGGGTTCTAGAGGAGCGAGGAGACACGGAATGAACTCTTGGCTAGAAAAATGATTCGGGGTAGGAGAGCGCAGTCTGGACTGGAATGGGAGAGATGGGAGGCTACCCGGTAATCAGGACGGGCTAGGGCGAGCACTGGGATTAGCAGTTTGGTTGGGGAGGAAAAGGCGGTGCGCAGGCTGAACCGACAGGGTCCGGCGACAGGCCGGATGCGGGGCTGGAACGAGAGAGACGAGTCGAGGAAAACGTCAGGTCACGGGCTTGGGGCAGGATGGTGATGTTGTCTACGGCGACGGGACAGTCAGGGGCAGGTAGGTGTTCGGGTGGGAAGATTAGGAGTTTTGTTTTGGACGCGTTAAGTTTGAAGTGTCGGTGGGACAACAAGTGGAGACGTCCTGAAGGCACAAGGGAATGCGAGACTACGGAGAGGGAGAGAGAGACCAGGGCTGGAGATGTAGATTTGGGGAGTGTAGATAGAGGAGAGAAGGGGACCCAGGATGGAGCCTTGAGCGAGTCCCGCAGATGGGGGGAGCGAGGGGAAGGGGAGGCAGAAAAGGAGCCTGAAAAGGAGACTGAGAAAGGATGATCAGTATTCCATTGTTCCACTTTGGATTCAAAAATGTGCAGCTTTCAAAAGATCCATTCTACTGCTGGCTCAGAGAAAATCCCTGAGACAAACTAAACATTTTCCTCCCGGTTTCTCAGCCCTTCTATTCATCTTCCCGGCAGTAGAAGCTAATGAGAAATGGAAACGGCTTATATTTCAGAGACTCCAAGCCCACAACTCCCTCCCGAAGCCTTTAGAGTACCCCCCGGGCTTTCTCCTCCTCCTCCCTAACCCCCAGTGACCTCACCAAATACCTCGCTAAAAGAGAAACCATCAGGGGTGAACTTCCAAGTCTCTCCTCTGTCTTCTTACTGCTCCGCTCCCAGCTCCTCTTCGGCAGCTGCCTCTCGGGAGATCTCCTTCCCGTTCTCCAGATACACCTCCTTTACCTGTGCCTCTGCCTCCATCTCTAAAAACTCACACCCTCCTTCCTTCCCTCCCTGCTATTTCTGATCTCTCCACTCATGCTTGGCTCCTCTGTCTCTTCCTTCAAACCCGCTGGGGACCTCACTTGGAAGAAAAATGCCGTCCCTTTGAGTCCACAGTCCCTTCGAACTTTTGGCCGATTGTTGTCCAAAATCGTTAGAGTGTGCAAACGCATGGTGACTTCACTTCCTCTCCACTTCACTCTTCTCTTGACCCGTTACAGGCAGGTTTTCCCCTCTTTCATTCCACTGGGACCACATTCCCCAAAGCCACGACCCCGCCTCAACGACGAGAAGCGGCCCGGCCTAGCGGAAAGAGCGAGGGCCCGGGAGTCAGGAGGCCCTGACTTCGAATCCCAGCTCCGCCACTTGTCGGCTGTGTGACCGCGGGCGACTTACTTGGCTTCTCTGTGCCTCAGTCGCCTCAGCTGTAAAATGGGAATTAAGACCGTGAGCCTCCCGTGGGACGTGGATGGTGTCTAACCTTCTATGTAACTCGGCGCTTAGTACATAGTAAGCGCTTAAATGCCATAAACCCCCACCCCCGAAAATAAAACTAATGACTCCTCATGGCCAAGTACCACGGCCTCTGTCCTAATTCTTCTTGACCCCTGAGATGACACTTCTCACCATTCCTTTCTTCTAGTAAGTTTATCAGGTAGTAACTGTGGGATTTGCGAAGTGCTTGCTTACGAGTGCCAAGGACCGGGACAGAAATTAAAGAGAATTAAATCAGACGCGGTCCTCGTCCCACATGGGGTTCACAGCCTGAGGAGGAGAGAGAATAAATAGCTAATCCCCACTTTATGAGGAAACTGAGGGACAGAGAAGTTAAGAGATTTGCCCAAGGTCACACAGCAGGTACTTATTAAGTGGTGGACCCGGGATTAGAACCCAGATCCTCTGCCCCAGGCCCGTGCTCTATCCGCTAGGCCACGCTGCTTGCTTTTGATGGCTTGATGCCCTCCCAGTTCTCCTCCTACCTCTTTGACCATTCGCCTGGTTCATTTTCTGGATCCCCTTCCACTTCTCACTGTGAGTAGCCCACCGGGCTCCTTTTTGGGTCCCCAACTCTCCCAGCTTTCAGGGAACTCATCCGTTGACAAAACTGGGCTGGCTCTTCTGTGCGGGTGACCTCCCAATCTACCTCCCTAGCCTCGAGCCGGCTCCGTCTCTACAATCCCGCACCTTCTCCCGCCCCCAGGATGTCTCCAGGACAAGCGACATAAAAAGGGTCACAAAGAGGAGAATCAAGAGCGATAGCTAGGTCTGTCCTCATCTAGACTGCTAGCTTGTTGTGGGCGGGGAACCTATCTACCAACTCGGTCATACTCACACAATTGCTTAGGACGGTGCTCTGCAAACAATAAGGCCTGGGAGTCGGAAGGACCTGGGTTCTAATCCAGACTCCGCCACCTGTCTGCTGTGTCACCTTGGGCAAGTTATTTAACTTCTCTGTGCCTCAGTTCCCTCAACTGAAACAAGACTGGGAATCCCACGTGGGACATGGACTACGTCCAACCTGATTAGCTTGAATCTATCCCAGCACTTAGTACAACGTCTGGGACGTATTAAGCACCTTACAAATGCCACCGAAAAAAAACAAAGCACTCTAATAATACAATTGATTGGTGTGAAGTAGTGGAAATTAACTGGAGAAAAATTCCTGGATTTCAGGAAAGCACGGAAGACATAGAGAAGCATAGAAAAGGCCTGGATAGTAGCAGACAGAATAGTCTGAAGCAAGGAGAGGTAGGAAGCAGGAAGGCAAGTGAGGAGGACGATGAAATAGTCGAGTTTGGGAGATGATGAGGGCTTGAACCAGGAGTAGTCTAAAGAGGTTGGGTGGAGAGATAAGCGTGGATCTGGGAAATAATGCGGAGAAAGACTGAGCAGGCTAGACTGACAAATGAGATGCGGGAGTCAAAAGACAGCACGGAGATTACGGGTTTCTGGGATACGGTGAATAGCGGTCCTGGCGATTGGGATGGGAAAGTTAGATGGAGGGGTGGGTTTTTGAGGAAGGAAAGGTCATTCAGTTTTGAATTTCAGGTGCTGCTCTAGGATCCACGTGGGGATGTCCAGAGGCAGGAGGAAATAATAAAACTGTAGAGCAGGAGAGAGGTGGAGGAGGTTAGCGACGTATGCTCGACTGGCAGCCATCTAGACGTAACAGCTGAAGTCACGAGGGCAGATGTCCGTCAATGGGCAGGGATTGTCTCTATCTGTTGACGAACTGTACATTCCAAGCGCTTAGTACAGTGCTCTGCACATAGTAAGCGCTCAGTAAATACTATTGAATGTCCTTCTGGAGACTGGATGTACATACAGTGAAGCGGTGTGGCCTAGAGGATAGAACCCAGGCCTGGGAGTCAGAAGGACCTGTGTTCAAATCCCAGCTCCGCCACTTGTCTGCTGTAGGACCTTTGGCAGGTCTTTTCTCTTTTCTGTCCCTCAGTTCCCTCATCTGTAAAATGGGGATTACGACTATGTGGGACCGGGAGCCCGTCCAACCCGATTATCTTCTATCTCCGCGCTTAGAACAGTGCCTGGCACATAGTAAGCGCTGAACAAATACCGCAGTTAATTAATTAGTGAGAAAAGATGGGGATCCAGAACAGAAACCCGTGGGGAAACCCAGTTGAGGGATGAACGGCAGAGGAAGTCAGCAAATGTCAATGAGAAGGAAGGGTCAGAGAGGTGGGAGAAGAACCGGGGAAGCCAAGGGTCAGCAAAACCAAGGTCAGATACCATTTTGAGGAGAAGCAAGAGGCCATTTGATGGTAGCCACGAGTTCGAGGAGGATGAAGATCGAATACAGCCCCCTGGATTTAGCTAAGGAGACGGGAGTGCAGTAAATGGGGCAAAAACCGGATTGCCACGGGTCAGGAAATGAGTGGGTAGAGAGAAAGCAAAGGAAATGGGGGTGGGGGATACAATCTATTTAAGGGGTTCTGTCAGGAAACGCCTGCCAAATTCAATTCTGTTGCATCGTACTCTCCCAAGCGCCTAGTACTGTCCTCTGCACATAGGAAGCGCTCAATAAATATCACTGATTGATTGAAAGGGAGAGGGGAGATGGTGTACAGCTGGATAGTACACCGAGGTCCCGAGAAGCAGCGTGGGTTCCTGGAGGGAGCACGAGCCTGGGAGGCAGAATGACCTGAGTTCTAATCCCGGCTCTCCCCACCGCTTGCTGCGCGACCCTGCGGGAGTCACTTAACTCCTCTGTGCCTCAGTTTCCGCAACTGCGAAAGGGGGATACCTGGTCTTCTTCCTCCTTACACTGGGATCCCCAGGCGGGACAGGGACTCTGTCCAACCTGATGAACTTGTACCTTCCCCAGGGCTTGGAACGGGGTGTGACACATAGTAAGCGCCTAACAGATATCACTCCACTGGTCAATCTTCAGAAACCTCCAACACTGACCGGTGGCTTTAAGGCCCTCAGTCAGCTTTCTCCCACCTGTCTGACCTCCATGTACAACCCAATCCACACACCTTGCTCGTTTAACGCCAACCTACTCTCGGTTCCACAAGCCCGCCTAACCCGTCAACCCTCTGCCCACGTCTTCCCTTGGGCCCGGGAACTCCCTCCCCTTTCATCTCCAACTGTCCACCACCCTCCCCATCTTCAAAACTCCTCCTCGGGTAATTCGCATCTACGTAAAATAAAATTATTTGCCAGAAATCTGTATTCCCTGATGGCAGTGATTATAATTCATCCACATTTAACAACTCTCCGGGGCGGGAGGGGTAAAATTTCCGTTATCCGTGTTCATCTCTCTTTTGGCAGAAAAAGAACTTGCATTTTGGAGACAGTGGCACTTAATGCTCTCCATCAAGCCATGTGATGGGCTTTTCCCCCCACCAAAAGGCTCTAGGGTTATTTTAGCTCATAAATCGCCTTTTAAATTTCACGCCTAGGGTTTGAAACAGAAACTCCTTATCGGCGGCGGCTTTAAAGTACTCCATCGGCTTGTCCCCTCCTCCTTTACCTCCCTAAATCTCCCACCGCAGGCCAGCCCGCACACCTTCCTCCCCCGGAGCCACCCTGCTCGCCATGCCCCAATCTCATCTATCTCGTCACCGACCACTTTCTCACATCCTCCCTCTGACCGAGAACCCCCTCATCCTCGATATACTCCACATCACCACTCTCCCCAACTTCAGAGCCTTTATTAAGATCACAAGAGGCCCTCCTTGACCAAGTCTTCTTTTCTCTGGCTCCTTCTCCCATTTCTGCAATCGGAAATGTCACCTTTGGGCTTCTTGTATTCCCCACCCCGCCCGTCCCCAGCCCCACGGCGCTTTTGCTAATATTTTTAATTTATATTTTATCGATTATTTATTTACATTGATGTCTGCTGTCTCCCCCTTTAGACCGCAAGCCCAGTGCGGGCCGGGAACGTTCTCGGCCAACTCTCGTATTCTACTAACCCTCGTGCTTAGCAGAGTGCTCTACGCACAATAAGTGCTCAATAAATGCCACTGATTAACAGAAAACCAATTCTGAAGCTTTCAGCTTCCAGAGCCGTTCATCCGAAACCTTTCGCAAACACTACATTCACTTCGGGAAGGGTAAAAGCATTTAAAGACAGTTATGAAATTAATAAATCTTAAAAGGGTATGGATTTCAATATGTGTCATCATCTGAACCTTTCTAAATTTGGCAGCCAATAACTGTAAACCAGCTATCGACCACCAAGGATGAAGAAAACAAATCAATGAGAGAAAAGGGGGGAAGGTGAGGGAAAGGGGAAATTTGTCTGACGTAGTCTCTCGTTATCAGAGATTGCTGATTGTACAAAAATGTAGATCAGAAATCCCTGAAAATATCACAAGCATAAACAAACGCTCTGCCCACAAAATCTACATTTAACCTGCAATTTTAACACATGGGAAAGGATGAGAGAATGTAAAATAAACTTACGCTCTTCTTCTTTGGGATCAAGTTGCGTAACACTGACAGATAAACGATCCACCCGCTCTTGCAGAGAGTTAACCCTAAAGGAAAAGCTGTGCGCTTCATTGAATAGCTCTCCGAAGATATCTTCGGCATATTTACCTGAAGAAGGAAACGACGGGTCGATTTCAATAGACAAGGCAAATCTCGTAAAGTCATTCCAACCTTTTTAAAGCTGACCTTTTATTAAATGAATGCATTTTAGTGCCGGGTGATAGAGAGGTGCTGAAGTGGCATTTGGGGAGAACTAGGTTGTGGAGATGAGAGATTCATCAGAGGGGGCATTTCAGGAGGATCTTGAAGACGGGGATGTGATGGGGAAGGAAGTTCCAGGCAGAAGGGAGGGCACCGGCAAGAGACTGGCGGTGGGAGACGACGACCAGGTGCAGTGAGTCGGCAGATCTGAGGGGAAGGAAGCGCGTGAGCTGGGGGGCAGTAGAAGAGTCGGGAGAAGCATGAGGTATTTGTTAAGCGCTTACTATGTGCAAAGCACTGTTCTAAGTGCTGGGGGGATACAAGGTGATCAGGTGGTCCCTTATGGGGCTCACAGTCTTCATCCCCATTTTACAGATGAGGTCACTGAGGCCCAGAGAAGTGAAGTGACTTGCCTAAAGTCACCCAGCTGACGAGTGGCGGAGCCAGAATTCGAACCCATGACCTCTGACTCCCAAGCCCGGGCTCTTTCCACCGAGGTGAGAATTGAGTGCTCTCGGTCCCCACCTCGGTGGCCGAGGAAAGCATCCACTGGAACGGCCACCTTTCATCCGGTCGCCGACGGGCTCCGGGCACAGTGGGCTAGAGAAGCAGTTTGGCCTAGTGGCTAGGGCACGGGCCTGGGGGTTAGAGGACATGGGCTCTAATCCCCGCTCCACCACTCATCTGCTGGGAGACCGTGGGCGAGTCACGTCACATCCCTGGGCCTCCGTTACCTCACCTGTAAAATGGGGATTGAGACTGGGAGCTCCACGTGGGACAGACAGTGTGTCCAACCTGACGATCCTGAATCTATCCTGGAAGAGTGCTTGATGCATAGGAAGTGCTTAATAAATACCGTCATTGTTATGCCTACCATTATTATTATTAATAATAAAGCTGCTGCTGTGGGCAATCAGCTCCACCCCCACCAGGCAGCCAACCATGCTCCCCCGGCTCTCCTCCGGGCCACAAAATAATAATAATAATGATAATGTTGGTATTTAAGCATTTACTATGTGCTGAGCACTGTTCTAAGCACTGGGGGAGATACAGGGTCATCAGATTGTCCCATGTGAGGCTCACAGTCTTCATCCCCATTTGACAGATGAGGTCACCGAGGCCCAGAGAAGTAAAGTGACTTGTTCAAAGTCACACAGCGGACAAGCGGCAGAGCCGGGATCAGAACCCACGACCTCCGACTCCCAAGCCCGGGCTCTTTCCACTGAGCCCCGCTGCTTCCATCTTGTTCTGCCATCCCACACCCCGGTGGGAAGGGATATTTCCCTCTCCCCAAGAAGACTGGTGACCGCTGGAGCAGCTGTTTTGAATTCTGACCCCAGAAGAACCTGAAATTCTGCTCCTCTCACCACGGCACCCTATTGATTTTGATTTTATTCTGTCGGTGTTGCGTGGGGATTTTCCTCATTCTTGACGTGTCCGTCTCCAGGCCTTTCTTCCCACTTATACTCTTGGTTCGAGCTGCCGAAGGGCCAGGGACCGAGTCTAAGTCCCTGAGGGGTATTCTCTCCCAGCATTTAGTACAGTGCTCTGCATGCAGTAAGGGTTTAATAAATACTATGATTTCTACTAGAGTTGATGAAGTGCTGTCACCACAGTAACTCGTATTCTGCACAAAGGGGCTCAAGAAATACTCTTGATCAAGACAGTGCACATCAAAATGGAGGACACACTCTACTGAAACGTTCCACTGGATCCAGAGAAGCAGGGTGGCTCAGTGGAAAGAGCACAGTCAAATCTTGGCCCCTGCCACTTGACAGCTGTGTGACTTTGGGCAAGTCACTTATCTTCTCTGTGCCTCATCTGTAAAATTGGGATGAAGACCATGAGCCCCACGTGTATCCCCCCCCAGCGCTTAGAACAGTGCTTGGCACCTAGAAAGCGCTTAACAAACGCCATCATTATTATTATTATCTTTAAGAGCTGCACAAAGAGTGTCAAGGGCAGAGCCTACGTTTTGAAGAACCCAATACCGCCGACATTTTCAAATATCATTCCTTTGACAACTCGAAAATCATAGGATTTGTTAAATCATTCCAGCGGTGATGGGAAGCCACATCTCCAAGCCTTCTCGAATGTTCTCATCCTGCCCCCGCCCCTCCAAATCTTCGCTTCATCTGGACCAGCTCTGCTCTAGCCACAGTGATCTTTACAATAGCAGTGGTGATGACGGTGAGAGAAGAGGAGAGCGAATGGCGGGAGCAAGGCCGGAAAGGTGGAGGGAAAGAAGCTGAGGGTGCTAACGGTGACATTCATTCATTCGATCCAATTTACTGGTGCTTATTGTGTGGGAGAGGACAAGACAGCAATAAACAGACACACTCCCTGCCCACAATGAGCTTACAGAGGTTAACATAAATAAATAAATTAGAGATATGTACATAAGTGGTTTGGGGTTAGGAGGGGGGAAGAAGAAAGGGAGGGTTAGGCAGAAGGGAGAGGGAGAAGAGGAAAGGGGGGCTTAGTCAGGAAAGGCCTCTTGGAGGAGATTTACCTTCAATATGGCTTTGAAGGAGGGGAGAGTAACTTTCTGCAGCATTTGAGGAGGGAGGGCGTTTCAGACCAGAGGCGGGATGGGGGAGAGGGGTCAGCGGTGCGACAGAGGAGATCGAGGCACAGTGAGAAGGTCCGCGCTGGAGGAGCCAAGTGTGAGGGGTGGGTTGTAGGAGGAGAGCAGCGAAGTGAAGAAGTAAGAAGGGGCAAGGTGACTGAGGAGATGGTGAGGAGTTTCTGTTTGATGCGGCGGTAGGTGGGCAACCACTCGAGTGTTCTGAGGAGTGGGGGAAAGACGGGCCAGTTTGGGAGAAAAATGATGAGGGGAGAGAGGAGAGACTGGAGTGGGGAGAGGAAGGAGGTTGGGAGGTCAGAGAGGAGGCCGATCCAGGTGGGAGAGAATGAGTGCATCTAACGAGGCAGCGAAAGGGCGGATTTTAGCCACGTTGTGAAGGTGGGGCCGACGGGATTTAGCGATGGATTTGAATAGGTGGCAAAAGGGAGCTTTCAAACCACGAGAGGACTGTTCTACTGTACTCTCCCAAGCGCTCAGTGCAGTGCTCTGCACCGAGAAAAATCCTCAATAAATGCCACTGAATGAATGAAAGGAAAGAGGCGGTGGGGGGAGACTCTCTGAATTAAATTGCCTTGCATGAATTCAGAGGGTTGTCTGCCCATCCGGGAATAGGGGCTTTAATGTATTTCAAATCGGACGTTTATAATGCTCTATATCGGTACCTGAAGAGAATAAGCCTAGAAACTGACAGATAAGGAATTGGATGACGGGAGATGGAGGTCCAAGAAAGCAAATATGTTTGTAAAGAACCCTCCAAATGAATGAAATGCCACTTTCTCTACAAAGACACCAGATGGGGCTGCAAGCTACTGGATCGTTTCCCAAGAAAAAATGGCATCGGCTCCTATGCGACAACGGGTGAATGAAGAAAATGGGGTCCTCTATGTCCTCAGCCGGCAATGGGGAGAGAAGTCTCTCTAGCTAACCTTCGTCCCTTCTGAATAGTTCTCTCACCACCTGCAGGTATCTATCAAGCTGAATAGGTTTTAACTCGAGTGTATGATGGAAGGCTGTACCGGAAGGCACGTTTCCCCACAGACATCTACGTTATAAAATGGAATCCATTCCAGAACCCCTGGAAAGATGACGTGAAAGTCACCTACCTGAACTATTCTGCAGCAAAACCATCATTTCTTGCCCATGAAAGGAATCCGGAGCACAACATCACAATACCATCTCTGTAGCATTTACGCGCCCCGCTCAGGATCGCATGGGGAGAGTTTCGATTGGTTCACTATTACCATCACTTTTCCAAGTTTTCTGCAGACGTCCAATACGGTCGTCAACGGCATCTCCCGTGCGCTTCTGCATAAGTGCTCTAAATCTCCTATCTTCCTTTAAAATTAAGGGGCTTAATACCCGATACTTACTTAGGCTACTCAGTTGTCGGATGATGTTGGCCAAGGAAATGTTGGTCACACATTCCAGCTCGCTCTTAATACCTCGAGGGATCGCAGTGTGGCACAGGTGCCTCGGATCTATGTTTCTTTTCACTAACGGCATCCTGCCAATGTGCTTCTCACCTCGCCTGTGAAAAAAGAAAACAACAAATGCAATAAAGGATCGTTCCCCTCTGACAGTCTCACTATTAATCGACGCTGAGCAAGACCGCGCCCCTCAAATTGAAATTGAAAAAACCCAACAACTGGTTGTTAGGTTCTTGAATTTGCAAGTTCGTTAAAACAAAAATTACTCATATCGTTTATCTTGGAAATTTCTGAGAGCTCTTTAAAGAATGTTAGTTATTGTCCTGTGTCATGCCGCCGAGTCGTTTCCGATCCATAGCGACACCACGGATACATCTCTCCCCGAATGCCCCGCTCTCCATCCGCGATCGTTCCGGTGGTGGATCCAGAGAATTTTCCTGGGAAAAATCCAGAAGCGGTTTACCACCGCCGCCTTCCGCGCGGTCAACTCGAGCCCTCGACTCTCTCCCGTGCCGCCGCTGCCCGGCACGGGTGAGTTTTGACTCGTAGCGGATGTCCTTCCGCTCGCTAGCCACCGGCCAAGCTGGGAATGGAATGGACAGACCTCCCCTCATTACTCTCCTGTGAGAAGCAGCGTTGGGTTAGTGGCAAGAGCCCGAGCTTGGGAGTCGGAGGTCGTGGGTTCTAATCCCGGCTCCGCCACTTGGCAGCTGGGTGACGTCGGGCACAACTTCCCTGGGCTTCAGTTCCCTCATCTGTAAAATGGGGATTAAGACTTTGAGCCCACGTGGGGTATCCTGATGACCTTGTATCTCCCCCGGCGCTTAGAACAGTGCTCGGCACAGAGTAAGTGCTTAACAAATACCATCAGTATCATTCAGCGCTTAGAACAGTGCCAGAGCCTAGAATTTGCCAAGCACATAGTAAGCGTTTAAGAAATGCCATTACGTTATACTTATCATTATTATTACAACCCAGCCTGCACACTTCGCTCCTCTAATGCCAACCTTCTCACTGTACCTCGATCTCGCCCACCGATCTCTTGCCCACGTCCCGCCTCTGGCCTGGGACGCCCTCCCTCTTCATATCCAACAGACAATTACACTTCCCACCTTCAAAGCCTTATCGAAGAGGTCTTCCCTGCCTCGGCCTTCCTTTCCTCTTCCCCCACTCCCTTCCGCGTCACCCCGACTTGCTCCCTTTATCCATTCCCCTTCCCAGCCCCATTTATGTACATATCTGTCATTTTATTGATGTATCTTAATGCCTGCCTCCCTCTCTAGACTGTAAGCTCATTGTGGGTAGGAACTGTGTTTGTTATAGCATCCTCTCCCAAACGCTTAGTACAGTGTTCTGCACACTCTAAGTGCTCAATCAGTACAACTGACCAACCGACTCCCCGAGGTGACCCGGAGTCCTACCCTCCTCACCTTTTTCCGGCCTCGCGGCAAAAGGATTTTTACGAGCTCATACAAGGGGCCTCCAAAGCTTGTAAATTGCGGCCACTATCTTGTGAATTTTTAGGATTGCATGGCATGGGAGGGCTCTGGGGCCCAGATGGCTAGTCTTTCTTCCAGAGGGCTGGTTGACGGAGGCTTCGAGAAGTTCCTCTCTTTCTGCTCTGTCCTGCGGTAGCAATTTTCTCCAAAAGACGGGAATCCCACCCACTATCTGCACAGAGTCTAGCAGAACCATCTTTTCTTTGGAAGGAGCGGGGCCTAGTGGAAAGAGCACGGGCTTGAGAATTAGAGGACCTGGCCTCTAACACCAGCTCCGCCGCTGATCTGCTGTGGGCAAGTCACTTCAGTTTTCCGGGTCTCACGTTCTTCATCTGTAAAGTGGGGAGCAAATCCTATTCCCTCTCCTTAGACTGTGAGCCCCTTGTGGGACAAGGACTGTGTCCAACCTGAACGAGCACTTAACAAATGCTATAATTATTACTATTAGTAGAACTGCCCAACATCTTTGCAAATCATGACCCGGGGAGGGGCTGTTACCCAGGGTAATAAAAGAATTAAGTCTAGCAACAGTAAGAGCAGGAGAAACCAGAGGATTAAAAAGCAGGAGGAGGGGAGAAGGAAAAGAAAGACTAGACGGCATTTGAGACTGCGACTCTTCCTTCTTTTTGCATCTTCTCAAGTGTTGCATGCGATGGCCACTCGGCCAATGAACCCAGACCTTCTCCTCTTCCTCCCTCTTTCACCCCCACCGCTGTACCCGTGGGGTAAATATGTTCTGAACCATCCCCTCTTCCGACCCTAGTACGTGCCGTTACCATTCCTCACGAGTGTAATCTTTTATTTCCTTCTCAAAAACTGGGGAGAGGGAAGGATTACGTGTTGGATGCAATTATGTGAGGAAACAGGGTAGTTAAGGCTTTAATAATCGCATTAGGATTTAGTTATGCATGAGCGTAAATTAAATCCTGTACCAAGCGCTTCTCCCTAAAGCTTATTCGTTCCCAAAAGGATAGCCTGCCTTCGCCCCGCCCTCCATTTTCCTTCAGTGGTTCTGGTGGATCTTTTGGTCCACAGACGTCTTGTTTCTTTCCGTTTGCCGAATGGCTGAAACCCAACCGATTCGGCTACCAGGCCTCTGACCCCCCCGATCCCAAAAGACGCGTGAGTTTCCCGGTTGCTCATGGAGTCTTCTCCTTAAGTAGCTCCCTCCCCCTCCGCCCGGCTGTGCTCCGGCTTATACGACCGGACCTGTGATCCACCCTCTGTGAATTAAGGATTGAAAGACTTCTGTTTCCAGAAACTTCAGACTTTCTCTCCCTGTCTCCGGGAGTTGGATCAGCCAGGCGTGACCGCCCCACCGACTTCAAAAAGAAAGGCAGAAGGATCGACGGCGGCAATGTCGGGGCATCTCGTTACTCTCCATGCCTGGCACGATCCACACTGTGACTGACGATTGAGGCAAACCGCGACTCGGGCTTCTGGGGAAACCAACCAGAGAAAGACTTCGATCGCCTTCGCGGTCAACTGAGAGGGAAGGAGGGGAAAAAGGGGAAGCGGGCCGACCTCCTGAGCTGTCATTTTCACCCTTCTCTGTCCTCCCCGTCTGGCTACCCAACCCCCTCACCTGAGCAGCCTTAAGCGAGACTGGCCCAACCTAGAACTGCCCTTTCCGGGACAATATTTGAGTTTTCTAGTGCGGCCACACGATACACGTTGCTAAGTGGGCTGCAGCTCCCGAACAATGGCATGGAACGGACAGTTTGGCTCCGTTGGCCGGAGCGGTGGTGGCTACAGAAGCAGCGTGGCTCAGTGGAAAGAGCCCGGGTTTGGGAGTCCGGGATCGTGGGTTCGAATCTTGGCTCCGCCACTTGGCAGCTGTGTGACTGTGGGTGGGTCACTTCACTTCTCTGGGCCTCGGTTCCTCATCTGTAAAGTGGGGATTAAGACTGCGAGCCTCACGTGGGACAACCTGATTACCTTGTTCTACCCCTGCACTTAGAACAGGGCTTCGGACATCGTAAGTGCTGAACAAATATCGTCAACATCATTTCTGGTGACTTTCTTCCATCGAGCAATTTATATGGTACTGTGTGCTTCGGAGAGCACGTTAGAGTTGGCAGACATGAACCCTGCCCTCAGTGAGTTTACAATCCATTCTCGGCTCAGTGGAAAGAGCCCGGGCTTGGGAGTCAGAGGTCATGGGTTCGAATTCCAGCTCTGCCACTTGTCAGCTGGGTGACTGTGGGCAAGTCACTTCACTTCTCTGGGCCTCAGTGACCTCATCTGTAAAATGGGGATTAACTGTGAGCCTCACGGGGGACAACCTGATGACCCTGTATCTACCCTAGCACTTAGAACAGTGCTCTGCACATAGTAAGTGCTTAACATATACCAACATTATTATTATTATTATTATATTCTTAACATGTCCAAAACCCGAACTCCTCATCTTCCCAACCAAACCCCCTGACTTTCCCATCACTGCAGATGGCATCGCCATACTTCCTGTCTCACACACCTATAATCTTGCCATTATCCTTGACTTCTCTCATTCAACCCCCACAGTCAATCACTAAATCCTGTCGGTTTGATCTTCACGACATAGCTAGAATCTTCCCTTTCCTCTCCATCCAAATTGTTACCATGTTAATCCAAGCATTTATCCCATCCCGGCTTGATTTCTGCATCAGGCTCCTGGCTGGCTTCCCGGTCTCCCGTCTCTCCCCACTCCAGTCCACACTTCACTCTGCTGCCTGAATCACTGTGTTACAAAACTGTTCAAGTCACGTGTCCATCCACCTCCACGTCGATCCAGAGCGCTCAGTCCCCTTGCCCCCTCTTACCTCACCTCACTGTTCTCCTACCATAACCCGGCCTGCATACTTTGCCCCTCTTTTGCCAACTTACTCACTGTACCTCGATCTGATCTATCTCGCTGCTGACCTCTTGCCCACATCCTGCCTCTGGCCTGGGACGCCCTCCCTCTTCATATCCGACTCTCCTCCGCTTCACAGCCTTATTCAAGGCACATCTTCAAGAGGCCTTCCCTAAGCACTCTTTCCCTTTTCTTCCTTCTTTGACGTTCCTTTCTTCAGCCCCTCGGCACTTTATTTGTTAATATTAATGTCTGTCTCCTCTCTAGACTGCAAGCTCGCTGTGGGCAGGGCTCCGTCTGTTATATTATCGTTGTATTGTCCTCTCCCAAGCACTTAATACAGTGCTCTGCACACAGTAAGCGCTCAATGAATAAGATTGATATTCTACTGACACCATGGCTGTCAGATCCCTTCCCACCTCCCCAACTTAAAGAAGTGAGGGGCAATCCGAAAAGGTCCAACACTAGGCCTTTTTGTGAGGGCACCCTGAAAAGTCTGACCATCCTGGCCAAATTGAGATGCACGGTCACCTTAATGGAAACTAGTATGAACCTTATTTTTTCCAGTCAGTTCTGGTGTAGTCTTATATCTCTCCTCTAGCTAAACCAGAGATTCAGTATCTTTTTATTCACACGATATCCTTCGTAACACTTCGACTTAGAATAATGTGCTTTTCTGGCTTCAGAAATGATTAAAAACTCAACACGGATGAATCGCGACCAAACACGTCTACCTAAACGGTCCAAATAATACGGAAAATATTCACTGTCTAAATGAATCTTAAAGTCAGCCCAACCTTTAAGCAAACAAAAACTTAGATACATAAAAAAGGGAGGCATTACATCATTTACTTATTTCTCAAAGGTGTGATTAATCTGGAAGCAAAACACTGCTTTACATGATTGAAAATAACTCATCTTTTGAAAACCAATAGGCCCACGAAAAGCAAAGGATTCTCTCAGTGACCCCTAAACTGCCGAAACCTATATGATTATCTAACTAAATTGAGCATATATGTATATATATACTGATATTAAGGAGGTCTAAATAAATTCATGAGTGCTAGAGTTGACTTAAGGGGATGCTAACGGCTCAGGGTGCTGGGAAAGAAATCTGGGAAAGCTTAGGGGAGGAGGTGCGATTTACAGAGGGATTTGAAAATGGGGAGAGCCGTGGTCAGTCCGATGCGGAGAGAGAGGTCCAATCCGGAAGATGGCAGGCATCGCTAAAATCGCTGCATGCGTTTTCCGTTTACAACCTGTAGTCTAAAACATTTAAATTAGCTTCTGCTTCACATTTACTTGAGGATTTTTTGCAGTTGGCTCACAATACGATAAGTACAACCAACGGTGAAAAGATCGGAGCTCAAGGTACCGTATCATTATATCATTGTAGATAAATGAGGTTTTGGAAAGCAGAAAGCTTTTAAAGACAGCCTGTGGAATTCGACCACAGAGAGAAACGGGTCCCCTGCCATTAAAAGTTTGTGTTAGAAAGCATCCCTGAATTATGAACTGCTAATTTTAGCTTTGCAAAGAAAAAAAAATCCCCAATATTTCTGGTTTTATTCATAATCAAATGGAAATGGATGGTTCACACCAAGTTGATGGACTACTCTGCCATCATCATTAAAGAATATTCATGCACACCCTTTAAGAACGTCCTGTGGTTGACTGGGGCTCTGCGTACAGTAAGCGTTCAGTAAATACAATCGAATGAATGAAATCATTTTTCTTCAAAATCTTGAAAACCACTTGATTTCTGGATACAGTATTACCCCAGGGTACCTAGTTCTAAAGAGCGGTAATAACTTGAATACTTCTTTCCATTTTTATTTTCAGATTTCTCTCCCCACCGAAAGATTTAAACTCCTGTATTGAAATCCGAGCCACTTTTAAAGGATGACACTTTTCCTCGCTACATTACTCAATTCTCCCAGTTACCGGCTTTTAGTGTTAACATATATCGCACACCAATACAAAAGGAAATTGTTGTAATCATGAGCCGGCTAATTTTAGAACCAATTTAATTTCGAAATTTCTAAAATAAGACACACAGCAGGCGTTTTAAAGCTTTCCGATAGTTCCAACGAAGTTCCTCTGAAGACGAAGCCCACTTCCTCACCTGTGAGTTTTAGACTAGTTTGATTTCAGGTGATATCCGGGCCTCGTAGGCGGTGCGTGTTTCAAATATACAGAGGTTTTAGGCATTCCTACTGAAGCATACTAAATAGAGATATGCGCGCATGCTAACCGGTCCTCATGGCAATAAATAAAATATTCAAGGAAAAATGACTTAAACCTACCCAGCTGTTGAAGCAACAGGATGTCGGTCTAAGTTGACTTTCAACACACGGCTCCCACCTCCGCATTAAGCGTCGACTCCAGTGTCTCCAGTGGGACACCAACTTGGAGAATTCTTCAAACAAGAGAAAATCCGGTCAAATTTAGTGTAGTACAGTACGCTATTAATCATACTGAACACCTCCAGTCACTGGGTTGCTTTGAAACGGGCTGGTCTCTCCACACGCAGGAATTAGAATTCCAAACACAGTGCCTCGCCTTCACAACAGAGCCATCTTTCAAAGAAAAGCCAGAAGCATTCGCAACCCTGTGACCAGAAATCTCTTTTCTTCCTCAGAAAGTGAAAGAACCCTCTCAAGGCAGACACAGAAATAATTACTTCTTCGGTGGCTAACCGCGGCCACAAAAATATTCAATTATGGCATTGCAGAAATCGGGGAAGAGGCTGCTCTGCTCGTGATGGAGAGAAAAAGAGAGCGGAGGGGAGGAAACAGACTGCATATTTTGCGCTAGATGTTAGGGAAATGATAAATAATTCCTCTGGGGAAACACCAGCCCGTCCCAAAGGGGCTCAGTGACCGGAGGTGTTCGGTTTGAATAATCGGGCTACGGGACTGTGATTGACTAGATTGACTGAACTTTCTCTGCCTGTAGAATTCTGAAAATTGACGTGCCGTCGAGGAATGCAGCGGTTGATGCTTAAAGCAGAGGTGGGAGCGGTATGCCGTATTCTAGTCAATGGGCTCATGGACCAAAACACAGAAATCAGGGACTAGATATCTGATACATTGCGGTAATCTGGTTTTCAGCTGTACCAGGCAGAGTGATCTAAAGGTTTAACATAACCTGCTCCCTTAAAACAACCAAAAAACTCCACTGCTAGAGCACCGTGGTCTTAATAGTTAGTGCTTTAAAAATGTGGGTTATTTAAACGTGTTTCTCTACAATGCATAAGCGATGCAGACCAAACACCTTTATAATCAACAGCTTTTTACGGAGGGCATACAAATATGCCACTGTAAGATATCTGAAAAAAATCCCCTTAGGAGTCTTTTACAATTACGTAAAACATCAGAGTCGAAATCATTTTTAAAATCCATCGTTTATTCCACTGGCTACTGAATTCAGCACATACCACCCAGGAGGAAAGTCAAAGTTTGCCCTATCAGTTCTCCATAGAAATTTCTGCTTCAAAAGAATTAAATCCTGCAGAAGTTGGCCCTGTGACAAGATGCTAATAGGCAAAACCTAGCTCTCTGCTTTTCCTTCTGCAGCGGCTTATCGAAAGACAATAAGCCGTACTTCATTTCCTCTTCTCCCTCTCCCGCATCACCCTGGCCCTTGGATTTTCACCTTTCGTTCGCCTCTCTCAGCCCCGCCCCACTTCCGCACGTATTTGTAATTTATTTATATTAATGTCTGCCTCCCCCTCTACACCGTAAGCTCGTCGTGGGCAGGGAATGTGCCTACCGACTCTCGTATACTGTATTCTCCCAAGTGCTCAGTAGAGTGTTCTGCACACGGTAATGGCTCGTTAAATATGATTTACTGATTGATTCCCCTGCTAGATTGTAAACACCTTGAGGGCGTGGATCACGTCTTCTCACAAGCAATACCGATTGGCATTCGGTATTAATAGAACTGGTCAAGTTTCATATTAAGTTAATTATGCATGTCTTTCCACTTATTCCTAAGCAAGATGGTACTTGCCCTTTATTAACACGTTTTGGGAATAAAGACTTTTGGGATGTCTAGAATACTAGCTTTCAGAGTTTATTTCCGAGGTCGGAGAAGAAGCATTCCTTAAAACGAGAAATGTAATTTCAGAGTCTTTATCTCAGGCGTCAATCTTTTCGTAGAAAGATCCAAAAAAAACCCCTCGAAAAACCAGCTTTGAGCACCTGCTGTGCAAACAGCCAATCATCGACCAGACGATTAATGTGGCTTAATTTAAGATGGAATGGTAAGGACGGAGACGAGAATAAAAAAAGGAGAGGGGCCGGGGAGGAGAGAGGGAAAGAAAAATGGGGCGAGAAGAGGGAGGCAGAGAGGCCTGATGGACGGACCTGAAAGTGCCCCGACCGCAAGCTCGTTGTGGGCAGGGAATGTGTCAATTTACTGTCCTATGGTACTGTCCCAAGCGCTCGGTAGAGTGCTCTGCACACAGTACGTGCTCACAGACGACGACTGACTTCCTCTGCCTCGCCCGGCCCCTGGTGCCCCCATCTATGCACCGGGCTGACCAAACCGCCACCCCACCGTCCCTCCGGCTCCTCCTTGACAGGATGAGATCACGTCTGTCCTTCCTCCGGACACGGGCCGCTGGGTCGGCTTCCACTGGTCCCGATTTGGGAGGAAAGGCTGCGTTTTAGCCCCGACGGGAGCCGGGCGCCGAGGAGAAGGGCGGATTGGGTGGGGCCGCCATTTGCCAGCTGTCCTAACCTGCTGACATAGGGAACAGAGAAGAGGGGAAGATGTGGGGCGTCGGGGCGGGACGAAAGGGAGAAAGAGTGAATGAGAGAGAGAGGAGAACAGATTGCTTTTTTCTGTTCTCCTCTCTCCTCAGACCGCACCGCTGACGTCACTGAACTACCATACTCCCGTACCTGGTGCACAATAGTAATATTAACAATAATTGAGGCATTTGTTAAGTGCTCATTGTGTATACTGTATTAAGCACCGGGGTGGACGCAAGCAAATCCCGTAGCCACAGTCCCTGTCCCACTTGGGGCTCACAGTCTTAATCTCCATTTTCGAGATGAGGGAACTGAGGCACAGAGAAGCGAAGTGACTTGGTCACGCGGCCGACAAGTGGCGGAGCCAGGATTAATGATAATAATAATAATTTTGGTATCTGTTAAGCGCTTACTACATGCCAAGCACTGTTCTAAGCGCTGGGTAGATATGAGGTAATCAGCTTGTCCCAAGTGGGGCTCACAGTCTTAATCCCCATTTTACAGATGAGGGAACTGAGAGAGAAGTTAAATGACCTGCCCAAAGTTACTCAGCTAAGTGGCAGAGGCGGGATTCGAACCCAGGCTCTTGCCACTAGGCCACGTTGTAAAATGGGGATTAAGGCTGCGATCCCCAGGCGGGACAGGGACTGTGTCCAACTTGATTAGTGTCAATCGATCCCGGCGCTTAATACAGTGACCGGCTCATAGTCAGCGCTTAACAAATACTTTAAAAAAAAAGGGTAGCCCCAACTTCCCGTAATAATAATAATAGTATTTGTTAAGCGCCTATTCTGTGCCAGGCACTGCACTAAGCGCTGGAGAGAATACAAGCAAATCGGGTTGGGTACAGTCCCTGTCTCACGAGGAGCTCACAGTCTCAATCACCATTTTACAGAGGACGTAACCGAGGCACAGAGAAGGGAAGAAACCTGCCCAAGGTCACACAGCCGGGATTAGAACCCACGTCCTCTGCCTCCCAAGACCGTGCCCTCTCCATTATGCCACGCTGTGAGCCGTGGAGCCACCATCCCTGTTCCTCCGGGGCTTCTTGTCAGTTCAAAAGGGTTGGGGGCAGACTGCTTGTTTCTCGCCCAACTTCCTGCCCAGGTTTACACCGTGAGGGTGAAGTTAATGGAATCCCAGTGGCGATTTCCCACTTGAGAACGACCTCCGATATCGAGACGAGCCCATCAGGCCCGGAGAGTCCCGGGTTATCAATCGCTGCCCTCCGCATTACTCCGTCTCACTACTTTAACGGAAAATTGTGGAAATGATTTTCGCAGCACGCCAGATTCTGTTTAATGGAAGGAAAGGACCAAAACGCTCTCTTCCCTAACCCAAACAGACGAACAAATACCACCGCGGCGCATCGATATCCTCGCTGGGAACAGGCCCGCCCACAGCCTCCTTCTGCCCGGGATCTTCGCCAAAAGGGGGAACGAACCATTCCGGAGGACCGGCTGGAGGAAGGGTGAGGGAGCGTGGTGCGCTCCGGGGTGTGGGCATGTCCCCAAACCACCCCGAGTTCCAGCGGCTGGGCTACGCCAGGCAGGATCCGACGGACCGCGACGAGGAAGTTGTAGGTTCCACCTTCTCGCAGGTGTGGCCTCGAAACGATCGATGCTATTTATTGAGCACTTACTGTGGGCAGAGCACTGTACTAAACGCTTCGAAGAGTGCGATACCACAGAGACGGTAGCATGTTCTCCACCTTCACTGCCTTCTTTGACTCTCAGCACAACATCCCTCGCCCAAACATTCGTGAAGAGGATTTTCTTCCTGCCATGGGGAAATTGTCCCGGAAAAGAATCTGGAGATTTCCAAAAATTCAGCCCGTCGGTGAGAGCCACGGAGTTTCTTCATTATTTTCTGTTGATGCTAAAATTGGTATTTTTTTTTTAAAGCAACAGATACATTCGGTTCTTCTAAAATGTCTCTTTCCACCGTGGTTTTGGGTAGAATATGCAGAACTGGGGAACGTTCTTTCCGAAACGCATGCCGGTCTGAGGTTGGCACTGTCAATCAGGACCACGCATGGGGCTTTGGACACGGGGACACGAGTTTTCCTTAATGCAGAGTTCGGCAAGCACACAGATCCCGTGACGTAGAAGCACTGGCTGGATTATGGTACAGTTTGGAAATGTACCTTGCACGGATGTGAAAAATGTGACTAATAGTTTTTATTTTTATATAACGCGAACTCTGATTTTGGTTACATTCATCTCGTGAAAAAGCTTTGCACTGGACCGTTTTCTCATTTAGTTTCCAATGATCCCCGTGTCACAATCCTTTTTTGATCACGTTGAGCACGTGGCTGCCATGTGACCTTGGGCCAGTCGCTTAACCCACTGGGACTCAGTTCTCTCATCTGTAAAATGGGGATTAAGACCGTGAGCCCCACGTAGGGCAGGGACTGCATCCGACCCGGCTTGCTTGCACCCACCCCGGCGCTTAGTAAAGCATCTGCCACATAGTAACAATAACTGTTAAGCGCTTATTATGTGCCAGACACTGTACTAACTGCCGGGTTGGATACGAGCAAATAGAGTTGGATGCAGCCCCTGCCCCAGGAGGGGCTCAAAGTCTCAACCCTTATTTTACAGATGAGGCAACCGAGGCCCAGGGAAAAGACTTGCCCAAGGTCACACAGTGGACGAGTGGCGGAACCAGGATTAGAACCCCTGACCTTCTGAGTCCCAGAGTGCTCAGGAGAAGGAAACCTGTCAAGATGAGTGCTTTTGCTCTCGCCGATCCCCGTTGCGTTTCTCTAGAGCCATGGGGTCAGGAAGGAGAAAGCAAATAAACGTAGGCCCGCCACGAAAGCTCGTGTATAAAAGACGATAGAAAGGCGGCATTTCCTAATTCTGGAAGTCTACTGTACTGGGCACCCCCACGGATAAATGGCAAGTAAGCACAACCCAAGGAAAGAAAAGACATTCCTGTCTTGACCTTATTGTCAGTATCAATAATCGGCCTTTCCAAATCCCGCGTGCGTTTCGGCAAATCCTCTAGCCGAAACGGTCCGTACCACTCTTTAGGGTTCACGTAAGAACCCGCGCTTGCAGATTGCGTTAGTCATCTTTAGGCATCTCCTCCAACGCCAGAGAGAGACAGCACTCCCCTTTTCAGATAAGGACGGTGCTCTGCACCTAGTAAGCGCTCAATAAATACCATCGAATGAATGAACGAACAACGACGTTCACGGAGACCACACTTCCTCCTCCCCAAACTCCCGCTGCAAACCAATAGCCGAGCTCCTATTCGCCGACACCCTTAAAGTCAGACGCGGGGATGTACCTATTTACAAAATATCTTTTCATCACAGGCTCAGAATCCCTTATTTCTGCTGAATTGTACTTTCCAAGCGAAGTACAGCGCTCCGCACACGGTAAACGTTCAATAAATGAATGTGTCGAATGCTTTCAGAGAATAAAAGAGCTACAAAAATTAGAAAATTATAATTTTCCAAATCAGTGCTCATTGGCTACTGATTCGAACAATGAATCATTGATTATGTGCTTACTGTGAATAGATTATTAAGTGCTTGGGAAAGCACAATACCATATAGTTAGTAGACATGATCCCTGCCCTCATGAGCTTTCAGTCTTGCCATAAACAGTCCAATCTTCTTTTTAAAAATCTGTGCGGACATCCAGGAGAATTATATTCTGCTGTTCCATTCATTTACACGTCCTGTGACTATCAAGGGCACCGTGTTAAGCACGCACTTAACTCAGAGAAGCAGCGTGGCTTAGTGGAAAGAGCCCGAACTGGGGAGTCAGCGGATGTGGGTTCGAATCCCGGCCCCGCCATTTATCGGCTGCTCAATTCACTTCACTTCTCTGGGCCTCATCTGCCAAAGGGGGATTGAGACCAAGAGCACCATGCGGGACAACCCGAAATCCTGGTATCTACCCCAGTGCCTAGAACAGTGCTTGGCACATAGTAAGCACTTAACAAATACCATCGTTATTATAAACGACTAGAAAAGACAGTCTTTCTAGGGACTTATGTTCACTTCCAAATTTCAATCGGGTTTTCCTCTACACAAGAGATTATAACTAATTGAGACCTCCCCTCCCCACTTAATGCTACGAAAAATAATTGTTGTATTATATGATAAGCGCCGTATAATCTCTGTGGGCAGGGAATGTAACTCTTTATCGTCGTACAGTACTTTCCTATGGGCTCAGTGGGCTTTGCACACGGTAAGCGCTCAATAAATACGACTGAATACATGGGGGCTCACAGGGTAAGAGGAAGAACACACATTTACTCCCCATTTTGCAGGTGAAGAAACTGAAGTCACCCAGCAGGCAAGTGACAGAGGTGGGATTTCAACCCAGGTCCTCTGACTCCCAGGACCCTGTATTTTCCCATGAAATCTCTCTCATATTCTGCCTTTTTCGGTGGAATGTATCAAGTGCTTATTAATCGCCAAATTCCGTGCTAGATACAGGATAATCAGATCAGACGTAGTCCTGCTCCGACACGGCTGTCTTCAAAAAAAAAGATGCACCTTCTCTCACGCTCTTTCCAAGGGTCAAAGTCACGGGTATTACCTTAGTTACAGGATAGCAATTTCACTCCCTTCTTCACCTTGGGATTGAAGATTTTCACTGCCCCATTTTTTCTTTTTTTCCTATTCTGAGGCCATCTCTGTCCTCTTAGTCAGGGGAGGGGGGGGATTTCATTAAATCGAGAAGGGTGAGTCATTCCTGAATCAGAGGCAGGAGAACAAGACACAGAGATGGTCTGTATCAGAAAAGGGATGTGTGAAGAACATCCACGGAGAGGAGGGGGTGTGCAGACGACTTGGTTACGCATTCAAATCAAGCCTCGGGGAATGTTGTGTTTCGAGCGGCGGAAAATCTGTGAGCGCGGAGCGGCCTCGATTTCCGAACCGGCTCCTCCGAACCGGAAGCTCGCGAGCAGGGAACGTGGTCGCTAACGCTGGTGGACTGTACCCTTCCAATCGCTCGGTATAACGCTCTGTGAGCGCTCAATAAATACCACTGATTGACTGATTGACCACTGTCTCCATTTTAATAGATTAACAGTATTTTCCTTCCCCAGTATGCCACCTCTGAGGGGCTTCTCACTGTCCAACGGACCCGTTTTTCATTCGTCTGCCTCAGTTTCCCTTTCCCTGATGCACGGGGAAGGCCAGCTGCCCTGTTTTCTTCAGGAAATCAGATTTCGGTCTTTCTGAAAGGACAAGGTAGCCTGAAAATGCCAGACTGACGGATGTTGGGAGGCAGCTGCCGATGAGCTGCTGGGCAGGGAAATAATATTTTCTTCGCACAGGTTCAATGGCAACGGGTTCTGGGAGTCCGGGTTGATTCAGCCCCTGCTGGCATCGAATGAGCCTTCATACGGGATGGGATTCTGCTAAACTGTAACCTCTGCGAAGGCAGGTTTTTTATCTACCAACTCTACTGAACTGAACTCTCCCCACCGCTTACTTCAGTGCTCTCTTTCTGCATTCAGTAGTAGCGCTCAATAAATATCACTCATCGACTGAACTGGTGCTCAACTTCCCCAAGTCAAGAGGGTCTTTTGGAAGCCGTCGCTAAGGAAAAATCCACAGCAAACTGCACACGACATTCAAAATCGGGCTCACTAACATTATTTATTAATAGTGAATTACGACGGTGAGCCCCACGTGGGACGTGGATGGTGTCCAACTTCGTATCTGCCCCAGCGTTTAGTATGGTGCCTGGCATATATTAAGTGCTTAAATACCATTAAAAAGCGCAGGTGGGGCAGAATAAAAAAGACAGTCCTTGACGGACTCAATGATTTTATTCCATTATTTTATTGCTTACCCATTTTGCCAGGGCGATTCCATTTGAGTTGGAATGTCTCAAGCCTGGATTAACTCCACCCGACTGTGCATTCTGATTATTTCAATTACTCCTCAGCTATTACATACACAGTTTTCTGAGGAAAATAGATTTCTGCTGCTTGTTATTCGGTATCCCTCTGCAACAATTTTATCTATTTTGCAAATATTGATGACGACGATGATGACTGCGGAGCACGCATTTGATTTCATCCCCTTTCCCAAATTTGATTGTGAACTCCTTGACGGCAAACCCCATTTATTTTTCCTCTGAAGCTCACCCCCAAATCCAGTAGAGGACTCTGGGCGAAAGGGGGACAAAATATACATTCCAGAAAGAGTACGCAGCCTCCTGACCCCCAACTCTTCGAGGAGGACACGTGCAGACTTGCAAACTCTACATTTTGGAATTCTAATCCAGGAAGTGATAAAGCATTTTAGGCAAAGTTTCACTGCTCTTGGGCTCTGCCTAGGATCAACCCAAACTATTTTACGTACAGGAATATGTGTGTTTTTGGAGGAAGAGTGATGGAATCGGGCGAGCGGGGGGGTGGGGGGGCAGAAATCGGTGGAGTGGGAGAATAAAAGGCAGAAAGCTGAAATCCAATTTTATCTTGAAAAAGTCACAAAACTGAAGATCATTCACTGCAGAATCATCCTAGCTATCTTGGAGTTTTCAATTTCCATAATTTGTTTGGCTGCTAAGCAACTAATCAAATAGTGGGCTGCTTGAATAGATTATCGCTCCTGACTCCCTCCCGGTAGAAACTCCTAATTCTCAGGGAAACTCTACAAACCATCTATGTTCCAGTTGCATCTTTAGCAGGGAGAGTTACAGGAAGACAAACACAGTTTGTCTTTCTAGGTGGCAGTGGGGGAAAAAGAAAATCCTTGTGTCGGTTCAAGCAGTAGAGAGCTACTCACATTATTATTTTTATCTATGTCTTCGGGAGTTAAATCGTCTTTCAGATGAATTATTGACATCATATTCTCAATACTAGGTACAGTGTCCTGTCCTGCTCTGGAAGCTTGAGGCCCACCCTGACTGCATCCTTCTAGCGGACAATGCCTCCTCCCTTCCAAAAACTCCAGCCTTCTGAGAGAGGGCTGTCAATCGTATTTGTCATTCATTCATTCATTCAATATTATTTATTGAGAGCTTACTATGTGCAGAGCACTGTACTAAGCACTTGGAATGTACAAATCAGTAACAGATAGAGACAGTCCCTGCCCTCTGACGGGCTTACAGGCTAATCGGAGGGAGAGAGACAGACAAGAACAATGGCAATAAATAGAATCAAGGGGATGAACATCTCATTAAAACAATAGCAAATAAACAGAATCAAGGTGATGTACATCTCATTAACAAAATAAATAGGGTGATGAAAATATATACAGTTGAGCGGACGAGTACGCTGCTGAAGGGAGGGGAAGGGAGAGGGGAAGGAGCAGAGGGAAAGGGGGGAGAAGAGGGTTTAGCTGCAGAGAGGTGAAGGGGGTAGAGGGAGCAGAGGGAAAAGGGGAGCTCAGTCTGGGCAGGCCTCTTGGAGGAGGTGAGCTTTAAGAAGGGTTTTGAAGAGGGGAAGAGAATGAGTTTGGCGGAGGTGAGGAGGGAGGGCGTTCCAGGACCATGGGAGGACGCGGCCCACGGGTCGACAGCGGGATAGGAGAGAACGGGGGACGGCGAGGAGGTAGGCGGCAGAGGAGTGGAGCGTGCGGGGTGGGCACTGGAAAGAGAGAAGGGAGGAGAGGTAGGAGGGGGCAAGGTGATGGAGAGCCTTGAAGCCTAGAGTGAGAAGTTTTTGTTTCGTGCGGAGGTTGATAGGCAACCCCTGGAGGTTTTTAAGAAGGGGAGTGACGAGCGCTTACCACGTGCAAAGCATTACAGTAAGTTTTTGGGAGAGGGTTAGTTGACTGACCCTAATATTAATATTAACTCTGTTGATATTAATGGGGTTAGTAGACAAGTTCCCTGCCCACTACGAGCTTAGGGGTTGGAGGAGGGAGAAATCATCACCTCAAACCATCACGGTTTACGATTCATGTCGTTTCCTCTTAGTTGATCCTCACCTTCTCTTCCAAATCTTATTCTTCATCATCATCTCCCATCACAGTCGACGGTGCCGTCGTCCTTTTTATCCCTAAAGCCCATAACTTCGGCATTAGCTTGACTCCTCCCATTTTCTTTTAACCCTAGCGTTCAGTCTGTCACCAAATCCAGTCAGCCTTTCCCCTTCAAGGCTTTCGAGATCTTCCTCTTGCGCTCCGTCCAAATGGTCACCATGCTACTCTTGGCACTTAATACCACGATTATAACTAATAGTACCCATGATTAATATCTGCGGTGTTTGTTCGGCACTGACTGTGAGCCAGGCAAAATACTAAACGCTGGGTTGGATACCAGATAATCAGGACGGACAGTTTCGGTTTCTCGGAGGGCTCGCGGAATCAATCGGCGGTACCAAGTGTTTACCCTATGAAGAACGCTGTACTAAGTGCTTGGGAGAAGACGATCCTGTAGCTCCCCAAGGAGCTTACAGATGAGGAGGGAATAATAATAATGATGATGTTGGTATTTATTAAGCCCTTACGACGTGCTAAGCACCGTTCTAAGCACGGGGGTAGATACGAGGTAAGCAGGTTGTCCCACGTGGGGCTCCCAGGCTTAATCCCCATTTTTCAGAGGAGGCAACTGAGGCCCAGAGAAGTTAAGTCACTTGCCCAAAGTCACACGGCTGACAAGTGGCAGAGCCGGGATTAGAACCCAAGCGCTTAGAACAGTGCTCTGCACTCAATAAATTCGATTGAACGAACGACCGCTGACTCCAAAGCCCGCGCTCTTTCCATTAAGCCTATAAACCACCCAGGGCATCTTTATCAGGGAGCATTACATAGATACAAACACACTTTGTTTTTCTCGGTGGTAATGAAAAAGAAACACACACCACATATGTTGCAGTTAATTTCGTCGGCTCAAGCTATGGAAAATGGACATTAGCGTAAATTACAAATGAATATGTCCATCGATCCATAGGGAATATGAATATGCCCATAAGGAAGCAGCATGGCATAGTAGACAGAGCACGGGCGTGGGAGTCAGAAGGTAATGGGTTCTAAATCCAGCTCCGTCCCTTTGCTGTGTGACCCTGGGTGAGTGGCTTAATCTCTCTGTGCCTCAGTTACTAAATCTGTAACTGGGAGACTGTGAGTCCCATGCAGGACAGGGACTGTGCCTGTCCCAATTTGCTTTTATCCACCCCAGTGGTCAGTTCAGTGGCTGGTACATAGTAAGCTCTTAAATACTGTAATTATTATAAGTGCTGTAGGGGTGCGGTGAAAATCAAAATGAGTAAGAAGTACAGATCCAAATATTAAAGGGACAGAAAGGAGGGCAAATAAAGGAAGTGAGGGCTTAGTCAGGCAAAACCTCTTGGAGGAGACACAATTTTAGTCAGATTTTAAAGATGGGAGAACGGCATATTTTCAAATATTAAAGAAGAGGGAGCTCCAGGTGTGAGGGAGGAGATGGGCAAGGGGTCGGTGGCAAGACGGACGAGACGGAAGTAGAACAAGTAGGCTGGCATTACAGGAGCAGAAGTTGGGTTGGCTTGGCCACTGGATTTGGTAAGAGGGTCACTGGCGACCTCAGAGGGTAATTTCCGTGGAGCGTGGGAGACCGAGGAGAGAATGTGGAGGTGACGGGTGAAGTCAACTCGCTCTCGAGGAGTTTGGAAAGAAATGGCAGGAGGGAGGTGAGGTGATGGGAGGAGGGAGCGGCTCAAGGGGAGGACTTTAAGATAGGGGAGATATGTTTGAAAGCGGTGGGGAAGAAGCCACTGAGAAGGAACAGCAGCAAACCCCCCACACTAAACACACTACCTCTGAGCCTCAGGTGAGGTGGTTCGGCCTCACACTTTGGGAATGTCCACACGTTTTGGAGGACGCTGTTGCTTTGAGTTTCTGTGCTACCCCTTAGTGTACACAGACGCATCTTCCCCGGTCGCACGGCTCCTTTCGGAGGTCTGTCACGCAACAGTCCTGTAGACCTGCAATTAGGTACGGTGGCCGATGTCGCCGTCACCGCAGCCTGCTCGCAAGCCTTCTTCGAGGCCACACCAGCCTTTGCAATTTGATTTTCTATCTCCGGTTGCGCATCACTGAACGGCGCACTGCCTAGATAGAATTTCGATTCTGAGTTACTGAGGAAATCCCCCGATGGCACGTAGACGGGTTCACATGCGGACGTGGAAATGAGAGATGGCTCTGCCTTGGTAACAAAAAGGGAATCTTCGAAACATAATAGAAAAGCTTCAAACATGTTCTTGATACACTCTCTGCCCCTGCAGATGACTGAGTCGAATGGCTCGATTGCCAAAGTGCGTAGACGTGATATTTAATCTAGATAATCATGAAAATCGGCCAAATTCCAAGGTCTGACGGTTTATCAGCTAAGATCTGCAAGTGCGGAGGGCAGGTGCTTCTTCATTCCTTACGTCATCTCTTTTAATCTAGCAAAGGCTGCGGAGATACGCCAGGCCGCTATTTCACCGGTTTCCAGGAGAAAAGGGAGGAGAGCTGACTCTATCATGGGATCTCATGGCTCTCCATTGCTAGCGAGATCACTATCATAGCCTTCCTGGACTATAAAAGATCATCATTATCCATGTGCATATATATGACGACATATATATATATATACATGACATATATATATATATACATATATATATATGTGCACATGGATGAGAAGCAGCATGGCTTAGCGGATAGAGCACGGGCCTGGGAGTCAGAAGGTGATGGGTTCTAATCCAGGGTCTGCTGTGGGACCTTCGGCAAGTCACTTCACTTCTCTGGGCCTCAGTTATCTTATCGGTAAAATGGGGATTAAGGGCGTAAGCGCCGTGTGGGGCAGGGACTGTGTTCAACCTTACTTGGATCTACCCTAGCGCTTCGTACAGTGCCTGGCACATAGTAAGCACCATAATTATTATTACTTCAAAGCAACATTCGATCCGTTTGAGATAAGCAGAGAAGACATACTCAGCAGAAGGCAGAGACTGACAAACCACCCAACAAATAAATCAGTCTTTCTTGTGGTTTCTTCTGGATACAGTCAGAACCCTGAGGCACTGAGGAGGGTTGGAACAGCGCGTAGTGGAGACGGAGGTTGACCAGGGAATAAATACTCGATAGGTGTGAAAGGGGTTGTTTTTTTCCCAACCTCAATTCTAATATTAGGTCAGAAACTAGAAATTAAGAAGAGTGGACAAAGGAAAGAGAGTTAAAGGAGATGTTTTCCTTCTATCAGTTGAGGAACAGCAGGGCCTAGCGGAAAGAGAACAGCCTGGGAGTCATAGAACCTGGATTCTAGTCCCGCCGCTTACCTGCTCTGTGACCAGGGACAAGTCACAGCTTCTCTGGGCCTCAGTGTCCTCATCTGTAAAATGGACACTCAATAGCTGTTCTCCCTCCTACTTATAATGTGAGCCCTGGGTGGGACCTGGTGATCTTCAATCTACCCCAGGGCTTAGTAACGCGCTTAGCACATAGAAAGCACTTAAGAAAAAGCACATTTATTATTATTAAAATTTCTTTCTTTTCTACACAGACACATTCCTTTTTTCCTCCCCTCCTGGAAGATCAAGGAAATTGGCGACTCGATCGGGACTTTTTCCTTTCATTCTCTCTTTACGCCACAGTTTTTTTCTCTCCCCCTCTCCCATTCATCACTTCCCTCGCTTTGCAGCAGCCTTTTCTCACTCCTGTGATAGTCATTTTCTTTGATTCGCTTTATGTTTGGAGTTTATAAGTGTTGCCTTATAAAACCTCAGGCTGAATTGTTTCAGAAAATTCTTAATTAGTGAGGTTTAAATCTGTGTGGCCTTAATGGAGAATTAAAGAGTCCTCATATGAAAAACAAAAGCCTCCTAATCAAACCGTCTCTCTAGGTAATCACACTCTTGAGAACGCTTGGAGCAGGTCAGGTTTCACTGTAAGAAAAAAACGAACCACAGAATATGATTTCGTGAAGTTTACGGAAATATCTTGGCATCGTTTCTGGCAAATTTCCCGTCTCTGTCCCACGGAGGAGATCAGATCCTTCATGCCACATTTTGGTCTGAGGCCCCGTTGTGACTCTGGGACCTTTCAGTCAGTGATATTTTCCCGAGAGGTGATCCAAGAGTCTTCCGGATAAGACCTGGCCAGCAACGGAGAGTAATTTGACGCCACGAGAATGGTCGCAACCTGATCTATCACTTTGCTTCTTGAAGATGGCAAAGTAACGGTGGCTTCTTTGAGACCAATCAATCGATGGTATTTACTGAGCACTCACTATCTGCAGAACACTGTACTAAGCGCTTGGGAGACGGCAACAGAATTAGCAAGAAACACTCTCCGCCCCAACGAGCTCGCGTCCTATGAAACCCTGCCCCTTCTCCATCCAATATAGAGAGCTTAGCTTAGGTAACACAGACCAAGTCAGAGATTAGTCGGTAACAACGCTCCAGAGGCGTTCTCTTGGAAAATGCAAAAGTAGCCCTCGATTCAGTAGACGTAACGGGGAAGTGATAATTTCGGGAAGGAATTCCCATTTACGAATTCAGTTGGAAAAAAGTTCTGTTCAGGCACCCAGAGATGAAGGTGATGAGTTAAGTGCTCACTATGGGCCAAGTATCAGTTATTCTCTCCTCTCCGGAGAAACATTCGTTCGATCATTCACTGAGGAGGCAAGCGATTACCTCTGAGGTAAATCCAGCTGGCCCACAAGGCTGTTTGGACGAGGAAAAGTATTACGTACATATGAACGTTAAAGGTTAATAATTTTGTTAACCCACTTCACACAGCGCCTCTAAAATAGCGTGAAGTAGCAAACCGATAAACAGAACATAAGGTACCTTCTTTCTGACGGTTGGAAAAGGGGGATATAATACCTTGTGGACCGTGTGTTACCCACCCACACTCTATTTAAAATCCCGACTTCCATTTGTTAACGTGACTCGAGATTATCTGTATTCCGCAGACGGCAGCAGGAATCGTCAACCAACGCAGGAGCCTGTACGTACCGTTACGGATAGTCACCGGGGTGCGATGAATAAAAAAGATTGGAGTTGGCACCCTCCTTTAATCAATGGGTGGATCATCTCGAGAAATCTCCTACACTGTAAACTCGCCGTGGGCAGAGAACATGTCTAGCGACTCAAATATCATTGATCTCTCTTTCGTTCATTCATTCGATCGCATTTACCGGGCACTTACTGTTCATTCATTCATTCAATAGCATTTATTGAGCGCTTACTATGTGCAGAGCCTGTACTAAGCTCTTGGAATATACAAATCGGTAACAGATAGAGACAGTCCCTGCCCTCTGACGGGCTTACGGTCTAATCGGGGGAGACGGCCAGACAAGAACAGTGGCAATAAATAGAGTCAAGGGGAAGAACATCTCATAAAATAAATAGGATGATGACGATATATACAGTCGAGCGAACGAGTACAGTGCCGAGGGGGTGGGACGGGAGAGGGGGAGGAGGAGAGGGAAAGGGGGGAGAAGAGGGTTTAGTTGCGGAGAGGTGAAGAGGGGGTAGAGGGAGCAGAGGGAAAAAGGGGAGAGCTCAGTCTGGGAAGGCCTCTTGGAGGAGGTGAGCTTTAAGTAGGGATTTGAAGAGGGGAAGAGAATTAGATTGACGGAGGTGAGGAGGGAGGGCATTCCGGGACCGCGGGAGGATGTGGCCCGGGGGTCGACGGCGGGCTGGGCGAGACCGAGGGACGGTGAGGAGGCAGGCGGCGGAGGAGCGGAGCGTGCGGGGTGGGCGGTAGAAAGAGAGAAGGGAGGAGAGGTAGGAAGGGGCAAGGTGACGGACAGCCTCGAAGCCTAGAGTGAGGCGTTTTTGTTTTGAGCGGAGGTTGATGGGCAACCACTGGAGGTGTTTAAGAAGGGGAGTGACATGCCCAGAACGTTTTTGCGGGAAGATGAGCCGGGCAGCGGAGTGAAGAATAGACTGGAGCGGGGCGAGAGAGGAGGAAGGGAGATCAGAGAGAAACTGTGTGCAAAGCACCTCACTAAGCGCTTGAAAAGTACAGTTTGGCAAAAGAGAGAGACAATCCCTACCGACCACGGGCTCAGCTGTGGTCGCCAAACAAAAAGCAGCACAAGCAGCGAAGAGGAATGAAAAAATAAAATCTGTTGCATACCTCAAAGACCCTTCCTGACGATCTACCCGTTTTCCCTTATTTTATCCCCAACGGCGAAACAATGTAGGACACGTTTGCAAGAGACGGAGGGACAAGAACACCCAACAGAGGGCAGAACGCGTCAGAAGCTGAATGTAACTACAAGCGGGGTCTATTCCAATTCTCATATCGCATGAGTCACCTGAGTTTAACATTTGGGAGAAAGGTTGGTTTTCTTTGTGTTGTTTCTCCAACCAAAATATTTCTACATCAGCTTAATTTGTTCATAGTGTTTTAAGTAAGCAATTAATCGCATTTATTGAAGGCTGACTGGTGCTTTGGGCATTTGGGATAGTACAGAGTTGGTAGACATATTCCCTGCCTAGAAGACGCTTTCAGTCTAGAGGGGGAGACAGACATTATTAGAAATAAAGTACTATTCGATGTAAATAAAAAATTACAGTTACTAAATAAATAGTAACTGTTATTACTAGTCACCGTATTTGTTGAGCGCTTACTGTGTGCAAAGCTTGGGAGAGTACAATATAATTTCAGTCACACTCCCTTCCCAAAAGGAGCTCACTTTCTAGAGAGGAAGACAGACATTACTATAAACAACGGATATATCGAGATATAAACATACGTGCTGATGGGAAGGGAGGGAGGATGAAGGGAGGAGCAAGTCTGAGCTGCGCAGAGGACTGGAAGAAGAGGAGAGGAGGGCTCAGTCAGGGAAGGCTTCCTGGAGATGTACCTTCGATAAGGCTTTGAAGTGGGGGAGAGCAATTATCCATCTGATATGAGGAGGGAGGGCGTTCCGGGCCGGTGGTAGGACGTGGGCGAGAGGTCGGAGGCGAGATAGACGAGATCAAGGTACAGTGGGAAGGTTAGCACCTGTCGTAAAGTGTGGTCATCGACCATCTATTTCTTTTAAAATCAACTACTCAGAGAAAAAATGTTATTTTACAAATAAGAATGGACATTTCTTTATCATATCCTCTATTCCAAAGATGAAAAGAAAAAAAATTAAGATGACAGAAACCAAGAACCTGGATGTCGGCCACTTCCTCTATTTATGAACCATTACTTTACAGCATCATAAAATCCATCACATTAGACTTTTCAAGATAAAGTACTTAGCTGTACTTGCATATTAAAGCACCAGTCCAAAGTTTTCCAATCAGATTCTGCAGGGATGCTGAAGAAAGGGAAACAGGGAGTGTACAATTTAAACGCAAATTATATGAGCATTTTTTTGACTCTGGTCACCCTCCTGGCATTCCAAGAGTCCCTAAAGGCACCAATCCATCCTGTTGGGAGCCAAAGGATGGGAATTACATCCATCTTTTTTGTACTCCATTTAGATGATTCTAGATTCTTCATCCTCGGCTTGGAATGAAGTTGAAGGCTCAAGCCAAGCTTACCTGACCGTTTGAGCTCCGCCTGTTAGCCGGTCACTGGGTCAGACTGAAAGGAAACCAACTTGCAACAGGTTTCCTGGCACAGAAATAACTTGGCTTCCACCGTGATCTGCTGCATTTCGCTTCCAGCTTAAAACCCTCAGCCCGGGATCCCAAAGAGCAACAGTCTTAACTATTACCGGGACTATTTTCATGATCAATGTACTCGACGCATCTTCCCGGCTGCAGCCTTAATCAACACCGGTTCTCGAGCACATCAAGTTCCGAGAGACCCGCACGACACCACATCCCTCCTCTCTTTACCATCGAAACAAATACGTATTGATTTAGGTCTCCCCATAAGACTCGTTTCACAAAGACGACCTCCGGGATTTAGGGAGCAGTTGTCGGAGTGGGAAAACCGATATTCAGCAGAGAAATTTTTTTAAATGGACAAGTTCTCTTCTCCCTGGAGCGGCTGACCTCTCTCCCACGGAGTCCCTTGATGGTTTCTCGATTGTCCCACAAAAACAAACAAACGGCGACTCCTTTGTGCCCCGGATGTGACTGAGAGGGCACGTTCAATAGGACCGAGCAAGATCAGCCAGGCCCCCTCCTTCTCGGAGTCTCTCCCTGGTATCGTTCGGGACGAATAGTTGCGGATGAAAGACTTCCCAGGCCTTTGTCTTCTTCCCTATTCGGGCCCTAGGAATGGAATCCGACACCAACGCTCACGTGGTTCAGTTCTAGCTCTGAAGAGCAGCCATGGCAGCTTCTGGCTACAGGGAACTGACTCTATTGACACCATCACCTGGTTGTCGGTCAATGGTATCGATCGGGTCCTAATTACGTACAGAACCCCACACCGCTCGGGAGCGTTCCATCGTAACGGAGCTGTCCGTGTCTTCTAGCAATTCCGGGTTAAAGAATGGGTGGGGAGACCCTTTTACGACCGTCTATTTTAGAGCGAAAGGGCACATCCAGAGCACGTGTAGATTAATGTTCCTTTGACACGGGAAAAGGAGAGGTTTGCATTGGACACGTGAAAATGCAAAGTGTGGAGACGGATTCCCCGATTTCAAAACTCAACGCTTTATTGCTGTCTTTGCAAAACTGAGAAGGAGGAACGGGGATCTCGCCCAAGCAGCCCTCTGATCCCCCGTGGTGGGAGTGCCACAGGGGGAAAAGGAGGAGCACGAGCAATTTGAAATAGGAGCTGGAGAGCTGAGGGCCACTCAGAGTAAACCACGGTGAGTCAAAGCCTGCCGGGACTGCGCCTCTGAAAAACCGGAAGCCAAACCAATAATGAGCAGAGCACTAATTCTAAGTGCTGGGGGAGATACAGGGTAATCAGATTGTCCCACGTGAGGCTCACAGTCTTAATCCCCATTTTACAGATGAGGAAACTGAGGCACAGAGAAGTGACGTGACTTGCCCTCAGTCACACAGCTGGCAAGTGGCAGATCCGGCATTCAAACCCATGACCTCTGACTCCCAAGCCCGGGCTCCTTCCACTGAGCCATGCTGTTTATTGTTACGGTGTACTCCCCCAAGCACTCAGTACACTTCTGCACACAAAAAGCCCTCGATAAATACGACTGACTGACTTTTAAGTCCGCCAAGAAGCTTAAGTGATTCTCTGACAACGTCCCACCGGCCTCTGAAACAAGAGCATTTCACCAGGGACATCTGCTGCACGGCTTCCCACAGTGATGAAGACAGAGAAAACAGCATGGCGCTGTGGAAAGAGACCCGGCTTGGGAGTCAGAGGTCGTGGGTTCCGATCCCGGCTCCGCCGCTGGTCAGCTGTGTGACTCTGGGCAAGTCACTTCACTTCTCTGGGCCTTAGTTACCTAATCTGGAAAATGGGGATTACGACCGTGAGCCCCACGTGGTCAACTCGTTCACCTTGTATCTCCCCCAGCGCTCAGAACAGTGCTTGGCACATAGTAAGCGCTTAACGAATACCATCCTTATTATTATTATTGATAAAGAAAGTCTCTTTCGAGATTTAGACAGACTCTTCCCAGGAGTAACCAAAATGGAAAATCTCAAATGGGAAACCTAAAGGTTAGAGTTCAAAGTGATGGCCAGACATGGAAGCAATTAGGCGCCATGGGATGGGTAGACACATCTGCAAGGCCTCCTTTTGCCGAGTGAAGCGCTTAATACGGTGCTTTGCACACAGTGAGCGCTCAATAAATACGACAAATTCAATGAATAAATGCACCGAACACGAGCTCGCCGCCGCAAACGGCACCGTCCTCCTGCCACACGAAAGCGCAGGATCCGTCGTGGACCTAAACAGCGGCACGGCAGCTGCGTCTGACGGACCGCAGGATGGCAGAGGGAGCTCGGGATCGGAATGGGATGGGATCCCGATCCCATTCACCCGAGATCCCGTCGATCGACTCTGAAACCACCGTGTTGGGAAGTGAAAAGCGCCAGGACGACTCATTCGGAAGCTCCTGGAGGACGAGGGGGTCCGCGGCAAAACCCAGACAACTCTTCCGCGAAACGACAATCCCCAACCTACACCACAAATGGGCACTTCTCTGTGATACCAGGCAGCTGCCGAGCCAGTGGGCGCGGCCTGGAGAAGTCACCGAGGTTGGTTCAGCGTAAATGACTCCGAGCTAAAATGTCAGCTGGCAGTGAAACCCGCCCGGTCCGAACGGTCGACAATAGCTAGCAGGAGCCCAGAACTGAGGTTTACGGCATGCCACGTGGCACCGAGCCAGTCAGGTTAGGGACAGATGGCGGGGTGCCAAAGCAGAAGAGAGCCGACCCACGCAGAAATTAAGAAATTACGGCTAAATGGCCCCGTACCTGCCTCTGAGGAGAAAAAACGGCTTCGGTCTCTTCGCGGACAAGGAGGGACTCCTGAACAAAATTTCCGGCCTAGAGGATGGAGCACGGGCCTGGGAGTCAAAAAGACCTTCAATCGTATTTATTGAGTCCTCACTGTGTGCCGAACACCGTACTAAGCGCTTGGGTGAGTACAAGACAACAATTAACACACACATCCCCTGCCCACGACGAGTTTACGCCACAACAAGCTTGCAGTCTAGAGAGCCGGGTTCTCATCCCCACTCCGCCTCTCGTCTGCTGTATGACCTAGGGCGTGTCGCTTCACTTTTCTGGGCCTCAGTTACCTCATCTGTAAAATGGGGATTTAGACTGTGAACCCCCCGTGGGGCAGGGAGTGGGTCCAACCTGAGTAGCTTGTAACTACCCCTGGGTTTAACACGCACACCCCCCACAAAAGACAAAACAAAAAAACCAACCTCCCCCTCGCAACCACCAAAAATTATTTTTAAAAAACCAGACACACACGGGGAAGCAATATAGACGATCAAAAAGTTTAGATCGGTCACCCAGAGCTAAACAACATCACAGAATTCTGGTAGCTAGGCAGCACGCTACGCAGTGGCTTAATAACAGACGAGGAGGTAGAAAAATCGAATCAAGAAGGTCAGCACATCCTTCGAGGGACCGTGCAGCAATAATAGAGAATTGGGCTGCAGGAGAACTAAAGGGTCTGCGGAGCCGTAACGCCGACACCCCGGTATCGCTGAGGGCCCCCGCTCAGCATCAAACGGCCGGACACGAACCCGAACAAAAGAGTCCCGGAGTCAGTGATACTCACGGCCGCACGAGCGATGTGGGAGGGACGGGTGAGGAGGGTGGATGACAAACGGCTGCTGAAGTGAACTGCAATTTTGGAGTGGAAGGCAAAGGGGACAGAGGAAAGGCTTTACGGATAAACAAAGCCTCCGACGATGCCGAATCCCATCTGACAACTGGAAGCCTACCCACAGAAGAGCATGGCCGACGACAGTCAAGATAATCACTGACTTTAAAGCACTCAGTCACCTCTCCCCCTCCCTGATCTCCTACGACCATCGCACCTCCGGCACCGGCTTGCTCACAGTGCCCTAATCTCGTCCATCTCGCCGCTCGACCCCTTTCCCGTTCCTCCCTCTGGCCTGAAACTCCCTCCCCTCCGGGAACGCCAGACCTAGTGGCTAGAGCGCGGCCCTGGGAGTCGGAAGGACCTGGCTGCTAATCCCGGCTCCGCCGTTTGCTGGGTGACCTGGGGCAAGTCAAAAATACTCTGTGCCTCAGTTCCCTCATCTGTCAAATGGGGATCAAGACCGGGAGGCCTATGTGGGACAAGGGGCTGTGTCCAACCTGATTAGCTTGCGTCTACCCCAGCGCTCAGAACAGTGCCTGGGACATATTAAGTGCTTAACAGATACTATAATTATTATTATTAATACTCAAAGCCTTATTAAGGTCCCATCTCCTCCAAAAGGCCTTCTCCAATTAAGCCCTTTTCCATCCCCCCCGACTCTCTCTCCCAAATGCATAATCTGTGCACGATGGGCATTTGGTATTCACCCCACGGCACTTCTGTACACGTCCAAAAATTATATTAATCTCTACCTTCCCTATTAGACCGTAAGCTTGTCGTGGGCAAGGAATGTCCACCAACTCTGTTACACTGTATCATTCCCCTTCTTAAAAACCTCCAGTGGTTGCTTATCAACCTCCGCACGAAACAAAAACTTCTCACTCTAGGCTTCAAGGCTCTGCATCACCTTGTCCCCTCCTACTTCTCCTCCCTTCTCTCTTTCTACCGCCCACTCCGCACGCTCCGCTCCTCCGCCGCCCACCTCCTCGCCGTCCCCCGTTCTCGCCTATCCCGCCGTTGACCTCCGGGCCACATCCTCCCGCGGTCCCGGAACGCCCTCCTTCCTCACCTCCGCCAAACTCATTCTCTTTCCCTCTTCAAAACCCTACTTAAAGCTCACCTTCTCCAAGAGGCCTTCCCAGACTGAGCTCCCATTTTCCCTCTGCTCCCCCTTTACCTCTCCTCAGCTAAGCCCTCTCATCCCCCCCTTTCCCTCTGCTCCTCTCCCTCTCCCTTCCCCTCGCCTCAGCACCGTACTCGTCCGCGCAACTGTATATATTTTCATTACCCTATTTATTTTGCTAATGAGATGTACATCACCTTGATTCTATTTATTTGCTATTGTTTTAATGAGATGTTCATCCCCTCGATTCTATTTATTGCTATTGTTCTTGTCTGTCCGCCTCCCCCGATTAGACCGTAAGCCCGTCAAAGGGCAGGGACCGTCTCTATCTGTTACTGATTTGCATATTCCAAGTGCTTAGTACAGTGCTCTGCACATAATAAGCGCTCAATAAATACTATTGAATGAATTAACTTAGTAGCGTGCTCTGCGGTATTCATTCATTCTCATTTATTCATTTTTAAAGTTAGGGGGTGGGAGGCAGAGGAAGAGCCCATAAAGGAGAATGAACTGCCAGAGAGATGAGGGAGAAGCAGGAGAGGACGGTGTCAGGAAAGCCGACATTGGGTGACGTTTCCAGGAGAAGGGGCTGGTCCGAGAGGTTGAGGAGGATTAGGATGGAGTAGAGGCCTTTGGATTTGGCGAGACGGAGATCCTTTGTGACCTCTGAGAGGGCGGTCTCTGTGGAGTGAAGGGGCTGGAAGCCAGATCGGAGGGGGTCAAGGAGAGAATTGGAGGAGAGGAACTGGAGACGGTGGGTGGAGATGACTCGTTACAGGCATCTGGAGAGGGATGGTAGGAGGGAGATGGGGTGATAACTGGAAGGAGCTGCGGGGTCAAGGGAGGGTTTTTTTAGGATAGGGGACACATGGGCCGGTTTGAAAGCGGTGGGGAAGAAGCCCCTGGAGAGTGAGTGAACAGCCGAAGCTGGCTGTTAGAGAGGGAAGAAGAGAGGGGGCGAGTGTTTCGTTAAGTTCCGAAGGAATGGGGTCGGATGTTCAGGTGGAGGGGGTGGATTTTGACAGGAGGCGGGAGATCTCCTCCAGAGACTTCTGGGAAACATGGGAGAGTTGAAGGGGGAGGGGCAGGGGAGATTTTAGGGAGAAGACGTCCGGCAGCGTCAATTTTCCCAATAAAGTGGCTGAGTCATTAGAGGCAAGGGACGGGGGGAGGGGATCGAGACTGTGAGCTCCATGTGGGACGGGGACTGTGCCCATCCTGATTGGCTCGGATCTCCCGCTGCGCTTAGTACAGTGCCGGGCATATGAAGTAAGTGTTTAACAAATGCCGGAAAAAATTGACTGAGGGAAAACAATCAGGATTTGGTGAGGAACGGAATAGGAGACTTGAGAGAAAGGAAGGAGACGAGGATAATTCCAAAGTTCCAGGCTTCAGGGTTGGAAAGGATGGTGGGAATCTCCTCTTCTTCCATTCCCTTCTGCGTCACCCTGATTTGCTCCCCTCATTCATCCTCCCTCCCGTCCCCCCAGCACGTATATGTACGTGTCTGTCATTTATTTCTTTGTGTATCTTAATGTCTCCCCCTCTAGACTGTGAGTTCGTGGTGGGCAGGGAATGTGTCGTTTGTTGGGGTATTATACTCTCCCAAATGCTTAGTCTAGTGCTCTGCACACAGGGAAGTGCTCAATAAATACGACTGAATGAATGGCACTGATGGGAAAGGTAGGTGAAGGAGAAGGTTAAGGAGGGAAGATGAAAAGTTTAATTTCCAACACACTCGGAGTAGAGATGTAGAGATGTCACAGAGGACGGAGTAGATTTGAGATTTAGCCACGTAGATGTCACCCGCTCACCCCAGAAGCGGGTGAGCTCCTCAGGTGAGTAGGTGTAAAATGAGACTAGAAGGGGACCCCAAACAGACCCCGGAGACACCCCCCAGTTGGGGAACCGTCGAAAACGTCTGGGGAGGATCGGCTGGAGAATCAAGAGGAGAACCGGGAGAGGACGATGTCGGTAAAACCAGTGTTAGATAGTCTTTCCGGATATCATTATCTCCAGGAGAAGGAGTCTGCTTCGCCGAAATCCCTCCTCCCAAATTCGACAAGAGCTGGAGAAGAATTAGGAGGCTCCTTAAAGTGCAAGCTCAATCGATAGTTTAGTGCTAGACTTGGGGAGGTCATTGGTGACCTCGAAGAGAGTAGCTTCGGGGGAACGGGAGGGGCGGAGAGCGGGTCCTAGAGGGTGAACAAGGGAATCCTCCGACCAAAGTTGGGGGGCGGGGCGAGCGCCGTTTCTGAGTCGACGTGAAAACCCAATTCTATTCAAGTCCTTCAAACTCCATCCTAGGTGGTGGATTAAAGGACTGCAGGCGATGGAGGAGGAAGCAGACATGGCGTGAGTTAGGTGTTGTTTGGGTATTTTGCTGAAGAAAATCCTCCCCTCACCCCCGTCCTGGCCGTAGCCCTGAATTATTAATGCCTTTGGCAAGATGCCGGCAGATGACAGTTAATATACAGTCGATCACCAGTTAATGCGACTTAATTGATTGCCCGAAAATAACGTTAACCGAAAAGGCGCTAAACCAGGTAGGTTTCCCATGGGAAATAAAGAAAATGCATTAAAGGCTTCCCAAGATACAAAAAAATCGGCCCTAACCGTGCATTAAAATGATAAACGGTACATTTTGTTACAGGACCAAATAGCGATGTAAATGCAAACCAGGAATAGACTTTGACTTGGGATTTTTTTTTGTGCACATTCGTAAATAATCTTCCTCGTTGCTAGTGCCGTCTCACAGGCCTTTCCCTTCCCCTTCAAAGACAGCCCATTTCGCCAAGAGGGACGGCCAGTATGTCGGGAGACCACTGGGTTAAAAGTGTCGTGAACGTACCGCACCTCAGCCTGCCCTTTGGGAGTTAATGCGAAGCAGCACGGCTCAGTGGAAAGAGCACAGACTTGAGAGTCAGAAGTCGTGGGTTCGAATCTCAGATCCGCCACGTGTCAGCTGGGTGACTCTGGGCAAGTCACTTCATTTCTCTGGGCCTCAGTTCCCTCATCTGTAAAATGGGGATGAAGACTGTGAGCCTGTGGGACAACCTGATGACCTCGTATCTACCCCAGGGCTTAGAACAGTGCTTGACACATAGTAAGTGCTTAACAAATACCATCATGATTATTATTAATGGGAGGCAGCATTGGACCTCTAAGGGTCTCGGGGCTCCGTGACCCAGATCGCCCCAAATTTGATATCACATGGATTGTCGGGGGGAAATCTACGAAGTTGGGGAAAACAAATGGATCCTTGGAGTCCTTGGAGGTTCAGTAATTTTATCTCTGGGAGTACTTGAGGGTCCCCTCGAAATCCACCTTTCCGCCTCTGACCCCACGATTTGGAAAATCTTCCTAACCCAGGAGGGTTCTGAAACCTCTCTAATCAATAATACCCCCAAATTAGAAATTTATTGGCATTGAAAATCCATGTAGGGGCCATAATTAATCCGGTGATTTGTTTAGCGTTTATTGGATTGCTACTCAATGAGCATTAAAGAGTTTTCTAACAGTCGTAAATGACACTCAAGAAATACCTTAAAAGGTGACGAAAATCAAGATCAACTAGCAGAGAATCCTATGGAAGACAGGGAAACAGCAGTCAGGAAGCAGGAGATAGTGACTTAACTACCTGCTTTAGTTCGCTTGATACGGTAGCCAAAGTCAGCACCTTAGGCAAAGTTGCAGAGCATATGAGACTGCTATTTTTGTTTGAATAGGGAATTAAACTACCAAAGGCTGGAATCCAGTGTCTCAAGTTCCCCTCTTCTAGACCGTGAGCCCGCTGTGGGCAGGGATCGTCTCTATTTGTTGCTGAATGGTACTTTTCAAGCGCTTAGTCGAGTGCTGTGCACACAGTAAGCGCTCAATAAATACGATCGAACAAACGAAAGTGCAAAGAATACGTGATGGTGGGTTTGGAAATAGTACGGTTTTATTTAGGACTATCTTTCAGCCGCGTAGCCATCCCGGTCGGTCACCTAGGTTCGGGAAACCAAAATCTTTCGCGTTGAGGCCAGACCTTTTATGGAAAATACAAGTCCCACATCCAAGAGGAGGAAAAAACACTTCAGCCAGAAATGGGCAGATAGATGGACTGTGGTGACCAGAAGCGTCACCACAATCAATCTTCTGTCTACTGTGGTAGAGCCACAGACTTGTCAGAAACTCTCGTTGAAATGTGTTGTGGAATTATGGCCTTTGCTAAGTGCTTACTCTGTGTCAAGCACTGTTCTAAGCACTGGGTAGGTACGAGTGAAGTATTAACTTGTCCCACCCGGAGCTCACAGTTTAAGCAGGAGTCTCTTCTTCTTCCTTCCCCTCCCTCCTTCTCCCAACTGGCCCCAGATCCCCAAAATGGAGAATGGAGAGATTGGTTGGGGGCGGGGCCTGCAGGTTTCTCATTCTACCTCCTCGCACACCTGTTTCATTCTCTGTTAGGGGTGCGTGTGTGTGTTTTTGTTTGTGCGCTCCTATGCGAGGAAGAAGGGAAGATGTGTATTTGTACCTGAGAAGGCCAATATGGGGGACCCATTCCCGACCTCACTCCACGCTCACACGTACATTCTGCAGTTGCGCGTGTTGTTTTTGCTTGCTTGCCTCGTGTGGTCCTTGTGACGTTTTTGTTCAGAAAACCACTTCTATCTAATAATGTTGGTATTTGTTAGGCGCTTACTATGTGCAGAGCACTGTTCTAAGCGCTGGGGGAGATACAGGGTAATCAGGTCATCCCACATGAGGCTCACAGTTAATCCCCATTTTACAGATGAGGTAACTGAGGCCCAGAGAAGTGAAGTGACTCGCCCACAGTCACACAGCTGACAAGTGGCAGAGCCGGGAGTCGAACCCATGACCTCTGACTCCGAAGCCCAGGCTCTTTCCACTGAGCCACGCTGCTTCCCCAAAGTATTTACTGAGCGCTTATTGTGGCTTTTGCAGCCTCTTTATCTGCCTCTCACCCTTGAATAGGTTCATTTTGGGGTTCTCTTCTATTCATCGTCTTCCCCCACAAATCCTACCCTCCCTCTGACTTTCCCATCACTGTAGAAGACACCACCGTCCTTCCATCTCACAAGTCCGTCACCTCGGTGTTATCCTTGACTCCTCTCTCATTCGACCCACATGTTCAATCCATTACTAAGTGCTCTCGGTCACACTTTCACCACATCGCTAAACTCCACCCTTTCCTCTCCATCCAAATTGCTACGGTGTTAATACAGCCTCTCATCCTATCCCGCCTGGATTCCCACATCAGCCTCTCTGCTGACCTCCCGGATTCCCGTCTCTCCCCACTCCAGAGTTCACTCTGCTGCCCGGATCATTTTTCCACAAAAACGCTCAGGACGTGTTTCTCCACTCCTCAAGAAACTCCAGCAGTTGCCCATCCACCTCCGCATCAAACAGAAACTCCTCACCGTCGGCTTTAAAGCTGTCAATCCCCTTGCCTCCTCCTACCTCGCCTCGCTACTCTCCTACTACAACCCAGCCCGCAAACTTCGCTCCTCTAATGCCAACCTTCTCGCTGTGCGTCGATCTCATCTATCTCGCGACTGACCCCTCGTCCATGCCCTCCCTCTGGCCTGGAACCCCCTTTCTCCTCCATTCCGACAGATTCCCCACCCACTTCAAAGCCTTACTGAAGGCCCATCTCCTCCAAGAGGCCTTCCCTGATTAAGCCCCCCTTTCCTCTTCTCCCTCTCCCCTCTGCATTTGACTTGCTCCCTTTATTCATCCCCACCTCCCAGCCCTACGGCACTTATGTACATGTCTCTTACTTATGTATATCAATGCCTGTATCCCCTTCTAGGCTGTAAGCTCATTGTGGGATGGGAATGTGTCTATTTTTACATTGCACTCTCCGAGCGCAATAAAAGCTCAATAAAAGAGCTCCATAAAAGGGTCAGGCTGACGGTCTTCATCCCCATTTTACAGATGAGGTACCTGAGGCCCAGAGAAACGAAGTGACTTGCCCCAGGTCACAAAGCAAACGAGAAGAGCCGGGATTAGAACCCAGGTCCTTCCGACTCCCGAGCCCACGTTCTATCCACTAAGCAGGCGGCTTCTGCGCTCTGAGTGCTTACTGTGTGCAGAGTACAATACGACAGAGTCGACAGACGTGTTCCCTGCCCACAGTGATAAACGGCATAATTATTAGGTAATTCCACTGAAAATCCTTCCCTCTCACCCCTTTCATTAATTCATTCATATTTGACTATGTGCAGAGCACTGTACTAAACACTTGGGAGAGTGCAATAAAAGAACAAACAGACGCATTCCCCGCTCTCCACTACCTTAGAGTCCAGAGGGGGAGACCCATGTTAAATAAATTACAGATATGTACTTCACCTTCCCTGTTCTAAGGGGCTTAGCCCTGACCTCTCTCGTTCTCCATCTCTATTTGGATGTCCAGCTACCGCTTCAAAGGGAGCTCCTCACCTCCCCACCCAAAGCGGGACCCCCCCCGACTTTCCCATCACTGTAGACAGCCCCACCACCCTCCGCGTCTCTCCAGCGCACAATCTTGGCGTCATCCTCCCCTTGTCGCTCCCATCCGACCGCCGTATTCCTTCAGTCCGCCTCCGGAATCCTGTCTGCTCCACCTTCGCCCTGTCGCTGAGCTCCTCCAAACTGCTCCTGTGCCGATCCGAGCACTTCCCCTATCTCACCTAGATGAGATATCAGCCTCCTCACTGACCTCCCTGCCTCCTATCTCTTCCCACTCCTGTCCATACTTCACTCTGCTGCCCGGATCATTTTTATTTTTCATTCAAATCTACATCTCCCCGCTCCTCAAGAAACTCCGCTGGCTGCCCATCTACCTCCCCAAAGAGAAACTCCTTACCAGTGGCTTTAAAGCATTCGATCACCCTCCCCTCCCCTATCTTATCTCGCAGATCTCCTATCCCAACCCAGCCCAGCACACTTTGCCCCCCTCACGCCAACCTTCACCCTGCGCCTCAATCTCCGCTATCTCATTCCCGACCCCTTGCTCACATCTCGCCTCTGGTTCGGAACTCCCTCCTCCGTCACAGCCGGACCGTCACCCTCCCCGCCTAAAGCCTCATTAAAAAAAATCACATTTCCTCCGAGAAGCCTTGTCCGACTAAGACCTAATTTCTCCTACTCTCCTCTCCCTTCTGCGTCACGCTGGTCCTTGGAATTGGAACCTTTAAGCCCCTGATAGTCGCCCCACGGCTCTCAGGTGTATATCTGCAATTTATTTTAACGTCTGCCTCCTTCTGGGCAGGGGACAGGTCAGCCAAGTGAGAAGCCGAGAAGCAGTGTGGTCTAGTGGATGGAGCACAGGCCTGGGAGTCTAAAGGACTCCCCACTTATCTGCTGTGTGACCCTGGGCAAATCACTTCTCTGGGCCTCAGTTCCTTCACCTGTAAAATAGAGATTAAGACTGTGAGCCCCACGTAGGGCATGGGCTCCTTCCAACCTGATGACCTCGTATCTACCCCTGCGCTTTGAATGGTACCCGGCACAAAGCAATACCACAAAACCAAAACAGAGGTGGGCAGGGGGAGGTGGGAACCCGTCGGATGCCATCACCGTGAGGGGACTGGCAAGAGATGGAGCCAGTGGCCCGGGGTGGGAGAAGAGTGCGCTCTACCTAGCCACGTTCACTCTTTGATAGAAAGCTGAAGGGGCATCTCTCCTCGATCGTCTTTATTGAGCGCTTACTACATGCAGAATGCTGTATTAAGCGCTCGGGAGAGTACAATACAGAATTAGCAGACAAGCTCCCTGCCCCTAATGAGCTTCCAGATATTAATTCGCGAGCAATTGCAATGACATGAGCCATCCTGTCAGTTCCTGACCACCTGGGTCCAGAGGACAGCGGGGGGTGGCTAAGACTCCAAATAATGGCCACCCACGCTCCCTAACAAACGCGGCGGAACGTCTCCGTAACGAACGTGCACGCAGCAAGGTGGAGAAATACTAACGGATCTCGGCGGAGGCCACCGCTAATTCTTGGCTCGGGTAAAGGGGAGAAGAGCCTAACGTACTCCGGCAATTATGTTTCCAGAGAGAATCCTTCGGAGGCAGAAAAACAAAGCAGGTTTCCCACTCCCCCGCATCCCCACCCGCCCTTTTAGGGTCGGAGGAAAGGGGAATGAAGATGGGTGGAAGATTGCCACGTATCCCCGCTTGGTTGGAAATCGGTAAACACTAATTGTTTTTAAAGCAATTTTCGAGTCAAATCTAAGACAGAATTTTCCCGATCCACTGCTCCTCAGAGTGTTCAACACTGATCTGCAAAATGGATCGTTAGAAAAAAGTGTATAATATATAACATATTTCAGGCTCTCTCTCACTCTGCTTATTTCAGCTACATCATTTCTTATTAGAAAAAAGAAAAAGCTGCCATTTCAAATAAGTTTTTGAAAACAATTAGAAATGAAATTAGTTAAATCCCCCATTCACTACTGACCTCAAAATTGTGAACAAATTATTTTTATAGGAATAAGAAACCATGGGATACCTTTTTAAATCACAATTCCAGAGGTGGAAAGAGAAAATGTCTGAAGCTGGATCAATTAAGTGGAGAGAGAGAAAACCTACGAACTTGAAGTGATTGATTTTTACCAAACCTGACTTTTTTTTCCTTTGATGCCTCCGTTTCCTCATCAGTAAAATGGAGGAATACCTGTTCTCCCCTCTCCCTTACGTGCGCCCCACGAGGGTCAGGGGATGTGTCCAATTTGATTATGTACCTCTCCCAGCGCTTAGCACATCGATATTAAATAGCATATTTTTATGGTATTCGTTAAAGTGCTTACTGTGTGCCAAGGACTGTTCTAAGTATTATTTCTGGGAAAAAAATGGGTAATCAATGGGAATCGACAATTTTGTGCTTTCAAGTATTTGGGAGAAGACGATACAGTTGGTAGATACAATCTCCCTGTCTTCAAGGAGCTCACTGTCAAACTGATATATTTTCTATAGATATCAAAGATTTACTGCAATCGAGTGACTTTTTTTCATTCTTCCATTCCCCAATTTCCGGCTTTTTGCCCTTCATTTGCAGATGTATTTTCCTACTCTGTCACAACTGCAATCCAGATAATTCACCAAGATAGATATAAACAATTGAAAAAAGACATTTCACCTAGAAGCCATTTCAGAGAAATATATTTTGCTTGCATTTTTAAATAATAATAATAGTAATAAGGACGTTTGTTAAGGGCTTACTATGGGCCAAGCACCGTTCTAAGCACTGGGGTAGATACAAAGTAATCAGGTTGTCCAATGCCAGGCTCATAGTCTTAATCCCCATTTTTCAGAGGAGGTACCTGAGGCACGGAGAAGTTAAGTGACTTGCCCAAGGTCACACAGCAGACAAGTGGAGAGGTCGGGATTAGGAAAAAGAAAAAAGAGCTTCCATTTACCCCTAAAAAACGTGACAGCAACCACAAAAGAAATGCATGCTAATTCTACACGCAATGCACTAGAAATAATAATAATGCCTTGCTTCTTGAAGAGTGCAACTTTTTATTTTTCCAACGTGCTTTCACATCAATTATCTTTTCTCCTTAAACAACCGTGCGAAGAACGGAGAGGCAGGTATTATCCCCATTTTACAGAAGACAGAACTGAGGTCCAGTGGTTTTGTTTATGTTGTTTTGTTTTGTCCTGTTTCGCTCTGCCGTCCGTCTCCCCCGTTTAGACCGTGAGCCCGTCGTTGGGCAGGGACGGTCTCTATCTGTTGCCGGGTTGTCTGTTCCAAGCGCTCAGTACAGTGCTCTGCACATAGTAAGCGTTCAATAAATACTATTGAAGGAATGATTTGCCGAGGTGCCGGTGCTAGCCACCTCACTGGGCCTCGTTCCCGCCTGTCCCACCATGCACCCCCGGTCCACGTCCTACCTCTGGCCCGGAACGCCCTCCCTCCTCAAATCCGCCAAACAATCACACTTCGCTCCTTCAAAGCCTTACCGAAGGCTCACCTCCTCCAGACTGAGCCCCTCTTTTCCTCAGTTTCCCCTACCCATCGCCCCGACTCCCTCCCTCCGCTCTACCCCCCTCCTCTCCCCACGGCACTTGTGTATCTATGTATGTATTTATAATCCTATTTATTTTATTAATGAGGATTTTGGTATTTGCTTTAGATTTCTCCAGATTTCAGTAGCTTTTGACGCGTCGGGTCCCCTAATCGATATCCCGATTTATTCCGGGATTTATTCATTTATTTATTTATATTGATGCTACTGATGCCTGTTTACTTGCTTTGATGTCCGCCTCCCTCCTTCTAGACCGTGAGCCCGCCGTGACCAGGGATTGTCTCTCTTTGTTGCCGAATTGTACTTTCCAAGCGTGTAGTACGGTGCTCTGCACAGAGTAAGCGCTCAATAAATAGGATCGAATGAAGGAGGTCACCCGGGGAGCCAAGATGACCGACCGCTAGGCCGGGCTGCCCGACTCGTTTAAGGCACTATTAGGGGAACACTGCCATTTTGGTTTTAGAGAAAATTGCCTGACGATAGAAACGCCTTTTTGATCAAATGAATGCCATTTTAAAAATCGCTATCGGGCAATCTGTCAAACTTCTATCCTTAAAATACATTTAAAAAGAACAGTGAATTAAAAAGGACTTTTCAAGTTAGTCGCTGTGATACTCGGTGACTCTCAGCGGTGGTTACTGAGCATTTCCCGGACGCAGAACACTGTACTAAGCACTTGGGAGAGAACAACGCAGAGCTGATAGACATGTTCCCTGCCCATGACGTAGTCTAGGGGCTTTCGGTCATCACCTGCACTGAAACGAATGCTTGGTTAGAGTTAGACGGTATGAATAATTAATTCTTCAACACAATTACTCATCTCAGGACCTAATAATAATAAAAATAATAATTAGTGGTATTTGTTAAGCACTTACTCGGGGCCAGGCACTGTATTATTTATCCCCTAAGCAATTTGTAATTCACCCCATCCCAGCCCCCCAGCACTTAGATCCGTATCCGTTCCCTTATGTGTAATTTATTTGGGTGTCTGTCTCCCCCGGCTCCTTGAAGACAGGAATGGAGTCTACCAGCTCCACTGTACTCTCCCAAGTGCTTAGAACAGTGCTCAGCGCACAGCGAGCGCTCAATAAATACAACATGACTCATAACTGCTTAATTACTTTGGTGACTCAGATGCAAAGGGCGAAAAAATCACATCTTAATCTTTTAGATAGGCTCATTTTTTCCCTCCGCCTCCCCGAAGGTATAGATTTTCAGAAACCTCGTTCAAACAAAATCCAAAGTGATCGATGGGGATCTTTCATGGTCTGGAATTTGAACCCAATTAATTTTCCACTAGAAACATCCTCTGGAGAGCTTTCTCTCAAGGTAAAAACCAGTTGAATTCCTGACCTTACAACAATCTCTTCCCGATTTTCATAAAAGTACGAGGCGATAATCTGAGAGAACTGGCAAAAACCATCACCGTTAACCCCGGGCGGTGGATCCCTGCTCCCCGTTTTAGGACGTAGAAAAGGGAGGAACAAAGAGGTCACGGGAATTTATCGACTTCATGAGAGTGCCCGAGATATCGGGAACTGAGATTTAGGACTCCGTCCGGCACGCTGCCCTATAAAAGATTATGGTATTTGTTAAGCGCTTACTGTGTGCAAACACCGGTCTTAAAACCCAGACTCAAAGATCGCTAGCGAAACTGAGATTCCAAAGCCTCTGGAAGGAGCAGGCCCGTACCTCGACAGCAACTGCCTTTATAATGCCGAGGCCTAATTTAGTTTAATTAAAAAGGTTAACGGGGAGGTTAAGTGCCTGGACAATAATGAAATCTTATGCTTCATTAAGTATTATTACAAAAACACTTGTTTTCCCAGGCACGATGATCCCATTCTAAGGTAAAGCGGGTTTTAACATAAGGTCACCGCATACGGGTTAAAAACGTCCACCTGAGATACATTCTCTCTTTCCCGTCTATTCTGCGTTATAGGTGTTGGAAAACATGCTTTAGGTGCCAACCGGAAAAACGAGAATATAACAAACCTCGAGCACACACAGACTCAAAATCACGGGCAAAATAAGCTTCCAGGGAATGGGTATAGCACAGTGTGGCTGTCTTTTCTAGTACTTTTGAAGAGAATGACCTGCACTTTAATTAATTAGCAAATATCAACACGGGTTACTAAAACTAAGCGGAAACGCCGGACGCTTAAAGATACCAAGCCGACTCTCCCGGCTGGAGAAAAACTGGTCTAAATATAAGCCATCTTTCCACCGGGTACCGAAAACCAAATCGCCCTTTAACTAGGACCGTAAAACATTTCGACCAAAATGAAAATCGCAGTGCCCCTCCTTCGTCCAGAGCCGGACATTCTCTAATTCCACTAAAGGCTCCCACGGAGGGCCAATCGGAAGCTTGAGATGTTTCTTGGAGGCATTTACCGTGTCGGGCATTCGGAATAAATCGGGATATCGATTAGGGGACCCGACGCGTCGAAAGCTACTGAAATCTGGAGAAATCTAAAGCAAATACCAAATTTACAAGGTCGGAGTGGGTGAGTGGGTGTGGTGGTGGGGGAAACGAGCATTTGCGAAAATCGACATTGCAGAGGCAGAATCGGGGTGATGTCGATCTATTTGAGAAATCCCAAATCAGGCCCATTTTCCGACAGGAGAGGATCCCAGGGCTGGGGAGGGGGTGGAAGACTCGTTGCGAGCTGGGAATGTGTCTGTGTGTTGCCGTATTCAATTCGATCGTGTTTATGGAGTGCTCACTCTGTGCAATGCACTGTACTAAGCGCTTGGGAGAGTATAACATAAGACACATTTCTGCTCACAGCGAGCTTTCTCTCCCAAGAGCTTAGTCTTCTAGACTGTGAGCCCGTTGTGGACCGGGATTGTCTCCATATGTTGTTGGATTGTACTTTCCAAGTATTCAGTACAGTGCTCTGCACACAGCGAGCGCTCAAGAGGACAATGAATACAGTGCTTTGCACGCAGTAAGCGTTCAATAAATGAGGGAATTAATGAATCGAAGCGGGGGGTGGCCCGCAAATCGGTCGATGGCATTAAGCGCTTCTGTGCGTGTTAGGTGCTCAATAAATTCCTTCGTCGGTATTTCTGGAGGGCTTTCCATGTGCAGAGCGCTGTGCTAAGCGCCTGGGAGAGCACGACACGACAATAGACACGTTAAGCTTACTCTCCCAAGCGCTTAGCACAGCCTCGGCACCCAGCGAGCGCTCCGTAAGGAAGGAAGGAAGGCCAGAAAGTGCGGGCGGCCCGCCAGTCGATGGGTCCGCGGCACGTGGCGGTCGGCGCAGTGCTCTGCACACAGTAAGCGCCCAATGAATGCATTCGTCGGTACGTCTGGAGGGCTTACCGTGGGCAGAGCGCTGCGCTGAGCGCTTGGGAGAGCAAGCTGGGCCAACCCATGGGCACATCCCTGTGGCGAACTCTCTCTCCTCGGCGCTTAGGACAGTGGTTTGCACACGATGAGGGCCCAATACATAGGGCTGGATGAATGAGTGAATGAATGATTGGGTGAATGAATGAATGATTTAACGGATGAATGGATGGATGAATGATTTAACGGATGAATGACTGGATGGATGAATGAGTGAGTAAAGGATTGAATGAATGAGTAAAGGAGTGAATGAATGATTGATGGAATGGATGAATGACTGAGTGGATGAATGAGTGAATGGATGAGTGAGTGAATGAATGAATGATTTAATGGATGAATGACTGAATGGAGGATTGAATGAATGGATGAATGAGTGAATGAATGAATGGATGAATGAGTGAATGAATGATTTAATGGATGAATGATTGAACGGAGGATTAAATGAATGGATGAATGAGTGGGTGAATGAATGAATGATTGATTGAATGGATGAGTGAGTGAATGACCGATTGAAGGGATGGATGAATGATTGAATGGATGAATGACTGAATGGAGGACTGAATGAATGGATGAATGAGTGAGTGGATGAATGATTGAATGGATGAGTGAGTGAATGAATGATTGAATGAATGAGTGATTTAACGGATGAATGATGGCATGGAGGATTGAATGGATGTATGAATGAGTGCGTGGATGAATGAATGACTGAATGGATGAGTGAGTGAATGAATGACTGAATGGATGAATGACTGAATGGAGGATTGAAAGAACGGATGAATGAATGATTGATTGACTGAATGGATGAGCGAGTGAATGACTGATTGCATGACTGAATGACTGAACGGAGGACTGAATGAATGGATGAATGAGTGGGTGGATGAATGAATGAGCGGAGTGCCTGCAGGCATGAATGAATAGCGGGGAGGGGGGGCCGGAGATGGGGCGGGTGCGGAGCGCTGTCCTAAGCGTTGCGCTGCGGAGGCTCGGTCCTGGGGGATGGGCGGGACGGGGATGATGGGATGATGGGATGATGGGGGGGGGGGGGGAATCTATCCTCCCTTGCCTCCTCCTCCTCCCCCTGCCGGCCCCCGGCTGCAGCTCACCTCGGTCCCCGACGGGCGGTGGGCGCAGCGCTGAGCACAGGGCGTCCGTCCCCGCGGTGGCCCGGTGGCCCGCAGCCCCGCAGCCCCGCAGCCCCGCAGCCCCGGAGCCCCGGAGCCCCGCTGCCCGGCGCCCGGCGTCAGCCCAACCACCGCCGCCCCTGCAGGGGGGGAGCGGCCCCGCCCCCTCCCTCCCCCCCGCCCAGAGGGACATGGTCCAGCCCGCTCCCGCGGCCAATCGAATGACCCGCCCCGTCGGGACTACATCTCCCAGCGTGCCTCGCAGCCGCCGCCGCCGCGCCGGCCCGGGGGCGCGCGGCGCGCAATGCGCGTCGGGAGTTGTAGTTTCCACCGGCCCCGGCCCTCGCCCGCAGGATCCATTCATTCATTCGTATGCGCGGGGCGCTTACTGGGGGCGGACAGTCGTTCATTCCTCCCCCCCCCCCCAGTCGTACTTATTGAGCGCCTACACGGTGCGCACGACGCTGGACTAATAATAATAACGTTGGTATTTGTTAAGCGCTTACTAGGTGCAGAGCACCGTTCTAAGCGCTGGGGGAGACACGGGGGAATCAGGTCGTCCCACATGGGGCTCACAATCTTCATCCCCATTTTACAGATGAGGGAACTGAGGCCCAGAGAAACGAAGTGACTCGCCCACAGTCACACAGCTGACAAGTGGCCGAGCTGGGATTCGAACTCATGACCTCGGACTCCAAAGCCCGGGCTCTTTCCACTGAGGCCTGGGAAGCACGCTACAGCGATAGCCATGCAATGAGAGGGCACAAAGGTGGAGTGGGACAGGGACTGGGTCCAATGATTATAATAATGCAGCGTGGCTCAGTGGAAAGAGCACGGGCTTTGGAGTCAGAGGTCATGAGTTCGAATCCCAGCTCGGCCACTTGTCAGCTGTGTGACTGTGGGCGAGTCACTTCGCTTCTCTGTGCCCTCAGTTACCTCGTCTGTAAAATGGGGATGAAGACCGCGAGCCCCACGTGGGACGACCTGATTCCCCCGTGTCTACCCCAGCGCTTAGAACAGTGCTCTGCACATAGTAAGTGCTTAACAAATACCAACATAATAAATAATGGTGGTATTTGTTAAACTCTTACTATGTGCAAAGCAGTCCCACTGCCTGGCATCTACCACGGTGCTGTGCACACAGTAAGCGCTCAATAAATACGCTTGAATAGTAAGCGCTTAGCAAACACCGTAATTATTGGGGGGACCGGCCTGGCGTTGCGTATAGAGCACAGGCCCAGGAGTCAGAAGGCCTTGGGTTCTAATGCCGCCTCCGCCCCTGCTCTGCTAGGTGACCTCGGGCGAGTTATTAATAATAACGTCGGTATCTGGTAAGCGCTCGCTATGTGCCGAGCACCGTTCTAAGCGCTAGGGTAGATACAGGTTGTCCCACGTCACAGTCTTAATCCCCATTGTACAGATGAGGTCACTGAGGCACCGAGAAGTCAAGTGACTGGCCCAAAGTCACGCAGCCGACAGGTGGCGGAGCGGGGATTGGAACCCATGACCTCTGACTCCTTAGTCCGGGCTCTCTGCACTGAGCCACGTTGCTTCTTTACTATCCCGTACTTTCCAAACGCTTAGTAGAGTGCTCTGCACACAGTTAGCGCTCACTAAATGCGATTGAAAATAAATGAATTTCACTTGTCTCAGGTGCCTCAGATGTGGAATGGGGGTGAAGACTGTGAGCCCGATGTGAGGCAGGGACCATGTCCAACCCAATTTGCTTGCGTTCTCCCCCGACGCTTAGTACAGTCCCCGCCACACAGGGCAGTAAGCCAGTTGTGGGCAAGAACCGTCTCTCTTTATTGCTGTATTGTACTTTCCAAGCGCTTAGTACAGTGTTCCGCACACAGTAAGCGCTCAATATAATGAATGAACAAATGCCATTATCAGTAATAATGATGGCATTTAAGCGCTTACTATGTGCCAAGCACTGTTCTAAGCACTGGGGTAGATACAGGGTAATCAGTTTGTCCTACTTGAGGCTCACAGTCTTCACCCCCAACTTACAGATGAGGAGACTGAGGCACAGAGAAGCAAAGTGACTTGCCCAAGGTCACACAGCCCACAAGCGGCGGAGCTGGGATTAGAACCCATGACCTCTGACTCCCAAGCCCGGGCTCTTTCCGCTGAGCCACGCTGCTTCTCGGTAGTGATAGTAGCTCGGCCTAGCGGGAAGAGCACGGGTTTGGGAGTCACGTGGCTTCTGATCCTGGCTCTGCCACTTGTCTGTTGTGTGACCTTGGGCCAGTCACTTCACTTCTCTGGGCCTCAGTTCCCTCATCTAGAAAATGGGGATTGAGACTGTGAGCCCCACGTGGGACGGGGACTCTGTCCAACCTGATTTGCTTGTATCCACCCCAGGGCTTGGAACAGTGCTTGGCACATAGTAAGCGCTTAACCAATGCCATCAATTTTTTTCCTCTGGGCCTCAGTCTCCTCATCTGTGAAATGGGGGATGAAGCCTGAGAGCCCCACGTGGGACAACCTGATGACCATGTATCTCCCCCAGGGCTTAGAACAGTGCTTGGCACAGAGCAAGCGCTTAACCAATTCCATCAATTTTTTTTCCTTTGGGCCTCAGTCACCTCATCTGTAAAATGGGGATGAAGCCCGAGAGCCCCATGTGGGACACCCTGATGGCCTTGTGTTTGCCCCAGGGCTTAGAACCGTGCTTGGCACAGAGCAAGCGCTTAAGAAATAGCAAAATAATTAATAATGGTGTCACTTGGATCATCTCTGTTGCTTAACTGTACGTTTCAAGCGCTTGGTAGAGTGCTGTGCACATAGTGGGCGCCCAATGAATGTGACTGAATGAATGAAGGAAGGAATCAATGAATGAAGGAATGAAGAAAAGAAGGAAGGAAGCAAGGAAGGAAGGAAAAACAGAAAGAAGAAAAGAAGGAAGGAATGAAAGAAGGAAGCAAGCAAGTAAGGAAGGAAAGAAAGAAAGACAGAAAGAAGAAAAGAAGGAAGGAATGAAAGAAGGAAGCAAGCAAGTAAGGAAGGAAAGAAGGAAGGAAAGAAAGACAGAGAGAAAGAAAGAAGAAAAGAAGGAAGGAAGGAAAGAAGGAAAGACAGAAGAAAAGAAGGAAGGAAGGAAAGAAGGAAGGAAAGAAAGACAGAAAGACAGAAGAAGGAAGGAAAGAAGGAAGGACAGAAAAGAAGGACAGAAAAGGAGGAAGGAAGGAAGGAAGGAAGGAAGGAAGGAAGGAAGGAAGGAAGGAAGGAAGGAAGGAAGGAAGGAAGGAAGGAAGGAAGGAAGGAACAGAAAGGAAGGAAGGAAGGAACAGAAAGGAAGGAAGGAAGGATAGAAAGACAGACAGAAAAAAGAAGAAAAGAAGGAAAGACAGAAAGAAGAAAAGAAGGAATGAAAGAAGGAAACAAAGAAGGAAAGAAAGAAAGAAGAAAAGAAGAACGGAATGAAAGAAGGGAAGAAGGGAAGAAGGGAGGAAGGGAGGAAGGGAGGAAGGGAGGAAGGGAGGAAGGAAGGGAGGAAGGGAGGAAGGGAGGGAGGGAGGGAGGGAGGGAGGGATGGATTCCTGGCAAGGAAAGGATTCGGCGGGCGGTTGGGCGGCCTGGGGGGGCGGGACTTCCGGTGCGGCTCCTCCGACGTCACGTCCGGTCGGAGGGGGCAGCCGGCGTCCCTTCCGGTCCCCCCGCCGACGCCACTTCCGGGCGGGCCGGCCGCCCGTCGGCCATCATGTCGTTCGCCATCGCGGCCCTGGCCGCCTCCTACGGGTCGGGCTCGGGGTCCGAGTCGGATTCGGGCGGCGAGGAGGGCGGACGCCGCCCGCTCCCCGCGCCCGCCCCGGCCCCGGCCCCGGCCCCGGGCCCGGCCCGGACCCTCGCCCTCGCCCGGACCGTGGACTCGGCCCCGGAGGTGCCCGTCAAGGTGAGGAGGAGCCGCCCGGGGAAGGACCCGCGCCCTCCTACTCATTCACTCATTCACTCACTCATTCATTCATTCATTCACGCCCGTCGACCGGGCGCCCACTCTGCGCGCAGCACTGGACCGAGCGCTGGGAAGGGACGGTCTGGCAACAGAGAGAGAGAGAGAGAGAGAGAGAGAGAGAGAGGGGCCCTCCCCGCCCCGTCACCCGCTCGCGGGGGAGGCACCCGGCTCAGCGCTGGGGGGCGGGGCGGGGGGGGTGGTGGCACATCTCTGCCCCTCTAATGGCATCATTATTATATATATTTGCATACGCACACATATATATGCAATTATATAATAATGGTGTCATGATTATAATGACGATATCGTGATTAGAATATAAAAGTGATATACTATGATAACATTAATATATCATGATTATAATATACTGCCGGCCTCATGGTTAGAATATAATGTCGTGATCATAATATGATAATATATTAATAATTTCGTTATTAATAATGAAATAGCGATTCTAATATAATAACGATATCGTGATTATAATGTACCGGTGATATCACGATCATAATAGGATAACCTGCGAATGATAGCACGATCATCATATAATATCATCAAAATGTGATAAAAATAACGAGATCGTGATTATAATATAATAACGATATCGTGATTATAATGTAACAGTGATATCACGATCATAATAGGATAATGTATTAAGGATATCATGGTTATCATATAATACCACGATCGTAATGTGACAATAACGAAATCATAATTATAATATAATAACGATATCATGATTATAATGTCATGACGATATGATTATGCCATAGTGATATTATCATAATGTGATATATTAATAATGATATCATGATTGTAATACTGCTGTGATGGTCATGATATATATTATTAATGATATCATGATTATAATACAATACCGGTATGATTATGATGTAATGACGATACGATCGTGATATGCCAATATATTAATAATGATATCACGATCATAATATAGTCATTATATTATTATAATAATGACAATGCTGAGGGCTGGGGTGTGCTCATGTATATCCCCTTATAATACCTTATCAGATGATAATGATGATACTAAGCGCCGGGAGGCTGATGTCTGTACTCCTCTAATATTTTATAATATAATAATGACCAACTGAGTGCTGGGGTGCGCTGATGTGTATCCCCTTATAATACCTTATCATGAGATAACGATACTACTAAGCGCTGGGTCTGGTATCTGTACTCCTATAATACGATGTTATTCATGCAATAGTATTTATTGAGCGTTTACTATGTGCAGAGCACTGGATTAATAATATAATACCTGATCATATGATAATGATGAATGCTAAGCACTGGGGGGCTGATATCTGTACTGGTAGGTTCTAATATAATGATAGTGATGAATGCTAAGCACTGGGGGCCTCATATCTGTACTGATATATATTATCATATGATAATGATAATGCATAGCCCCGCGGGGGTCTGATATCTGTACTGATAGGTTATAATATAATGATAACACTAAGCGCTGGGGGGCTAATATCTGTACTGATATATATTATCATATGACAATGATAATACTAAGCACTGGGGGGGGGGCTAATATCTGTCCTGATATGTTATATAATGATGGTGATATGATATGATAATGCTAAGCGCTGGAGGACTGATATCTGTACTGATATTTGTTGTCATATGATAATACTAAGCCCCGGGGGGCTGATATCTGTACTCCTCTAATATGATATTGTACTCTGATAATACTAAACGCTGGAGTGTGCTGATGTATATCCCCGTATAATAGCTTATCAGATGACAGTGATAATACCAAGCTCTGGGGGGGCTGGTAGCTGTACTGATATGTTGTTATGTAATGATAATACTAAACGCTGGGGGCTGATATTTGTACTGATATAGTATAATGATAATATTAAATGCTGGGGAGCTAATATCTGAACTGGTATATATTATCATATGATAATGATAATACTAAGCCCTGGGGGGCTAATATCTGTACTCTGATATTGTAAGGTAATAATGATAATACTAAGCGCTGGGGTGTGCTGATGTATGTACTGGTACGATACCTTATGACAGTGATCGATACCAAACGCTGGGGGGCTGATATCTGTACTGATGTGTTATAATGATAATACTAAACGCTGCGGGGCCGATATCTGCAGTGATATATCATCATATGATAATGATTAATACTAAGCGCCGGGGGGCTAATGTCTGTACTCCTCTAATACGATATTGTAATGTAATGATGAGAATACTAGGCCCTGGGGTGTGCTGATGTATATACTGGTATAATACCTTATCGTATGATCATGATTAATGCTAAGCGCTGCCGGGGGGAGCTAATATCTGTACTGATGTTATCATATAATGATAATACTAAACGCTGGGGGGCCGATATCTGCAGTGATATATATCATCATATGATAATGATTACTACTAAGCGCTGGGGGGCTGTCTGTACTCCTCTAATACGATGTAATGTAATGATGATAATACTAGGCCCTGGGGTGTGCTGATGTATATACCGGTATAGTACCTTATCATATGATAATTGATGCTAAGCGCTGGAGAGCTGATATTGATAATTGATGCTAAGCGCTGGGGAGCTGATATCTGTACTGATATATATTAATCGTATGATAATGATAATATTAAGCGCTGGGGGGCTAATATCTGTACCGATATTTATTATCATATGATAATTCTAAGCGCTGGGGGGCTGATATCTGTACTCTAATGCGATATTGTAATGTAATGATGATACTAGGTGCTGGGGTGTGCTGATGTATATACCGGTATAATACCTTATCATGTGATAATGATTAATGCCAAAAGCTGGGGGGCTGATATCTCTACTGATATATATTATCATATGATAAGGATAATACTAAGCATTGGGGGACTAATATCTGTACTGACATATAATATGATAGTGATTAATACTAAGCACTGGGGGGCTATCTGTACTTACATATAATGTGATAATTAATACTAAGCGCTGGGGGCTAATATCTGTACTGATATATATTACCTTATGATAATGATAATACTAAGCGCTGGGGTTCATACAAGGCGATCAGGTGGTTCCTCGTGGGGCTCACCGTCTTAATTCCCAATTGACAGATGAGGTAACTAATGATGATGGTATTTGTTAAGCACTTTCTCTGTGCCAAGCACTGTTGTAAGCGCTGGGGTAGATACAAGCTGATCAGGTTGTCCCACGTGGGGCTCGCGGTCTTCATCCCCATTTGACAGATGAGGTCACTGAGGCCCAGAGAAGTGAAGCGACTTGCTCAGAGTCACACGGCTGACAAGTGACGGAGCCCTGGATTAGAAACCCAAGTCCGGGCTCTTTCCACTGAGCCACGCTGCTTCTATATAATAATGATACTTAAGTGCCTATTACGTGGCAGACACTGTTCTAAACGCCGGGATAGATACAAGGTTTTCAGGTCGGGCGCAGTCCCCCGTCTCCCGTGGGGCTCACGGTCCTAGTGCCCATCTTCCAGGTGAGGGAACTGAGGCCCAGAGAAGCGAAATGACCTGCGCAGGGTCACGTCGCCGCCATGGCAGAGCCAGGATTAGAACCCAGGTCCTTCTGACGACCAGGCCCCGCTGCTTCCCCTTTGAGGAGCTCACCGGCTCCGCGGCCTCGGTCCTCACCTCTGGAGGGTTGCCTTCTCAATCTACCGCCCGAGATTCTCCTTCTGTGCATCCTTGCGTCTCCTCTTGCCTCGAGGCCGCCTCTACGCGGATGCATCCCCGGCGACTCGAGCTCGACGTGTCCGCAGCTGAACTCGTCTTCCCTCCCCAGTTCCCTCTCCCGCCCCATCCTCTCCACATTCGGTCTGTCCCCGGATCCCGTCGGTTCGTTCTCTTCCCAGTTCCCCAGATTCCACTTCCCTCTCTGCCTAAGCTCCCGCCACCCTCATCCAGACAGTTTTCTTATCCTGATCTCCTCAGAAACCTCCGAGAGTTGCCCGTTACTGTTATTATCGTGGTGTTTGTTAGGCGCTCACTGTGGGTCAGACGCTGTCGTAAGCGTGGGGGGGAGATGGAAGTCAATTCAGGTCGAGCGTCGTTCCCTGCGGGGTCGGGGTAAGTAGGCGGCCCCTCTGTGCTGTACTGAGCGCTTGGGAGAATACATTCCCTACCACCGTGCGCTTCCTTTCTAGAAGGGGTAGAAATAATTTGTGATGCGTAATATATTAGATATGTACATAAGTGCTGTGCGACTGAGGGTGGGGCGGACATCAAATGCCCTCCCCTCTCATCCCGGCCGTTCTCCCGCTACCGCCACTCCGCACGCTTCGGTCCTCCTCACCGTACCTCATTCTCCTGTCTTCTACGCCGACCTTTCTTTCCGCCTTCCCCTTCCCACCCGGCAGAGACGCCGCTCTCCCCGTCGTCGGAGCCCTCCCGAAACCGTCGCCCTTCCCCGAGACCTTCCCTCGTTAACCTCTCGTCTCCCCTCCGCCTTTCGCTCCCACTTCAGCTCTCCCACGTCACCGCGGCTCTCGGGTTCGCGGTCCCCGCGTCGCCCACGTCTCTGTCCCCTTGCTTCCTCCTCCCGGTAGTCACCGCCGCCGCCGCCTGTCCCGTGGGTTCTCCCGGCCCGTCGTCGCCCAGATGCGCCCTTTGCTCTCCGGGCCGGTCTGCTCCCTTCCAAGCGCCTCTCCCGGCCCGCCTCGACGATCGCGTCGGCCTCCTTGCTTCTTGTCTCTCCCCACTCCAATCCAGACGTCACCGCTGCTCAGATCATTTTTCTAAAAAAAAACCCACCAACCATTCAAACTATGTTTCCCCACCTCTCAAGAAACTCCACTGTTTACTCATCCGCCGCCACCTCAGATGGAAAATCCTCACCGTCGGCTTTAAAGCCCTCAGTGGCCTTGCTCCTCCCTATCTTCCTGATCTCCAACTCCCCTGATGCTTTTCGTCTAACAACCGGGTCGTCGTACCTTGAGCTCGTCTATCTGGCCGCCGACCCCTCGCCCACGTTCTGCTTCTGGCCTGGACCCCCCACCTCCTTCATATCCGACAGGCCGTCGCTCTCCCTCCCCTCAGGTCTCATTCATTCAGTCGTGTTTATTGAGCGCTTACTGTGTGCAGAGCACTGGACTCCAATACACGGGGTGGGAATTCAACATGATTCTCTTTCCTCGGCCGGAAAAACCCGGTCGTGCTCTCCCACGCCCTGGCCAGAGTCGGGGCTTAATAAGTGCTACTGAATGATTGATTGATGGAGTTTTTATGCAGAACCACGCGAGCCTCTGAGTTCCTCAGGAAAGTCAGGCTGATTTCTTGTGGTATTTTTACCACTTGTAGAATTTACGGTTTGTTTCCGCCTGTGCCGTCTTCCTCTGTCTCCCCCGTTAGATTATAAACTCCTCAAAGGCTCGTGCCGTACCTTTTACTTCTGTCCTCCGGATTCTCTGGGCCCAGGGGTCCTTCGGTGAACTCTCGACGACGCCGGAAGAACTTTCCCGGCCTGCCGGCGCTTCCCCCTTGGCGCGGAAATCGATATTTCTCTTTTGAAGGAGGGCAGAAGTGAAAGCCCTGGATTTCTTTCTTCTTGCAGCAAGCCGTTCCACCGGAGCAACCGGGAAGGAAGGGAGATAAAATGCACTTCACCTCCGTCTTTCTGGCTTCCCTCAGCACCTGACACAGCCCGTGCCTGAAGCCCGAGGATTCTCCTGCTCCTTAAAGTGCTTTCCTTTCGGAAGAAGGCGCAGCAGAGTTTGCAGTGACCGGAAACTGACCAGTTTGGGAATTCACCCTTATTGTCCATGCTTACCCCTCAACTTTCCCCCAAATAAGCCAGAAAGACCCTCTGCTTTAAAAGGAGAGTCACTGAGAATAACCTCCCAAGTATTATCTCCACCATGCATTGATTTAATAGATAAAGCTCTTTCCCCCGCAAATAAAGCTGCGTACCTAGGTTTTTTTTCCTCTTTTAGGTCACCGCTTACGTTGAAGTAAATCAATTCAACGAATGCATTTTTTTTTTAACTTGACTAAAAGCGAGCCGTTCAGTAACTCAGCAAGAGACGTCAAGCCTTTTATAAAGCGATTACCATTGAGCATTTCTCCTATGAGTCATTTAGAATTGCCAAGGGATAAACCGCATAAGTCTCTCTGACCATGGGATGGCCTCATTTGCGGCACATTACTTTTTATAGATGATTAAAGTCAAGAAGAAATCCTGCGTGATTCATCCAGTCCAGTGTTTCTTCCTTGTCTAATTGGCGTGAAATCCTCCAGGGGCTTAGAAATGAGGGAGTGGTATTGCCCAAGCCCGTCTAACTAAATGCAGACCATGTTTGTTTTTCTGCGGGGTTGTTTTTCGGTTTTCTTGGGTCATTTTTGAGTTGGAATTGAAAGCCCACTTCAGCTCTTCTGCTGCTCGTTCTTCCCTGCCCGATCCTGGGAGATGCTTGCAAATCTGGCAGGGTATTTCTGAACTCAGCGCTTGGGAGAGTACAATACATCAATAAACAGACGCGTTCCCTGCCCACAACGAGTTTACAATCTAAAGGGCATTTGGGTACTCACTGTCTTTCCCCCCCGCTAGCCCTTGGGTACACGTCTAAACTCTGTTGCTTCCCCCTATTTTTGATTTATTTTAGTGCCTTTCTCCCCGATTGGATGGTTAGTTCATTGCGAGTATCTACTAATTCTACTGGGCTCTCCCAAGGACTTACCACAGTGCTTTTCGCAGAGTAAGTGTCCAGTAAGTGGCACGGTTTGATGGTCACCCAGTCAGTTCTGGGTGGTGGGAAGCACATTTTCCAATTCCTTAACTGTGCTCTTGCCGACACCTAACCTGAAAATATGCTTTGCAACAGAACCAACCTGGCCTCGAAAAGTTTTCTTAGTCTGAAAATGACTCGGACATGATTTAAGTGTAACGTAGGTGAGGCGCTTAAAGACGAGAGAATCCGGATCTCGGATTCAAAACGTTCTTATGCCGCGGTTGCTTGGACTGTAGGCTTTTTGAACGGAGGGAGCTGATTTACCCTGCGATGTTCCAAAAAGCAGAGAGTCAGGTGGAACAGCGCTCTTAACGTAGTGTGTATCGTCAGGGTCCTCGGGCCGAGATGTATCTGGATAGGCAAGGTGGTGTTTTCAAGCGTCGGTATCTACCGCTTGGTTAGGAAGGCAGGCCGAAAAGCGGCCTCTAGGGTTAGGCACCTATTTCTTCTACGGTGCTGGGATTGTGTTCTTAAAAAACCCAACATTAAAGAAAACTTGCCTAACCGTCTGGTATTCGGTAGAGCACGGGCCCGGAAGTCAGAAGGACCTGGGTTCTAATCCCGGCTCCTCCACATTCATCCGTTCACTCATTTCGTCGTAGTGTGCCTGGCAAATCCAGTTCAGTAATAAAAAGACAATCCCTGCCCACAAATGGTTTAGAGTATTGAAACGGGAGGAGACAGACATCAGAACAAGTAAACGGGCATCACTCTGCTGTGTGACCTTGGGTAAGTCACTGCTCTTCTCTGGGCTTCCGTTACCTCATCTGGAAAATGGGGATTAAAAGCGGGAGCCCCAAGCGGGGCAGGCACCTGATCAACTTGTATCTACCCCAGCGCTTAGAAGAGCGTCTGGCACATTGTAAGTGCCTTTCAAATGCCATAGTTATTATTATTGTTAAATGCTTACTAGGTGCTGAGCATTGAGTTAAGCACTGGAGTGAATACACATTCAGTCAGTCTCTGTCTCACATAGGGGTCTGGCATGGGTCAAATGCTCCCTATTTTCCTCACAACATTTAGCCAGATCACGGTGGGAGGAGTGACTCTATTTGGTCGCATGGTAAGGGAAGATCACAACAGCCATCCCTGTGTTCATATTCAGGTCATGACCATCAAGAATAGGTTTGTTTTTTGGGTCGGTTTTCTTTTTTTTTTTTTTTTTTTACCATTTATCTTTTGCCCCAGAAACATTCTGAGGGTATTTTGGAAGATGGGACCGGTATTTTCGGTGTGGAGTAAGATAGCAAGTTTATTATCTCTTGTGTTCCCGGGACAAAAGCTTGGGGTGTTAGGTTCGGCCCTGTCAATGTCGTGGCTGTCTTCATTCTGGGTCACCGAATTGGGAAAGTCGTGGGATAAATAAAAGAAAACGTGATTCTTTGGTCTCCCGGAACCCCTCGCCGCCTCCAGAAGAGAAAAGAAATGAGCAATGATAGCATTTACCAAGTGCTGTGTGCAGAGCACTGTTCTAAGTGCTGTGAGACTTCCTAGATGGGAATTGGAAATTGTCCCCGACCTTGGAGAGGGGTAACGGTCTAAGAACCAGATAATATTGCGAATCTGTGGACGGAAATCGTGTCTCGTTGAGTTTGTCTTCTACTCGGTTCCTAACCTCTTGGAAAATAACACTTGATGCCTGAATCGTGCTGAATTTTAAAAATGGGGTTCTGTGTGATTTTTCATGCCTTTGTCTAAGTAGATACCGATTTGTTCCATTGGTTGGTGACTTTGGAGAGGTTCCGTTTACCGGCCGCCGATTCAACGGCGAGACAAAATGTTCGATTTTCCCGAATGAATAATAAGGATATTTTATCCATTATACTGACTTGTTATCATCTACTGAACAACTGAAAAGTAAAATATGTGGCAGGCTTGAATGAATGATTTTTATCCATTGTACTAACTTCTTGTTAATCTAATTAAACTCTTGGGTAGTTTTGTAGAATTTTGAAATTCTAGTCAATCGATCCCACTTTATTGGGCGCTTACTGTGTGCAGAGCACCGAATCACACGCTTGGGAGAGGCGACTCTAACAAAATGGAGGCACATTCCCCGCCCACGGCGAGCTAACAGTCTAAAGGGGGAGACAGGCATTAGGGTGTTAGGTCGTGACGGGGAGGGAAGCGTCCCTCACACTGTACACCACGCTGGATTACTGCAACAACCTCCCTGCCGCCTATCTCTCCCCTCTCCTGGCCGCTCTTCACTCTGCCGGCCAGACGGTTTCTCGGCAAAACCATTCCGTCCACGTTCCCCCGCTCCTCCCGGACCTCCGGCCGTGGCCCGTCCACCTTCTGCGTCGGACGGAAACTCCTCCCCCACGGCTTTAAAACGTTCGATCGCGGTTGCCCCCTCCTACCTCTCCTCCAGGATTTCGCCGTATAATTAGGCCTCTAACGCCAACCTCCAGCTCGCCGGCTGCTCCTCGCCCTCATCCTGCTTCTGGCCTGGAAATCCCTCCCCGTTCATGTCCGACCATTACCTTCCCCACCTTCCAAACCGTATTAAAATCAACATCTCTTCCAAGAGGTCTTCCCCGACCGAGCCCCCGTCTCTACGACTCCCTCTCCCCGTTGGGTCGCCCTCACGCTCGATTTGGACCCTTTATTCGGAAGCAGCCTGGGAATGGATAGCGGAGAGACCGCGGACCTGGGTTCCAGTCCTGGCTCTGCCCTGTGCCTGCTGTGTGACCCTGGGCTAGTCACCGATCTTCTCTGTGCTTTCGTTACCCCATCTGTAAAATGGGGATTAAACCCTACTCCCTCCTACTTAGACTGTGAGGCCCATGTGGGACAAGGATTGTGACCGACCCGATTGACTTGTACCTCTCCCAGTGCTTAGGCCAGCGTATATTAAGTGCTTACCAAGTACTGTAATGATTTATTCACTCCCCCTTCAGCATTTATGTTTATCTCCGTTATTCATTCTAATGTCTGGATCCCCCTCTAGACTCTAAAGCTTCTTCTGGGCGGGGAACCGGACCAGGTGCCCCGTTATATATATTCTACTCCCCCAAGTGCTTAGTACAGCGTTACGCGAACAGTAACCACCTAATAAACGTGACTGATTGGCCGACTGACCCTCCAGATGGGGGTTGGATAAATGCTACTGCCGGGCCCACGTCAACTGGGCAAAAGACTGGAGTTTTGAAATAATGTGAAATACAGCTAGATAAAAATGTGAAATACTTCTGAAATAATGTGAGCTACAGCTAGAAAACAGTCGTAATACGGATGGGTAGGAGAGCCTACCGATTTACAGGCATACGTGGACAGTGGCCGTGTCGCTGGCTCAAGGGAGTGGAAGAGGGGAGAGAAAAGCCACGGGACATTTGAAGAAATGGAAATTTAGGGTTCTGGACTAAGTTCAGTCACTAACAGATCCCTTTGAACAGTCGAACAAAAAGCTCATAGAGAGAAGAGCCAGGGCTTATTAAATTTCACTTAGGCCCCGGGCATGACACTGTTCCTTTTATAGTCAGGAGAAAAAAAGAATGAATAGCAAAACGGGTTTATTTTCAGCTGGAACCAGTTTCCCAGATATTCCTACCGAAATGATTTGTTTTGATCTTTGACCGCGGTTGATGTTTATTCCTTTGAACCGAAGGGAAATACTCATTTGTCCGATTTTCAATAGGGAGTATAGTCGGAGATGGGATTCAAAGGGCCAGGGTGGGTATTGTGCCATTGTCGTCCCCAGGAAAGTTGCCTAAAATCTGGGATATTGACGCCGATCAATTTCATCTATTTCAGGAGGATGTGGAGACGGGAGTTCATCTGGACCCTGCCATCAAGGAAGTTCAATACAATCCCTCCTATGAGACGATGTTCGCTCCCGAAGTAAGAAAGTCCGGTGTTTTTAAACTTGACAGTCTGTATTTGGCTTCCAGGAATGTTTAAATGTTTAGCTGGCTGGCTAAAGTCGGGGTCTAAACAGGGGCGTGCTCGTTCGAGGGCGAGGCGTGAAAAATCGTATCCGCTTAGGGATCCGGGTATAAATGCTTAACGTTGAGTAAAACGTATCTTCAGTGAATGAAAGTGGAAACCTCCAGATAAAGGAAAAAAGAATTTCCTTGTGACGAAAGGAATCGCTTTTTGTGTACGAGTGTGAGCTGTTCTGGGTTATAATACTTTTAAATGGCTCAGAATTTCCAGCTCGAACACACGTAGGCCTTCTGTTGCGGGCAGATATTAAGTCGTCTTTAAAACGGAGTTATCCGAACGAAGAACCTTTTGCGAATATCAAGGGATCGTCCCTAGACGTTTCTAGTCTTCGGTTCGGTCATCTCCTTCCCCTCGCCCATCAGGAGCTAAAATCCTTTGAAACCAGCATATACTTCTGCGGTTGTTTCCACACGTAAAATATTATCCCAAGCGAATGTAAACGAGCGCGTCTCTGCTCCCTAGAAGGTTTACAGTCTAAGTGACCTGAGTGAGGATGATTAAACGTTGAGGTACCCTACTGGTAAGTCTCGCAATTTTGAGAGGGAGCTTTACAGAAGAATCGCGGGCAGGAAATGCAGAGGAACGCCAACATTTAGGTACAGATTCAGAAACCGGAGTGGAAAATGGGTTATTTTTGGGTTCTGCGGGAAGTGGTAGAGGACTCCTGCAGCCCCCGCTCAAGGGGTCACTGCGGTCAGCAGGAGGGGGCCGGGAAAACGCTGCCGGGTCCCTTCCGTCCGTCCGCGATTCCGAGGGCCGGGAGCCTGCGGCCCCGAGCTCCACGTCCTCGGCCGGGCGGCAGGGAGCCGGCTCCATCCGCCCCGGCCGTGATCCCTCTCGCTGCTCTCTGCCGGTTCCCATCTTCCCTCGCCTCCCTTCCCGCTCCAGCCGGTTGCCGGCTCTCGTCACCCCAGAGACCGGGCGTCTGCAGCTGCCGAGGGGGAGCCCGAGGACTGAGGTTGTCGGAGCCCAGAGACATCTACGAGCGGATGGGACAGCCATCTCCTTCCGGGCCTCCGTTCCCCCATTCCCCGGAGCCCGGGTGAAATTGGTTGGTCGCAAATGGGAGGACGGGACGGAGGTGGCCGCCTGAGTAATCCAAGGACTCTGGCCCTTTCCACCTCTGTCCCGCTTAGGTTATCTCCCTCCCGAGCCGCCAGCCAGAGCGGAGAGTCCGACCTGCCGATCCGACGAGGAGGCCACCGAGAGGAAGGTCTGCGGGGGCTAGACCTCCCTCTGGTGATTAGACATAACGGGGGATGGGGGGTTTAGAGATGCGAACGAGGGCAGCACACAGGGCCTGATAGCTCTCCACACTTTGTACTGTGATTGTTTGGAACCCGGGGTATTGCCAGAAATGATCTTTAAGTTGGGTCTAAAGGCATTATGGAAGCATTTATTATATCTAAAGCTGGTTGTAAATAGAAGAATATAAACACCAAGCCCTCTATATTGCCCCGCAGATTTCGTTGCGGCTGCCTTTATTTACTCCGTTGCTTTCAAATCACGACGACTGATGGCCGGCTACCGGCTGACCGGTGTCTGAGGCGCCCTGAAGGATAATCACCTACTCGAAAGGGTCAGAAAAGCCACTCTCCGGGCTTTTATTCGGGGGCTGTCAACTGAAAGGCGGGTGTGTTTGCCCGGCTCTCGACAACTCTGTCACGACCTTAGTGCTTGTAGGGGAAAGAAAACGGTAGAAAGAATAAACGGTAGAAGTCGAGGGAGGGGGGCAGTTGGATTCGCTGTGACTCTGAAGATAATCAGATAATCGGAGTGACAACCGCTGAGGTGGACTCAGACGCCACCCCTTCCCCCCCTATTCCGACCAAGTCCGTCTCTGTCCCCCATCCCATGACCTGGGGGGCCCGGGTAGAGGGGGAACGATGCAGGAAAGGGGGCGGGGGGGGACAGAAACAGCCGCACCCACATCAGCCGGCGAGTTTACGGTTAAAGAAGAATATATGCCAGTGAGAGGAGGGTGGCCGAGCGCGGGATAGGGGAACGAGGGGAGAAAACTAGGCGAGAGTCGGAGGGAGCGGGGAGGGAATTGGCCGACCTGCAGCGATTGGTTGTAAAGCGGGGCCGGGCATTTGCGGGCCGGGGTAATTCTGCAACCTGTGCAGCTCTTAGCCAGGGAGCACACAATAATAATAATGTTGGTCTTTGTTAAGCGCTAACTATGTGCAGAGCACCGTTCTGAGCGCTGGGGTAGATACGGGGTCATCAGGTGGTCCCACGTGAGGCTCCCAGTCTTCATCCCCATTTTACAGGTGAGGGAACCGAGGCCCAGAGAAGTGAAGTGACTTGCCCGCAGTCACACAGCGGACAAGTGGCAGAGCCGGGATTCGAACCCATGACCTCTGCCTCCCAAGCCCGGGCTCTTTCCACTGAGCCTCGCTGTTTCCTCTGAGTTATTATGGGGTGGTTATAATTCAGGGTATGGTGTCGTCTCCCTCCCCACCCCCGTAGTTTGCCCTGTCTTAAGGGATTGTTATTTTTGGGTGTAAAGTAGATAACGGTGACTGGTAAAAATCATCAGTTTTTGGTACGTGGGGGACCGAAGCGTCGGCTAAACCAGAACCGCGGAAGGAAGTGCTTTCCACCGTTTGTCCAGCCTCAGTAGGTCCATTTTTGAGCTGTCGGGAAAGAGCCAGATTGCCTGCCCTCAGTCTCCCAACGTGTCCCCTTGATTTACATCCACCTCCAGCCATATTCCTACTAAAAGGCTCGGGCAGCTCAGTCAAATCTGTGAAACGGAGAAAACTCTTGGGCGAAGCCTGCGGGATCGGGGCTTGTCAGCAGCCCCCCGTATTATCTCTCCACCATCAAAAATTTGTCGATTTATAGATCGGTGATGCACCCGAGTAAAGCTTCTGAGGGAATAAGCGTCTTAGACCCCGAGTCATCTGCTAAACTTTAACGCAGCGAGCTCTCAGGGGCTTGAAATCACAGCCGCCGAGCAGGAAGATCATTTTTCGGGAACTTGAACCGACCTCAATTCAGTCAGCCTGAAGGGGTATGATTCAGATTTAGAATCACATCAGCAGATTCCGTGGCGGTGATTGCTTTCTCGATTTTTATTTGATGAAATGTAATGCATTTCAGTTTGTAACCAGGAGATTTAAGAGCAGGCAACTTGAAAATCACCAAGGGAGAGGTTTTCCTCTGTAAAATCTACTGGGGATGCGTGGTTTTGTGGGGGTTTTTATCACGTTTGGTGTATTTTCAAATAAGTCTTTGCGACCGTGTGCCGGAGTAAACGGGCCACAGTGCAGAAACTGTTCGAACAAGCTTGCAAGACCGGGGAGCGACATTGGGAGGGCCTCCTGATGATAACAATTCGGATGTGTTTTAAGCGCTTACCAGGTGTCAGGCACTGTTCTAAGCGCTGGGGTCGATACGAGTCAATCGGGCGGGACGCGGTCCCTGCCCGATGAGGGACCCACGGTCTAAATCTCCCTTTTACGGACGGGGTAACCAGGCCCAGAGGGATTAAGTGACTTGGCCAAGGTCGCAGAGCAGATGAGTGGCCGAGCTGGGATTAGAACCCAGGTCCTCTGAGTCCCAGGCCCGTGCTCTGTCCTTCAGGCCACGTTGCCCGCCCTCCTCGACGCTGGCAAGCCTGCTCTCTCCTGTGACGCCCTCCCCGACACACACGCTCCTATTCCCTTGGTGCCCGGAACCTGGAACGGTTGCGGAGGGAGGAATCCTGAAAGGGGTAGCCCCAGCTGCCGACTCTGCTTCCAGGCTTGCTCCTCCCGAGGCTGACGGGGGAACCTTCCGGAATCCCCTCCGTTGCTCGCCGACGACGAGGAGCCCGGGATGGCCCCCTGCTCGGTCCCCACACCACCCCGACCGGTCCCGCTTGCATCCCGTGAGCGTGGAGTCTCCGAACTGAACGTGCGTCTCGAAACAGCCACTTGGAAACGGGTTGTAGTCGACGTTCAGCAAGCGCTCGATAACTCTTCTTCCCGTTCGGTTTTCTCTGAATCTCGGTTTGCCTCTCTGTTTTCTCTACTGTTGTTACGTCGTCACGTTGCAGTTTGGGCCCGAAAACCCATTTAGGACTCAGCAGATGGCAGCTCCTAGAAACATGCTTTCCGGATACGCCGAACCGACCCATATCAACGATTTCATGTTCGAACAGCAGAGGAGAACTTTTGCGACCTACGGTAAGGCGTCGACAGGTCTGGCTCAGGAAGAGCGAACGTTTCTCCCAAAGTGTGCTTGGGTTTCACCTTCTGGTTCCTGATCCAGAAGTTAGGCTTTTAAGAAAACTGAGATTAACTTCTAAAAGGGGTATTGTCGGCTCTCCCTACCCAAGTCCTTATTTCGGATGAGTTTCTTGATTATTTTTAGGTTGCCAGAATTAACTGTGGCCTGGACAAATTACCTCAAAGGGGTAGAAAACATCCTGGGTATTCCAGGTGTGCGTAAGCGTCCTTCTAGCGTTAGGGACTGGATTCAAATTGGACATTGGGGAAACTGGAATTAGTACGACCAAAACACAGATTAATAATAATAATTACGACATTTGTTAAGCGCTTAACTATGTGCCAGGCACTGTACTAAGCGCTGGGGTGGATACGAGCAGATCGGGTTGAAGTGAAATTGGGGTGAGAGTTGCGGGAGAGGATTCATATTTATTGAAAGCTTACTGTGTGCAAAGCACTGACTGTATTAAGCTCTTGGGAGAGTACAGTATATAACAACAGATACATTCCCCGTCCACAGCAAGCTCACAGTCTCGACGGGGAGACAGACACACAAATAAATACTTAAATTAAGGCTATGGACAGCTCTGTACGTTTGTGCTGTGGGGACGGGAGGGAGGAGCTAGTCAGGGCGACGCAGAAGGGAGCGGGAAAAGAGGAGGGAGGGCTTCTCGGAGTAGATATCTCGGAGGATATTAAGTCTTTGGAGTCTTCCTCTGAAAGCATAGAAGAGCCTCAGTTCCGTTCTGAAGTCTTCGAGAGGAAGAACGTGCTCGGAGCAGTCGATTCCCGCTCCTGCTCTGTGGCTCAGCGGAAGGAGCCCGGGCTTGGGAGTCAGCGGCCGTGGGTTCTAATCCCGGCTCCGCCGTGTTGTCAGCTGTGCGACTCGGGGCAAGTCGCTTCACCTCTCTTTGACTCAGTCACCTCATCTATAAAATGGGGGTGAAGACCGTGAGCCCCACGCGGGACAACCTGATTACCTTGTGTCTCCCCCAGCGCTTAGAACAGTGCCTGGCACGTCGTAAGCGCTTAAGAAATGCCATCGTTGCTATTATTATAAGCAGCATGGCGTAGTGGGAGTGAGAACGTCATGGCTTCTCCTCCCGGCTCCACCTCTTGTCTGCCGTGGAGCCTTAGGCCCGTCACTTCTCTTCTCTGTGCCTGTTCCCTCGTCTGGAAAATGGGAATTAAGACCGTGAGTCCCACGAGGGACAGGGACTTTGTCGAATCTGATTTGCTTGCATCCACCCCAGCGCTCAGTATGAGGCCTGGCACACAGTTGTTTCCCCAAAACTAGCCGAGGTACCAGTCAGACATGGGAGGCGTTTAAATCCTGAGGGAATGGTTTGAACGGCCGCGCATTCGGTAATGACGCGCACCCTTTTTTTTCTCCCCTCTCCAGGTTATGCTTTGGACCCCTCGCTCGATAATCACCAAGTTACCACCAAATATATCGGCTCCGTAGAAGAAGCGGAAAAAAACCAAGGTAGAGTACTTAGTACGGCCGTTGTCAGTTGAGGAGTGCCTTAGGGTCTCCCCTGCAAGTTCATTATCTGCCCTTTATAGCTTCAGAGAAAACCAGCCACGGGCGACTCCCATTTCTTCAGGTTCTGATTATTCCCTTTGGATGTCTTAGTCGCCTCGCTTTCCTTCCTCCCGCCCTGGCTGGCGGTGCCTCCGACGGGGGACTGACCAGCATACGGGACGGCAAACCCCGCGCTAGGATTTCGAGAAGCCTGAGAGCGCCGGCCTGGTCGCCTTTTCGATTTCCCTCGTCCCCCTCGCCGGAAGCTCTGCGGGGAGAGACGTGTCAGCCGGGAGGCTCGGTGAGCCTGCTTCGGCTTCCCCTAAAGCCATCTTGGTAGTGGAGCGAAGCGGGGGCGTAAAAACCACCGCGGGACAGTCCCCACGGCCACGGCCCGCTCCCCTCTCTCCTCGGGAAGACCGAAGCGAGCTCGCAGAAGGAGGGGGGTCCCGGTGCTTCGCCCCTCGAGGCCCCAGAGCCCTCTCTCCCCCTTCACTCTTCCTCTCCTCTCGTCCCTCCCCTCTCGGTTTGAAGACATTCCCCTTACACCGTCACCTACCTGGCGTCGGCCCCGTCTCCTTCCTCACTCTACGAGGCTAAAGCAGTAGTGGGATCTCTCCCTGAGGATAGGGGTGGGCAGGGAATTGAAAATCAGTTGAAGCTCGTTAGTTTGTTCAACGTTGGCGTGAGCAGTAAAGGTTGATGGGAGTTAAATCGGCAGTTTTGGCTAAAGGAAGTCTTTCAAATACCTGGAATGCATTTTTCCTTCTTCCCGCGCCACTGTCTCTTGGAAAAATGGGGAGTTTCATTCTTCCGGAGCTTGTTTTGGTCCGCAGCTATCGTTTCGATTCCTTCACGACTGACACTCGTTTCTAATACTCACGCTCCGGCTGGTAGTTGGGGGCGAGGTTGGGGTCGCTTAAAATGACTCGGGGACGTTGGCATTAGGGAATCCGTATTTAAATTGCAGCGCTACGTAAAGTGACGTGAACCCACCTTCTCTGTCGACCTGTACCAAACCATTCTGAGCATCGAAGTAAAAAGTGGATGAGAGCGCAGCAGGTCTGCCGCTTTTGAGTTCTCCTCTGGCCGGAGATCAAACCCATTCTCCCAAACTGTCGTCTGATACGTCCCTCTTGGGCCCGGGGGTATCCGCTAAGCGTTACGTTCCAAACACCGTGCTGATACAGTTGGATCTGGCCCGGTCCCTGTCTGCGTGGGGCACGCGGTCTAAGGGGAGACTATTCAGTTGCCGTTTGACAACTGAAGAGAGCGAGGCATAGAAAAATATGGCTTTTCCACCTTCCAGGCATTACCGGGGTCACATCTCCAAGGGGTCTTCCCCGCATTAAGACCTCTTCTCCCCGGCTCATTCTCCCCTCTGCGTCACCGCCGCACATCCTTCTCCGTCCTTTAGACACTAGCCGTTCACCCCACCGCCCAACCCCGCGGGACACATGTAGCCGTCTCTAAATTATTCTAAATTATCTAGTCATAGACTGTCAGCTCGGTGTAGCCAGGGAACACGACGGCTAATTCTGTCGGCGTGTACTCTGCCAAGCGCTTAGCACGGTGTTCTGCCCGTCGCAAGCGCTCAGTGAGTACGATCGACTTACTGATTGCTGGGCTTGAGAGAGTGGGTGACTCAGTGTAGATCTCCACCGCCAACACGCCACACTGAAGCACGTATAAGTCACGCCTTTCACCCTCTTTAACCACCGGCGTCAAGGCAACGCGCATCCGAACGGGCCAGAAAAGGTGTGGGCGCTCGATTTCCGCGGGCAAATGGTGCAAGCGATTTTCTTTCAGGGCAGTCGGTGGCGTCTGTTGACGTTTGCCGTACTAAGCGCTTGGGAAAGTACAACAGGACAGAGTTGGTGGGCCCTCTCCCTGCTAACCAAGAGCTTATTAGTCTAGCGGAAGACTCCCCCAAGATGTAGGGTCCCTCTTTGCGGCATTATCTTCAAATCGAAGGGCGATTCTCCGACCTCGGTCATAGTAAATGTCTTTGAAATAGTCCCTCACCCCCCCCCCCAAAATCTCGTAACGGCGATACACAGGGAGGGGACAGGTGCCGCGTGTGCAGGCTCGTCGTTATTTTGGTTTATTGAGTGAAGTCGAACTGTTGGGTTTTTCCAAAATGCAAGCCACCGGAGGCAGAAAGATAAGGAAAACGGCATTACCGGGCTCGTTACGGGCGGGGGAGGGGACTGCGAATTCTGTTGTGTTGTACTCTCCCAAAGACGTAGCAGAATGCTCTTCACGGCGTAAGCTCAGTAGACACCCTTGATTGATTGGGCAGACCAGTAGTCTATCCAGGCCAGGGCTCCAACTCCAGTAATAATAATAACTATTATTATTATTATGGTATTTGTTAGGCACTTACTGTGTGCCAAGCCCTGTACTAAGCGCTGGGATGGATACAGCGTACTTGGGGCTCACAGTTTCAATCCCCATTTTACAGATGAGGTAACTGAGGCCCAGAGAAGTGAAGCGACCTACCCACGGTCACAAGGCAGACAAGTGGCAGAGCCCGGGCTCTATCCACTACGCCAGTACTGGCCACCGGATTCGGGGAGGAGCACTGTGATAGTTACCTTCCTTGCCGTACGTCCTGAAAGTTAGAAATGACCGTTTAAAAATCCCTTTCTTTTCCCTCCCCATCCCTAGGCTTGTGTATCTTTGAGAGAGACTGGACACGGGCAGGGTCCTAAAAAATTGCTTTATCCTTGACTGGTGTGGTGACGTGCACCAGATGCCATAGAGGTTGTAGACGTCTTTACTCCAAATCCAGAGGGATTCCAAACCCCGGGGCGAAGCGGTCAGTTCTGGGACGGAGGCCGGAGAACCGTGGGTGTTCTGTCGTGGAGATTTCTTAGGTGTCATCTCAAAGAGCGGGCCTTTGAGATGTAGTCACCGTAGAAAAGCATTTAAGGTTGTAAATACCCAATTCAGAGCCGCCTCTTGATCACAGGTCTAACCGTGTTTGAGACCGGACAGAAGAAAACCGAAAAGAGGAAGAAGTTCAAAGAAAATGATGCCTCAAATATTGACGGTTTCCTGGGTCCCTGGGCTAAATACGTGGATGAGAAAGATGTGGCCAAACCTTCAGAGGTAAGTGTTTCCTCCCTCCCTTGTGCTTGTGTAGGGAGGTGCCTGTGCAGAAGTGAGCCGGAGTGCCCCTGTGGGATGATTGGCAGCCAAGTGCGGTGCCAAAATGGGATTTGGGAGGAAAGTCAGATATAATTATGTCCCCAGCTGGGTTTTTCTTCTTACTCAAAAATGGATTTTGACTTTTACTTGAGCTTTTTCTCTGGGTTATTTTTTTTTCTGTTTAATTTGTGAGATGCAGGGCTTGAAAAATGATGCATGAAGCTGGCGCCGACTATATTTTTCCCATCCCGTTAGGAAACGTGCTTTATCATCACCACGCCGTCACCCCCCTCCTTCACCAGATTTCGGGGGCGACGGCCCAGGGCCAGATTCTCCCGTCCCTTTCTAACTCAGGAGAGTGGTAGCCCTGCACTTCTCTGTCCCTCAGTTATTATTTTGATCGCCATTTTAGAGGTATCTTGTTTCCATTTACTTTTTTAGTGCCCCGTTTCCTTTCCCGTCGGAGCGTCTCATTCGTTTTGAGAACGTGTGCCAAGATTCTAAAATGGGACCTTGGGGTCTTCAGGCAAAACCCCACCACTGGAAGTCTTGCGGTTCCTGGGACCTTCTGAAACTGCAGGGTCCCTTTCCTTCAGCCCCCGGGGACATTTGGAATCCAATCCCGATGGGCCCTTGCTGGATTTAGACTACTCCCGCACTAGAAAAGCGTGATGGAGTGGGGAATGTGTGTGTCTGTGTGTTTGTTTTCCATAGTTGTCTCAAATTCTCCAGCCGGTACCGCTCTTAAGCCCTCCGGTCGCCTCTCTCGCACTCCTCCGAGCCTACCGACCTCGTCCGCCCTCGTGGAAACTGTCCCGTAGTTTACAGGAGCCCCGGTCTCTCGGCAAAGCGACCGCCTCCGTATTTCGGAGGGGAGATCTGATAACTCCGTACTGGGAGTTATATGTCATAGCAGTGCGTCTCCCTTTTGTCTCCCCACCTGTCACATCAGTTGTTGGTTCCTCGTGGGGACGGAAGTGGGACACCGTCTCTTACTGATACTTGACCCCGATGTCCGTGCCTTCCACTTATTGAGCTTTCAAGAGAATACGGCCGGCAGCTCAAACTTGTGTGAGATTTCAGTCCCGGTCCCGAGTAGCCCTTCCGTTCACCTGCTCTGTTCGGATCTGCAGTGCCGGCGTTTCCTATGTTCTTTCGTTCGCCTGACTGTCTTTTAATCAAGTCTCGCTCATTGCGGTGCATTGCTGTGAACACGTTCACCGATGATGATCATCATCATTTTAGAACCCCCAAATAGCTCCGTGTTTCGTGTTTTTCCAAAGCGTTTCCCAATTTATGCTCAGCACCGTGAGGCGTTGAGAAGGATGCAGCGTGGCCTAGTGGAAATGGAGATGGGCCTGGGCGTTCGGAGGACCTGGGTTCTAATCCCAGCCCCGCCACTTGCCTGCTGTAGGACCCTGCATAAGTCACTTAACTTCTTTGTACCTCGGTTACCCGCATCTGTAAAATAGAGATTCAATCTGTAAAATAGGGATTCAATCCTACTGTGGGACGGGGACTACGATAGACCTGATTAACTTCCGTCTACCCCAGCACTTTGGTCCGTTCTTGACATATAGTAAACGCTTAACAACTACCAAAATTATTAGTATCATTGCTATTATTAATCAGGGGGTTTCCGCTTATTTCAGAGGCCCGATCATTTGGTGGCAACAATAAGGCATTAGGGAGGCTGAAAATAGATGAAACACTGATTGTTCAATATTTGGTTTCCGTAGGAAGAACAGAAAGAGTTGGATGAAATAACGGCCAAGAGGCAGAAGAAAGGCAAACATGAAGATGACAAACCTGGAGAGGAGAAGACCATCTTACACGGTAACGTACTCCTCACCGCAGTGTTGTTGCTGTGCGTTAGTTGAAAGAGAAACTATTTCTCGTGTCTCCGTAATACAGACCCGTTGGTAAGAAAGAAATCAATTTCCCCTCAAAAGAATTTAAAATATGACGTGCGGTCATGTGGGAATTTCGGCATACTCTCCACAGTCGCAAACAGCACTGATATTCCCAGGGTGACAGATGGAAATGCTGGAAGTTGGACTTCGAGTAAGGCATTAAAACTAACGTAGAGCAGGACGTCGTAAGCATTTTGTAGTGCTCTCAAAAAGAAGGCTTTTAGAGACCAAGCGTCGTCTTTTTTCTGTTTCTTCAGTTAAAGAAATGTATGACTACCAGGGAAGATCCTATCTTCACGTTCCTCAGGACGTCGGCGTTAATCTCCGTTCTCCGGTACCTCCGGAGAAATGCTACCTTCCCAAAAAACAGATCCACGTGTGGTCTGGACATACCAAAGTAGGTATAATAGTTTCCTTTCTTTTTTTTTTCAATTTTAGTTTCACGGTGAAGAGGCGGGCTTGGAAATTGAATCATTAATTAATAATTAGAGAGGTATTTCCTCGGTAATTAACTCCCGTTGTCAGCTGGGAGGCAGTATTGTCGGAAGCTTGGTTTTCCCGAGAACCTTCTGCTCTTCTTCCCTCAGCAGCCCTCCCGCGGATATGCCGCCCATATTTACTCCCTGGTAGGTCACCCATCCCGCGCGGAAACGGAGCGGAAAGTCATTCGAGAAGCGTTGCTCTTCCCGGATGGCCGAGACTCTTGGTTTTACCGAGTCGTTTCAAAATGAATTTCTTACAGGGGGGGAAGGAGAGTGAGGGAAAGATGAACCTGGTCTTATTCGGGACCGACGCGGGCAGGTATTTTCACGTCAGAACGTTTTCCTCGTGGTTGACATCGGTGTTCGTTTTCCCGTACAGGGCGTCAGTGCGGTCAGGCTGTTTCCCCTCTCTGGTCATTTGTTACTGTCCTCCTCCATGGACTGTAAAATGAAGGTAAGCTCTCTTCCAGATTTTGTCAGGGGTCTGGATAAAACGGGAGTGCGGCCTTCGTAGAGCTTGAAAACGCTGCCCTTTCTTTATATCCACTAGGGTTTATCACTGGGAGCGAGGCTAGTTCTGGGTCTCCGTCTATTCTCCGTCCAAACCCACGGCCTTGGAAAACTCGTCGGCTCACACGGCTTCAACTGCCGCCTCTGTGCCCATGACACGCAGATCTGCATCTCCAGCCCTGAGCTCTCTCCCTCTCTAGCCCCTCAGATATAACAGATTGAAACGCTAGCTTGACTAAGAAAATGGGAAGGTTTTCTGGCAAGAAGTCAATTCTCGTGTTCAGATTTTTTCTGAAAATGGTGATCCCATGATAAAAGCCAGCTGGAATAGATTGCTGTCACCTAAAGAGCGATATCAACCTTTTTTAAAAAAGATTTCTAGGAGTCGGAAACGACTCGACGGCGTTTGATACATTTTAGGGCCACCCGGTTTCTCATTTTGGGGGAATTTTAGATATGGTCCCCTAATATTTTAGTTTTATCTGTGAAATGAATAGCTGGCTCTTATTAGGCTCACTGGTTTCTTGTAAAAGAAAAAAGCTTGGTTGGGACCCAACCGTTCTATCGTTGATATTCATTCGGAAGTCTAACTTATGCCCAGCCCCATAGCGCTTTTCTACATATCTGTAATTTGTATATTTGTTTATATTAATATCTGTCCCTCCCTCTGGGCCGTAAGCTTGTTGTGGGCAGGGAATGTCTGCTTATTGTTCTGTTGTACTCTGCCAAGCGCTCAGTACAGTGTTCTGCACCCAGTGAGCCCCCAGTAAATACAGTAGGGTGAATGAATGGATACCGAAGGTGGCCAAGCCTCACAGACGGAAGACCACAACCGTAATTCATCAATCGGGTATTCAGCGAGCGCTGACCGTGTGCCGAGCGCTGCGCTCGGCCCTCGGGAGAGTCGGTAGATGCGATCTCGTCCCCCAGGGAGAGGCGCGGATCCTCACGGGCGGGGGAAAGCGGGAGCGGGGCGAGGCGGAGAGACGAAGCGAGCCAGCGCAAGCCACCCCCATCCCAGCCTGGGTCTCTTCGGACAGGGGTGTGGCTTCTTTGAAGAAATCTGCTAAAAGAGGTAGCCGTCTTCTGTCTGTAAAGAGAATATTTGGCCACTCGGTCTGCGGTGACTGAAAGCGACATGACCAGGGAAGTTGGTTACTAGGGGCCTGCACCCTACTCTACTTTGAACCCGGAAAGGGTCAGCACCGGGCGAGGCGAAATGGTGTCCCTACCTGACTGCTTTGGTCCCTACGTGAAAAGCTAATCTTTCTTCTTTATTTCCCAACCAGAAATTCTGGGGAAAGATCTTGTTTCAGGCTACATTTTTGCTCGCGTATTAGTGAGGCGGCATTTTCAGTTCCCGGGTAAAGCAGAAACAGCTCAAAGCAAGGCAGACGGTACCCCTGACCGTCTCCTGCAAATGCGTCGCGTCGTCGTCGAGAGGTTAATATCTCTCTTCCCTTTTGCAGCTGTGGGAAGTTTATGGGGATCGGCGCTGTCTGAGGACATTTATCGGTAATGTTCCTTTCTCTTTCCTAAGTACGGCGTGCCTGACCTTTGCCTTGCTCTTGAAATATCAGCCTGAGCGCCCTTGTCCTTTGTAGCCAAAGATCTATTTCCCTTTCTCACGTTCTACCGTCGGCACACTCGGGTTCACGCCCTTCCATCTCCCTCTGCGCCGGACACAGACTCCTCAGTCTTGGCTTTAAAGCATTCGATCACCTTATCACCCTGCCACTCTCCTACTACGACCCTGCCCTCACGCTCCCTTCCTGTAACGCTAAGCTTCTCACTGTGCCTCGATCTCTTCCATCTCACCACCGGCCTCTCGCCCACCCGCTACCTCGCCTAACTTCTCTGGGCCTCAGTTCCCTCATCCGTAAAATGGGGATTAAATCTGCGAGCCTCACCTTGTTTCTACCCCAGAGCTTAGAACAGTGAGTGTCACATAGTAAGCGCTTAAAAAATACTTAAAGATATCAAACCGAGTGTAAAGACGCACCCCCTAGACGCTAAGCTCTCTGTGGGCCGAGAACACGTCTACCAGATCTGTTTTAGTGGACTCTCCCTAGTGTTTAGTGCTCTGCTCTCAAGTGCTCGATAAATATGATCGATTGCACAGAATGGGCTGGGGAGTGGAATTAGTACCCGAGAGCTTAGGGGGTTCAGATTCAAGTGCACGAGGGGTGTAGTAGGGAAGGAAGATGGGGTGCAGAGATGGGAGAGAGTCAGGGAAGGCCTCCTGCAGGAGATGAAATTTTAGGCTGCGAAGGTGGGGAGAGTAATAGATGGTTGGATGTAAGGAGGGGGGAGGCTTCCAGGCGGGCAAAGGGTCGACGACGAGGGCGAGTGAGCAGATTGACGTTAGAGGCGCAGAAGTGTGTGGGGGCTGGTCGCCGTGGGAGAAGAGCAAGAATAAGTGCGGAGAGAGCCAGACCAAGACGGTTTCCTACTTTAATCTACTCCCCTAGTGCTGATTACAATTCGTGAAAAAAAGCAGGTGCGTCGGAAATGCCAAAACACCGGCTTCCCCGGCGGTAACCCTCGGCCCCAATTTTCTCCTCCCCTAAGGACACAGCAAGGCTGTCAGAGATATCTGCTTTAACGGCGCCGGGACCCAGTTCCTCAGTGCCGCTTACGACAGGTATCTCAAGCTCTGGGACACAGAAACAGGTAAGGTTTTTGTAAGCGAAGTATATTTTGGGCTCTCCTAAGCCAAACCGTGCATCGTACTCGGTTGCCCACCCTCCGGTTCCTGTGCCGCTCCCGGTTCAGGGGTGCTGCTGCCATTTTCCAGATCGAGCTCCCATCCCTGGAGCTTCTGCTCGTGGGCCCTGGGCCCAGCCCGGCGAGGGTGGGAGCGAACGTGGCAGGGTGGCGGGCGGCCCGACGTCCGCTCGAACGTCTTTAGCCTTCGCCGAGCGGCTCGGTTTCGCCGATACACAACCGTGTATTGGTTTTTAGGGCAGTGCATTTCAAGGTTTACCAATCGGAAAGTTCCCTACTGCGTCAAATTCAATCCGGACGAAGATAAACAGAATCTCTTCGTCGCTGGGATGTCGGACAAGAAGATCGTACAAGTAAGTCTTAACCGGAAATGTCTGGGGACCCGTGTTTGGTCATCGGCTTGACCCGTTATCCGAAACGGAAGCTTCGGTTGGGGTTGACCGGCACCGATTGTGGTTTTATTTGAAGATGTGTTCTGTTTAGAGAGAACCTCATCCATTTCCCCCCACGGTTAAGACTCCATTCCACGCTGTCTCTAACTGTCTCTAACAGTTCATCTCTCCTTTCTCTTTCAACGATAGTGGGACATTCGCAGTGGGGAAATCGTGCAGGAATACGACCGACATTTGGGCGCCGTCAACACCATCGTCTTTGTGGATGAGAATCGACGGTTCGTGAGTACATCTGATGACAAGAGTCTCAGAGTCTGGGAGTGGTAAGTGTTGAATTTCCTGAATTTCCTAGTTCTCTGCACTAGAGTCGATGTGAGATAATCAGATTGGGGAGAGCCCCTATCCCCCATAAGGCTCACAATCTAAATAGGAGGGAGGGTAGGTTATTATCATCATCATTTTATTATTCTCTCATACATCTCTTCATTCTCTGTCCTCCTTTTTGTCCCTTCCTCTGTCTCCTGTCTCCCCGTTAGATTCTAAGATCCCCGAGGCCGGGCAGTGTGCGTTTTTTAACTCTGTTTTACTCTCCCAAGAGCACAGGGCGATGATCTTGGCTCAGGAGGAAGTTAATAAGTATTATTGGCTGATGAGTTTCTCAATCTGGCTCCTCTGTTCATGAACTCTAAATGTATTCCATATCCACCTCCCTATTTCGCCGCCTATAACTTAGTGTTCTCTCAGCAAATATGTTCGGTCACATGAAGTGTCACTTCCAGAAGCTGGGCATGTGTTTTCTTTTCAAGAGCCCAGTCTCCCTAATCACGGCTCCGTTTGGTTGGGAGTTTTTCTAATCAAATGCTGTGCCTCAAAGTACGTTATTACGGCAGAGAGACTCATGACCGTCAGTTCTGCCCTAACACAAATTTTCCAGTGTGTGTTATCGGAAAGCATGTGACGGCAGACCTTCTGCCGGCCCGTGACCGTCTGGAAGGACCCTGACTTGGTGACGGAAGTGATTTGGCGCTTGTGCTCGCCAACAGAGAGGGAACGAATGATAAAGTTTTAGTTTTCCGCAGCGCAGAACCAGCTGCGTTAGGTGTCACAATCTCACCCAAAACGGGTAACGAAAACCTGCCTTCTGACAGAACCGAATGCACTCTGAGACTGTGTTAAAAAAATTTCCCGCCCCCGACATCTTTCAGCCTCTTAGGGACCTTCTCTTCAAACGACGGTTTGCTTTTCTTTTTTAAAAACGATGGAGGAACTTGAAAAATGCAATTACTGCTTATCTCTGAACGGTAAATGTTCGCATCGGATGTTTGCTGACACATTTGGCCCGCCTTGGCCCTCCCGAAGACGCTCCCACGGGAGCGACCCCTCACCGGTCCCCGTGCTGTACGGGTTCCGCGGCCTCTCGCGGGCGGTCGAGCTGGAGGTCGGCGTCCCCCGTCCTCCGTTTATCGCTCTTCGACCCTCCGGCTGCCCAAAATGTGTCTCGTAGAGAGGTTTTCAAAACTCAGCACTTCCACCCCACGACTTAGTACAGTGTCCGGCACATAGTAAGTGCTTCACGAATACCGCAGTTGTTATTATTCATTAATACCATTGATATCTGTAATTTATGTTCATGTCTGTCACCCCCTCTAAATTGTCAGCCCCTTGTCCGCCAGGAAGGCGTCTACCGACTCTCGCATTGTACCCTCCTGAGCGCTCGGTCCAGCGTTCTGCACGTAATGACCACTCAATATTGGGGGACCGATGGTTAAAATCCACAGAGAGCATATATTGCCTTGGCCTTTATTTGAGGAAGGAATTTTTAAACTGAACATTATACTTTGCTCTTGCTTAGTTGCTAAGTCACAGTGGCCTCTTCAGAGTATCGAATTTAATAAACATCGGTCGGCAGACTTTCTGCTAGAAATTGATACCGAGATGTTGGCTACTTGGGGCAACTGTCTGAATGCGATAGAAATTGCCCACGGTGGGTTACTGGAAATCCACCTTCAGTACATTAGGACTCTGTTCTCTAATGCGGTTCTAAAACTAAGTAGGCTCTGATGCGAGATGACTCTCCGAATGGAAAATTGTTCTTTGGCTTCCGCTCCCCCGTCCCGACCGCTCCTTTTCTTCCCTCCCTTTCTCCCCCACTGTCTCCTTCCCACCTCTTTCCACTCACCCCTCTTAAATTTTGCCACAGCCCCTCACCAGTAGAAACTTCAGGTGGGTCTTGCCTCTTTACCAGCAGAGAGCATTCGTTGAGAGGGGAAAGCACCGAGGCAGGAGGAGAGCCTGGGGACTTATTTCTTTGTTTTCCCCCAGAATTATTAAACGAGCACTTAGTGTGGGCAGAGCACCGTACTGAGCACCCGGGAGAGTATAATGGAGTTGTCCTTTGGGATCTTTTTTTTCCCAGAATTATTAAGCGAGCACTTACTGTGGGCAGAACACCGTACTGAGCACCCAGGAGAGTATAATCGACCTTGGGGTCTTACAGTCGAGAAGGGGAGTCAGACGTGAAAATAAATTCGATAGGAAAGGCAACCGAATTTGAAGTGCCGAAAGGGTGGGAGTGAATACCTTAGCGCTCAGAGGGTAGGGATTTAAGATGCTACAGAAGAGAGGGAGAATTGGCTGGGGAGATGAGACTAGTGTGGAAAGGCTGACATGGAGGTGATGTGATCGGCGTTTAGAATAGAGTTCAGTGCGTAGGAACAGCGCTTGGGCACCTAGTAAACGCTTACCACATCCCATCATCATCATCACTTGAGGAGGAACTGAAAAGGGGGAGAGTGGTGGTCTGTCAGATATGAAGAGGGAGGGAATTCCAAGCAGGAGGGAGGATGTGAGTAAGGGGGTTGTTGATGATAATTGTGGTATTGGTTAGGCGCTTACTATGTGCCAGTCACTGTACCGGATGGCAAGAGAGCCGAGCTCAGGGTGCAGTGAGTAGTTTGGTGTCGGAAAGGCGAAGTGTGCGGAGAGGAGGGAGAAAAGAGGGGGAGAACCGACTGAGCGTCGTCGTTGAAACCGACGTAGCCAGACTTTCTTATGAGGCTTCTCTCGTACTCCGTCACGTGCATTTCTCAATTCCCAGGGACATTCCCGTGGATTTTAAATACATCGCGGAACCTAGCATGCATTCGATGCCGGCCGTAACCCTGTCGCCCAACGGTGAGTTATCGGGAAACCTCTCGTCCTTGAATTGGCGCTCACCTCTCTAAACATCCGAAAATCTAAGTGTGTTTCCGGCTTTAGTGCCGCTTACCCTAAATTCGCCTGCTTTTAATTCGGAAGCTGGGTCCCGTTAGTGAATATATCGTCACCCCTCAACGGACAAGATGAATTTTTCAACTTTCAGGTGCGTTTTTGTTCCCCTTTGGCTAAAGGAACAGAAGTAATTCGGAGACTCGCAGTGGAAATTACTAGACTCTGGGTTCTAAAGTGGTTTGAAAGGCGTTGACAGAGATCCTCATAGGTTTTAACGGGCTTGTCGTGTGAGCGGGACCCTCTGGGCACGCAGATAAATCCTACCCCTTAGATGTCTCTCTTCTCTCCTGGCGAACCCGCTAGCCGGAGGCATCGGATCCCCCTCCGTAGTCCGGTCGGGAATGCCCTGTTGGAAAGAACTAAAGATTGCCACTGGAGAAGTCATCACTCTTCCCAAAGCGCTGTCTCTTCCGTTGCTTTACAGGGAAATGGTTGGCCTGTCAGTCGATGGATAATCAGATTTTGATTTTCGGAGCTCAGAACAGATTTCGATTAAATAAGAAGAAAATCTTTAAGGGTCATATGGTGGCAGGCTATGCTTGTCAGGTGGATTTTTCACCAGATATGAGGTAGGTGTCTTTCAAGGAAATTGAAAACAACACGCTTGCTCGAAAACCGCCGCTTCCTGCCGGGATATTTTTCAGGATTACGTCCCAAGTAATCTCCGACGGCCACCCCTCTCTCCCTGCGTCGAACGGACTCCCCGCCCCGGAATTCGAGGCCGCACATCGGCCCTCCCCGGATGTCGACATTCAAACTCATGTTTTCAGTCCACCCGTCTCTCCCGTTCGATTGTAACATCCTCAGTCAGCGGTGTGTTTACCGAGCGCTCGGGTGCACGCTGAACGAAGCGCCTGGGGAAGTTGACAGAGTGGTACGGGGCTGACGGACCCTGTCCCTGTGCTCCAGGAGCTTACGGTCTCCCGTGTCCGATCGGCCGGGCCTGTGGGTTCCACCTCTGTAGTATGTTCCTAAACGTCCCCCTTCCCCGACCGGCTTCTCCCACTCCTCTCTCCCGGCGGACCACCCCGTTAGAACCTGGAGCGGCGAGACCTCTCCGTGCATCGATCCGCATTTCCTACTCCCGCCTCGGTTTTCAGACCCGGACGGTTGTGCCGAGAAGCTTGCACGTCCCGGTGTTACCCGGCTGCCGGGCCCGATGTCCGGGAAAAAAATGATTCACATCGCTCGTTTCCAAAAACCCGCAAGGGAGGGCGAGTCTTCCGGGAACCGGGACCCTCCGTTCCCCCCTCCTGATTGAAAAGCGGGGTTAAAAAAAGCCAAAACGGCAGGAGGAGGAAGGAGCTCCGGGCAGCCCTAGCCGTCGAACGTGCGTCCCGTGGACGCGTGTGAGGTTGTGGAATCTCGGAAGGCGGGCGAGTTGAACGGGGCCTGGAAGTTGCACCGTGCCACTGAAGGAACTCAACCCGCCTCACTCCCCTCCCCAGCCGTAGTTCCTTTCCCAAAACACCGTGGACCGGCTGGTCGATCGGCCGCCCTACGGGCGAAAGGCCACCGTGGACACGTGAGCCAGAGGTTTCAGAACCCCCGGCTCTGGCCTTGAGACTGCCCGGGGGCGGAGACCTCATCCGTTCACCGAGTCGTATTTACTGAGCGCTTTCTGTGTGCAGAGCACTGTTCTAAGCGCTTGGGAGAGTACGCTATGACAGCAAGCAGCCACATCCCCCGCCCCCAACGGGCTTACGGGCCTTTCGGCCCGGGCAGATCGTTCTCTTCGGCTCAGCACGCGGTCGGGGGCCGAATCGGAGAGCGTGCCGAGTCGGCCGAACCCTCCGCATCCTCCCCCCGCCCGGATTCGGATTCGCCCGGTCCGAATCAACGGGATATCATCTCTCTTTCCGTACAGCTACGTGATATCGGGCGACGCGGACGGGAAACTGAATATCTGGGACTGGAAGACGACCAAGCTCTACAGTCGATTCAAGGCTCACGACAAAGTCTGCATAGGGGCGGTGTGGCACCCCCACGAGACCTCCAAGGTGATAACGTGCGGCTGGGATGGCCTCATCAAACTGTGGGACTGAAGAAGCGCTTCGGCCGCTCGCGGTATCCCACCCCATCTCCCCGCTGCCGTTTCCAAACTCGGCAGACGCCGGTCGCTCCCGGGAGGCTTTCGAAGCGGGCGGGGGACGGAGGGGCCCGGTTCCCGGCGGACTCGCCCTCCCTCCCGGGTTCTTTGAATTGATCGATGTGAATTATTTATATGGCCAAAACAAAAGAGCTGCAGCAGCTTGGATCTCGTTCCGTACCAGTGTTCGCTCCTCCCGTCTTTACCGCGCAAACGTGTGCTAGGCCGCACTGAGTGTTTCTCCCGGAACCCCCGCACCCCTCCCTGGGCTCGGTCTCCCGATAAGCGAACGCCCCCTGGGCCCCGCGCCCCCCAAAAAGCGGGCGAGTCCAGCGTCCGAACCCGAGCTGGGGAGCCGGGCGGCGCACGTCCCGACGCGGACCCCCCCCCGGGAAAGCAACGGACCCCGGAGGCCGGACGCGGCAGCGGGATGGTCCGAGGATCCCCGGCGTCCCCGCCCTCCTGCGGCCGTCGACTCGGCCGAGCCGCCCCGTTCCGTTTCCGGGGCGGAGCCGGGGCCCCGGCCCCGGGAAAGATGACTCCCGCGCGGTCGCGCGTCGCCGCGACCCTCGGCCACCGCGGCGGCAGCCGTACGCTTCTCCGGGCCCGGCCAGGAGAAGCCACATTCCAGCCCGCCGTCCCGGGGACCGGCAGGCCCGGCCACCGGGCCGATCCCGCCACGAGGCTCCCGAGAGCGGATGAGCCCTTCGGCATCGGACCGCCTCTCACGTGCTCGTTTTCGGCCCTTCTCCCTCTGTCGCTGCGCACGATACGTGTCGGCGGAAATCGCGCCTTTTCTCAACCGTCCGTTCTCGGTGTGGTGTTCGGATGATCTTTCAGAGCGAGATGACTGTACAGAAAAGTAGGTCTCTTGGAAGAGCGTATTTTTAAAATAAAAAACTTTTTGCAGTAAACGCCCGTTTAACGTTTCCTCGTCCTCACAGGCGCTGCTGAACCTGTAACTCTGGGCGGGGCTTTACCGAGAGACGGATTTCTTCTAAAACCAGAACGATCCGTCTGAAACAGATAATGGCAGGAGACGGGTCCGGAGGTGCATTTGATTGGCCAGTTTTAATGGTGAGATGGAAGAGGGAATAAAGGGGGAATAGATCTAAGTCCCTGGCCGCCAAAAAAAATTGGCTACGCGCACTCTCTCCGGCCAGTTAGAGTGGAGCGGTTTCTTACAGAAATACCAAGGGAAGATTTTCTGGAAGCACCATCGGGAACTTTGACGGGCATCAGATTCACTCAGTGGCGAAACGCTTCTCTTCCTTGCCTCCTTTACTCAATAGAATCTAAAATGTCACCTTTCCGTGTGTCCTCAGCTGCCGCTTTTTAACATCGGAGCGGGGGGCGGACGGCCAAGAGACCCTGCCCGGATTCGAAGGCCGAAAAAGCGTAGCGGCGGGTATTTGCCGTAAAGGGAAAATTAATCGCTGCTCCACGTCGCTCTGCTGTTCGGGTTCTGAATGGCTCTACGCTGCGGGCCCTCGTTCTCGAGCGAACGGAAGGAGAGGTTTTGAACCTGCTGTGGGTTCCTCAGAGCGGGGAGTGTCGGCCGCTGTGGCAAATAATGAGACGCCCCCCCGATCCGTGAGGCTTTTCCTGTCCCGCCGCTCTGGTTTTCCTCCCAATTTCTGCGTTCGTGGGAGGGGAGGGGATGTTGGAAGAAGGGCAGGGAGAGGCGAGTCTGGGGGGAGAGTTTCTGCAAAGAGGCGGTGGGCTATTTTTACCCCAAAATAACGTAGATTGGGGAAGTAATCCAGTGCTGCATCAGAAAGATATGAAATAATCCGAGTTCTCCCCTCCCCCCCCCCGTATGCAGTATGGCCTGGCCTAGTGGGTAGAACACGGGCCTGGAGACAGAAGGTCATGGGTTCTACTCCCGGCCCTGCTGCGTGACCTTGGGCGAGTCTCTTCGCCTCTCTGTGCCTCAGTTACCTCGCCTGTAAAATGGGGATTGAGACTGTGAGCGCCACTTGGGACGGGGACCGCGTCCGACCCGAATTGCTTGGATCCACCCCAGCCCGTGGTTCAGGGCCCGACACGTAGTGAGTGCTTAACAGATGCCATTATTATAATCCTTATTATCATTCGACTCACCGGGGAGGGAACCTCGCGCATCACGGAAGCCGCTCTCCTATACCGTCAGGCCCCTGGAAATGGCCGAAAGGGGCTACGAGACTGGCTTACCCCTGCCGTCCCAAATTTCCCTGGGCATCCCGCCCTTCGCCGTGGTCTTCGGACGCGGACCGGGACCCCAGGAACACCGGACCCGTGCTCCACCCCTCCGGCCCCTTCTCCGCGCACACCGGTCAAGCCCGTGTTTTATTTCCCTCCCCGTCTCGTTGGCTGATCCCGAGCGTCGATTTTGTAAGAAGACCCTAGGAAATCCCGGGACGTACTTTCCTGGGACGCCAGACATCTCGCCGACGGAAATGGGGCCGGGAACCATTTTGCTAAAACCCCCAACCAGCGTTCCGGGAAAGGGAGGGGGAGTGAGTGACGAACAGCCAGTCGACAGATCTTCCAAAAACAGGCATTCCCGCAGGATCATCACCTACAGTAAGTATACAGAATCCTTTTGGACAAGGAAGCAGCGTAGCCTAGTAGGTAGAGCCTGGGCCTGGATTCTAATTCTGCCTCCGCCACCTACCTACTTATCTATCTCATCTACTTAGGCCTCCCCTTTTCCTCGGTTCCCCTCCCTTCCGCGTCACCTCGACGCGCTCCCTTTGCTCTTCCCCTCCTCCCCGCCCCACAGCGTATATATATATATATTTATATCTATAATTCTATTTATATCGATGCCTGTTTGCTTGTTGTGATGTCTTCTTCCCCCCTCTGGACTGTGTGGGCAGGGATTGGCTCTCTCTATTGCTGAATTGGACTTTCCAAGCGCTTAGTACAGTCCTCTCCACACAGTAAGCGCTCAATAAATATGACCGAATGAATGAATGAATACCGTGTGACCTTGGGCAAGTCACTTCACTGTGCCTCAGTTGCACTGTCTGTAAAATGGGGATGAAGACTGAGTCTCAGTTGGTTTGGATTCCCGGTGCCGGGCACACGGTAAGGACTTAACAGGCATTATTATTATCACATATAAATATTAATAATATAATGCACTGAATGCGCTTGAGGAAGTAGTCTGCCTGCGAGCCCCGTGTATGTTTCCCAGTGCTTGTATCACTTGTACGTACCCCAGTGCTTCACGCGCTTTAAGAAAATAGAATAACAACTCCACTTTTAGTTGTACGTTAAAGAAAATACCACAAGAATAACTCCGCTTTTAGTTCTACATTTTATTAAAAATCCATCAGGGGAACGAGTGAGAAACTCGGTAAACAGACAAGCTTTCTGGGTCAGCTGAGCCCGTGAGAACCGATGCGGTGTACGCGGTCACCCCGAGAAATACGTCGCTACCCGATCACTCCGAAAATAAACCGTAAAGTCGCCTGGAGGCCGGGAAGTCTGGGGAGGCAGGTGACCTGGCTCCTGACCCCATTTTTGTTGCTGGCCTGCCGGGAGTGACCTTGGACAAGTCGTTTAACCTCTCTCTGCCCAGGTTTCCTCATCCAAAAAAAACCTGTTTTTTTACTGAGTGCCTGTTTTTCCCTCCCTCCCGGGGATGATGCGAGGACAAAAATCACGGCTCAGCGAACGCGGCCCGGGCCTGGGAGTCGGAAGGACCTGGGTTCTGATCCTGGCTCTGCCACCTGTCTGCTGCGTGACCTTGGACAAGTCAGTGCACATCTCCGGGCCTCAGTTCCCTCATCTGTAAAATGGGGATGAAGACTGCGAGCCCAATGCGGGACAGGGACCGTGTCCGACCTGATTAACTTGTATCTACCCCGGCGCTTAGAACAGTGCACGGCACAGAGTAAGCGTTTAGCAGGCACCGTCGTCATTATTATGAAATAAGTAACGGAAAATAAAACTGTTTTATGCAATTGACGGTATTACGTGTTGGCCGCCGGGAGAGGGGATTTTAAGCCCCGCTGTTCCCGCCGAGAGGGACCTCGTAGACTAAGTTTGCCGTGGGCAGGGAATCTGTTTATTGGGGTCGCGCACTCTCTCTCCCAAGCGCTCAGTACAGTGCCCTGCACACAGTAAGCACTCGATAAATCCGATTGAGTGAATCCTGGCGACTGGCAGAAAAGATAGGGAAGCCACCTCGAAAAGACTCTGCATTTTCTCAAAGTCTTTGCTAAAAGACTCTGATTTTTGGAGAGAGAGTGGTGAAGACAGCGAGTGTCCAAGGGGTCCGTTCCCCTTGAGCACTTTGACACCTCAGCCCGACAACCCTTATTTCCATTTCTTTATCATTCGGCCATTTCCCCGATCTGTAATTCACGTTACCGTCTCTCTAGATTAAATCCCTCATGGGTAGAGATTGTGTTTTTCAACGCGACTGTACTGTCTCCCCCCCCAGGCGCTCACAAACTACCATCGATTGTCCGATCGATTGGCTTTGGTCGGTAATAATCTGGAAGCAAAAAGAAATCCAGCGGTTAAATAGTAATAATAACTGTCGTGGTGTTGAAACGTTCGCATGCGCCGGGCACCGTACTAGGTTTCGGGATGGATACAAGGAAGTGGGGTTGGACGCGGTCCCCGTCCCACGTGGGGCTCACGGTCTCGCTCCCCGATTTCCAGGCGAGGTAACCGAGTGAAACGGCTGGCGCGAGGTCACGCAGCCGACAGGCGGCAGAGTCGGGACTCGAACCCGTACCTTCTGACTCCCAGGCCCGTGCTAATAATGTTGGTATTTGTTAAGCGCTTACTATGTGCCGAGCACCGTTGTAAGCGCTGGGGTAGACACAGGGGAATCGGGTCGTCCCACGTGGGGCTCACAGTCTTCGTCCCCATTTTACAGATGAGGTCACTGAGGCACAGAGGAAGTGAAATGACTTGCCCAAGGTCACCCAGCAGACAAGTGGCAGAGCTGGGATTTGAACCCATGACCTCTGACTCCCAAGCCCGTGCTCTTTCCACTGAGCCACGCTGCTTCTCTACATAAGGACCGCTCAAAATCCGTCTGTGACGGCGTTTAGTTTATCGATCGGAGGATTTACCGGGCCGCGTAAGGACAAAACCTCTTCAACTCCCGGGCGTTTCGGGGTCCCTTGAAACTTTGGATTCAACAGAGTGATAATAATATTAATAATAATAATAATAATAATGTTGGTGTTTGTTATGCGCTTACTACGTGCCGCGCAGGATGAAATCTCCCCGAGAAATAACAGGCAGGCCCTGGATATGTCCTTTTCCGCTATCCTTGCCACTCTTGAGTTCTTAGGATTGGAAAGAGAGACTGCCTTTTCCACCTATTTGCTTTTCTTTATTTCCATTTTGTGTTTACCCAGCCGAGGATGTAGCAGCTACTGGAATTGAAGCCGTCCTTCCTCAGGAAGAGCTGAGGCTTAGACAGATCTCTGTAAGTAGAAAAGAGCTTCAAATCCTTCCGCTCCAATTCTTTGAGGAGACTGTACCAGAATCGGACGACGCTGCTGTCGTTACCGCTGACCTCAAATCCGGGCCAGTGGAGGTGGATCTCAAAGACCAGTTGCCCGATCTGGTCGAGGACGTCTTCCAGGATCAGGTTTTCCAAAATCTTCCACTCCGCGCTTTCCAGGTCGGCTTTGAGCACGTCGATCTGGAACCGGAGGAGCGAGAGTTAACGACCGCCCGCCCCCGAGCTCCGTGTTCTCAGAGGAGCCAACGTGGATCGCTTTACAGATCCCCGGAAGGATCCGGGTTCTAATCCTGGGTCTGCCCCATGACTGCCGTGTGACCCCGGACAAGTCCCTTAACTTCTCTGGGCCCCGGTTACCTCGTCTGCAAAAGGGGGATAGACCCGTGCGCTCCGGGTAATAATAACGATAACGCTGGTATGTGTTAAGCGCTCACTATGTGCCGAGCGCCGTTCGAAGCGCTGGGGGAGATACAGGGTCATCGGGTCGTCCCCCGTGAGGCTCACGGTTAATCGCCATTTTACAGATGAGGGAACTGAGGCACGGAGAAGTGAAGTGACTTGCCCACAGTCACACAGCTGACAAGGGGTAGAGCCGGGATTCGAACTCATGACCTCCGACTCCCAAGCCCGTGTCCTCTCCACTGAGCCCCGCTGGAGACGGACTGGTCCCGGTGTCTTACCCCGGGGCCCGGCGCAGAGTCTAGCACCTGGGAAGTGCTTAGCAAACACTTTTAATTCCACAGAAAGCTAGGAAGCAAGGGAAAAGCATTCCAAGTCGCGAGAAGTCAGGTACGCGTCTAGCGCGGTGCTGTATACGTAGCGACCGCTCAGTGAGTACCGTCGGGTGATGGAGGATGGGAAAGGAGAGAAGGAAGGAAGAGCCGGAAAACTGGAACTGGGGCAGGTTCCCGAGCTTCAACGGGCAAAGCAGTGGGAGGAGGGAGGGAGATGGATCGTTTCACCGAAGGAGACGATCCGAAGCCGGCCCGCTGAAGAGGAAACGTGAGCCCGGGAAACATCGATGGTATTTATCGAGGACTCAGAGGCCCGGGACTCAGCAGGACCCGGGTCCTCATCCCGCCACTTGTCTGCTGTGTGACCCTGGGCAGGTCACTTCGCTTCTCTGGGCCTCCGTGACCTCATCTGTAAACTTTGGGATCGAGACCGTGAGCCCTAGATGGGAGAGGGAGCGTGTTCGACCCGATGTGCTTGTACCCCCCGCCCCAGCGCTTAGTACGGTCCCTGGCACATTGTACCGTTACTGCTATTATGATTATTATCACCATGTGCCGAGCCCTGTTCTGAGCACTTGGGAGAGTTCACTTCACCAGAATTAGCAGAAACGTTCCCCGCCTACCTCATCTGTAAAATGGGGATGGAGACTGTGAGCCTCCCGTGGGACCACCTGATGACCCTGGATCTCCCCCAGCGCTTAGAACAGTGCTCCGCACATAGTGAGCGCTTAACAAATGCCAACGTTATTATCATGAGCTTACAATCTGGGGGGGGGAGGACAGACACGAATATGGATACGTAAGTAATACATAAGCTTTCCGGGCTAATCGATCAATTCACGAGATCCACTGCTGCGTGCAGAACGCTGCGCTAAGTGCTACTCCGTCCTCATCCTCCTCAACTTCTCCACTGCCTTCGACGCTGTCGACCGCCCCCTTCCCCCGGGAGCGTCGGCCAACCTCGGCTGCCCCGCCGCTGGCCTCTCTCCTTGAATGTCGCTGGGTGCTCCTAATATTAATAATAATCGTGGTGTCTGTTGAGCGCTTACTCAACATGTGCCGGGGCCCCGTACTGAGCGCTGGGCGGGATACAAGCAAATGGGGTTGGACACAGTCTCTGTCTCCCGCGGCGCTCCCGGAACCACGACCTTCTCCACCGCGCTCATTCCTCTCCACCGCATCCTCCCCGAAAGCCCTTTCCGCCTCAAAAGTCCACCGGGAAGATCTAGAGTTGATAGCGCCCGGAACTGAAAAGACGGCCCCATCCTGCCCGTCTCACAAGGCGTGATCCCTGACTCTCTCATTCAACCCGCACGTCCGATCCGTCACGAAGCCCGATGGAAGAACGACAGGCCTCTTTCCAGCGCTCAGTACGGTGTTCTGTTCACAGCAGGTACTTGGAAAACGTTACCATTCCTGCTCCGACTCCGGAGAACAAAAACGGGGGGAATAAAAGAAGCGAAGAAAGAGAAACGATCTAAAGATTGAGCTTGATGAACGTGCCGAGGGCCCGGGGTTCAATCGATCAACTGGACTGGGCGCTCACTCTGTGCCTCTATGCAGAGCACTGTATTAAGCACATGGGAGAGTACACTGTAAGCAGAGCACTGCACTAAACACCTTAGTGGGAGAGCACACGCTATAAAAGGGTTGGTAGACCTGTTCCCCGTCTCCTGCTTTTCTCCGGGACACGTCGAATTTCCTATTTTGGTGGGGAGAGGGGGTCTGGATAATTAAATATCCTATCCCCCGCCCTTCCTCACGTTCCATCTTTAAAGGAGTGATTTGACGGCTCAGAAGTTCCACTTTCCTCTCAGTCTTGCCTTGCTATAAAACAACATGTGTTCCATTAAAAGCGGGGCAGGTTCCAAACTGGCTTTTTCCCAACGGTAAGAAGCGAGGGATTCTAATTTTCTGGCCCGCTGTCCTCCCGAAGGTTTAACAGGCGGTTCAGTTTGGTCGGCAGCTCATTTGCCATTAATCTGACTCGCTGAACACCTGTTCCGAAATGAAGGCTTCTCTTCCCCGTGGCACGACAATATCGCTAAGCAACGTCAGCCAGGGATGGTTCTGGACCTGAAGAAGAGGGGAAAATCACTTCAAAAGAGACTTTCATCCGTGATCCCGAGGGCTTGGGATCGAATTGGGATCCCGAGGGTTCGAATCCCCGCCCCGTCGCTTGTCGGCTCTGTGACTCTGGCCAAGCCCCTTGGCTTCTCCGTACCTCAGTGACCTCATCTGTAAAATGGGGAGTCTGTGAGCCCCACGTGGGACAACCTGATTACTCCGTGTCTACCCCCGGCGCTTCGAATGGCGCCCGGCCCACAGTAGGCGCCTAACGTTGTTATTATTATGATGATGGTGATGCAGTGGACTTCTTGTAGGAGAAAACATTCGAATTGCTTTGACTTCTCAAAGGAAAAGGCAGCCCGTCATCTCGATTCTTCAGAAGCCAACTGCCAAACCCCCGCTTCGTTCCTTAGAGGGCAGATGTTCAGCCTAATGGATTCGTGCCGAATGCCTCCTCCTGCTATCTTCAATCAAGAGCGCGTATTTGCCGCTCGTTGTTATAAGGTGAAATCAGCCGCGCGCTCCATCGATTTCAGATACGAGACGGTCAGATTCCCTTCCTCATATGCTGGCGATTCCTACCTTGAAACTCGAGAAGACGGTTCCCAGAGAAAGAGCTACGGGAAAAGGGGGCGGTTTTCGATGCCGAACACCTAACGGGAGGCTGCGTTCGTTCATCCGAAGGCACGGGTGATTTAGAGGAATGATTCAATTAAATAGCCTTCAAGGTCGAAGGTACGGAAGGACCTCGACCCCCGGCAAAGGTTTTGAACATTGATCGATCGATAGCGGGGGAACCTATCTACCGACCAACTGTGCCGTATCGCACTCTCCTAGAGACTTAGTACAGTGCCCTGCGCGTAGTAAGTATTCGATAAATGTCGTTGATTAAGCGTCTACAGAGACATGTACTCTGCACTTGAGAGAATATAAAAGGTTCCAGACGTAATCGATCAGTCGGTGGTATTCTCCGCACGGTCACTGTGCCCAGAGAACTGTACTTCAGTGAATAAAATAGAGTAGGAAGATTTGGCCCCTGCCCTCCAGGAACTAGCTTATCTAGGGGGAGACAGAGACATTAAAATGAATTACATCGAGTGTAAAGGTAATAATAATAATAACTGTGGTGTTTCTTAAGTGCTTACTATGTGCCAGACACTGTTTTAAAGGTAGATACGAGATAATCGGGTTGGACCCAGTCCCTGTCCCAAATACCGCTCACAGTCTTACTCTTAATCACAGTCTTAAATACCGACATTATTATTAATCCCCATTTTACGGACGTGAGAAGTGAGGCCCAGAGAAGTAAAGGGACTTGCCCAAGGTCACACGACATACAAGTGGATTAGAACTCATAATAATGGTGGTATTTGTTAAGCGCTCACTCTGTGCAAAGCACTGTCCTAAGCGCTGGGGGGATACAAGGTGATCAGGTTGTCCCACGTGGGGCTCACGGTCAGTCCGCATTTTACAGATGAGGTAACTGAGGCACAGAGAAGTGAAGTGACTTGCCCACAGTCACACAGCTGGCAAGCGGCAGAGCGGGGATATCCTTCTGACTCCCAGGCCTGGGCTCTCTCCACTAGGCCACCCTGCCTCTCCCCTTCTATCTACCCAAGTGCTTACTACAGCGCTCGGTAGAGACCAGGTGCTTAAAAAATACCATACTTGTTATTAAGTAATAATTTACTTAATTACTGCCCCTGCCCTTTTCTCAATCCATCTCTGTGTTGGACCGTGTCCTCCGTGGAGACGCTACCTAAAACCTCGGCGCTTAAGTCCCCAGGAAACGAATCTCTATCGGTCCCGGCATCCTCCGAAGCCTCCCTGCATCCCACCCGCCGCCGTCACCTCCGCGTGGGGGGCCAGTCTGCGTGTCTGTCAGGGGGCCTAGGCTCCATTTTTCCAAAGAAAAACTCCACAGGATAAATTGGTTCTCAGGGGAAGCCGAAACCCAAAACAGCAGCGACTCCGAACTTGGATTTAGGCACCTGAGAGGCCACCATATTGTTGCCTAGGGAACGAGCCTCACTCTCGCTTCGCTTCCAGTGATCGCTCAGTCGGTAATTGCCACTCCGCAGTGCATCTCAAACGGCTAAATTCGATCTTTCCGAAGGTAGAGACTGAGAGGTGCAGAAGTCTAAACGTTTCACAGGGTCAAACCTGCTCGAAATACAAATATCCCTTGGATTTGCACCCTTTATTCACCCACCCTCAGCTCCACAGCGCTGATGTACACATCCCTAATTTATTTATGTTCAATATCTGTCTCCCCCTCAAGACCGAAAGCCCGTCGTGGACCGTGAACGTGTCTACGAACTCTGTCACAGTGACGTTGGTATCTGTTAAGCGCTGATTATGTGCCGAGCTCTGTTCTAAGCGCTGGGGGAGATACAGGGTCATCAGGTTGCCCCGCGTGTGGCTCCCAGTCTTCATCCCCGTCTTCCAGACGAGGCCACCGAGGCACCGAGAAGTGAAGCGACTCGCCCCAGGTCACACAGCTGACAGGTGGCAGAACGGGGATTAGAACCCGTGACCTCTGACTCCTAAGCCCGGGCGCTTTCCGCTGAGCCACGCTGCTTCCCCTGGGCTTAGTACAGTTCCCCGCTTACAGCTCGACAAATACGACTGTTCGATTGATTGATACAACCGATTGTATCAAATGCGTTATACCTTACCCCAGATTGCAGACCGTGCGTGTTATCGATCAGTCGGTTGTATTTATTGGGCGCAGAACACTGTACTGAGTGCTCGGGAGACTATACCATAACAGGCAGCCCCACGCGATTACTTTGTACCTCCCCCTGCGCTTAGAACAGCGCTCGGCACGTCGCAAACACTTAAATCCCACGATGGTGATGACGATTATATTATTATTATTATTATTATTATGAAAGAGTTGGAAGACACATTCCCTGCCCCCAACGCGCTATATAGGGGAAGACAGACATTGATGTCAATTAAAATAAATTAGGGCGATGTAGATAAGTGCTGGAAAGGAAGGAAATCCAAGTGCCAGGGTGAGGCAGAAGGGAGCGGGAGCGGGAGCGGGGCTTAGTCAGGGAAGGCCTCTCGGAGGAGACGGGCCTCCATTAAGACTTCGGAGGACGGGAGAGCGATCGTCTGTCGGAGACGAAGAGGGAGGGCATTTCAGGCCAGCGGCAGGACGGGAGCGAGAGGTCGGCGGCGAGATAGACGAGACCGAGGTACGGAGAGTAGGTTGGCGTTAGAGGAGCGAACCGTGCGGGCTGGGCTGTAATAACGAGAGCAGCGAGGTGAGGAAGCGGGGAGCAAGGGGATTGAGGATTTTGAAGGTTAAGAGTCCTCTGAAATATCACATACCACCTGGGGATTCATCCAGCGGTTTTTGATCTCGGTTAGAGTCGCCCTACCATCCAGTCGCCCCAAGGATTCATCCCTCCGACACCTCACCCTGGGCCCGAAAGCCGACCGACCTTCGTGTTTTGGCTGAGTGTTACAGGTAAGAAGGTCTTCCCCCACCTCTTTCCCCCCTCCTCCCCAACCGGGATGAGAGGAAGCGGTCGGCACTGAACGGATCCCGGAGGAATCCGCGTCCTCGGCTCGTATCCGATCTTCCGGGAGCCTCGGCGGATAACCGAAGTGAAGAGCTGAATTTCGCAATGGATGCGGCCGAGGCCGATGAGTTAACTGGATAATAATAATAATGTCGGTATCTGTGAGGCGCTCACTATGTGCAGAGCACCGTACTAAGCGCTGGGGGAGATACAGGGTCATCGGGTTGTCCCACGGGAGGCTCACGGTTAATCCCCTTTTTCCAGATGAGGTCACTGAGGCCCAGAGAAGCGAAGTGACTCGGCCACAGTCCCACAGCTGCCAAGTGGCAGAGCCGGGATTCGAACCCTTGACCTCTGACTCCCAAGCCCGGGTTCTTTCCACCGAGCCACGCTGATGTCACTCAGACGAATCATTCAGTCATTCAGTCGCACTTATGGAGCGCCGACTGGGTGCAGAGCCCCGGACTAAGCCCTTGGCAAGTACGATTTGGCAATAAAGAGTGACAATCCCTGCCCACAGCGGGCTCACGGTCTAGAAGGGAGGGAGACGGACATCAAAACAAGGAAACAGGCATCAATATAAATAAATAGAACTAAAGATCTCTATACATCAAAACAACTACACAGGTATTAATATAAATAAATAGAATTATAGATAGGAACATATATCTACAAGTGGCGGGGGTGGGGAAGGGGGGAAGAGTAAAGAGAGTCGGGGAGATGTGGACTGGAGATCGGCTGGGCTGGAGAAGGAGAGAAGGGAGGCGAGGAAAGAGGAGACAAGGCGATGGAGAGCTCTGAAGCCAATAATGAGGAATTTTTGCTTGATAAGGAGGTTGATAGGCAACCGCTAGATTTTTGAGGAGGGGGATGTCATGCCCAGAACGTTTCTACGTCTACCCCCATCACTTAGTAAGTACAGTGCCTGACACACAGTAAGCACTTAATAAAGACCAGTTTTTAAAAGCTCCTTAATTTGAATGCGAAACGCGGCACAGATTAATCCTGGAATATAATTCTAAAGAACAATCAATAATTTCCCGTACTGAAAGAAACAGCTATTTGCACGTAGCCCGAGTTTAGCGCCGACTGCAGTGTTTAGAAAATAAAAGGTTGCTCTGATCTATCCTTATAAATGACTGATGGACTAAACGAATGATCGAGAAGCAGCGTGGCTCAGTGGAAAGAGCCCGGGCTCGGGAGTCAAAGGTCATGGGTTCTAATCCCGGCTCTGCCACTTCTCAGCTGTGTGACTGTGCACCAGTCACTTCACTTCTCTGGGCCTCAGTTACCTCATCTGGAAAATGGGGATTGAGACTGTGAGCCCCATGTGGGACAGGACTGTGTCCAGCCCGATTTGCTTGTATCCACCCCAGCGCTTAGTACGGTGCCTGGCACCTAGTTAAGCGCTTAACATTCGATTAGACTGTAAGCCTGTCAAAGGGCAGGGACTGTCTCTATTACCCAATAGTACATTCCAAGCGCTTAGTACAGTGCTCTGCACATAGTAAGCGCTCAATAAATACTTTTGAATGAATGAATGATTCACTCAAATGAACTCAGATCTATTATTTAATAACTACCCAAGTTCTTACTTCCCCCTCTCACAAAATCATCTGCGTTGTCGCTCGCCTAAATGGAATTAAAACAGCAAGTTCATTTTCCATCATCTCTGATCATTGTACCACTCCCCCTAAGTGAAAAGGACAATGTGAGAGAAACCGTACACCCAACATTTTGCGAGATGAAAGCAGGTGAAAAAATAACCTGCCTTTGGGTGTTCGTCGGCCATCTTGGTTACGAAGTCATGTCCTATATTAAAAAGCAGCTTAAACGAGTAATTTCAGATTTCTGGCTCTTAAATCAGGCCTTCTCTATAAAACTGAATTGACGTCTGTTAGCCGACTCGCCACACGATCGATTCTTTCTGCAGAATCGAGAATAAATTAAGCTTCAAGTCAAACGGAAAACTACAGAGCTGCTTTTCATAATCCCTCGCTGGGTGCTCACAGAACTTTTTAAAAAAATTTTCATTATCGTTTAAAGCGGAAGACAGTTGAATCAAGCCCACGACGGGAAGATTCTGGAGACCAAATTCCAAACGGCCTTCGTTCCCCGGGCGATACAAATACAAGGTGAGTCCGTTTTCTCCTCCCCACTCCGAAGTCCGGTTTCTCAGAGACTCGGACACCGAAGAAGAAATGTATCCTCTGACGTCCGGGGGTTCACCTGCCGTCCGGGCCGCTTGGGTGACGGGTGGGATTCACTCGGCCGTGCATTTTCTGGATGGCATGAATTAGAAGGAATGTGATGCGGAGACTTAAAAGGCTCCTGTCGAAAGGCGTTGGCTTCGCGGGAGTCGAAGGGTGCATTGCTTATCTGGCTCTCTGCCTGTGCACGGGCCCACACGTCTGAGATAGGAGGGATAAACTTGCCACTCACATTCGATCAGCGCACGGTCACGTTAATGTCACGGGAAGAGGCAGGTGAGTGAATTTCGAAGTCAGTAGGGCCCGAAAAGCTCCAGGCAGGATGATAAGATGCGGCAGGTTCACTGACCTTTAAGTGAGGTTATAAATCCAAATGCTTTTAAATGATATATTAAAAAGTCCTTATTTATTCATATTAATGTCCGTCTCCCCTTCTAGACCCTCAGCTCGTTAGGGGCGGGGAACGTGTCTGCTGATTCTGTTGTATCGTACTCTCCCCGGCGCTTAGTACAGTGTTCTACACGTAGTAAGCGCTCGGTAAATACGACGGATTGATCGACGACACGTGCCCGGGGTGCTTTTTGAAGGAAGGCCCGGTCTTCTCTTACAGGGTTATTGCAAACTGAGGCTGGAAAAATGGGGGATTTAAAACAGACTGCAACTTGTCAGTGTGCTATATTTGGTCTTATGAAATTTCTGCAGCTTATCTTGTCTTCCTCCCATATATAATCACACAGATTTATATATGTGCATATATATATATATATGTACACACATATAAATCAACTATGGTATTTGTTGAGCACTTACTATGTATAAAACACTGTTCTAGGTGCTGGGGTAGATACGAGGTAATCGGGTTGGAAACAGTCCCCGTCCCACACGGGCCTCACAGTCTTTATCCCCATTTCACAGATGAGGAAACCGAGGCCCGGAGGAGCGAGGCGACTTGCCCGAGATCCCACAGCGGACAAGTGGCGGAGCCGAGATTAGAACTCGATCGTATTTATTGAGCGCTCGCTCTGGGCAAAGCGTCGTACGGAGCGCTCGGGAGAGGACGATGTAACGTTCCCTGCCCCTAACGAGTTTACAGTCTAGAGGGGGAGACCGGGATCGTTATGAATAAATGAATAATTCCAAAAGCCGCTTGGCAGGGGAAGCCGTAGCTGTGTTGACCGGAAAAAAGGTAGGACTTGGCTCCAGCCCTGAGTGGAACAAGCAAGAATCCGGCCTGTGACTTCCTTCAACGAGAGCACGCGATCGCCCAGTACAGTCCTCGGCACACGGTGAGCGTTCGGTAAATGCCGGCGACGATGACGATAGCGACCACCTTCTCTATCTGGATGGGAGAGCCATCCCAAGTAACTCAGGGCGGTAGAGGACCCTCTCCCTCGTATTTTTCTATTGCTTTGCTTACAAAAATAATTCCGCGTCCCTAAAATCAAAGCAATCATAATAGTAATTATAGTATTGGATAAGTGCTCACTATGCGTCAGGCCTTGTTCTGAGCTCTGGGGTAGATACGAGCCGATCAGGTTGGACACAGTCCCCGGCCCACACGGGGCTCACGGTCTTCATCCCCATTTCACGGACGAGGTAACCGAGGCACAGAGAAGTTAAGTGACTTGCCCCCAGGTTGCACAGCAGACGAGGGGTGGACCCAGGACTAGAACCCAGGTCCTTCTGACTCCCAGGCCCACGTAATCCAGTAGATTATGTTCTCGGTGCTCTCTCCACTAGGCCACACCGCTCCGCTACTAATTCCTATCTTTATTTTGAGGGTCCGCCTTCCCCATCAGTGCGTACGCTCCTTGAGGACAGGGACTGCGTCTATTCACCCCGCTGTACTCTCCCAAGAGCTCAGTACAGTGCTCTGCCCCCCGTAGAGATTCAATAAATACTTCTGACGCTCGACCGACTCTAACGCACGTCTGACTTGGGCTTCTGCTGCAGGCAGTGACTCCTTAAATTCTTGGCTGGGATTTGGAAGCCGATCATTTCCGCGGAGGATTTTTCAAAGGGAAGAAAAAGCGCAGAGAATCGCGAACCCAAAATCCGTCGCGAAGGCGTTTAATGAGAGACGTCGCTACCATGATAATCAAGACAAAGTGGAGCCACGGCCGATGGGATCGGTTAATAACCGTGAACGTGCCTAGCCCTCGGAAACCATCAAGAAGGATCGTCGTCACGCTCATCACCATCCCGAGACGACGCCTACGCTAAAACGAAGCGGGCGGTTCGGACTGTGACGATCTGTAAATCGGGAAGGGACGATACTGAGAACGATTTATGATCCGTGCATCAGTATGACCTTAAAGGCTCTCGGAGTACAGCACGACTGGTTATGTTCCGTAAAAAGCCCGGCGCTTAGACGCGTCACGCAACTGCATTTCGGCGGGTCGGAAGGCATTTACTTTGTCCAGATTCCGCAGGATTCAGGCGATGACGATAATAATGACAATTTAATAATTTTGGTATTTGTTAAGCGCTTACTATGGGCAGAGCACTGTTCTAAGCGCCGGGGTAGATACAGGGTAATCAGGATGTCCCACGTGAGGCTCACAGTTAATCCCCATTTGACAGATGAGGTAACTGAGGCACAGAGAAGTGATTTGCCCACAGTCACACAGCTGACAAGTGGCAGAGCCGGGATTCAAACTCATGACCTCGGACTCCCAAGCCCGGGCTCTTTCCACTGAGCCACGCTGCTTCTCTTTAATACACCGTTTTCCTCACATACGTTGTGGCTAACCCAGCTGCCGAAGCTTTGTGCTTTTGGAAAGTTCTGATTTGATAACCTGAAATCTAAATTCTACAATCAATCATACTCTTGACCACTGACTGCGTGCAGAGTTTGGGGGTCTTTTTAATGGTATTTGTTAAGCCACCCTCTCGGGGGGGGGGGGGTGCGCCCGGAGAGTTTCCGGTCCTCTACAGGGAGGGAGAGTCAAGCAGAGGCCCGTCCGTTCCGTCCTAGCTCGGCCGGTGGCCGGCGAGCGGAAAGCCGTCCGCTACGACTCGAAAATCCCCAGTGCCGGGCAGCGGCGGCCCGGGAGAGAGTCGAGGACGGAGACTCGTTCGCTGCGACGGTCAACCGCTTCCGGACGTTTGCCAAGAAAACTCTCTGGATCCACCACCGGAATGATCGTAGATGGCGGTGGGGCCTTCTGGGAGAGACGTGTCCACGGCGTCGCTCCGGGTCGGACACGGCTCGACAGCAAAAGACCCCAACGATTTGCTTCTTACGTCCCAGGAGCTGTGCTGAGCGCTGGGGTGGATACGAGCAAATGAAGTTGGAGCCCCCGTGGGGCTCCCAGTCTCCGTCCCCCGATTAGACTGTGAGCCCGTCACTGGGCAGGGATTGTCACTATCTCTTGCCAGACTGTCCATTCCAAGCGCTTAGTACAGTGCCCTGCACATCGTAAGCGCTCAATAAATACGACTGAACGAATGAACGGCCGGCTTCCGGCATCCTGCCGGCCGCCGGTTGGGTCTCGAAGAGGAACGCTTCTAGGAGAGCAGAGCCCGAATGCCAGGGTCGTTTCCAAAGGACACACTGGAAGAGGTGAAGGAAGAGCCGAAGGGTCTTGGTGGCCTCTAAATGTTGGCGAACGCGAATGCCTTCCCACTATTTCACTTTCATTATTGAAGACTTTCATAAAAATCAACGCCGGGAGGATGTAAACTCTCCTATTCTAAGCGGGGGCGCGCGGAGAGAGGTCCCGGCGGTCGCATTACCTCTCCGGCATTCGGACGGCCCGGTCGGCGAGCTGGCCGGGGGCCGGAATGTATCTGTTCGTTGTCGTATTGTACTCTCCCAAGCGCTCGGCACAGGGCTTTCCATTCAGTAAGCGCTCCATGAAGACGACTGAATGAATGAGGTCGGCTCAGGCCCGGGGCTAGCACTGCAGCGGCTCCCGCTGACTTTTAAATACAATTTTAAACTATTCTTAAAACATTTAAAATATCGCAAGCGTATCGCGATATAACGCAAGCGGGGGTTGACGGCTGCATGAGCGTATTTAGGCAGACGCCCCGCCATCTTGAAGGAACACATGTTTCCGGGAAAGATGGTATATCTGCGACTCTGACATTGTTTTCGTTTCTAATTCTGGGCTCCTCCTGCTTGTTTGTCCTTTCTGTTTTCCCTAAACTCTCTTCTCTTGATAACATTCGGAACGATTTCAAGCCGACTCGCAAAGGCCTCGTGTATTTTTTTTATTTGTTGAAGAACTGGTTGGCGCTCGGCCTACCGCAGACCGTTTCGTAGTTATCGGTTACCTCGAAATGCCAAAAAAAAGAGCGTGAGGAGACGCAACACGGGCCCGGGGGTGGGAAGGACCTGGGTTCTAATCCCGGCTCCGCCGCCAGTCCACCGTGTCACCTTGGGCGAATGGCTTCATTTCTCTGGGTCTCCATTCCCTCATGTGTAAAATGGGTATTCAAATAAATTATGGCATCCGTTGAGCGCTTACTACGTGCCAGGCACTGTACTAAGCGGCGGGGTGGTCGCAAGCACCTCGGGTCGGACGCGGTCCCTCGTGGGGCTCACGGTCTCCATCCCCATTTCACAGATGAGGGAAGGGGGAAGTGAAGTGACTTGCCCAAGGTCACTCAGCAAGCGGTTGGCAGAGCTCCTCCCGCTAGGCCACGCCGCTCCTCAAAACCCTCATCGAAGCAATATAATACGACGCGGTGCACGAGAAGCCGAACACCGACCTCGCGAATATCCCCGAAACTCAACGTTAGCCTCTGACCTTGTAGTGTCCGAATTCGTTCAAGATGTCGCCCAGTTTTTTAGTGCGGCGGTAGCGTTGGCGAGCGGGGGCGGCCGGATTGGGGTCCCGCCAGTCAACGGACAGGCGGTGATGCCACAGGCGTTGGCCTTCCTGGATGTGAGCGGATCGGATGCCGGGGTCGAAACGGTGCACCTCGCACCCCTCCTCGGCCATGTCCGCCTCGAAATGGGCGTCGGCGCTTTCCAGCCTATTACGGGGGGAGAGGACGGAGAATCGCAAGTTCAGGAAACCAGACTTAACTGGCCGACGTGGACCATTCCGAGCTCCCGCGGGCCCGGGCGTTTATGAAAGAGCGCGGGCTCGGGAGTCGGCGGTCGCGGATTCGGATCCCGGCTCCGCCGCCCGTCAGCTGCGTGACCGTGGGCAAGTCGCTTCGCTCCTCTGGGCCTCGGTTACCCGGAGGGCAGAAGCGGCGGTAGCCTGGGACCGGTTTCTCTTTGCCCCGACGCGGGCTTCCGGATCTGCTGCTGGGCTTCCTCCCTCATCAAAGTGGCCGCCCGCCGCCAAATCAAACTCAACAGCGACGATAATTATTATCGTCATTAATAATGATATCATTCCACTAGGACTTACGGTGAGAAGCGGCCCGGACGAGTAGACGGGACACGGGCCCGGGAGTCAGAGGATCAGGGTTCTAATCCCGACTCCGCCACGTACCTGCTCGGTGACCTTGGTCAAGTCATTTAAATTCTCGTTCATTCATTCGGGCGTATCTGTCGAGCACTTACTGGGTGCTCCGCACTGTACTGAGCTCTCGGGAGAGTACGACATTGCAATAGACAGACGCGCCCCCTGCCCACCACAGGCTTACCGTAAAGACTCTGTGCCTCAGTTCCCTCATCTGCAAAATGGGGATTCAATAGCCCTTCTCCCTCCTATCCAGACCGCGAGCCCCGTGGTCGTGGATCTAATGATATCAGATGATTCCTGTTGATGATGATGATGACTACTGTGGCATTTAAGCACTTACTATGTGTCAGACCCCGTACTAAGCGCTGGAGTGGATATAGGTTCTCAGGTTGGACACAGTCCCTGCCCCTCACGGGGTTCCCAAGTTAAGGTGGAGAGAAGACAGGTATGGAATCCCCGGTTTACAGACGAGGAAACTGAGGCACAGAGAAGTCAGGCGACTTGTCCGCGACGGCAGGCGAGCGGCAGAGCCGGGTTTCGAACCCGGGTCCTGGGACTACCAGGCCTGAGCTCTTTCGACAGAAATCGTACTCAAAGCTAAACTGTTGAATGTTTTACATTCCTGCCGCTCATCCACGTCTTTCCCGAAAAGGATAATCGGGAAGCTCAACCCTAGGGTTTCGGAGATTCCTACCAAACAAAAACACCCACCTCATCTCTCCCATTTTCACTTTCCCAGAATCCTTCCCCTCTCGCGATAAGGACGCTCAATTCCAAGTATTTCAACTATCACAGTAGGGATCAGATTCAGGCTGAGAAAGGGAGCTGGCCTCCTGCCAACGGAGGAAGGAGAAGAGGGGCGCTTGAAAGGAAAAGAGCAGCTTCTGAAATTCCGGGAGCCCGAGTAACAGGCCTCAGATCGCCACAGCCATAAGGTCAGGCGGACTGGGGCCGGAGAAAGTGTTTTGTTTTGTTCCCCCCGCCCCCCGCCCTCGCATAGAAGACGCACCCCACTGAGTAGAGAAGGCATCTCTTGTTCCGGATTCGGTGAACGAGGCTGAATCTGGCATCGAGACAGACGGACCAGGGCCTTTGTGTGATTCCGGAGGGCTCAGTCGGGCCGTTGACGTTCGTGGCCCCGCAGGAGATCTGCGAACAGCCCAAATGGAGAGAATTATTTCACCTCACGGGACGGCATACGGTATAGCGGATCCCACCCAGTCGCTCTTTCACCCGGGGCTCACGGTCTAAGTTTGCGGCGGGGGGCGGACTGGGACCGAATCCCTATTTTACAGGTGAGGTAACTTGATAATATTAATAATAATGACGACGATGGTATTTGTAAAGCGCTTCCTGTGTGCCAAGCACTGCCCTAAGCGCTGGGGTAGATACGAGGTGATCGGGTTGTCCCCCCGTGGGGCTCACGGTCTCCATCCCCATTTTCCAGATGAGGTCACTGAGGTCCAGAGAAGTGAAGCGACTCGCCCAAAGTCACGCAGCTGACGAGTGGCGGAGCCGGGATTAGAACCCACGACCTTTCATTCATTCAGTAGTATTTATTGAGCGCTTACTATGTGCAGGCCACTGTACTGAGCGCTTGGAATGGACAATCCGGCAACAGATAGAGACAGTCCCTGCCCAGTGACGGGCTCACGGTCTAATCGGGGGAGACGGACGGACAAAAACGAGACAACAGCATCACGCCCAGCCTGGACTCCTTCCACTAGGCCACGCTGCTTCTCTCCACCACGACCCCAGCGCTTAGGCCAGCGCCCGGCAGATAGTAAGCGCTTAACAAATGCCGCTATCATTATTAACCCGGGTCCCCTGACTCCCCGGCCCGTGCTCTAACCACCGGGCCACGCTACTTCGGCCTTTTACGGCTCCCACCATGCCATCGGGCGGGGCCCCTTCTATTCGACTGGACGGTCGTTGGGTTGTTATTATTGCATTTTTCCAACACGCCCGGCTAAGCGGAACAGAGCCCACATCCTGCTGAACTGCAGTCTGGGCTAAAAAAAACAATAAAATCCCAAAGGGCCCAGAGCCAAAGGTCTGTTCGGTCAAGCCCGCTCGAGGAAATACAACGACAAGGGGCCGGTTAACTGAAGCTCCGAGACCTCTTCCGGTCCACACCCCACTCGCCTGACCGAAATCAACCCACCACCACTCGGCGAAGATCCGGCTGTTGTCTCCCAACGAGCTACGCACCTCCCTCCCCTATTTGTCGAACCAAATAAAAACAATCCCAGAATTTTAGCTGCGTTTTACCGTCCTCACGTCCCTGCCTCTTCTGTTTATAATCTCCCGGTGCGGGGGCTGCTAGTCTGCGCGTGAAGGCGCATTAGGTTTTAGGCCCAGCTCTTTCTCTCCCCGTGTCTCCCCGATCTTTCATTCATTCAGTCGTATTTACTGAGCGCTTACTATGTGCACAGCACCGTACTGAGCGCTTGGAATGGACAATTCAGCAACAGATAGAGACAATCCCTGCCCAGTGACGGGCTCACGGTCTAATCGGATTTAGGCATTCGCGCGCCCCACTCTTCCTCTTATTGTCTCCACTTGCTCGGGTGCCTCTCTCATCACCCGTTCCCGCTCCAGTCTCGACGCTTGGCTTCCTCAACTTCTCCCTTTTCTCCGGGTCGACCCCTTCTCCTCCTTCTTCTAATCAACTGTCGGATCCCTCTTCTGTTTTCCCTCCTTCTCCATCTATACGGCTTCCTTTCTCTCGCCTTACTATCTTCCTCCGCATCTGCTCGTGAGCGAGCCAAGCGCCCGAAGGCTGAGGGTTATAATTCTACAGGCGTCACCCACCGTTACGTTCCTGGAAATCACAGGTGGATCATAAGCGACGGCACGAGTTTCCGCACAGGCTTAGAAATTATGATCTGTTCCAAAAACCTCTGGAAAAAATGATTCTTCTACAAACATATATATTTATATGCAAGTGTATGTGCGTATATACTTATAGGAGAAGCAGCGTGGCTTAGTGGAAAGAGCCCGGGCTTGGGAGGCAGAGGTGGTGGGTTCTAATCCCGCTCCGCCACGTGTCAGCTGTGTGATCTGGGGCAAGTCACTTGACTTCCCTGGGCCTCAGTTACCTCATCTGGAAACTGGGGATGAAGACTGAGAGCCCCACGTGGGACAACCCGATCACCTCGTGTCTACCCCGGCGCTTAGAACGGTGCGGTCCCATGCTTTCATGGCTCGGACCGATGCAGTGATTTCCCCAGCAGTTGCGACGGGTGCCACGTTTTCACATGCCGGAAGATTTATTAGAAATCATCGGCAGCTAGATAAGTAGGAATTTGGGTGTTGGGATATTTTAATTAGAAAAAGCTTTAGAGCCCTCTCTCTGCTTTCGGTAGGCGAATTCATTGACTGTTCATTCTTCCAGTCAGCAAATTTCCTTTTCCCAGATAACCCAATTCACTATTTCTAAGGGATTGTAGTGGGGCTCTAAAGAGGCAGGTTCTTTCAAATACGCAGCGAGCCTGGAAAAACAAGTAGCTTGAAAGTGTAATTGCTTAAAAAACGGGCTACTTAGAAAAGTAACCAAAAGCGCCACTGAGGCCACAACACAACCAAGAGGTTTCCGTAATGTCAAGCTCTTCTCCGATCCAATTTTCTAATAACGATTATTAAAACATTCCAAGCGTGGGGTCTCCTGAAGGAATCGACCGCTTCAGCGAAGAAGGCAGGTCATTTTAGCCGCCGCTGACTGGAGAGAGGAGCAGCTTGGCCTAGTGGATAGAGCGTGGGTTCGGGAGTCAGAAGGACCGGGTTTGTAGCCCCGGCTCTGGCACCTGTCTGCTGCGTGACCCTGGGCAAGTCACTCCGCTTCTCTGTGCCTCAGTTACTTCGTCTGAACGATGGGATTACGACCGTGAGCCTTACGTGAGACCCGGATTTTGTCCACCGCGATCAGTCGGCATCTACCCCAGCGCTCACCGCAGTCGTCGACACACAGCAAGCGCGTAACCGACACCGTCGTGATTATTTTATTGATTAAGGAGGAGCACGGCTACCGAAACCAAACCCGTGCCCCTTTCCGAACGGGGACAGCGGGAATCGCCACCTTAGACCCAGAGGGTATGAAAGGAGGACATCCGACCTGGACCGTGCTGATATAGCTCAGGAACCTCTGAGCTTCCTCCTTCAGGGATCGAGTCACGCTGGCCCACGGCTGAAGACCGATATGCCATCGCGGAGCCTGAAAGAGAGGGCAGGAAAGGGACGTGCGTCAATGCCCGCCGCTCAGTGAAGTCAGCGGTCGACCACAGGTATTTCTTGAGCGTTCACTGTGTGCAGAGCACTAGACTATACCCTTAGGAGGGCGCAACGGAGGTGATAGCAAGAAAAAACGGTAATGGTGACTGTAAGCTCGTCGTGGGAAGGGACTGTATTCTCCCAAACGCTTACTACAGTCTTTAAGCGCTTAGTACAGCCCGTCAGGGGAGGGGTCCACTCCGGGCCCCACGGGGACCGGAAAAGAGGCCCAACGTCTTTCCCCTTTTAGCTCGATGTCCGGTCCCCCCGTGCAACCGGGCGAACAAGGCCTCGATTAATTTGTGGAGATGATAACAGTGCTTTCTCAGAGGTTCATTTAAAGGGGGAAAACAGTCACGCGGTCGTATTTATCGAGCACTTACCGTGCGCAGAGGACTGTTCTAAGCGCTGGGGGAGATACAAGGTAAACACGTTGTCCCCCGTGGGGCTCACAGTCTTAACCCCCATTTTACAGCTGAGGTAACCGAGGCCCAGAGAAGTGAAGTGACTCGCCCAGGGTCATGTAGCAGACAAGTGGCGGAGCCGGGATAAGAACCCGCGACCTTCTGACTCCCGGGCCCGACCTCTGTCCACTACGCCATGCTGCTTCTTGACAACGCTAACGAAGCTAGCCAAGGGACGAGTAATTACGGCACTTGTTAAGTGCTTACTTTGTGCTGAGCCCCCTGCTAAGCACTGGAGTAGATATTAGTTAATCAGATTGGACACAGTCCCTGTCATTCATTCAACAGTATTTATTGAGCGCTTATTATGTGCAGAGCACTGTACTGAACACTTGGAACGGACAATCCGGCAACAGATAGAGACCATCCAAGCCCCGTGACGGGCTCACGGTCTAAACAGGGGAGACGGACGGCAGAACGAGACAAAAACAAGCCAATGGGGCTCCCAGTCTTAATCCCCATTTTTCAGAGAAGGGAACCGAGGCACGAGAAATTAAGATTAACACGGGCACAGCTCCTTAGACTTGGCTAAGAGGAGATTCCCGAACCCAGCTGCGCACTTCGCTCCTCTAATGCCAACCTTGTGCCTCGATCTCGGCTCTGCCCCTTAATAATAGTAATGTTGGTATTTGTTAAGCGCTTACCATGTGCAGAGCACTGTTCTAAGCGCTGGAGGAGATACGGGGTCATCGGGTTGTCCCACGTGAGGCTCACAGTCTTAATCCCCATTTTTCAGAGGAGGTCACTGAGGCCCAGAGAAGCGAAGTGACTCGCCCACGGTCACACAGCTGACCAGTGGCAGAGCCGGGATTCGAACCCATGAACTATGGCTCCCAAGCCCGGGCTCTTTCCACGGAGCCATGCTGCTTCCCTTGCCAGCTGTGTGACTGTGGGCGAGTCACTTCACTTCTCTGGGCCTCAGCTCCCTCAGCTGTCAAATGGGGATGAAGACTGTGAGCCTCACGTGGGACCACCTGATGACCCTTCATCTCCCCCAGTGCTTAGAACAGTGCTCGGCACATAGTAAGCGCTTAGCAAACACCAACATGATTATTGTCATCTCTCCCATCTCGTTGCCGCCCCCTGGCCCACGTCCCGCCTCTGGCCCGGAAGGCCCTCCCCCCTCAAATCCACCAGAAGATAATAATAATAATAATACTAATAATGTTGGTATTTATTAAGCGCTTACTATGTGCAGAGCACTGTTCTGAGCACTGGGGGAGATAAAGAGTCATTAGGTTGTCCCACGTGGGGCTCACAGTTAATCCCCATTTTCCAGATGAGGTCACTGGGGCCCAGAGAAGTGAAGTGACTCGCCCACGGTCGCACAGCTGCCGAGCGGGGATTCGAACCCATGACCTCTGACTCCCAAGCCTGGGTTTTTTCCACTGAGCCACCCCGCCCTTACCTCAAAGCCTTATCGAAGGCCCATCTCCTCCGAGAGGCCTTCCCAGACTAAGCCCCCCTTTCTTCTTCTCCCACTCCCTTTGGCATCCCCTTTGTTCTCCCCCTCTCCCAACCTCACGGCAGTCATGTGCATATCTGTAATTTATTTATTTCTATTACTCTCCCTCTCCCCGCCCGCTCCGGACCCAAAGCTCGCAGCGGGCAGGGAACATGTCTACCCACTCTCTTATACGCTCCCAACTGCTTAGGACAGGGGTCTGTATACTGTGCTCTGCACATAGTAAGCGCTCAATAAATACTACCGAGCGAATAAATACGACGGATGGGTTTTCTGCTTCCCAGACACGTACGTCAACATCCCTTCGCCCACGCGGTGTGGGAAATCACACTCGGGATGGCCTCCGCCACCCAGCTCTACGTTGCGTCGAGCTTTCAGGACCAGTTGATTTTTATTTAAGGAGTGAAGGGCCCGCAGTTTCTCCCCTTCCGTATCACCGCCCTAAGGATGAGAACATTTGTAGTTCTGTCAGCAAACTCTCTTTCGGCTCGAGTGAGCTCATTACCACCGCTGCTAAAAAAAGGAATCCCCCAAACCGACCAGCCAGAGAGAAATCTTTCATACCTGGGATTCCTCAAGAAAGGGAAGAGAACAACACGAGTACACGAAAAGGACCGGAGAAAAACCGGTGCAAATCAGGAGGCGTTCCCCATCACCTTGTACCTACGGCGCAGTAGCTTTCCCGCGCTGGAAGCTTTCAACACGGTCTAGTGGATAGAACGCAGGTCTGGGAGGCAGGGGACCTGGGTTCGAATTCCAGCTCCACCCCCATCTGCGGGGTGACCCCACCGCCCATCTGCGAGGTGACCCTGGGCAAGTCACTTCTCCGCCCCTCGGTTACCTCGTCTGGAAACCGGGGATTAAGACCGCGGGCTCCACGTGAAAGACGGCCCGACCCGTTTAGATTGTACCTTCCCCAGCGCTTAGTAGGTGCCTGACACATAGTAAGCACTTAACGAACTCCCAAAAATAGGCACTTGACTTCTTCTGTGCCTCAATTCCTCATCTGTCATATGGGGATTAAGACCGTAAACCTTACGTGGGACGGGGACTGTGTCTGTCCCACAGGATTATCTTCTATCTACCCCAACGCTTAGTACGGTGCCTGGCACGGAATAAGAACTTAAAAAATACCATAAAACCTAAAAAGTTTCCACCGTTACAATGGAATAAAAAATGTCTCTGGAGTTACCACACAGTAACTTGAAGTAAGGTACTTAGAAATTGCCTAGAAACTTTTCCACTATGGTTCACGTGAGTTACTGTCGCGACGCCAGACTTGGAATTACTCTTTTCCATCGCCCGTCATCTAGTGCCCGTCATCTTCTATTTTTCAACTAGGTTACTTTCCCCAGAAAAAGGCCGGGATATCAATTTATCATGACTCGGGACGAAGACACTAACGGAAACATCGTCTAAAGAAGAGAATGATCTAAACCATTTCCAGGCTAGGCCACGAGGTTATTTGGAAGCGATAAATCGAGCCTGCTTTTATTTTGTCATCTAGTCAACTCAAGTAGCTTTCATTTCACTCCTCTCGGGAGAGCCTAAATGAGGGGTTGGAAACCCTCTTGGAGCAGAAGAGCCAAAAGAATTAAGGCTTCGAACAGCCGGTACACAGAGGCAATCACGCCACTTGAGCTGATCGTCCAGCGGAAGCCCACAGTGACGCGACTTACTTCCTCGTGGAAGTTTAATCGTCAAATAATAATTCATGATAATACGACGAACTTCAAGTGACCGCTGTAGATAAATCATCCTTCTCTGATAGGAGGCGAAAGAGGGAGGGAGAGAGGGCGGGAAAGACAGGAAGCGAGAAAAAACCCGACAAACTCTCGGTTTGTTCCCACCTCCTCCTCCTGCTCTCCCTCTCCAACTGCACGAGGAAGAACAAAAGGGCTTCCATTTAACCGCTCTTAATACGTACCTTCCACCCCCAGAAAAATTACAGGATTGGAAAGAGGTTTTTGGCATTTTTCTTTTGAATGCCAGTTCTGCATTGCAGAAACCCTAGTGCGGCTACATCCCCCATGTTACTAAACAACTTTTACTTTCCACCCACATATAACCGCACCTCATTCAATTACCCTTAACGACTCCACTTCAAAATCACATTTTTTGGCTCCTAGCAGGAGCGTTAGAAGGATGACTAATTTTACTCACTTAGGGGAGAGGTGTATATGGATGCAAACAACAAAAACTGCCAGGAACGCGTTTAAATACCCTAAAAAAACCAGCTACCTTCAAAGGGTACATAAGGAAACGTGAGCAGATATACGGAAGCGAAGATGATAAACCAACGTAATAATAACAGCGGCATCTGTGAAGCACTTACTCTGTGCCGGGCACTGTTCTAAGCACTGGGGTCGATACAAGCAAATCGGGTTGGGCGCAGTCCCGGTCCCCCGTGGGGCTCACGGCCTCAATCCCCATTTTCCAGAGGAGGGAACCGAGGCACAGAGAAGTGAAGTGTCTTGCCCAAGAACGCACGGCAGGTAAGTGGCGGAGCCAGAATCAGAACCCAGATCCTCTGACTCCCAGGCCACGCGAAAGGAGAAGCACCAAGTGCCAGGCCTGCCTCTGGTCTGTTTCTCGGTGGGAGACTTCACCTCCCTGAAAATTGAAAACGTTTCTAAGAATTCCTTTTAAAGAAATCCGTTATTTTCCAAGGGGTTTTCTTTTCCGGGCCGTTCCTCAGGCTACTCCTCCTCTTCCTTGGACCGACACCATGGAAACCGAATCCTGGAGAACGAATTTCCAGCCGGGAAGCCCGCGGCCGACTCCCTGGCGATCCTTGATAGGCCCCGGATCGGTGGGCCCGGAATGGAACCCATCTGCCGAATAGCCAGGCTACTAATCGATCCGAGGCCTCTTCCGGGGGCCTCCATTTCCACGTAAGAGGGGAACAAGCGACTCCGAGACATCCGAACAACTGCGGAAGGGCAGGGGCACGTTTACAGGTTTTAATAAAGAAGGAGCGTGGCCTAATGGATGGAGCACAAGACTGGGAGGACCTGAGTTCTAATCCCAGCTCCTCCACTTATCCGCTGTGTGACCTCGGGCAAGTCATTTCACTGCTCCGTGCCCCAGTTACCTCATCTGGAAAATGGTGGTTAATACTGGGACAACCTGATTACCTTATAATAATAATAATAATGATGATGTTGGTATTTGTTAAGCGCTTACTACATGCCGAGCACTGTTCTAAGCGCTGGGGGAGATACAGGGTCATCAGGTGGTCCCACGTGAGGCTCACGGGCTTCATCCCCATTTTACAGAGGAGGTAACTGAGGCACCGAGAAGTGAAGTGACTTGCCCAAAGCCGGGATTAGAACCCGTGACCTCTGGGACTCCTAAACCCATGCTTTTTCCACTGAGCCACGTTGCTTCTCTAAACTAAATGGTGGCATTTCTTAAGCGCTTACTATATGCAAAGCACTGTTCTAAGTGCTCGGGGGGATACAAGGTGATCAGGTTGTCCCAGGTGGGGGGTCTCAGTTTTAATCCCCATTTTGCAGATGAGGTAACTGAGGCACAGAGAAGTGAAGTGACTTGCCCAAAGTCACACCCGGGATTAGAACCCACGACCTCTGACTCCCAAGCCCGGGCTCTCGCCACGGAGCCACGCCGCTTCTTGTATCCACCCTGGCACTTAGAAGAGGGCTGGGCACATAGCAAGCGCTTAACAAATATCATTCTAATTATCATTCCGCGAGGTTAGGCTAATGCCAAATGTAACCGTACCGGGAAATGGATCCATTTCCACCGTCCTAACGAAAATAAATGAATAAAATGGCCCTCGGGGAGATTTCACTGCTTCAGTCGAAAACCATCCCATTTGGAGCGTAAGACGAACGGCATCGGCTCGACGGCGAAGGCTCACACCGTTACGACTCCAGCAATTACTGAGCCGAGAATGGCAAGGGAGGGAGGGGGAGAATTTAGGCACCTGAAATGACGGGATAACCAGATTGATGACAAGCCATTCTCCATCTGCACCGGGGTAGAGCAAAATGTCTTCAACGGCGGAAAGAGGCAGGGGGATCCGCTTTGCCACGTGAAGAAGGCCTCCGTCCTCGTGTAAAGGGGCAACCGGGACTCCGGGAAAAGGCAGCGTCGAGAGATCGGGAAAGAGGAGAGACGAGACGGAGCTCGGGCCTGGGAGTCAGGGGACCCGGATTCTCGGCCCGGCCCTATCGCTTACCTTCTGTGAGACCTCGGACGAGTCGCTTCACTTCTCCGGGCCCCAGTGGCCTCATCGGTGAAATGGGGATTCGACACCTTGTTTCTCCCGCCTACTTACGATGTGAGCGAGCTCCACGCGGGACCCCGTTATCTGGTATCCACCCCGGCACTCGGGACTGTAAATACGCTTCTTTAATAAGCGCTTAAATATTATCATTAATACCATCAAGAGAAAGAAAACAGGCCCCGCAGCTCTCTCTCTCTCCGACACGACTGAAGACTCCCTCGGCTCCTCGCGAGAAAGGATTAGCCACACTTTCCCAAGCACTTCATACAGAGTAAGTCCTGAATAGATACCATCGATCATTATTATAAATGCCGTCACCTGCCCGGCGATTCTGTGTCAAGCACCGTGCTAAGCGCTGGGGCAGACGCAAGTTAATCAGGCCGGCCCCGGCCCCTGGCTCACTGATCAGCGGGGGCTGTAAGATTGTTGAGGGCGGGGATGGTGTCCACTTAACGTAGCGATATTAGACCGTAAACCCGTTGTGGGGAGGGAACGTGCCCGTTGATGGCTCGATTATACCCTCCCGAGCGCTCAGTGCAGTGTTCTGCACACAGTAAGCGCTCCCTAAATACAACTGGATGAACGAATGAGTATCGTCCTCTCCAGAGTGCTCAGTGCAGTGCTCCGCACAGAGTACGTGCCCAATAAATACCTTCGACTGAATGGAGGTTTGTTGGCTGCCTCTCAGAAGAAGGGGCTGAGTTAGGGTCATTCATTAATTGAATCAACGAATCGCATTTATTGAGTGCTTACTGTGCGCAGAGCGCTGTGCGAGCTCTTGGAAAAGTACAACGCAGCACTAAACAGTGCTATTGGCTGCCCACAGTTAGCTCACAGTCCGCTTATTCGATGGTATTTATTGAGCGCTTACTAATGACAATGCTGGTATTTGTTAAGCGCTTACTCTGTGCAGAGCACTGTTCTAAGCGCTGGGGTAGATACAGGGTCATCAGGTCGTCCCGCCTGAGGCTCACAGTCTTAATATGTGCAGAACGCCGTGCTGAGCGCTTGGACTATATAATTCGGCAACAGGTAGAGACAATCCCTATCTCACGGTCTAATCGGGGGAGACAGACATCAATAGAAATAAGTCAAATTAAAGCTCAAATATTGAAAAAAGTCAAATCGGACATAAGCGAAGGGACGAAGGGAGCGAGTCGGGGCGACGCAGAAGGGAGCGGGAGACGAGGAAAAGTGGGGGGCTAGTCCGGGAAGGCCTCTGGGAGGAGGTGGGCCGTCGGTAAGGCTCGGAAGGGGTGGGGATGATCGCCGGGCATTCCGGGCCCGAGGCGGGATTTGGCTCCGAAGAGGGGGAGAGTCACCGTCCGGCGGATTTGGGGTGGGAGGGCGTGCTGGGCCACAGGCGGGACGCGGAGGAGACGGAGGCCCGGGGAGAAGGTCGGCATTTGAGGAGCGGAGCCCGTGAGTCGGGTCGGAGAAGGAGAGAAGCCAAGGCGAGACGGGACGGGGCAAGACGACGGACTGCTCCGATGCCTGCCAACGGCGAGGAGTTGGGGTCTGATGCGGAGGCGGTCGGTCAATGATCCGTCAAGCGCCTACTACGTGCCGAGCACCGTCCTAAGCGCCGGGGGAGATCCGGGGTCATCAGGTTGGCCCACCCGAGGCTCCCGGTCTGCATCCCCATTTGACAGATGAGGCCCAGAGTCGCGTAGCGACCGGCCCGCGGTCACACAGCTGACGGGAAGCAGCGTGGCTCAGTGGAAAGAGCCTCGGGCTCGGGAGTTGGAGGTCACGGGTTCGACTCCCGCCTCTGCCGCTCGTCGGCCGTGTGACCGTGGGCGAGTCGCTTCGCTTCTCTGGGCCTCAGTTCCCTCATCTGTAAAAGGGGGATGAAGACCGTGAGCCTCAAGTGGGACAACCCGAAGCCCCTGTATCTCCCCCAGCGCTTAGGACAGCGCTCTGCACCTAGTGAGCCCTTAACCGATCCCGACGTTATCATGAGCGGCAGAGGCGGGATTCGAACCCGTGATCTCTGACCTCCCAAGCCCGGGCTCGTTCCACCGAGTCACCCGGCTTCTCCAACCCCCGGAGGTTCGGTCAACCCCGTGGCTACCGGCCGGGCCTGGGGGGGGGGGGGGCGGCGGCGGATGGAGAAGCAGCGTGGCTCGGTGGAAAGAGTCGGAGGTCATGGGTTCGAATCCCGGCTCGGCCGCTTGTCAGCTGCGTGACCGTGGGCGAGTCACTTCACTTCTCGGCGCCTCAGTTCCCTCATCTGTAAAATGGGGACGAAGACTGTGAGCCCCACGGGGGACGACCCGATCCCCCCGTGTCTCCCCCAGCGCTTACAACAGTGCTCGGCACAGAGTGAGCGCTTAACAGATACCAACGTTATCATTAGATTCCCCGCCCCGGCTTGGGCTCTCGGTTAGAAGGAGGGAGGAGGACGCAGAAGGAGCGGAGGGACGTTCATGGCGATAGAGAGGATCGCAGGGGCCAGCGGGGACCGGGTGGAGCGCTCGGCCCAGTGTCCCGCACGGAGTCAGTCAAGCCCCGAAGAGGCGGGAGGATGAGGATGGTTTCCCGCCCCGCGCTCCCCTGACCTTTGGCGTGTCCCCGGAGGGGCGGCGGCGCGGCGGGCCGGCCCGGGCCTGGGTTCGAATCCGGCTCCCGGCCTGGCCGGCCGCGTCCCCTGGGCGGGGCGGGAGGAGGAGCGGGAGGAGGAGGAGGAGGAGGAGGAGGAGGGGGAGGAGGAGGAGCGGGCCCGTCGCCCCCCGCCCCATCGGGCCGCTCCGGGGCTCCCCACACGGGAAAACTGGGGGCAACTTCCGCACCGCCAAGACCAAGTCCTCCTCCTCGTCCTGCTGCGGTTCCTCCTCCTCCTCCTCCTCCTCCTGCTGCTGTTCCCCCTCCTTCTCCTCCTCCTGCTGTTCCTCCTCCTCCTTCTGCTCCTCCTCCTCCTCCTGTTCCTCCTCCTCCTCCTCCTGTTCCTCCTCCTCCTTCTCCTCTTCCCCCTCCTCCCTTCCCTCTCCTCCCCCTCCTCTTCTCCCTCCTCCCTCTCCTCTTGCCCCCCCCTTTCCTCTTCCACCTCTCCCCCTCCTTCCTTCCCTCTTCCCCCTCCCTCCTCCCTTCCCTCTTCTCCCTCCTCCTTTCCCTCTCCTCTCTCCTCCCTCCTCCCTTCCTTCTTCCCCGTCCCTCTCCCCCTCCTCCCTCCCCCCTCCCCCTCCTCCCTTCCCTCCTCCCCCTCCTCCCTTCCCTCAGTCCACCCTCCTCCCTTCCCTCTTCCTCCCTTCCCTCTTCTTCCCTTCCCTCTTCTCTCCTCCTGTCCCACTCCCCTTTCCCTTTCCTCTCCCCCCTTTCCCCTCCTCCTCCTCCCTTCCCTCTTCTCCCTCCTCCTTTTCCTCTCCTCTCTCCTCCCTCCTCCCTTCCCTCTTCCTCCCTTCCCTCTTCCCTCCTTCCCTCTTCCCTCCTCCTGTCCCCCTCCCCCTTCCCTTTCCTCTCCCCGTCCCCTCTCCTGTGTCTCTCTTTCTCTCCCTCCCCTGTGGTCTCCCCGCGGTCTCCCTGTCTCTCTGCTTCTCTGACTCCATCTCCTGTGCCTGGTCCCCGCCCCCGTCCTGGAGCTCCTTGGTTGACTCCCCCCGGCCTCCCCCCTGCAGCCCCCTCCCCTCCAGGAGGACCCCCCTTTTGCCCCCCAAGAACGGTGTGTATGTACCTGGAATTTATCTATCTATTTATATTAATGTCTGTGAGTTCACTGTGGGCGGGAATGTGTCTGTTCGTTGTTACAGTGTACTCTCCCGAGCGCTCGGTCCAGTGCTTTGCACACAGTAAGCGCTCAGTAAAGACGACTGAATGAAACCCAGGCATGGAGGGATGAGGGGGGTCCCGGCCTGGAGACCCTCCCTCCCCCGACCCCTCCGAGGCCCACACCGGAGGCTCCAGGAACAATCCTTTTAACACAGCCTGCAAAGCCGGTGTTGGGGGGTACGGGGTCCTGGTGACGCCACCTCGGGTAAGCGGAATCCGTGTCGTATTTGTTAAGCGCGCACTCTGTACTAAGCGCCGGGGTAGACACGGTAGAAGCAGATCGGACCCAGGCCTGTCCCACCTGGGGCCCACAGCCACAGAAAAGCAGGTACAGGTGAGTACGGCGTGCGCCGTGCAGTTGAGTGACTGGCCCAAGGTCACACGGCAAACAGACGAGAGAGCCGGGATTAGAACCCAGGTCCTCCGGCTCCCAGGCCGCGTCACGCTGCTTTGCTGCTGCTTCCTTCAAATTGAGGAGCGAGCGCAAAGCGATGGATTCGAATGCTAAGCTGTGCTCCTTGGAGCAAATTCTGAGCAGTCGATTTAGAAAATCCTTTGATGCTTAGGTTGAGGATTGCAACTCCTCTCCCTCCGTTCCCCTCTCTCCCAACCACCCTCCCAAGGGTTATTTCCGATCTGAAGAAACCGATTAACGGGAAAATTGGGCCCGAAGCCAGCTCGCAAGTTTCTCGCTGGGTTGTGGAGAGAGTGGGAGCTGTAGGCCTACTCCCTGCAGCCATGGAGAATAGTAACCTTAATGTGAAATAATCTCACGCTGATTCTCTTGCCCTCCGATCGGCTCCCTCTGTTTTGTTCAGACCGTGAGCCCGTTAGTGGGCAGGGATGCTCTCTATCTGTTGCCGTATTATACATTCTAAGCGCTTAGTACGGTGCTCTGCACATAGTAAGCGCTCAATAAATACCACTGAATGTAGGAAAGTCGGTTGTCTCTTAATTGGGTGCTAGGTGTCGGGAATAACAATTGTCATAATAAAATCGTGATATTTATTAAGCACTTGCTAGGTGCTCTACTAAGCATTTTGGTAGATGCAAGTTAAGCAGGACATAGTCCCCGAGCCTCTAAGTAGGAGGAGGAACTCCCATTTTAAAAATGAAGAAACTGAGGCACCGAGAAGCTAGCGCTATATTAAGCGCTAGGAAAGATGCAAGTTAATCAGTCCCTCACAAGCTCACGGCCCGTTAGGAGGAAGAAAAGGTATTTAATCTCTATTTTACTGATAAGGAAATGGAGGCACTGGGAAGTCAAGCGATTCGCCCAAGATCACCGGATTCCTCCCACTCACCGACGTCTTTATAACGTCGCGTCTGATAACCGGGAGGTTTTGCGTTTTTAAAAGTCTTCCTGTTTTCCGTCTCTGGTTTTCACTAACTACGCTGTGCTCTCCCAGCGACTCGGTAAGGTGCTCGGTACAAAGTAAGCATTTAATAGATATTAATAAACGCTCGAGCGATTGAGGACGTAGCCCGGATCGCCGTGCTAATTTGCAAGTCGGCCTTCTCCCTCCGGAAAGCTGCCGGATGACAGTTTCTGGGCTTGCATTTCAGGCATTTTCCAAGGAGGCTCCTTCGACCCCACCATTCCCTTTTCTATTTAGTCCGAGAACGACCCGCCTGCTGACCTTTACAACGTTGCACAGGGCAGTTTTCTTCGGCGTGGCCTCCCCATTTGTTTAGATTTCATTTGCCGTTTGGTTTATTTTCAGCTGAGGCCCAAATTCACGTTGTGCACACACACACACACACACACACCCGGACTTCAATGAAAGGCACATTTTAAGAGCTCTAAACGAATCGACTCTCCCTGGGAGAGGACCCTACCTTCCCTTCACGTTATTATTACTTTCCTGAGCAAGTCCCTTCCCTTCCCCCGAAAGCCTTCCTGGCTAATAATGAGAGAGGTAATACCACTAACCCACAGCCCCGGATCACCTCCGCGGTCGGCCGCCGAGCCCCGCTGGCGGAAATCCAGCCGTCGGGCCGATTCCGTCCACTTCGAGTGTATCCTGGAGCGCTTTAACTCTTCCTCCTCCTCTGCCCGGCAAAATGACTTCTCCGCTCTTATGGTCACCCGTTGCCCTCATCGGTTGTTCTAGATGCCTCCTCCAATTCCCTTTCTCCCCACCTCCTCCATCCCTTGCCCCCGAGGAGCCGGCCACCTACCTGATTCAGAAAATCGACACGATCAGGTGCGGGCTCCCGAAAATCTCCCCTGCCCCTTCCCAGTCACTTGCCACTCCCAGTCCTATTTCAATTCTCCCATCTTTCCCAGCAGTATCTCAAGAGGAGATCCCCGGCCTTCTCTCAAAATCCATCCCCTCCGCCTGAGCGTCCGGTCCCTCTCCTTCGCACCTTACGGAAACACTCGTCCCATCCCTTCTCTCCTCCCTGACCTCCGTCTTCAACTGTTGGCGCTCCAGTGGCTTCTTCCTCCCTGCTTTCGATCACGCCCACCTCTCCCCGTCCTAAAAAAAACCTCCCTTGACCCCTCGGCTCCCTCCAGTTGTCACCCCACCTCCCTCCTACCGTTCCTGTCCAAGCACCTTGAGCGAGTCGTCTACATCTGCTGTCTGAAGTTCCTCTCCTCCAGTTCTCTCCTTGACCCCCTGGCTTCCTTCCCCTTCACTCCACAAGAAACCGCCCTCTCAATGGTCCCAAATGATCTCTCTCTTGCCAAACCCAGCAGCCTCTACTCCGTCCTAATCCTCACTGACCGCTCAGCAGCCTTCGGCACCGCGGATCACCCCCTTCGCCTGGAGACGTTATCCGACCTTGGTTTCACTTCCACGCTCCTCTTCTGGATCTCCTCCTATCTCTCTGGCCGTTCATTCCCAGTCTCTTTCGCGGGCCCCTCCTCTGCCTCCCACCCCCTATCTTTTGGGGGGGGTCCCTCAAGGTTCAGTTCTGGGTCCCCTTGGAGAATTGGAAGGGGACAGACTGAAAATGGGAATTGAGACCGTGAGCCCCAACTGGGACAGGACCGATTTGCTTGGGTCCACTCCAGGACTTAGTAGAGTGCCCGGCACATAGTAAGTGCTTAACAAATACATAATAATAATCATTATTATTATTTTTCTTAATAAATCCAGCCCCTCGGAGGTGTCCTGAAGCGGGAAGCCCTCTCCGTAAGAAAGCATAGATAGCGGCAACCTCTGTGAGCCGTTCTTAGGGCTGGGATGTCGACTCCGTACCTCACCAGTTCTTGCGCTATTAGAACTGATGACCGTTTTCATTATCGCACTGCGCCCCAATGGTCTGTGATACAGTGTTTATTTCCTTGGTAGAAATGTTGGGTGTTTTTTTTTCCCTCTAGACTGTTAGCTCACTGTGGGCAGGGAATGTGTCCGCTTATCGTTTTCTCGTACTCTTCCAAGTACGGTGCCCTGCATACGGTAAGCGCTCAGTAAATACGATTGATTGGATATTTCAGTTTATGTGAGGCAGATGTACCACTCGCCCGTCACCCTCTACTGGGGGGGCTGATGGGTTTGAGGGAGGCAGATAATCTATAGGGACGCAGTTTGAAGGCTCTTCCCCTTTCAGACTTCCTATAGGGGGCTTTCCAGGTATCCGAGGGGCGACTCAGAGGCGCCTCTGCCCGTTCGGTAGCCGATATCCCGGGCCACCGACTCCCACAGGAGTTTTTTGAGTGCAGGAGTGAGGCGTCCCACCGTCAGGAGGAGCAGCGGGGCCCGGTGGCCTGGGAATCAGAAGGATCTGGGTTCTAATCCTAGCTCTGCCGCGGGTCTGCTGCGTGACCTTCGGCAACTCCCTTCACTTCTCTGGGCCTCCCGCTGCCTCATCTGGAAAACGGGGATTGGGACTGTGAGCCCCACGTGGGACGGGGACTGTGTCTGACCGGATTTGCTCGTATCCGCCCCAGCGCTCAACACAGGACCTGGCACGCAGTAAATGCTTGACGAATATCACAGTTATCGTTATTGTTATCTGTAGCAGAGAAGCAGCGTGACACAGTGGAAAGAGCCAGGGCTTGGGAGTCAGAGGTCGTGGGTTCTAATCCCGGCTCTGCAACTGATCAGCTGGGTGACTTTGGGGAAATCACTTGACTTCTCTGGGCCTCAGTGACCTCATCTGGGAATGGGAATTAAGACTGCGAGCCCCACGTGGGACAACCTGACTGCCTTGAACCGTGTACGGTGCTGGGCACATAGTAAGCACTTAACAAATGCCATCAATATTATTATTTCTTTCCCATCTCTTTGCATATAGTGAGGGCTAAATACTATGATTATTACTACTCCTCTGTTCTCTTCTTTTCAATCTCTTCTTCATCTTAACTCTGAGTCACCGTGTTCCTGTCTCCCCAGCTGGATTATCAACATCGCGCCGAGGACCGTTCATCCATACCCCTGAAAGACGCCTCCCAGCACTAGTTTACTTATTCTCCTGCTGAGTTTTCCTGAATTTACCCAAATTATTAGCAAATCAGTCAATCGGGGGTATTTATTGGGCACTTACTGAGTGCATTCATTTGTTCATTCATTCAATCGTATTTACTGAGCGCTTACTCTGGGCGGAATACTGTGTGAAGCCCTTGAAAAGTCCAGTTCAGCAACCGAGAGAGACGTTCCCTGCCCACAACGGGCTCGCAGTCTAGTAGGGGGGAGACGGACATCGAAACAAGTCAACAGACATCAATATAAATAAGTAGAATTAAAGATCCAAGCACATCAAAACAAGTAAACAGGGATGAATATAAATAAAGAGAATTAGAGATAGGTAAATCTATACACATGTGCTGTGGGACGGGAAGAGGGGGTAGAGCGAAGGGAGCGAGTCGGGGCAATGGGGAGGAGGAGGAGAGGAAGGGGGGCTTAGTCTGGGGGAGGTGAGCCTTCAGTAGGGCTTTGAAGGGGGGAAGTGTGATTGTTTGGAGGATTTGAGGAGGGAGGGCGTTCCGGGCCAGAGGTAGGATGTGGGCCGGGGATCGACGGCGGGACGGGCGAGAATGGGGCCCAGTGAGAGGGTTAGCACCAGAGGAGCAGAGCCCTTTACTCAGCTCTTGGGAGTGTATACTATAACAGAGTTGATAGGCATTTTCCCTAATTATTCCCTAAAAATTCCCTAAAAATGTAAATTTTTCCAATTTTTACAATTCCCTAAAAATGTAAGCATAATTACAGTCTAGAGGGAATTAGCAAATGAGTCATTTTTGATGATGAGATTGTATTTCATAAGGCAATTGAGAAGCTGTGGAGCCTAACGTCTAGAACACGGATCTGGGAGACAGAGGCCCTGGGTTCTAGCCCCGGCTCCACCACTAACCTCCTGTGTGACCTTGGGCAAGTCACTTCTCTAATAATAATGATTGTAATATTCGGTAAGCGCGTACTATATGCCAGGCACTTTACTAAGCGCTGGGGTGGAGACAAGCAAATATAAAATGGGAATTAAATCCTCCTCACAGCAATTTAAACTGTGAGCTGTTGGACAGGGACGGTGTCCAACCTGATTATCTTTTATCTACCCCAGCACTTAGAACTGTCCTTGCCATAGAGTAAGCGCTTAAGAAATACCATAAAAAATGACCATATAAAGAAGTAATCAAATCAACAATACTAGACATCGTAGGAGGTTTAGCCGAAGAGAAGACTTGGTTCTGGAATCGTTCAAATTTGGTTCTGCTCAAGGCAGGGTGATAAGATGATGTCTTTCCGGTTATAATAATGATAATAATAATGTTGGTATTTGTTAAGCGCTTACTATGTGCAGAGCACTGTTCTAAGCGCTGGGGGAGATACAGGGTCATCAGGTCGTCCCACTTGAGGCTCACAGTTAATCCCTATTTTACAGATGAGGGAACTGAGGCACAAGTTAAGTGACTTGCCAGAGTCACACAGCTGACAAGTGGCAGAGCCGGGATATAGGGGAATCAAATTTGGAAACGGTCGATCTAGGCATTATATTTCCAAAGAATGCACCTGAGACCCAACCTTGACTAGTAACTAAGATAGAACAAGCTTTTTTCCTCTGGATTTACTGAATTTGCTTAGTTATTAGCAAATCGATCCATCGGTGATATTTATTGAGCACTTTCTGTGTGCAGAGCACTGTACCGTTTGGGAGAGGACAGTACTAATGAGTTGGTAGATACGTTCCCCACCCGCCAGCAGCATAATTAGCGAATTCTTCTTCACGATTTTCATTTACTGAGGACCCCTGAACGTATAAATTAAGCGCAACAAACCCCGTTCTCAACGCAGAGAAGTACATCTCCACTGTCTTTCAGACCAATAAGAAGCGAAATGGGATGTCTCTTATTCCCGCAATATGGTTGGAAATGGTCGGAGTTGTTCAAATTGTCGGTTTCTTGGTAACTGATAAGGATTCGACTTGGATTTACAGATCATTAGAACTTCTTTTCAATTCTGACAATGGTGTGTCTGAAGATAATGACTGATAGTCGCTTTTTTTGAGCTCTCTTTCATTAGTGTTCCCTGTTCCGGAGACATTTTTCACTGGTTGAACAAAAGATTGATCCTAATGTTCCCGCTGCTTCGTGTGAAAGAAAAGCTCTCAAACCCTTCTAAATATAGAACTTCAAGAGTTCATTTAAGTTATCATGCGTCACCTCCAGCCCAATCTCAAAGTGCGCAGATGAAATAACCGCCTATAATTTAATGCTCCCGAAAGTCAGTGTGAGGTAAGACTAAGCCCTTGAGGTTCTACATATGATCGTTGGGTTGACATAGAGTCCGGAATGAAAAGAGATTTTAAGGTTTTCACTGAGGCCATGTCTTCTGACTCTAGGCCACCTTCAGGCTTCAGGTAGATCCTATTTGAATTCAAACTTGGAACAATAATAAAAGGAAGAAGGACAGTGGTACTCGTTAAGCACTTACGCTGTGCCAAGCACTATACTAAGCAGTGGGGCAGAAATGAGATAATCAGTCGGACTCAATCCCTGCCCCACATGGGGCTCACAGTCTAACTTGAAGGAAGTAGGATTTTATCTTTATTTTACAGGTGAGGAAACTGTGGCACAGAGAAGTTAAATGACTTGCTCGAGGTCACACAACTGCGAAATGGCAGAGCCGGAGTCAAAACCCACGTCCTCTGGCTCTTCTAAGCCCATGCTCTCTCCGTAACGAAAGTTTCCCAAACTACTAAAAATCACTTCCCGGTAGCCCCTCCATGGGGACTATAGAGGACTAAAATAAGATAAATGTGGGAAGGGATTGATTGTACCAACTTGATTGTATTGTACGCTCCCAAGCACTTAGTACAGTGCTCTGCACAGAGGAAGTGCTCATTTATTCAAACCACCACTAATCCTGTCGGTCCCACCTTCCCAACATTGCTAAAGTCTGCCCTTTCCTCTTCATCCAAACAGCTCCCACGTTAATACGATCCCTCATCCTCTCCCGCCTAGATTACTGCCTCAGCCTCCTTGCTGACCTCCCAACCTCCTGTCTCTCCCCACTCCAGTCCATACTTCACTCTGCTATCCGGATCGTTTTTCTACGAAAACGTACAGAACACATCACCCCGCGCCTCAAGACACTCCAGGGATTGCCCATCCACCTCCGCGTCGGTCAATAACTCCTCACCATCGTCTATAAAGCAGTCCACCATCTTGCCCCTCCTGCCTCACCTCGCTTCTCTCCTTCTACAACTCAGCACGCATAATCCCCTCCTCTAGTGCTAACCTTCTCACTGGGCCTCCGTCTCACCTGCCTCGCTGCCGACCGCTGGCCCAAATCCTGCCTCGGATCTGGAATGCCCGGCAATTATTCCCACCCCTTTCAAGCCTTATTGAAGGCCCATCTCCTCCAAGAAGCCTTCCCAGACTAAACCCCACTTTTCCTCATCTCCCACTCCCTTCTGCGTCACCCTGACCGGCCCCTTTTGCTCTTCCCCCATCCCAGCCTGCCAACGCTTATGTACATGTCTGTAATTTTATTTATTAGTATTGCCGTCCGTCTTCCTCGCTTTAGACTGCAAGCCTGTTGTGGGCAGGGAATGTGACGGTTCACTGATGTATCGGACTCTCCCGAGCGCTCGGTACCATGCTCTACACACAGTAAGCGCTCAGTAAATACAATTGACGATCCCTTTACTTGACCTGTCTGGAAGTCAGTACATCCCAGTGGACCGGGACCCAGGAGGATACGGTAGAACTGTGAGACAGAGAAGTAACCAGCGGCAGCATCTAGCCCGATACAATTGATAAAGTTTAAAATAAGAGCTCTTTCCCAATAACGTTTAACGATTATTCTTAAAAAAAATTATTCGTAACAATTTAGCAGTTATTTCCAATTATTCTCCTTCTGTTGCTTTCCAGATCCTTGGGATCTGCTGCCTAAACCTTAAAAGGATACAACTGCAAAGACCAAAATAAGCATCCAGACCTTTTAGAAGTGACCAAAGACAGCGTTTGGAGCTTGCGTTTTCTTTAACCCTTAGCATGGTGGAAATCTTATGTTATTAAGGGAACGTATCAGATGCTGTCAAACCGAACCTTAAATATGGAATAGTTTTATTTTAGGTATGTAAGCCTCAGAAGCTCAAAAAAAAAAAATGTCCCGCCTTTCCATCACCCCTTTAGGGCTGGTTTTTTTTGTAGTTTACGATTTCTTCTCTGCCAACCTTGGATTGCTCAGAGTTTAATACAATAGCTCCCTCTCATGGAAAAGTAAATCCAGGTGCTGCTACCAAAAAAAAAAAATTAAAAATCTGTACATTTCTGTATTTAACCAATCGATGGATCGTATTTATCGCGAGCTTTCCGTGTGCAGGGCACCGAACTGAGATCTTGGAAGAGTGCAGTGTGACAGATGGGTTTCATACCCGCAGTGACCTTGTAGAATCCTAAAGATTACAAAATTAGGAAGCCCAAATTCTGCCATATACACTGTTGCTTGAAAACTACTATGCTAACAGCTCTGGCCCACTTCTGCCCTAATGGAAAATCTGTGGTTTTGCTGCCATGGGAAGGGCTTCGATTGGGATGTGTGTTGGACTCGCCCAAGTGCTTTGTACAGGGGGAGAGATGGGGCTGCGGCTGCCAGCTGCCAGAAAGTGGCCGGGACGAGTGGTCGGGGCCGGGGTCGGACACCTCGGTCCCTCCGGGCTCACGAGGGTGGCTCCGCCATCCCCTGCCTGGAAGAGAAGGCCTCTGCCGCCAAAGCAAGACAACTTCCGTGCCGGAACCAGCCATTCCCGGAGGTTTTCTTTCTCCTCTAAGTGCTAGCCACCTCAATGGGCCTCCATCTGACCCCCAGCCCAGGCCCGCCTCTGGCCTGGAACCCCTTTCCTCCTCTAATCCGACAGACAACCACTCTCCCCGGCTTCAAAGCCTTATCGAAGGCCCATCTCCTCCGAGAGGCCTTCCCTGACTGCGCCCTCCTTTCCTCATCTCCCACTCCCTTTGGCGTCGTCCTGACTCGCTCCCTTTACTCTTCCCCCAACCCAGCACTGGGGTAGAGACGAGTTGGACACAGTCCCTGTCCCACGTGGGGTTCTGAGTCTTATTCCCCATTTCACAGATGGGGTGACTCAGGTGCCGAGAAGTTAAGTGACTTGCCCGAGGTCACACAGCAGTATAGTGATGTAGCGGGATTAGAACCCAGGTCCTTCTGACTCTCAAGCCAGGGCGCTACCCACTAGGAGAGGCTGCTTCGCCCTCCCGGGATATGTCCGTCTTGGCCTCTCCTGGTTCTCCTGGTTTTCTGGAGTCTCCGTGTCCATTTTCCCGGCTCCAACTCTTCCACCCCTTTTCCGAAGGTCATGGGTTCTAATCCCGGCTCCCCCACTCGTCTGATGTGTGACTTGGGGCGAGTCGCTTCACTCTGGGCCTCAGTGACCTCATCTGGAAAAGGGGGATTGAGACTGTGAGTCCTGTGCGGAACAGGGACCGGGTTCAACCTGAGAACCTTCTATCTATTCCGGTGCTTGGCATATAGTATGCCATCATTATTGGAGAAGCAGCACGCTGTTGCGGATAGAGCACGGGCCCGGGAGTCAGAAGGTCATGGGTTCTAATCCCGGATCCGCCGCTCATCTGCCGTGTGACCTTGGCCCAGTCACTTCACTTCTCTGGGCCTCTGTTCCCTCATCTGTAAAATGGGGATTAAGACCGTGAGCCCCACGTGGGACCGGGACTGTATCCAACCCATTTTGCTCATAGCGGTCGTTCTTAAGTGCTTAACAAATGCCGTAGACCGTGAGCCCGTCATTGGCCAGGGATTGTCTCTATCTGTTGCTGAATTGTACAGTCCAAGCACTTAGTACAGTGCTCTGCACATAGTAAGCGCTCAATAAATACGATTGAATGAATTATCATTTATTATTATCATTACTGACGTCCCAGGAGATTCATTTCAGCTTCCTGGAAACGGTTCACCGAAAGAAAAAATTCCCTAAATACTCTCCAATCTCTAGGAATTCTCTGGGTCGCCCTTCGCCCCGAGCCTCCCCGGCTCTTCACGTAGGCGACAGGCGAGGCGGTCCGCTTCGGATCGAGGCCTCCCGGAGATATCCTTCTCCACGCCGGAGACGGCACCTGTTTCCCCCATCAGCCGTCTTGCCGGATCCTGGCGGTGTGAGCCGTCTTTCATCCGGCAGTTTAGCTTCTGAAAGGCCGAATTGTCCATTCCGAGCGCTTAGAACAGTGCTCTGCACATAGTAAGCGCCTCAATAAATACTATTGAATGAATGAAACTCGGCCTTCCCAAGGAGATCTTTTTCCATTAATTCTCTCATTCATTCAGTCTTATTTATTGAGCACTTACTTGCGCCGAGCTCTGTTCTGAGGCTGGGGAGTCGGAGGTCCTAGGTTCCATACCGGCTCATTCATTCAATTCTATTTACTGAGCGCTGACTCTGTGCAGAGCGCTGTTCTAAATAAATGATAATAATGGTGGTATTTGTTTAGTGCTTACTATGTGCAAAACACTGTTCTAAGCGCTGGGGGGATACAGGGTGATCAGGTCGTCCCACGTGGGGCTCTCGGTTTTAATCCCACTCACTGAGGTCACTGAGGCACAGAGAAGTTAAGTGACTGGCCCAAAGTCATACAGCTGATAAGTGACGGAGCCGGGATTAGAACCCATGACCTCTGACTCCCAAGCCCGGGCTCTTTCCACTGAGCCACGCCGCTTCTAAACCCTTGGGAGAGTACAATATAACAATCAACTGACACATTCCCCGCCCACAACGAGCTTACAGTCTAGAGGGGGAGACAGACATTAATATCTATTCATTTATTCATTCGGTTGTATTTATTGAGCACTTACTGTATGCAGAGCACTGTTCTAAGCGCTTGGGAGAGTACAATGCAACAATAAACAGGCCCGTTCCCCCCTTCTAGACTGTGAGCCCGTGTTGGGTAGGGATGGTCTCTATTTGTTGCCAAATTGGACTTTCCAAGCGCTTAGTACGTGAGCCCGTCACGGGGCAGGGATCGTCTCAGTTGTCGAAGCGCTTAGTACGGGCTCTGCACATAGTAAGTGCTCCCTAAATACTATTGAATGAATGAACACTAAGCTGGGAGGGGGGAAGAGCAAAGGGCGATGAAGAAGGGGCATTTCCGGAAGAACCCAGGCCCCCTGACTTTCCCTGGGGGATTCGGCAGCGGGGCGGAATAGCGCCGGACCCAAAATCTCCCACTTTTCTACTGGTGGAGTCAGCGAGTGAAGTGAGAAGGTGCCTTAGGCAGTTATGGGAAGCATTTAGTCATTCATCCGACCGATCCTATTTATGGAGCTCTCACTGTGTGCAAAGCACTCTGCTCAGCGTGTGGGAGAGAAGGGTGTAACAACAAACGGACACATTCCTGCCCCCGGTGAGCTCCCAGCCGAACGGGGGAAGCCGAGAAACCCCTATCTCCGCATTCGGTTGGTAGGAAGATGGGCCGGGGCGGCACGGGCTGATGTTATATTCTATTTCCTCACCTAATTGCCTCACTTTTCGGGTGATATTTGCCACCCCAAAAGAGGGGTGGGACACGCAAAGTCATATAAGAGGAGCGAGAAAAAAAGAAGTAGCGAAGGAGGGGAGAAGGGACAGGAAGGCAAGAGGACACTTGAGACTGGAGATCTTTTTGCGTCCCATGAATTAACACCAACTCTTCTTCTCTGCCGGAGTTCGCCCGTCTCGGGGACAAACTCCCCCTCGACCTCGAGCCCGTGTCGATTGTCGGGTAGGGATTGTCTCTATCCGTGGCCGAGCCGGACTTTCCAAGCGCTCAGTCCGGTGATCCGCGCTCAATGAATACGATTGAACGAACGAATAACCTTCCCATCTCCGTCACTCCCTCGAGAACATTTCTTTTATTTCATCCAGGAAAATCAGGGGGCTGGGGAAATCCTCTGGGAGAGGCACTTGCGCGAAGAAACGTGGTGTGTGCTTATGAGATAGTATTTAAGGAATAGTAAGCTATGTCACGAAATGCGTTACGAGAAACGGCGAGGCCTAGTAGAGCACAGGCCTGAGAGGCAGGGGACGTGGGTTCTAACCTCGGCTCTTCCGTTTTCCGTGTGACTTCGGACCCATCGTTTAGCTTCTCCGTGCCTCAGTTTCCTCATCTTTAAAACGGGGAAGAAATACGTGTTCTCCTTTCCCCTTAGACAGTGCGACCTGTGAAGGACGGAGACCGTGTCTGAGTTTTTTGCCTCCTATCGACCCCCGGGCTTGAACCACGTAAGGATTTAACAAATACCCCGGTTAGAATTATTGAGACTGTAACTCTTCTATTTAATTCTCTCAGTAGACACTCAAATCATTTAGGTTCCAGTCTCCTCCTCTCCCTCCCCTCCCATTCTATAATAACCGTGGCCTTCGTTAAGGGTTTATTATACGCTAAGCACTGGGGGTAGAAACACTCGTTGCCTGTTGTATTGATGTCTGTCTCCCCCCACCCCGTCGTGGGTAGGGATCGTCCCTTTTAATGCTGAATTGTACTTTCCAAGCGCTCAGTACAGTGTTCTGCACACACCGAGCGCTCAATAAACGCCGTAAATATGATCGAATGAATGAAAACGGGAACATCATGCGGCTCACAGTCTAAGAGAGAGAACAGGTACCGAACCCGCGTTCGGCCGACGACCCGAGTGAGGGAAGGAGACGCTAAGTGACTTGTGCCGGCTCTGCCACTTGGCAGCTGTGTGACTGTGGGCGAGTCACTTCACTTCTCTGGGCCTCAGTTACCTCATCTGTAAAATGGGGATTAACTGTGAGCCTCACGTGGGACGACCTGATTACCCTGTATCTAACCCAGCGCTTAGAACAGTGCTCTGCACGTAGTAAGCGCTCAACAAATACCAACATTATTATTATTATTATTATTGTCCAAGGTCACACAGCAGGGAAATGGCAGCTCTTTCTCCCTGGGAGCACATCTGTTTCAAAGATGAAACTCTCCTTCTCTGTTGGGAATGGTCTCTGCCGTATTACCGTGTTCTGTCCCTCCTACTCCTCTTCCTCCTTTCCCTCCTCCACAGCTGCTTACAGTCGCCGCAAAAATCATATTTTATTTCTTCCTCCAAAATCGGGGTGAGGCCATTACGCGATGGGGCCCTCACGTAAGTAAATATGTCACCTAGAGCCATCCGTCGGCTAAAGAGCGTTTTCTGTGGCAATTCGATCGTACGGAGCACTTCAGTACTGTCTGAAGAGTTTATGCTAAATGAGCCCCAAAATAAAAATACATTTCTCTCCGCACCCGTCTTTAGGATCCCGTTTCTCTCTGTTCTTTATTCGCGGCTCTCCGCTGTTAGCTCGGCTCCAAGAAGCCACCATTCTGTTTGCTAAAGAGCGTGATACAAAATCTCACGCCCCGTAGCCAAATAAAAGATCTCCAACCTAATGCAGATTCGGTGGCGATAGGTTGAAGGTTGCCATGGGAGCCTTCCTTCCAAATCGCCCGGCTTTTGTGGGTTTAAAACCCTCAAGCATCATTTTGCCTTAATTATTCTTCTGGGCATAATGTGTACTAATTGGCCTGGCTGCTTTTCGCTTACGGTCGAACCCCCCGTCCAAGGCTGCGGACACTGATTTCCTAACGATTGGTTTTTATTCTGTGCATCTGCCCCTTGTCTTTTATTCTCTTTAATGGTTTACTGTTTGTGCCCGGGACTGTACTACGCGCCGGGTGGATGATAACAATACCGATGGCATTTGTTAAGCGCTTACTGTGTGCCGAGCATAAGGGAACCGGGGTGGACGCGGTCCCTGTCCCACGTGATTCTCACGGTCTCCAACCCCATTTTACAGATGGGGTCGCTGAGGCACGGAAAGTGAAGTGATTTCCCCGAGGTCACGCAACGGACAAGTGGCAGGGCCGGGATTAGAACCCATGACCTTCTGACTCCCAGGCCCGTGCTCTATCCACTACACCGTACTGCTTCTCACCCGTATATTCTTTCCCAGTGCTTAGGAGGGTGCTCTGCACGTTTTAGGTGCTCAGTGAATAGGAGTACCGCTGTCGGGTCTAACCAAAAAAATCAAATCGCAGTAACATAGCACAAGGGGCTTTTATTGCAATATTAACTACAGATCTGTACGGACGGGGACCTCGAGAGCCCGTCACCCTAGAGAAGCAGCGCGGCTCAGTGGAAAGAGTCCGGGCTTGGGAGTCAGGGGTCATGGGTTCGAATCCCGCCTCCGCCACTTGTCAGCTGGGTGACTCTGGGCAAGTCACTTCATTTCTCCGTGCCTCAGTGACCTCAGCTGGAAAATGGGGATTAAGACTGTGAGCCCCACGTGGGACAACCTGATCACCTTGTATCTCCCCTCTTCTCCCCGCCCTGCAGCACTCAGAACAGTGCTGGGCACATAGTAAGCGATTAATAAGCACTATCATTATTATTTTTATTATTAAAAGCGGGCTCAACCTCATCACTGAAAGGTGGGAGAGGTAGCTATTTATAGTCCGTGGTGGACATGGTGTTCCTTTATACGAACAACTGAACCCGATTAAGTGGGACTCCAATTTTCTAAAGGGATGACAGGGTCTGGATGCAATTGATGACGGGGGAGGCCGAAACATAATTTAGGAAAAAGATAGATGAATGCGAAAGAAAAAGCAAGGTGGAGTAAGGCTGCCTAAGAGTTGGTTCCCAAGCTACTAAAACCAAAATTACACGTCGTCGTATAATAGGCTCACATGGGACACGTCGCCGTGGGTCCATCAACAAACCTGTATGTGTTATAGCGGCCGGTGGTGTCTACTGGGCGCTCGCTTTGGGCCGAGCACTGTACTGAGCGCTTGGGAGAGTACGCTCCAACGGAATCGGTAGACCCTCCCATTCAGGTTTACGGTCTAGAGAGGGAGGCAGATATTAATACGAAGAAATAATTTACGGATGTGTTGGTCGAGTGTGGTGGGGCTGAGGGCGGGGTGAATATCAAATGCCCGAAGGGATCTGAGAGGATATTAGTTATTTATTTTTATTCACGTCCGTCGCCTCCGCCTCTAGACCGTGAGCTCGCTGAGGGCCGGAATGTGTCCGTTGTTATATCGTACAGTGCTTTGCACGGCGTAAGCGCTCAAGAAATGCGATTGAACTTCCCCAGCTTCTTTTCCCTGGAGTATATCGTACTGAACAGCCGGCTGTGGGGAGGGTACCTGTCTACCAACTCTCCCAAATGCTTAGGACGGTGCTCTGCACCCAGGAAGCGCTCAGTAAATACCATTTATTGATGGACTGAGTCCCTAAATCGTCAGAATTCACTAAAGATGAAATTAAAGCACAGTTCGGCTGTGCCATAAGGTGTGTTTTGACAACGTTCGTCTAGTGGTGTTGGTTTGAAGTAGCCTTGCTTAGCGGATAGAACACAGGCCTAGGAGGCAGAAGGGCCTGGGTCCTCATCCCGGCTCCGCCCCTTGTCTGTGTGACCTCGGACAAGTCACTTCACCTCTCCGGGCCTCAGTTCCCTCATCTGTATAATGGGGATGAAGACCGTGGGCCCCGTGTGGGACAGGCACCGCGTCCAACCTGATTATCGTATATCTACCCCGGTGCTTCGTAAAGGACCTGGCTCAGAAAAAAAGATAAAATACCATTAAAAAAAGAGAAAAAAACGGTGGGGAAAAGGGAATGGAAAGGACAAAGAAACAGGGATAGAAGATATAGTTATAGACACACAAACCTCCTGTTAATCCTACACTTCAGCTGCTTTTTTCCTCTCCCGGCCACTCCCCATCTAGTTCGTCCACGCCGGGTTGACCAAATACAACATCTAAACACTGATTAAAACGCGACAAAAATAATATCGGAGTCGTACGGTGTTGGATCGCATGCCAGAATTTTCTTTAGCCGTGTTTTTCTCTTTAGTTGGTTCTGTGAACCTAATACTGATTTCGAAGAACTTCCGTGATGGGAATTTTGTTAGCGGTTTGCTGCATAATTGCATAAGCTTCTGGACAAGGTAGCCAGATTTTCAACTGATGGCTCACTGGCGATAAAACCCCTTCCTTTTTTCTAGTGCTCCTTTTTAAATAAGAAGCTTGATGTTTTTCTATATCTAAAATATTATTCTGTTTCCCAGAGTTTGGGCCAAGAATTAATAAATAGGATTGGTGGACATGATAACTGCTTATAATAATAAGAATAATGTTGGTATTTGTTAAGCGCTTACTATGTGCAGAGCACTGTTCTAAATTCTGGGGGAGATACAGGGTCATCAGGTTGTCCCACGTGAGGCTCACGGTTAATCCCCATTTTACAGATGAGGGAACTGAGGCCCAGAGATGTGAAGTGACTCGCCCACAGTCACACAGCTGACAAGTAGCAGAGCCGGGATTCGAACCTATTACCTCTGACTCCCAAACCCGGGCTCTTTCCACTGAGCCACATTGCTCATGAGGAGCTAAGACTCTATGGGGGAGACAGGTATTAAAATAGATTACAGTTAAGGGAAATAGAAAAGTATATTATGATCAGATAATATCGTATGCTTTTTTTGTACACTTAATTTTAAATAAAAAATAATATTTTATTTCTTCCTCAAAAATTAGGGTGAGGCAACGATGTGACGGGGCGCTTAGGTAAGTAGATACGTTACCTGAAGTGCTCTGTCAACTAAAAGGCGTTTTCTGTGGAAATTCGATTTCACAGAGCTCCTCAGTAGTGTCTGAAGAGTTTATGCTAAATGATCGGATTCTGAATCCCCGTTTTACAGTCGAGGGGACCGAGGCCCAGAGAAGTGAAGTGACTGGCCCAAGGTCACCCAGGAGACAAGTGGCGGAGCCGAGATTAGAACCCAGGTCCTCTGACGCCCAGGCCCGGACTGTTTCTCCTCTTGGAGATAATAATAATGTTGGTATTTGTTAAGCGCTTACTATGTGCAGAGCACTGTTCTAAGCGCTGGGGGAGACACAAGGGAATCAGATTGTCCCATGTGGGGCTCACAGTTTTAATCCCCATTTTTACAGATGAGGTAACTGAGGCCCAGAGAAGTGAAGTGACTTGCCCACAGTCACCATCCGGTCTCCCGCAGGCCGACGCGTCCTCAGCTCTTGCGTCGGTTTAATAACGTTGGTATTTGTTAAGCGCTTACTATGCGCAGAGCACTGTTCTAAGCGCTGGGGGAGATACGGGGTCATCGGGTTGTCCCACGTGAGGCTCACGGTCTTCATCCCCATTTGGCAGAGGAGGTCACTGAGGCACCGAGAAGTGAAGTGACTCGCCCACGGTCACCCGGCTGACGAGCGGCGGAGCCGGGATTCGAACCCATGACCTCTGCCCCCCCCAAGCCCGGGCTCTTTCCACTGAGCCGCGCCGCTTCTCTAGAAGTTCTTCCGTCGGCTGGGAGAATGCACCCGTCGGGAGAAAGGAATCCACTTCCCGCCGCGGAGGTGTCGAAGACTCCAACTCCTCGGCCCCTTACCGCTCCGACTGAGCCCCTGGAGGTGCAGCGTTTAGCACAGTGCCTGGCACAGAGTAAGCGCTTAACAAATACCACGGTTTGATATTCGGTATGCTGTGGGAGCAGCATAACTTAGAGGAAAGAGCCGGGCCTGGGAGCCAGGGGTCGTGGGTTCCAATCCCAGCTCCGCCACTTATCAGCTGGGGCCGCTTCCCTGCGCCTCATCTGGAAGATGGGGATTAAGACCGCGAGCCCCACCCTGCTTACCTCGTCTCTATCCCAGCGCTTAGGACAGTGCTTGGCACGTAGGAAGCGCTTCCCAAACACCATCATCATCGTCGTCATTATCTTCTCCGGTTCCCACCCGGGCATTCTCTCCCAGGGCTTAGCACAAAGCTCTGCACATAGAATTCCATAGAAATGATCACTCTCCCTACTTCCTTGGCCTAGAACCACCGAAATAATACTGATACTAATACTACTACTAATACTAATAATAACTGTGATACTTTTAAGTGTTTACCATCTGCCAGGTAAGAGATGGATACAAGAAAATCAGGTCCCCCACAGAGGGAGAACAGGTATTGAACCGAGATAACGATAATAATAATGATGTTGGTATTTGTTAAGCGCTTACTATGTGCAGAGCGCTGTTCTAAGCGCTGGGGGAGATACAGGGTCAGCAGGCTGTCCCAAGTGAGGTTCACAGTTAATCCCCATTTTACAGATGAGGGAACTGAGGCACCGAGAAGCGGAGTGACTCGCCCACAGTCACGCAGCTGACGAGTGGCAGAGCCGGGATTCGAATCCATGACCTCTGACTCCCAAGCCCGGGCTCTTTCCACTGAGCCACGCTGCTTCTCTAATACTAATACTAATAATAATAACTGTGGTACTTAAGTGTTTAATGCCTGCCAAGTAAGAGATGGGGTAGATACAGAGAGAGACAGAGAAGCAGCGTGGCTCAGTGGAAAGAGCCCGGGCTTGGGAGTCAGACGTCATGGGTTCGAATCCCGCCTCTGCCGCCTGTCAGCTGGGTGACTTTGGGCAAGTCACTTCCCTTCTCCGGGCCTCAGTGACCTCATCTGTAAAACGGGGATGAAGACGGTGAGCCCCACGCGGGACCACCCGATGACCTTCTATCTACCCCAGCGCTTAGAACGGTGCTTGGCACAGAGTAAGCACTTTCCAAATACCAACATTATGGAGTCCAAGGTCATGGGTTTGAATGCCGGGGCCGCCGCCTGACAGCCGGGTGACTGTGGGCAAGCCACTTCACTTCTCTGGGCCTCAGTTCCCTCATCTGTAAAATGGGAATGAAGACTGGGAGCCTCATGTGGGACAACCCGATGACCCTGTATCTCCCCCAGCGTTTAGATCGGTGCCCTGCACATAGGAAGCGCTCAACAAATACCAACATTATTATCATTATTAATCATGGGGATTTAAAACTGTGAGCCCCACGTGGGACAACCTGATTGCCTTGCATCCTCCCCAGCGCTTAGCACAGTGCTTGGCACATAGGAAGCGCTTAACAAATACCATTATTATTTTATTATTATTGTTATCATTTGTGAGGGGAGGGGGCCACCACACGCTTCTTTGTTCCTCCCCCCCCTGCTGTCAATGGTTATTTGTGGGGTTCCCCTCCCCCATCAGAGGGTTGGGGGCGGAGCCTCGGGAAGGCGGAGCCTGATTGGTCCGGGCCCGTCAGGGGGCGGAGCTTCCAAGGGGCAGGACCGGATTGGTCCGGGGCCGTCGGGCGGCGTGCCCTGATTGGTCCGGTCCCGTCTGGGGGCGGGGCCGGAGGAGGGCGGGGCCGGAGGGGATGAGAGCCAGGTAGGGGCGGGGCCAGCCGAGGGCGGGGCCTGGTCGGTCCGGTCCTGTCAAGGGGGCGGGGCCTACGGAGGGCGGGATCTGATTGGTCCAATCCTGGCGAGGGGGCGGGGCCTACGGAGGGTGGGACCTGATTGGTCTGGTCCTGTCTGGGGGCGGAGCCTGCAGAGGGTTGGGCGGAGGGGGAGCAGAGCCAGCTGGGGGCGGGGCCTGAGGAGGGCGGGGCCTGGTTGGTCCGGGACCGCCTGGGGGCGGAGCCTGCGGAGGGCGGGGCCACGCGCGGAGTGAGTCAGAGCCGTCGGGGCGGACGGGGCGGATCCGAGGGAAGGCGGGGCCTGATTGGTCCCAGCCCGTCGGGGGGCGGAGCCGCGAGCCCGGAGTGAGTCAGTCATCAGGGGCCTGATGAGTCTAGGGGAGACGGGGCCTGATTGGTCCGGGGCCCCCAGGGGGCGGGGCCTGATTGGTCTGGTCCCGTCTGGGGGCGGAGCCGGAGTGGGTAAGTGCCGTCGGGGGGCGGGTCCTGACACCTCAGGGGCGGGGCCTATGGAGGGCGGGGCCTGATTGGTACGGTCCCGTCTGTGGGCGGAGCCTGAGGAGGGCGGGGCCCCGTGAGGAGTGAGTCAGAGCCGTCGGGGGGAGGGGGGGGCGGATCCTAGAGGAGACGGAACCTGATTGGTCCGAGCCCCTCGGGAGGCGGAGCCTGATTGGCCCCGCCCCTCAGGGGGCGGGGCCGCGAGCACGGAGACGGAGGGGGCGGAGCCTACGGAAGGCGAGGCCTGATTGGTCCGGAGCCGTCAGGGGGCGGGGAATGATTGGTCCCCTCCCATTTGGGGGCGGAGCCCACGAAGGCGGGGCCACGCGCGCAGTGAGTCAGAGCCGTCGGGGGGGGAGGGGAGGCGGATCCTAGGGGAGACGGGGCCTGATTGGTCCGAGCCCGTCAGGAGGCGGGGCCGCGAGCGCGGAGTGCGTCAGACCATGGGGGCGGAGCCTACGGAAGGCGAGGCCCGATTGGTCCGGGGCCGTCAGGGGGCGGGGCCTGATTGGTCGGGACCCGTAGGGGGGCGGAGCCTGCGGAGGGCGGGGCCCCGCGCGGACTGAGTCAGGGCCATCAGGGGGCGGATCCTAGGGAAGGCGGGACCTGATTGGTCCGAGCCCGTCGGGAGGCGGAGCCCGATTGGCCCGGCCCCATCGGGGGCGGGGCCGCGAGCGCGGAGTGAGTCAGAGCCGCGGGGAGGGGCGGAGCCTCCAGAGGGCGGCACCCGATTGGTCCGGTGCCGCGGGGGGGGCGGGGCTTCGTCTCCTCTCCCGAGAGCAGCGGCGGCGGCGGCGCTGGCGGGCGGCGGGGGGAGGGGGAAGAAGATGGCGGCCGGAGGAGGCGGCGGCGGCGGCGGAGCCGGAGGAGGAGCGGGAGCGGCAGGAGGCGGCGGCGGCGGCTGCAGCGGAGGCGGCCGGGAGAGCTTGTTTCTGGAAGGTGCGTGCGGCGCGGCCTGGCCCGGCCCGGCGCCTCCCATCCCCGTTCCCGTAGATGGCGCTCGGGAGGGGGGGGAGGGGCCCCTCCGGGGGGGGCAGTTTCAAGGCCCCCCCCGGGACCCCAAAAAGCCGTTTCCCGGCCTCCCTCCCCCCTCTCCATCCCTTTTTCCCTTAATCTTTTTTTCAAACCCTCCCCGTGTTTTCTTTTAACGACGTCGAGCCCCCCCCCCCCCCGACCCGAGGACAAAACCACCGTCTCAGGAGGAAAAAACCTCCCTTAAGATAGCCCCCCCCCAAATTAATTGAAAAAATAAAAACAATAAAAATAATTAAAATAAAAAATTAAGATAATAATGAAAATTACCTTAAAATAAGAATAAACATGAATAATCGGTCACAGGATCGATCGCCCCATGGGGGAGGCCGGCACTGGACTGAACGTTGGGGCGGGTGCAGTAATAATAATCGTGTTGGTATCTGTTGAGCGCTTACTATGTGCAGGGCACTGTGCTAAGCGCTGGGGAGATAGAGGGTCATCAGGTTGTCCCACGTGAGGCTCCCAGTCTTCATCCTCATTTTCCAATGGAGAGCGTCAGCGGAGGGGCCGTTGGGGTCTGGGCTCCGCGTCTTTATTTATTTATTGGTTTGGTTTTTTTTAACGCTTGCACAAAAACAAGTCCAAGGGGAGAGAGAAGGCCCTGGCATCAGGGATTGTCGAGACTGCTCCGTATTTGGATTTTTGGATTGGACGAAGGCCGCTCTGTCTTGGGTTTTCTGGGGTTCCCCTTGCAAGGTGCCCCGGGGAGTAGGATCCCCCCCCCTTCCCCCCCGAAATTCCCAGGGTCTCCCCCTCTCTCCTTATTCCCACAGGGATCCCTGGTAGATTCCCGTCCCCCAAGTTGGATTTTCCCAGCCCTTCATTGGCCCGAAGGATCCCGGCCCACGGGCGGCGGGCGAGAAGATCCCGGGGGGCCGGATTCCCATCCCTCGGGTTGGACTCCCCGGCTCTTGGTTTTCCTCCCCAGAGGACCCCGGCGCACCGGTGGCGGACGAGAAGGTCCTGGTGGGCCGGGTTCCGATCCCCCGAGTTGGGTCTCCCGGCTCTGGGTTTTGCTCCCCGAAAGATCCCGGTGAACGGGCGCCGGATGAGAAAATCCTAGTCGGCCGGACTCCCGTCCCCCGAGTTGGATTTCCCGGCTCTAGATTTTTCCTCCCCGAAAGGTCCCGGTGAACAGGCAGCGGACGAGAAAATCCTGGTCGGCCGGATTCCGATCCCCCGAGTTGGATTTCCCGGCTCTATAGGTCTTGCTCCCCAAAAGATCCCGGTGAACGGGCGCCGGATGAGAAGATCCTAGTTGGCCGGATTCTGATCCCCCAAGATGGATTTCCCAATTCTAGGTTTCTCCTCCACAGAGGAAATGGTGCGTGGATGTCAGACAAGAAAATCCTAGTTGGCCAGATTCTGGTAGCCCCCAAGTTTGCTTTCCCAGCTCTAGATTTTCCTCCCCAAAGGATCCCGGCGCACGGGTATCAGACGAGAAAATCCTAGGTGGCCGGATTCCGATCCCCCAAGTCGGATTTCCCGGCTCTAGATTTTCCTCCCCAGAGGATCCCGGCCCATGGGTGTCAGATAAGAAGAGCCTGGTTGGCCGGATTCCGATCCCCCAAGTTGGATTTCCCAGCGCCGGGTTTACCGCCCCAGAAGATCCCGGTGAATGGCCGTCAGATGAGAAAATCGTAGTTGGCCAGATTCCGATCCCCCAAATTGGATTTCCCAGCTCTAGATTTTCCTCCCCAGAGGATCCTGGCGCACGGGTGGCGGACGAGAAAATCCTAGTTTTCTGGATTCCGATCCTCCAGGTTTGATTTCCCACCTCTGGACTTTCCTTCCCAGAGGATTCTGGCACGTGGGTGTCGGACGAGAAAATCGCAGTTTGCCGGATTGCGATCCCCCAAGTTTGATTTCCCAGCTCTAGATTTTCCTCCCCCAAAGGATCCCGGCGCCTGGGCGTCGGACGAGAAAATCCTAGTTTGCCGGATTCTGATTCCCCCGAGTTTGACTTCCCAGTTTTAGATTTTCCTCCCCAAAATCTTCAGCTAAAACAGAGTGAGTTTGTCTTGAGCTCCCAAGCCAAAGGTATGGGAAGAGCCCAACGCTTAGTATGGTGCCTGGTAATAATAAAAATAATGATAATAATGGTTCTTGTTAAGCGCTTGGTCTGTGCCACGCACCGTTCTCGGCGCTGGGGGAGATACAAGGTTATCAGGTTGTCCCAGGTGGGGGCTCGCGGTCTTGATCCCCATTTTCCAGATGAGGTACCTGAGGCCCGGAGAAGTCAGGTGCCCAAGGTCACACAGCAGACACGTGGCGGAGCCGGGATTCGAATCCGTGACCTCGTGGCTCCCAGACCCGGGCCCCGTCCACGAAGCCACGCTGCTTCTCATGAGGAGGTGCTTAAGTAAAAGAATATATAAAGCAGCGTGTACGGAAGGGTTGCTGTCGGTTGCGAGTGAATGAATGGGTCACGGGCCCAGAGGTTGCGGTTAGGGGGCTGTAACCTGGGGGCGAGAGAAGATTAACTCTCCCAAGCACTCAGTACAGTGCTCTGCCCCGGATAAGTGCTCAGTAAATACCAGTGATTGAGGGAGAGGCAGGAGGCGGGAGAGGGGAGACTACTGAGGTGCAGTGAGGAGGTGGGGGGCTTGAGAGGATCAGAGGGTGAGCTGAGGGCTAGTGGGAGAAGAAGGTGGATTAGGAGGGAGATAACCAAAGGACTCCCCCAAAACCTCCCGTCAAGAGTTTCTGCGGGACGCAGTGAGGGCTAGGCAGCCGTTGAAGGATTTTGGGAAACGGGGAGATGAGGGCCCAGGGTTTCAGAGAAATGACCGGGGCAGCGGAGTGAAGCGCGGACTGGGAAGGGAAGATCCCGGAGGGCTCCCGACAAGGGCCAGGACCGGAATCGTGGCCATTTGGACGGAGGGGAAGAGATGGGTCGGGGAGAACCCCAGCGATTCAGCGATAGACCGCGTCGGCCCGCCGCGGCTGATTCGGACTTTTAACTCCCTCCCCAATCCCTCGATCCCCGCCCCGGAATTTCTCATCCGGAATTTCTCCGTCAGTCTCTCCGTCGGTTGTGTTTATCGTGCTTCGTTGGTAAAAGGGAAACCGTTGGGTGTGTTTTCCCTGAAATCTCCCCTTCTCTCCATCCCCTTCTTCCTCCTGTCCCTCCTTTGATTCGCCCATCCTTCCCAGGAGACTCTCAAGAGATCTGCCGCCTCAGATCCTCCCCCTCCGTCCGAGCCTCCGACTCCATCCCGTCCCCCCGTCAGAAAAAGTCTCCCCTTCCCTGCCCGCCGTCTTCAACCGTTGACTTTGCAAAGGCTTCCTCCTCACCGCTTTCAAACGTGCCCGCGCATCCCCGTCCTAAAATAATAAAACGCTTCCCTCGACCTCACGGCTCCCTCCGGTTATCGCCCCTTCATCCTCCTACCATTCCTCTCCAGAGTCCTTGAACGATTGGTCTTGTTGACGCTCACCGCCTCCGCTTCCTTTCCCCCGGCTTCCACCCCTGCACTCCACGGAAACAGCCCGAAAGTCACCGGTGGCTGCTTTTTTTGTCAAATCCAGTGGCTTCTGCCCACTCTTTTTCATTCGGTCGTATTTCTTGAGCGCTGACCGTGTGCGGAGCGCTGTACCGAGCGCGTGGAAAGTACAGTAGCTGGGGGAAGGCAGACGTCCGTACTCTTGGGAGAATTCATTGGCCCCTTTCCCGTCGACTTTCGGGCACTCGGTCCGCCCTCTCCAACTACAGATCGGTCCTCAAGCGCCAGACTCCTCTCCGCACTCCGATCTTTCTATCCTGCCACGGACCTCTCGCCCTCTCTCCTCCGCCTGGCCCGGAACGACCGTCTCGCCCCCATCTTCAGAGCCCTACTCGAATCACATCTCCTCCACCAGGCCTTTCTTGATTAAGCCTTCCCTTATTTGCCCTCTCTTCTGTGTCACCTGGGCACTTGGTTATGTCCCCCTTAAGCCCTTTGATACCCCAGTCCTACAGTACTTATACTAATAATTATTCTTATGGCATTTGGTAAGCACTTACTCTGTGCTAGGCACTGTACCGAGCCCCGGGTTGGTTACAGACAAATTGGGCTGGACCCAGTCCCTGTCCCACGTGGGGCTCACGGTCTTAATCCCCATTTTTCAGAAGAGGTAACTAAGGCTCAATGAAGTGACTCGCCCAAGGTCACACGGCAGACAGGTGGCGGAGCCGGGATTAGAACCCACGACCTTCTGACTCCCAGGCCCGTGCTCGATCCACTTCGCCGTGCTGCTTCTCTGATGCTCTCTCCCCCGTCTATTTCGTCTCCTGTCGTCCCTGGCAGACTTTAAGCTCCATGTGGACAACTCGTTTGCGTGATTCTTTCCCAGGTCCTTAGTAACTGCTCAATAAATGCCATTAATTGTGGGGATAATACCAATGGTGTAGACTTGGGGAGGATGGGGACATCAGCTCCGATGGGAAAGGTGGATGAGAGAGTCTGGGAGGAAATCGGAGGAGTTCAGTTGGGGGACATGTCGAGCTGGAGGTGGCCAAGGGCCGGCTATTTGGAAATCACCCGGAGATAGGAGGAAACGTGCGATTTCAGAGGGAGAGAGGCCAGACCTGTTGAAGTAGAGTTGGAGCTGAGAGTTGAAGCCGTGGGAGTGGAGGAAGAAGGGCAGACAGGACAGCAAAATCCCCCTTCATTTTTTCCTCGCTTTTCTTGCCTTTTTTCCTCCCTCCTCATCTTTGTTTCTCCTCTCTTCGTTCCTCGAGCACCCCGTCCCTCCTTTCACTCCTCCTCCTATGCTTTCCCCACCCCAAATGAGCCTCGTGGGGCCCCCAAATGAAATTTGCCTCCCTTTGCTCTATCTAGTACCTGAAATGTTTTTTATCATCATCACGGTGTTTAAGCGCCCGCCAGGTCCCGAGCACTGTGGGAAGGTTGGGATGGGTAAGGGTTGATCAGGTTGGGCACAGTCCCCGTCCCACACGGGACACAGCCCTGGAGTCCTTGCTAAATTCGGGCAGTCACGACGGGAACGAAGAAAACCGCAAATAGAATCACGGGGCGTTGCTTTGCCGTTTGCCGGTCTTCAGATATTAATTAATAGTAACGTAAAATTTTAAATTAGCCACTGGTTTTAAGTTTCCGCCCACTCAACTTTGCCAGCTTCGATGGAGGAGAAGAATTGAGAAATTGGAGTTTCTGTCTCTCGCCCCGTCGCCCGTTAACCCCTGGAAGCGATAGCCGGGGGAGGGCGAAATAGAAATGAGGGATGGGCTCGGACGAGGCCGGGGAAATTCCCATCTCCACGTTTTGGGTCTCGGGATTCCCATCGTTACCTGTTGAGGCCCCCCTGATTGTTTGGCAATGTGGAAATTTCCATACCCGCCTTAGATTTTCCAAAAGTAAAGGGTCTCTCTAGTCGTTCAGTCGGATTTATGGAGCGCTTTACCGTGTGCGGCACACTGTACTGAGCGCTTGGGAGAGTGCAGTATAACAATAAACAGACCCATTCACTGCCCACAAGGAGCTTATAGCCTAGAGCAGGGGAGACGGACAGATAAGTAGGGAAGTGGTGTGCGGCCGGGAGGGGGATGAACGAAGGGAGCGAGTCAGGGTGACGCAGAGGGGAGAGGGAGAAGAGGAAAGGGGGGCTTAGTCAGGGAAGGCCTCTTGGAGGAGAGTGATCGTCCGTCGGAGATGAGGAGGGAGGGCGCTCCAGGCCAGGGGCAGGACGTGGGCGAGGGGTCGGCGGTGCGATAGACGAGATCGAGGCCCAGCGAGAAGGTCGGCACTAGAGGAGCGAAGTTTGCGGGCCGGGTTGTAGTGGGAGAGTAGCGAGGTGAGGTTTCGGGAAGGCAAGGTGATTGCTTTAAAGCCAATGGCGAGGAGTTTTTGTTTGATGTGGAGGTGGATGGGTAACCACCGGAAGTTCTTGAGGAGTGGGGAAACACGCCCCGAATATATCTGTAGAAAAACGATGCGGACGACAGAGAGAAGTATGGACTGGAGTGGGGAGAGAAAGGAGGCTGATGCGGTAATCCGGGCAGGGTAGGGTGAGCGATTGTATAACGTGATCGGAGTTTGGATGGAGAGGAAAGGGCGGATGTTAGCTATGTTGCGATGGTGGGACCGACAGGATTTAGTGATGGATTGCTTATGTGGGTTGAGTGAGAGAGAGGAGTCAAGGATAACGCCAAGGTTACGGGCTTGTGAGACAGGAAGGATGGCCCTCCCCCCTCCCTCCCTCCCCCCCCCACTCCCCCCCCCCGCCACTCTTCCCCCTTCCCCTCCCCTCAGCACTGTGCTCTTTTGTATATATTATCACCCTATTTATTTTAATGTGGCGTACACCCCCTTGATTCTATTTATCTTGATGATGATGTCTTGTTTTTGTCTTGTTCTGTTTCGCTTTGCCGTCCGTCTCCCACGTTTAGACCGTGAGCCCGTCGTTGGGCAGGGATGGTCTCCATCTGTCGCCGAATTGTCCATTCCAGGCGCTCAGTACAGTGCTCTGCACACAGTAAGCGCTCAGTAAATGCTGTTGAATGGATGAACGGCGGTGCCGTCTACAGCGCTGAGAAAGTCAGGGGGAAGACAGGGTTTGGGTGGGAAAGATAAGGAGTTCCGTTTCGGACATGTTAAGCTTGAGGAGGCGGGAGGACATCCAAGTAGAGATGTCTTGAAGGCAGGAGGAGAGGCGAGACTGCAGAGAAGGGGGAGAGAGCAGGGCTGGAGATGGAGATTTGGGTAGCATCCTCCTGGAGGTGATAGTTGAAGCCATGGGAATGAATGAGTTCTCCAAGGAAATGGGTGTAGGTGGAGAATACAAGGGGACCCAGAACTGAACTTCGAGGGATCCCCACAGTTAGGGGGTGGGAGGCCGAGGAGGAACCGCGAACGGCCGGAGAGATAGGAAGAGAACCAGGAGAGGACAGTGTCTGCGTAGCCAAGAATGGACGATGTTTGCAGGAGAAGGAGGTGTCTGCAGTGCCGAAGGCAAGTGAGAGGTCGAGGCAGATTAGGATGGAGTAGAGGCCGCCGGATTTGGCAAGAAGGAGGTCGTCGGTGACCGTCGAGAGGGCGGTTTCTGAGGAGCGGAGGGGGTGGAAGCCGGATCGGAGGGGGTCGAGGAGAGAATTGGAGGAGGGGAATATGAGAGAGCGGGTGTAGACACCTCATTCAGGGAGTTTGGAGAGGAGCGGTAGGAGGGAGATGGGGCGATGACTGGAAGGAGACGGGGCGGTGACTGGAGGGAGCCGAGGGTCGAGGGAGGGTTTTTTTTAGGATGGGGAGACGTGGGCCTGTTTGAAAACAGTGGGGGAAGAAGCCCCCGGAGAGTTGAAGATGGCTGTTAGGGAGGGAAAAAGGGAAGGGACGAGTGTTTCGATAAGGTAGGGAGGAATGAGGTCCGACGGAGGGAGTGGATTTTGAGAGGAGGCAGGAGTTCTCCTCTAGAGAACTGCCGGAGAGGATGGGAGAGTCGAAGAGGGGGCCGGGAGGGGGAGGGACTGAGGAGGGGCAGCGGAGATTTTAGGGAGTTCCCCCCCGATGGTGTCAATTTTCTTAAGCAAGTAGGTGGCCAGCTCACTGGGGGCAAGAGACGGGGGGGCAGGGAGGCCCGAGGAGGGAGTTAAATGTCTGGAACAACTGGCGGGGGCGATGGGCGTGGGTGTCTATAAGGGGAGAGAAAAGGTATTGCCGGGCAGAGGAGAGGGCAGAGTTAAAGCACGTGAGGATAAGCTTGAAGTGGATAAAGTCGGCCCGATATTTAGATTTCCGCCAGCAGAGCCCTGCGGCTCGTGCACGAGAGAGGCGGAGGCGGGCGGTGCAGGCGCTCCAGGTTGTGGGTTAGTGGTACGAGATCGACGAAGAGATGGGGAGCGAGCGAGTCGAGCTCGGTAGGGAGGGTGGTGTCGAGAGCGTCGTCATCGAGGGAAGGTGGTTTGGGTAGGGAGGGAGGCTAAGTGGGGCGTGATGAGTTGAGAAAATTGGATGGGGTCAAAAAATCGGAGCTCTCTGTAGGGGAGGAGGTGTGGGGGAGAGGAGGCGAGTGAGGAGGTTGTGGTCTCTTGGAGGGATTTCGGAGTTGCTGAGAGTGGAGATCGTGCGGTGGCCGAAAGTGACGAGATCGCGCGTGTCCGAGTCGGCGAGTGGGCGAGGCGGGGTGGGGCAGGAGGTCGGCGGAGTTGAGGAGTGAGCGAAGGCGGGCAGCGCAAGGGTCATCGGGAACAACTACGTGGGCACGGAAGTCCCCGAGGATCAATGTGGGCATGGAGAAAGAGAGAAGGGATGTGAGAAAGGGATCCAAATGCTTAAAGAAGTTGGAGGTGGGAAGTGGGGGGCGGTAGATGACCGTGACTGATATCTGGAGCGTGTGGTAGAGGCGGATGAAATGGGCTTTGAAGGAGGCAAAGGAAGGGAGGCGGAATGGTGTGAATGTGGAATCGGAGAGCGAGAAGGAAATCGACTACTCCCCCTTCCCCGGGGAGTCTGGGGGAATGGGAGAAGATGAGGCCCCCTTCGGAGTGAGCAGCGGGGGAGGCCGCGTCGTCCGGGGAGGGCCGGGTCCCAAAGGATGGCGAGGAGGAGGAGTGACCGAGTCGGGAACGGGTCAAGGACGAAGGGGAGCTTCCCCGTGACGGAGCCGGGCTTCCTCAGGCCGCACGCGGCAGAGGCTCGGGAGGGGAGAGCGGGCCGGGGGCGGGAAGGGTTTGGGTGGTAGTGAGTTGACGGGGGGCGGGGGAGGGGGGCGACACTGGGACGGGATGACGGCACCGGGGAGGAATTGGGTGTCCGAGGGGGCGGGAGAGGTGAGGTGGGAGGAGAGGGCTGGGATGGGCTGAGAGGAAGTCAGGGATCAAAGGGGGGAAGGTGAGGCGAAAACCAGCACCGGCTTAATCTGGCGATACCCACGGGAGATGGTCCGACTGTCCTTGGGTCGTTGAGGACGAGAAGGCCGGCCGTTAGGAGAATCCCGAGGAGACGGGCGAAACGTCCTTGGCTTTAGGGGAACCCCGAGGAGATGGTCCAACTGTCCTTGAGTCCGTGAGAGCGACGAGGCCGGCCATCTAGTCTTGTCCTCTCTGAACTTGTCTTCGGTTGGGTTCCGTTTGATTTTTTTTAACTTTAAGTCAATCAATTGTAGTTACTTTGTGCCTGCAGAGCACGGGACCCTGTGCCACCTGATCAATGTGTATCAACCCCAGCATTTAGAACGGTGCTTGACACATAGTAACCCCTGAACAATCAGTCAATCGGTGGTATTTATTGAGCGCCAGTTGTAGGCAGAGCACCGTATTAAGCACTTGGGCGGCTACAGTTCGACAGTCAGTAGGCCTGCTGCTTGCCCACAAGAAACTTACAGTTTAGAAAATAGTGTAAAAAAAAAATGGACGGAAGTTCTCCTGGTGATTTTCAGTGCATGATCGATGTTGATGTAGCGGTGAAATGAGGTTATGACTTGGGGAGAAGAGTTCACTGGGGAATGTCTCCTGCGTGAGGTGGGATTTCGGAGCGGAGGTTGAGGTTCGGAAGAGGTCGGGGACTTGGAGATTTGAAGAGGGAGGCGGTTCTCAGTAAGGAGAAGGGGGTCGAAGCTTCTTGAGTGCATGGGGGTGGGCTGCTGGGGGTAGCGACACGCTCCGGGTTTTGTGAAATCCTTTCTTTTGGCTTCCTAGTCGTCGAGAATCGCATCGTGCCGTCTCCCCTTCTCCCTCCCTCGATATCTTCCCCCTTTTCTATCTTTAGTCTCCCTTAGTAATGAGATGCCAGGGTGCCTCCAGTTGGATCAGCCTGTCCCCTGTTTTTTTCCCTTGAAGCAAAATATTGTTTTCGGAAATGAAATTACACCCGGCTCGCCTATACTCTGAAAGCTGCGTTCTTGCAAAAAAAAAAAACAAAAACCCACACTCACCTGTTTTGATCATACATAAACAGGCCATTCAGTAACATAGTAACGTGGCGTGGGAAGGGAACTGGGGGACCGCGACGGTGGGAAGAGTACGGGACCGGCGATCACGATTCCCGGGTCGTAGACCCAGTTCCGTCGCTTGCCCGCTCCGTGACCTTGGGCCAGCCGTTTCTCCGTGCCTCGGTTTTCTCATGAGGAAAGCGGGGATAAAATGCCCTTCTCCCTCCCGTCTTAGACTTTGCACCCGTGTAGGACAGGGACCGAGTCCGATCTGATAATCCGATGATCTCGGATCCACCCCAGGACTTAGCGTGTAGGAAGTGCTTTATAAACACGTCTCCTGCAGGAGGCCTTCCCCGACGAGTCTCTCGTCTCCCCACCGTAGTTCTTGACGCGCGAGCTCTCCCACCGCCGCTCGACTTCACGCGTTTGGATCCCCCCTGCTGTTTTCACCCCTCAGCCCAACAGCATTTTACGTAACATTTATATTAATGTCTGTCTCCCTCTCTAGACCGTAAGCTCACCGTGGGCGGGGAACGCTTCGAACGACTCCGTTCCGTCGTCCTCGCGCGAGGGCTTAGCCCAGTGCTCTGTACACGGTCAGCACTCCGTAAAGACGATTGAAAGCATAGCATGGTCCCTGCCTTCAAGAAGCTGACGGTCCAAAGGGGAAGGGACGCTCCAGTGTTCTTAGGAGGATATTACGGCGTGTTCCGTGCCTTCGAGGAGCTCGCCGTCTGAAGGGGGGAGAGGGGTGAACTGTATTGGGCTCAAGGGGATGTTTCAGCACGTCCGGTACCCTCGGCGAGCTTGTGGTATAAATGGGGAGACTGCCGAAGGGCGTCATATCGGGAAGAAGTTCGAGTGCCGCGGTGTAAAATGCCAGGAGGAGTGATTAACCAAACGGAGAAATCCGAATAAAAGTACACCGGCACACGGAAGAGCCGAGGGTCGGACTAAAGCGCGTCGAATTGATTGATGGAGAGAAGAAGCTGTTAACCTGCCGTTTAGGTACTCGGAGATTCTTGAATGGAATCTGAAAGGGAAATTCAGAAGGGGTAGGTGGAGAAATACAGGTCTTTTTTTTTTTTTTTTTAAGGGAAATGCCAGCCGCGCACGCTTCACTTTCGGTGTCACGTCGCTTTGTGGTGGTGCCAGGGATGGATACAGAATTCTGACACCCCTAAATATCACTGTTCAAAGGGAATGATTTGAGGCTTAGTAAGTGAATGATTTAAGCGTACTTTAGGCTTTGACATTCTGTTGAAATACTTTAGAATTATGGCCTTTTGATTTTAGGACTTCCCGTTAAGGACTCTTAAACCCAGAACGAATGCAGGTCTGGAACGCAGGAAGCCATGGGATAGAAAAAAATACCGTGTGTGCGTGTAGCAGGAGTACTATAGTTTCCTCACTTTTAGAGTGATCATGGTATTTGCGAAGCGCTTACTCTGCGCCAAGCGCCGTACCAGGCGCCGCCGGATCGTGTCTCACCGGGACAGCCTCAGCCGTGGGAAGGACATCTCCCAGCTCTTCCCTGGCTTCTAGAGACGCGGGGGCAGGAGACCTGGCTTCTAATCCCGGCTCCGCCGTGTGTCTGCGGGGTGACCTTGGGCAAGTCACTTCACTCCTCCGCCCTCACTTTTCGCACCTGCAAATTGGGGACGACGTCCTACTCCTTCCTACGTAGGTAGGGAGCCCCGTGTGGGACGGAGACCGCGTCCCCCCGATTAACGTCTCTTGACCCCGGCTCTTAGAACAGTGCTTGGCGCCCACCTCTTAACGAGTACCAGAATTAGCCTCCAAATCGTGTAACGGAACACCTCGTGAGGGCGGAGTACTAGGGGTTTTACGTTCGCGTTCCTCCCCAGGTGGCGAGTTTCTTCCTTTGTCTCAGAATATTCCCTAAATGCCTAGCTTAGTGTGCCGCGCAGTGTGGACACCAAATCATTTTAATGATGAAAGCGAGTTGGGTAATTCAGACTCGGGGAGAAGTTTGAGAAGTCACTGACTCTTCCGGTGGCGGGGGTTTTTAGGAGGAGACTTCAGTCTCCTTCCCCGTGTTCCACCGAGGACTGGGGAAGAGGAAATAGCGGTAAAATTACATATATGTCTTTAAATTAGATCTTGGAAATTATTCATATTAACCTCCGTCTCCGCTAGATCGTATGGGCGGGGAGGGTGACTGCTGATTCTGCCGTAGCGTACTCTCCCGGGCGCTTAGTGCAGTGCTCTGCACGTAAGGAGCGCTCAGGAAATACCCTCGTTGGAGGGTTAAAGCGTTAAGAGGGGGCCGGGCCCCGCGTGGTGCCTCCGAGCATCTCGTCGTGGCCGCTGAGCCCGAGGAGAGTGGACCGTTGTTTTGACCCGGCGTGTATTTTAAAAACAGAACACAGAACCCCTCTCGGTCCACCCGTCCCCGGAAACCTCCGGTGGCTGCCCGCCCGGCTCCAGCAGAAACCCGTCACCGTGGGCTTCAGAGCCCTCCGTCACCTCGCCCGCCTCCAGCCTCAGTTGGCCGATCTCCGACTACACAACGGCCCCTCCGCTTGGGCTCCTCTGACGCCAACCTCCTCCCCGTACCTCCATCTCTCCCCTTCCACTGGAACTCCCAACCCCGTCGGAGCCGACGGAGGGACCCCCACCCCTCTCCCCGTCTTCGAAGCCCTGCCAAAAAAAACCCCTCATCTTTCCCGGCAGAGCCTCCTTCACCGCTCCTCCTCCTCCGTCACCCGTGCGTTCGGTCTGTTCCTCGTAAGCGCCCCGGTATTCATCCCTGCCCGCGGCGTTTCTCTACGTCGGATTCATTCTCGTGTCCGCCTCCCCCTCGAGGGTAGGGGTCGTCCGCTCTGTGGCGATGTTCTCTCCCAGTCAGTCAGTTGTATTTATTGGGCGATTTCTGCCTAGGTTTGGGAGACTCCCGAATAACAAGCCCGTAGTAGAGCGAGTGCTCAGTAAATACCATTGAAATGCTCTAGAATTATGGCCTCTCGATTAGCCTCCCATCTCCCCACCGTAGTTCTGTCAGCCCCGGAGCGTTTTACGGAGATATCTCTGCCTTATTTATATTACCGTCTGTCTCCCTCTCTAGACCTCAAGCTCGGCGTGGAACGTATCGAACGTATCGTTACGTTGTAGTCTCCTCGGTTTGGGAGACTCCGAAACAAGCCCGTAGTATAGCGCGCGGTTCTTAGACGTGAAAACCCCACATTGAGTCGCTGCTCATCTCGTGGGTTCCAATCCTGGCTCCGCCTCTGTGCTTGGCACGTAGTAAGCACTTCACAGATAGCACAATTTTTATTATTATTATCAGTGTCTGCTGTGTGACCTTGGGTCAGTCACTTTACTTTTCCGCGCCTCAGTTCCCTCATCTGGAAAATGGGGATGGAGACCGTGAGCCCCCACCTGAGACAGGGACCGTGTCCAGTCCGACGTGCTTGTACCCGTTCCAGCGCTCAGTACGGTGTCCGGCACCTAGTAAGCGCTTAACGAATGTCACGATCGTTAGCGAACAAGTTAGCCAGGAAGCGGTGGAGCTGGGATTAGAACCCAGGTCCTTCTAATGCCCAAGCCCGGGCTGCCCTAATAATAATAATGTTGCTATTCGTTAAGCGCTTACTATGTGCAGAGCACCGTTCTAAGCGCTGGGGGAGATACAGGGTAATCGGGTTGTCCCACGTGAGGCTCACGGTCTTCATCCCCGTTTTACACATGACGTCACTGAGGCACAGAGAAGTGAAGTGACTCGCCCACAGTCACACAGCTGACGTGTGGCAGAGCCGGGATTCGATCCCATGACCTCTGGCTCCCAAGCCCGGGCTCTTTCCACTGAGCCACGCTGCTCTACCCACTAGCCCGCACTGCTTCCCTCATGGCTCTGTGGAAAGAGCCCGGGCTTGGGAGTCAGAGGTCGTGGGTTCTAATCCCGGCTCTGCCACTTGGCAGCTGTGTCGCTTCATCTCTCTGGGCCTCAGTTATACCTCCTCTGGAAAACGGGGATTAAGACTGCGAGCCCCACGTGGGACAACCTGATGACCTCATATCCCCCCTAGCGCTCAGAGCGGTGCTCGGCACGTAGTAAGCGCTTAACAGATGCCGTCGTTATTCTTGTTGGGGGTGGATCTGGTGGCAGAAAGGGAAGTGGCGTTTCCGTCGGCCGATTCTCGGGGCGCCCGAGTGTCCTTCTCCTGGGTGGTCGGGAGGGTCGAGCGGGGATCTGCCTTCACGTGAAGCCTTGACTTCACAGGCCACCCCTTTCCCCTTTCCTTTCCTTTCCTTTCCTTTCCTTTCCTTTCCTTTCCTTTCCTTTCCTTTCCTTTCCTTTCCTTTTCCTTTTCCTTTTCCTTTTCCTCTTAATCAGGTCGTCCCACGCAGGGCTCACACTCTTAATCCCCATTTTCCAGATGAGGTAACTGAGGCCCCAAGAAGGGAAGTGCCTTGCCCGAGGTCACACAGCAGGCAAGTGGCTGAGCGGAGAGCAGAAACCCTGACCCTCTGACTCGGAGGCCCGGGCTCCCTCCGCTACACCGGGAGACGACGAGACAGTAATCGCCGCGCGGTGCGTCAAGCCCTTATGTGCTAAGCACTGGGACAGACACAAGATTCTCAGGCCCCACGTGGGGCTCGCGGTCCAAGTAGCAGGGAGCACAGGTGTCGAATCCCCATTCTGCAGGTGAGGGAGCAGAGGCACGGCGAAGCGAAGCGACCTGCCCGAGGTCACCCGGCGGGTAAGTGGCGAGATGGGTTCTTCCGCCGTACGGGGGACCGATCGACCGACGTATCGGGCCGTTCGAAGAAATGCATTCGACAGGTTTGCGGGCGCGATCTCCCGGCGATGGGTTCTCCATCCAGCTCCGAGAGCTCACGGCGGGTTATTCTCATTTCAGCTCTGGATCGATCGCAGTCCAAAAGAGATGGAGGTTTTAAAAACAACTGGAGCTTCGATAATGCCGAAGAAAGCGAAGGAGATACGGAAAAAGAGTAAGCTTATTTTATTTAGCTTTTTGAAAAGATTGTTTCTTAAGATGATGAGGGTTTTTTTTTTCCCTTACAGAAGCTAAAACGTGGGGTAAGGACATGTTTTGCTTTAAGGGCTTGGTGTCCCAAGGGCACAGCGTGCTTTAAACGAACAAAATCGTAGAGATTTTTGTTCTCCTCTATAAACATTTCCTCTGATTAGTTCATATTTGTTTCCGTTCCTCAACCCAGGTGGCGTTTATCGTAGTCACGTGTAGGGTGAACATTTTAAGAACTACGATTAGGTGAAAGCTCGGGCGTATTGCTTTCGCATGCTTTTCGCTGTTGTTTTGGCGAGCGATTTGGCCTTAGCGACTGTGTGCAGGACGTCCGGTTGGTGTCACTGCGAGTTCCCAAGCAAAAAAATTTTAAAAAAAATCCTGCTTTTGATAATATCCCCTGCTCCTCGCCCCCCAAAAGGGCTCCCGGAGTAGGGAGAGGCCAAGAAGGGAAGAGCTGTCGTGCCGCGCTCACGCTCTGACTCCCGTCTCTCCGCCATCAGTCGTCCTCCCTCCCCATGCGGGTCCGAGCACCTTCCGGGAACGGGAAGGGCGAGCGCTGTCCCGGTTAATCAGATACGGGTGACACGGAAGAAGGATCGGAGCTTGTAGGATCATAGGAGAACCCAAAGCCCCCCTAACCCTAATAATGACGGTGTCCGTTAAGCACGTACTCTGTGCAGAGCACGGTTGTAAGCACCGGGGTAGGTCCAAGGCAGTCAGGCGGTCACCGTCTCAATCCCCATTTTACAGCCGAGGGCGCCGAGGCCCAGAGAAGCTAAGCGGCTTGCCCAAGGGCACCCAGCAGCCGAGCGGCGGAGCCGGGATCGGAACCCACGTCCCCTGACCCCCGGGCCCGTGTTCTCGCCACTAAGCCACGCGGTAGTTAGGGGCGTGGTGATCGAGAACACGGAAATAAATCCTCGCGACCGTAAGCCCGTCGTGGGCAGGGAACCCCTCTTCCCACTCTCTGGTGGCGGACTCTCCCAAGCGCTCCGTAGGGTGCTCTGCCTACGGTCGGCGCTGCGGAAATACCTCCCACGATGGCGATGCGTGAGTAACCTGGGAGTTGAGAAGGTTTCCGTTAACTTTCGAGACGGCGGCGTATTTATAAAAGCGATCGGAGGAGAGGTTCCTAGCGGAGAGAAGCGTTTTAGGGTGTGAGAAGGTTCTCAGAAGGCATCGATCTGCTACAAGGCACTTGAAGAAGAGAAGAATGAGCCTCTTTACTCATGTTGGATAAATTCTATACCCAAAGTGGTTTGTTTTTAATGGCATTTATTAATGGTACAAGCTAATCAGCTTGGACGCGGTCCATATCCCGCATGCCCATCTGACAGATGTGGGCAGATGTGTAGAGAAGCAGCGTAGCCTAGTGGAAAGAGCCCGGGCTTGGGAGTCAGAGGTCATGAGTTTGAATCCCGGCTCTGCCGTTTGTCAGCTGCGTGACCGTGGGCGAGTCACTTCGCTTCTCTGTGCCTCAGGTCCCTCATCTGTAAAATGGGGATGAAGACTGGGAGCCTCACGTGGGACAACCTAATGACCCTGTATCTATCCCAGCACTTAGAACAGTGCTCTGCACAGAGTAAGCGCTTAACAAATACCAACATCATTATTATTATGTGGGAACCGAGACTCAGAGAAGTTAGGTGACTTGCCCACGGCCACCCAGCAAGACGCAAGGTAGACCCGGGATTAGAACCCAGATCCTCTGACTCCCTCTTTCCACCGGGCCACGCTCCTTCTCTGCCTTTCAGCCTTTCCAGCCAAACTTCACACTCACTCCTGATTTACTTAAGCTCCTTCAGTCCGCCCGCGCTCCCCTCTTCTGATCCTCGCTGCTCTCCCGCTACACCCCAGGTGACACGCTGAGCTCCTTCGAAGCCAGCCGACCCGCTGGCCCTCACTCTCGTCTCTCGCCGCCGACCTGTGACTCGAACCCTCCCTCCTGCCTGGAAGTCCCTCCCCCTTCACGTCCGGCAGCCGCCTCACCGCCTTCCCCATCGTCCGCGCCCTTCTGAAATCAAATCCCCGGAAGGCCTTCCCTGATTAACCCCGCCGGGATCCTGGGGGCGGGGTTTACCGATCTCGCAAGCGATGTTGCCGGAATCTCTTGGTTTTCGGTATCGTGGAGTGCTTGGCATCTGGCATTTGTCGATACTGATGAATACGCGTGCTTAAGAAACACGTACCGATTTCCTGACGTTCATCTCTCGGTTCTCAAATCATTGGATTTCCTTTTGGTTTTTTTTTTCGGTTCTGTGGGGAATCTAGCGACGAACCTGTCATCTCGAAAGGGACCCGAGGCAGACGTTAAAATGACAGCACGAGTCGGGATGAAGGGTCATCTTCGGGGCACGGGGATTTTTATATTCTTTTCTGTCGCGATTTTGTCACTTTGGTTACAGACTCATTCCATCTGGTGGAATTTTCTGCCTCACTCTTTCATTTTCCCTATTTTGCAGCTCCGAAAGGACCTAGCTTTCAGAGTTATTGCGCAGAGTACCGTTTTTATTCTCACAACTGTCCCACTCTTTAGTGCGTTAACTCGTCACCCCAAAACAGGGACTGTGAAGTGTAACAGTAAGGGAAGCAGAAGAAGAAAGGGGAAAGGAGGGAGAAGGAAGAGCAGAGCGGGCACTGGAGACTCTGTCTTTACTTCTGTCTCCCTTTCCCAAGTGTTCCGAACCAATAGTAAGTTTTGGTAACGCCTTCCCCCCTCACCCTTCCTACCACAGACTCTGCGTGGTTCTCCGAGCCCGTATCGGCAGCGTTAGCGGGTTTTGCCCCCTTCTCTTTCTACCGTGCAACGGTAATGATTGCCATCTTCGTTAAGGGCTTACTGTGCTTGCCGGGGACCGTGCCAAGCCCTGGGGAGGTGCAGTACCGCCAGCTCGGTTCCCTTTGGGACCGCCTAAGGGGAGTTCCCGCTTCCCCACAAGCCCCACGTGGGGCTCGCAGTCTTAATCCCCATTTGACAGAGGGGGGAACTGAGGCACAGAGAAGTCGCCCCAGGTCACGCAGCGGACAAGAGGCGGAGTCGGGATGAGGACCCGCGTCCTCAGACTCCCAAGCCCGGCCTCTTTCCGCTAAGCCACCCTGCCAGATATGAAATCGCCCTCCGCGACTCTCTTCCAAGTGTGTTAACCGTCTTCCGTCTCAATAGGCGGGGCCGTGGTATCGGGGTAGTAGTACGCGATGATGCATCACTAACGTTTTCCTTTCACCGCCTCCTAAATAGCGAGCCGAATCTGCTCAGTGAAGATGAGAACGATGGACCTGAGACTTCAGAAGGAAGGAGGGTAAGCGGGGCACGTTCTAACATCCGATTCTCATCGAATGTCTAATAGGAGAACTTCTGATATCGACAGAGATGTCCTCCCCCCTCCTCAAGAGCGGCTAACGGTTGTCCGTCCACCTCCGCGTTGGCTTTAAAGCACTCGATCAGGTGGCCCCATCCCGTCTCACCTCACTGCTGTCCTACTCCGGCCCGCTCCTCTAAGCGCCAGCTTCCTCACTGTGCCCCGATCTCCTCTGTCTCGCCGTCGAGCCCTTTCCCACGTCCTCCCCTTGGCCTGTCCCATCCGTCCTGTCCCCCCATCCGTCAGACCACCCCCCTCTCCACCTTCAGAGCGTTATCAAGGTCACGCCTTCTCCAAGAGGCCTTCCCCGATTAAGCCTCTCTTCCCCCCCGCCTCGCGCTTCGCCCTTCCGGGTCATCTGTGCACTTGAATCTGTGACCTTTGGACATCCGATTGTCACCTCCCCCCCAGCCCGCAGCACTTTCGTAGATATCTTTAAATTGCATATTCTAAATTATTGATTGCTGTTAATGTCCGTCTCCCCCACCCCAGACTGTAAGCTCGTTCTGGGCGGGGAACGTGGCCGCTAATTCTGCTGACTCTCCCGAGCGCTGAGGACAGTGCTCTGCACAGAAATGCCACTGATTGATAATACTGAAAGCGTGAATGTCCAATTTACTTTGTCAGGTCGGTCTGAAGGAATTCATCAGCTTGACACGGTGCTCGACACACGACACGCATTTAACAAAGGGGGCGGGCAACCTCACCGGCGGGCCGCTAGCCGATAGGCACCGCCGCTTTCTGTCCTTGGGAGATCCCGGAGGAATGGATTTGGTCTTAATGATGACTATAGTATTTGTTAAGCGTTTACTATGTGCCAAGCACTGTCCTAAGCGCTGGAGCAGATAGAGGCACGGTGGCCCACGTGGGGCTCCCAGCCTTAATCAAGGCTTAATCCCAGCCTAAGCAACGTGGCTTAGTGGAAGGAGCCCGGGCTTGGCAGTCAGAGGTCGTGGGTTCTAATCCCGGCTCCGCCACTTGTCTGCTGTGTGACCTTGGGCAAGTCACTTCACTTCTCTGTGCCTCAGTTACCTCGTCTGTAAAAATGGGGATTAAAAAAAAAAATGTGAGCCCTACGTGGGACAATCTGACTACCCTGTATCTACCCCAGCGCTTAGAACAGTGCTCTGCACATAATAAGCGCTTAACAAATACCATAATTATTATTATTATTAATCCCCATTTTACAGATGAGGGAACTGAGGCCCGGGGAAGTTTAGTGGCTCTCTCAAGGTCGGGCAGGCGGCCGAGCCGGGATTAGAACCCACGACCTCCGACTCCCAAGCCCGTGCCCTTTCCGTTAAGCCACGCTGCTTCTCTTATTAATGACTGAAACGCATTTCGAACGATCCCCGGAAATGCATCGTCGTGGCGGGGGGCAACCGAGCGGCCCGCGATGCCGCGCAAATGAACGCTCCTGACGGTTCATAGCGAGGCGGCTCTGATTTCCAACTAATTGCCCGGGTTAGGTCTGGATGATCGGCCTGCCGCGGCGCGACTTTTGACGGTCTCATTAACTTCTTCCCACCTGTGGATTCTCGTAGCCTCAACGCTATCGATTAGATGCCGTGGGAACCAGCGCCGGTGACTCCTTTAAGACGTACGCCAGGCGGAGCAAAATTGGAACCTTCCGAACTCTGAAAGGAAACTCGATAGGACTCAACATGTTGAACAGCAAGAAACTGAGGTAGTATTTCCTGCTCTTTCCAAGCAGTGACGTGGCCGGTCGGAACGGACGACCACGTGGTTGGTCGTCGTCGAAAGATGCCGGTTATCCAGAAATTCAGAATTTCTTCAGGTGGGATCTTAGAAATTCCAAAATGAGAAAGGATATGAGTCACGTTCACCTCTTCGTCTTGCACCTGGGTTCGTGCCCTTCCTCGACCCCGTTCTCAGCCCCACAGCGCTTACGTATCCGCGGTCAGTTCCGATAACAGTAATACTAATGATGGTGTCTGTTAAGCGCTGACTGTGTGCCAAGCACTGTTCTAAACCCTGGGGTAGATACAAGGCAATGGGGCCGTCCCACGTGGGGCTCACGGTCTTCATCCCCGTTTTCCAGATGAGGTAACTGGGGCCCAGAGAAGCGAAGCGACCCGCCCGAGGTCACACAGCTGCCAAGTGGCGGAGCCGGGGTTAGAACCCACGACCCCTGACTCTGTCTTTCACTGAGCCACGCCGCTTCCGTGACGCGGCTTCCCCCTTTAGACCGTGAGCTTGTCCTCCCGACTCGGTTGTGGTCTGCCAAGCCCTTAATTCACTGATGCCGTCGATCGACCGGCCTCCAACTCCTCTTCCCATTCACCGAGGCCATCTTTTTACCACGGAATCCCCTTGTAGGATGACTGGATTTTCAGGTCTCCGCCGGCTCTTAACGTAGTAATTGTCGGCAGGGTAAGCTGACCGCGCTTTTCCCGGCGAGGTAACCGAGGCACGGAGAAGTGACTTGTCCGAGGTCCCACGGCAGACGAGTGGAAAGGTGCCCACGACCTTCTGACTCCCGGGCCCGGGCTCTGGCCACCGCGCCGTGCTGCTTCGTGTTCTCCCTCTGGCCTGGAGCTCCCTACCCCCTCGTACGTGACAGACAATCACTCTTCCACCGCCTCAGGACCTTATTAAAATCTTCTGTCCTCGAAGGGGCCGTGATATTTGATGTTCACCCCTTCCCTAGCCCTAAACCACTTAGAGAAGCAGCGTGGCTCAGTGGAAAGAGCACAGACTTGGGAGTCAGAGGCCTGGGCTCTCACCCCGGACCCGCCACTTGTCTGCTGTGGGACCTTCGGCAAGTCACTTCACTTCTCTGGGCCTCCGCGACCTCATCTGTAAAATGGGGATTAAGAGCGGGAGCCCCACGTGGGACAATCTCATTACCCTGTATCCACTCCAGCGCTTAGAACAGCGCTTGGCACAAGTACCATTATTATTATTATTATTATTATAGTAATGTCCGTCTCCCTCTAGACTGTGTCTCGTGGACAGGGAACAAGCCTGTCGGCTCTGTCGCGTCGTTACCCCCCAAGTGTTCAGTACAGTGCCGTGCGCAGAAAAAACGCTCCACGATCCCGGCTCTGCCACTTTGCTCTGTGACCTTGGGCAAGTCACATCACTTCTCTGGGCCTCAGTTTCCTCATCTATCAAATGGGGATTGAGACCTCGAGCCCCACGTGGGACAGGGACTGTGTCCGACCCGATTCGCTTGTATCCACCCCAGCGACTGGGACGGTGCCTGGCACACTTAACAACTACCACAATTGTTTAAATACCATAAATCAATATACAGAGTACATGAGTACAGCGTAATAAAGTTGGTCGATGTGTTCCCTGCCCACGAGGAACTTACAGTCTAGGGGGGGAGACGGTCGTTAATAGAAATGATTTGCCTTGGGGCTGAGGGAGGAGTAAATACCGAGTGCCCGGAGGCTAGAGATCCAAGTACATAGATGACAGAGAAGGGAGAAGGGGTCGGAGAAAAGAGGGCTTTAATTAGAGAAGGCTTTTTGGTTTTTTGGAGGGGATGTGACCCCGATAAAGCTTTGAAGGCAGGGACAGCGGTGATCTGGTTTATGTGGATGGGGAGGGATTTTAGCGATCGATTAATAATACGCTTCGCCTGGAAGTATCAGGCCGGTTTGTGGAGAGGATTTGGGCCTGGAATATCGGAGTGATTTCGACCTAGGCCTTCGGAGGCCTCGAGTATAGATCTCGTCGCCGGTGTTCGTCGATGCCTGTTTGGTAAGGAACGTAAAAGCAGAGGGACCGGAGAGATGGGATCCCTGACGTCGAGGAGCCGACCGTCTTCTAATAATAACGATAATGGTGGTATTTGTTAAGCGTCTACTATGTGCAAAGCACTGTTCTAAGCGCCGGGGGGATAGAAGGGGAGAGACCAGCAAGAGCTCACTCTCTAATCGGTCAGTGGACTTTACTGAGCGCTTACTACTCGACATTTGCGAGAATGCGCTGCAGTGAAGAGGCTCGATCCCTGGAAGGTGGACTCTGAGGAGATGAGCAGGGTAAACGTTAGTAATAATAGTAAGAACTGGGGTATTTTAAGCGCCTACTGTGTGCTGAGGCCTGTACTGAGCGTTGAGGTAGAGATCGGTTGATAATGTGGTGGCAGGGGAGCAGATCCAAACATCCCACTGATTCGGCTGGGTGCGTGCTCTTCATTCTGTCAGTCTTTCAGTCGTATTTATTGGGCGCTTACTGTGTGCCGGGGAGTGTAAAAAGCGCTTGGGTGAGTCCACCAGGCACATTCGAAACGCATCTGGGCACGCCAAAGCACCACGGCTTCCCGGGATCGGAGGCATTTGTGGAGCTGTGGTGGGAGGCCCCGTTCGGAGATTTCTAGATACCCCCTCCCTTGGCTTAGTTGGTTTGTATTTTCTTATTTTTTAAGGTATTTGTCAAGCTCTCTTATTACTCGCCAGGCACCGTCCTGAGCGCGGGGGTGGCGACGAGCTAATCCGTCCCGAGTGGGGCTCGTAGTCTCAACCCCCATTTTCCGGGTGAAGTAACGGAGGCAGAGAGAGGTGAAGTGATTTGCCCAAGGGCCCACGGCAGACAAGTGGCGGGAGCCGGGATTAGAACCCAGCTCCTTCGGAATCCTGCGGTCTGTCCTCTAGTCCGTGCTGCTGTTTTCATAGTATAATCGTAGTAGGAGCAATCTGTTAGAGGGATTTTAATTGAGAACTAAATACTCCGTCGGTGATGAGTTCCTCAAGGCCGTATTTAGTTAACCTTTATGAAATTTATCCCGGAAAAAGCAATATGTAGTTTTCAATCAATGCCCTTCTCACAGATTTACACTTCCACTGAAATGGGATTATTCCAGAAAGGTGAAAACGATATGTAGTTTTCAATCAATGCCCTTCTCACAGATTTAAACTACCGCTGAAATGGGATTATTCCAGAAAGGTGAAAGTATCAATTTATAAGGGATACAGAAATGCATTCCTTCTTCACCTATCTGCCAAGACTAGGTTTTGAAAGAATGCTGAATTATCTACATTTAATATGAGACCTACCCTTTGTACTGCAGATTTAGGGTACAAATGTTTCGTATTTTTTCTGGTTTTTGTGCTTTGAATCTTATTTTTTGCAAAATAACAGGCGTTCCATTTTACCGCAGCCGTATTAAATTGGAGTCATAAAGTAAATGGGCGAATTCTTTAAAATTGATGATGATGATAGTAATGGTGATGATGGTATTTGTTAAGCACGTTCTGTGTGCCAAGCACTGTTCTAAGCGCTGGGGTAGGTACAGGGTAACCAGGTTGTCCCACGTGGGGCTCGGAGTCTTAATCCCCATTTTACAGATGAGGTAACTGAGGCACAGAGAAGTGAAGCGGCTTGCCCGAGGTCACGCAACAGACTATGACGGAGCCGAGATTAGAACCCGTAACCTTCCGACTCCCAGGCCCGGGCTCCGTCCGCTATTCCACGCTGCTTCCCCCAAAATACCGAAAGCGCGTACTTTTCCAAAACACTTAAGACGCTGCTTATTAACAACTTGTACCATATTAGCACGTTAAAGAATTTGATTCGTTTCATTGTGGAAATGGGATCTCAAATGAAAAATTTAAAGAACATGAGGACGTCGAGATGATTCGACAGAGTCCGGGTAAAGCTGTTGAGCGTACAGGCGTAAAGTCGACTCTCCAAAATAATTTGAGGTTGTTGGATTATTCAAGGGGTTTAATCTCTTATTCCATATAGTCGCTGCTGTCTTTCAAAAGAAATAACCTTTGTTTCTCGACTCTTACAGTGAAAATTCACAGAACGTGTCTCTGAGTTCGGGAACCGTACTCCACGGTCGACGTTTTCACCACGCCAACGCCCAGATAGCGATCATGAAAACAGCAGCCCAAAGGTAAAATTTCTTTCTTCTCCGTGTTCCGCCGTGCCTTTTGCAAGTTGCGATGTGTTTTTGAATTCTTTCTTACTGCCTTTCCTTTTTCAGGAGAACAGTTGTGAACGTTTAAGCGAGCAGTCTACAGCCTAGAACACTAAAGCCTCCTTTCGCGTTTATGTAGTTCCTTGTACTGCTCGGTATTCCTTCAAAAATTTTAATTATGTGTCTAATAAAGTTGATGTCTATTTTTGCAAAGTATTCACTAGCTTTTGAGTCGCAAGAAATGGTGAGTTTTAACAGTGTTTATCGTTTATCTCCATATTGCTCCCGAGTTTAACGTGGCTATTTTTATTATTGTCGTATGTGTGTCATTTCTGAATCATCCCTGAATTAGCATTTCTGATTCACTTCCCGATTTAGCTTTTCTCTTGGAAAAAATAAACTTACTGCTCCTTGAGTTTAACATCACCTCAGAAGGTCCAGAATGATTTTCAAGGTGTCTAAACTGTCTTTTTTCTGTTAACGTTGTTTTAAACTCCTCAGCTGTCATCATCTTTACTTTCGTAATTTCAGCACCTGAAGTGCATTGTGAAATACCTCTTCTGCTATCACTCTATTATAAATCAAACCTCTATCCATAGTCTACAAAATGACTCCAAAATTGCGCCTCAGAAGCTCTTTTGGTTTCAAAGGGTTTCCTGTTTTTGCCCTCAACATACCGGAACGATATCCCATCTCTAGATGATTATTTTTTACGCCTCTTGTTTGCGGTAAAGTTTGCACTGTTCGTAACTTTGAAAAACCAGCTCGATCACTGTCCTTCTGTCCTCTATTCCCTATTTTGTTCAGCGTGGCCGTCTTCGTAATAATAATGTTGGTATTTGTTAAGCGCTTACTATGTGCAGAGCACTGCTCTAAGCGCTGGGGTAGATACAGAGTCATCAGGTTGTCCCACATGAGGCTCGCAGTCTTCATCCCCATTTTACAGATGAGGGAACGGAGGCACAGAGAAGTGAAGTGACTTGCCCACAGTCACACAGCTGACGAGTGGTGGAGCCGGGATTCGAACCCATGATCTCCGACTCCCAAACCCGTGCTCCTTCCACTGAGCCACGCTGCTACTTCTTCATGTTACGGGCGATTGTGTTTGCTCACTGGAGGTTTTCAAAGAAGTACAGAATTATAGCTTTTTCCTCGGATCCTCTATGATCCTTAGGCCAGTTACATTAAAAACCTCTATTGTCTTGTGACTGAACAGCAGCGGAAAACTGTTCTACAATTTTCTAAATCCCAAAAAATGAAAGAACGGGGGCTTAGTTCCTGTGGTGCTTACCCTTTTAAGAATACGGTCATTTGGAAATGGAAAATATTTGAATAGTATCTTTTCACAAAGATTTTGGTTCGATCCCAGCCCGATGGCCCGTCTTGGCATTCTCGACGTCCCCTTAGCGATGGCGTCCGGCACGAGAAGCCCAGCCGAGCGTTTTTGAGCTTTCCGTTGCCTCCTTGAAGCACGTGGGGTGTCGAGACCGGAAGCCTCAAAGGATAGTGCAAGAATGGGCTGCAGTTCTGCCTGTCCCATCTCTCGTTTGCAGGCAGCCGAGAGCTTAAACTCTCCAGGGAAACTGCGGTCCACCCGAGTACTCCCTCCATCCCCCAGGTGCAAGGAGTTTGAAATCATCCTTAACTTCCAGAAGACACCGTTCCTTCGAGTCTTCCTGATGCGGGGGCTCGATCTTGTCCGTAGCCCGTCACAGGATCCGGCTTCGTTCACGTCCACGTCAGCTAGCGTACCCTTTCCGCTTCTTAAATTTGGTCGACGCCTGCTCGTTCTAGTCTTCGAGCCGAGGACCCCGAAGAGTGGAGGCGAAGACTGTTTTCCGTCCCTGGCGAGATCTCAAGTAGTAGGCCGCGACGGGTTGTTGAAAGAGCGAGAAGCCGGGCCTCGGGAGACCTGGGATTTAGTTCTGGTTCTGACACCGGCCTGCTAGGTGACCGTAGATGAGGCATTTAAATCTCTTGTTTCCTCATCGGTAAAATGGAGATAATTCCTGCCCCTCCCAACTTGAGAAGGGGGTTGGGAATGCAGAATGACATGAGCAATAGAAAAATGCTTTATGCGTTCATGGAACGGCGATGGTTATTTTGATATTAGGCCCGTGTCTTTCCCGAGCGAGGGAGATTGCGGATCAGGCCAACGACAAACCACCATCGATTGTTTGGCGGGAATAGGGGAGATAAGGAAGAGGCCGGGTGGGAGAGAAGATAGGCCGACCTCTCTGTTCCTTCCCCATTTAAATATCAAAACTTCTCTTTTAAGTGGTTTAACAAACTAAATCCGGCATGCCAATCCAACTGTGCTTGACACATAGCGCTTAACAGATGCCATCATTATTATCATTATTATCATCGACTCGGGGATTCAGAAAGGATTAATGTAAGACTTAGAGTTTTCCAAGTCAACAGGTACAATCAGCGTTTTTGGCTTGGAATGTCAGGGTGAATGGGGCTCTGAGGGGAAGACGGGATGGCGAGGAGAGAGGGGGAAAGGTTTGGAAGCAACTCTTGAGCAGTGGGGTTCGGCTGGGCAGCAGGCACTGTGAGTCCGGAACCCCGACGCGCGTTAGGCGTTCAAGCGTCCCACCCCCTGCTCCCCGATTCCCGGCGGCCAGCCGGCCGGGCAGCTTTATCCCTTTACCCCTCTCTGGGTTCTGGGCCAGAGATGTCGGGGACCTCTGGTCCGGGCTCGCGATTTTGGGGGGGGATTAAAAAAAAGAAAGTTGCAGGTGACATCTCGGGTCCACCTCCGGCTCCGTCCCGGCTGCTGGCCCCACCCCCGTAATCCATGCTGCTAGACCCGGCGGATAGTAATAATAATAATAATGATGATGATGGTATTTGTTAAGTACTATGTGCCTAGCACTGTTCTAAGCACTGGGGAGGGCAGGTTGTCCCACGTGGGGCTCACAGTCGTAATCCCCATTTCACAGGTGAGGTAACTGAGGCACCTGAAACCTGGCTACGTTCTCTTCCCAAATGTCCCCTCTTCTCCCTCTCCCTTTTATAATGGGCCCCTTCCGTTTCCCCCACATCTTGGGGGGAGACGTTCTAAAATATGGAATAAATTTAGTTATTTTCCACCCCAAGCTAGGTAGGATTTATATACAGGTAGGCACCTCCTTTAATTTTTTTTCCATTTCCACCGGGTTCATTTCTTCCCCCATCTCCCATTTACCGAGCACTGCTTTTTATCGATTCGAAGAATCAGACCTACTTAGCCACTAAACGTGTCTGGGAGAAAGGGGTTTTATCTGTTCCCTTGGAGGTACTCCGGACAGTTTGATCAGTTGCAGGAATAATCTCTAGTGGAGGGAGGAATGCCGAGAATTGTTTTCCTTTCTAAATTTACTCCGAGTAAGTAATTTAGGCTGCACAATCTGAGCCCAGAATGTTGTTTTTCCTCTCCTCGAATTGAGAAAAATAGGGACTGTAAAAATGGTAACTCTTTAGAGGAGGTGGAAAACTGTGGGCTAGAAAGATGGTAGATGTTTGAGATTACCACTTGGATACTCTTTTCAATCAATACTGTATTTTCTCACACAATCGTCCCACTTTTTTGTTTTTTTACATACAACCCCCAAAAGAGGGAAGTGGCTATCACGTGGGGAATTAAGTGTCAGTAATGGCGGGAGAGAAAAGGGGAAAAAATAGAGGAAAGGAGGGAAGAAGGAAGAAAAAGGTAAGAGGAGGCTTGAGACTGTTATCTCTTAACTCTTTCGCGCTCTCCCAGTGGGCAGGCACTAGGGGAGTACCACAAAACCTTGGCCTGCCTCACCGGCCCCTCGACCCCAAAATTGCCTCGTTTCCACAAACCTGGGCCCACAGCTTTCTAACTCCACTCCTCTTTCCACTCCAGAGAGCCCCATGACTTAGAAAAATAATCTTTTTCTTCTCCAAACTCGCTGGGGAGGAGGAGAAATGGCAGTGCAGTCACTTAGGCAGGTGAATTCGGAAATATTTGATATGAACTGCATTTCCAGGTGGATCCCATGAGAAAAGGGTGTTATACTCCTTGAAAATATGGTTGTCTCATAGTAATGATGATGATGATGTATTTGTTAAGCGCGTATGATGTGCCAAGCACCGTTCTAAGCGCCGGAATGGTTCCTCAAGGGTAGATCTACCCAGAATGGGGATTTATTCCATAATTCCTAGAATCAGAACGTGAAATCCCTTAATGAATGACACCTCACAGTAGTTTAGCCCGAATCAAATAATTCACAGGATGGCATCACAGTTTTCAAATAAATGAAGATCTGAATTAAGATCGTGAGTGGTGTCAGGTTTTTTTTTTCAGCAGACTGTGGCAGTTTTTCAACTTATAGTGAGTAATTTCACCTACGTAGGTTGAACGGCAACCGTCTTTTCCTCATGAAGAACCTCGAGGCCAGACGTTTCCGTCCGAGCACCTCCGTTCACCTCCGAATGCCTCTCTTCAATAGGGTCGCCTTTAATTGTATTGTCGAGTTGGTCCGCTCTCTTAAAAATTGGCCCCGATCTTCTTAATCGCAAAGCGTAGCTACTTCATCCATTCGGCTTTGGATGTCGAAATTCATCTAGGTTCTCACCAGACGTCATCCCCCCGAAAGAGAGACGATTAACCCACCAGTATCCGCATTATCAATCGCCTCGCCGTTCGGCAACCTCGTCGGTTATCCTCTCCGTGGCGTCTTCCTTGGCCAGGGCCGTCCGACTCGGACCACGCGCTTACTCAAAAATGGAAAATTGTTGTTGGCCATTGCCGATCGCTGTCTAGTGGACGGAGGTGCCGGGGAGAGGGTTTTGTTACCTGTCGGGCATCGGGGCTGTGCCGGGTGGATGGAGTTAGGCATCAAACTGTAGAAGATACAGGTTGGCGTACCTCGAACCTGGGGTCGACCTGTGTTTGTTTGGGATTTATACACACACACACACGGATGAACAGAGAAGGAGAGACACACACAGACACACAAACGCACACCTGTGGGTACGTCCTCCCTCACTCTTTGACACAGTCGTATACAGTAATCGGGGTAAACTGAAATTGTGCTGTTTGACTCTCTCTTGAGCTTTTTTTTTTTTTCCAGATTAATCCAGATACTTGAAAACCGCGGTTTAGCGTATTTTTTCCGATCGTTCTAGCTCACCCTCCTCTGAAACCAGGAACGAGAGAACCCGCTTCGGCGTGCTAGATTTTACCGGTCAATTGACAAATCGAAACACGTTCTGAATCGCAGATATCGGTGTCACTTTGAGCTTACCTAATATGCATCCGTAGTTTCATCAGAAATTAACCTCTGATGCAGTCGTGTACTGAGAACTGGTTCTCGTCTCTCACGTGTTTCTCTCTTTCACGCTTTAAGCAGTCTGGATCAAAAGGAAAGGTAAGCTTAATATGGATGAAATTAGAAAAGGGAGGGGAGTGCTCAGGTAAAACAAAATTATTAATGTATTTGTTGGCTCAGTAAAACCCATTCAGTTTTCGTCTCGACAGGAATAAGAGGCAACAGAGTCAGGCAGCAGTATTTCATTAGACAGAGTACAGTCGTATTTATTAAGCACGTACTGTGTGCAGAACAATGTGCGAAGCACTTGGGAAAGTAATGATAATAATGTTGGCATTTGTTAAGCGCTTACCATGTGCAGAGCACTGTTCTAAGCGCTGGGGGAGATACAGGGTAATCGGATTGTTAAGGCTCCCAGTCTTAATCCCCATTTTACAAATGAGGTAACTGAGGCCCAGAGAAGTAAAGTGACTTGCCCACAGTCACACAGCTGACAAGTGGCAGAGCCAGCATTCGAACCCTTGACCTCTGACTCCCAAGCCCGGACTCTTCACTGAGCCCCGCCGCTTCCCGAAGGAAAGTACAAGAATCAACATGGCGTGGTGGATAGAGAAGTCCAAAGGTCACGGCTTCTAATCCCAGCTCCGCCACTTGTCCGCTGTGTGGCCTTGGCCAAGTCACTTCACTTCCCTGTGCCTCAGTTCCCTCATCTGTAAAATAGGGATTGAGACCGTGAGCCCCACGCGGGGCAGGGACTGTGTCCAACCCGATTCGCTCGAATCCACCCCAACGCTCAGTTCGGTGCCCGGCACATAGTAGACGCTTACCAAATATCGTAATTATTTTTATTATTTTTATTACATTGGCTTAGGGCAGTCTTCCCGTCTCCGTGCCACCGCGATACTTTCTGTACTAGTTGAAATCGCTTTGCTCCGAAATGTCAGTCAGTCAGCAGCGAGTATGTGCACGTGTCTACCGAGAGAAAACGCTCAGTACGTACTAAGCACGGAATACCAAGTTCTTGGGAAAGCACACGAGTCAGACGACAGTCTCTTCCCCCAGGGACCTGACTTATTCCAGGAGGCGAGGCAGACGCCAACGCGAATTGCAGGAAGGGGGGAGCACCAGACTTATTAATTATATTAATAATAATAATTGTGGTATTTAAGCGCTTACTACGTGCTAGACACTGCTGGGTTGGACCCAGACCCCATCTCGCTTAAGCAGCTCGTCGCGGGCAGGGAGAGTTCAATAAAACAATAAAGAGACACGTTCCCTGCCCACAAGGTGGATAGGAAAGGGGAGGGAGTTCCGGGCAGAAGGGAAGGTAGTCGGCGGTGGGCGATGTAGAATGAGGCCCGGATAATCAATCGGTGGTATTTATTGAGCACTTGCTACGTGCAGAGCACTGCGCTAAGCCCCAGGGAGAGTACAGTACCAGAGAGCGGGTTGGCTCGGGAGGAGCAAAGCGTGGAAGCGGGGTTCCGGTGGGAGAGTAGCGAGGTTAGGTCGAGGGGAGGGACGTATTCCTTGAAGCCAGGAGTCAGGATCCGCTTGATCCGCAGTGGACAGCCAGTCGGTGTCTTCTGAGGAGCAAGGAGATAATAAGTAGTAATAATAATAATAGTATTAAGTGTTTACTGTGTGCCGGGCACCGTACTGAGCCCCGGGGTGGTTACAAGAAGATCGGGGTGGACACGGTCCCTGTCCCATCCATTCATTGTCGTCTTTATTGAACGCTTAGTGTGCGGAGCACTGTCGTTTAATGATGCCGACGGGTCGGTTTCAAGCGTCCTCCGAGGCTTGCTGTTCATAGGGCACCGTTCTAAGTGTTCGGGGAGCCACGGAGTGAAAGGTGTGATGTCGGTCCTCGAGAAGCATGCGGTCTAATGGGCGAGACGGGTGAAAAGCAGCGTGGCCTAATGGAGGTAGAGGATAGGCCCGGGAGTCAGAGAGACTTGGGTTCCTGGCTCTGCCCCGGTCTGCCGGGTGACCTTGGGCAAGTCATGTGACTTCCCGGGCCTCCTCTGCCTCATCTGTAAAATGGGGGTTGAGACCGTGAGCCCCGTGTGGGGCAGGGACCGGGTCCAACCCGATGTGCTCAGGAAAGCGCCTGGCGCACGGTAAGAGCTTCAAGCGGCGTGGCCGAGAGGAAGGAGCCCGGGCTCGGGGGTCGGAGGACGTGGGTCCTAATCCCGGCCCCGCCATTTGTCTCCTGTGTGACTTTGGGCAAGTCGCTTGACTTCTCTCTGCCTCAGTTCCCTCATCTGTAAAATGGGGATTAAAGGCTGCGAGCCCCACGGCGGACCACCTGATTACCTTGTGTCTACCCCAGCGGCGAGAACAGTGCTTGGCCTATAGTAAGCGCTTAACAAATACCATCATCATCATCATTATTATTATTAAAAAAAAAAAAAAGAGCACAATGACAAATGTACTCTAGTCAGAGTTCAGAGATCAAGAAGGAAACAGACAAAATCCGTCAGTCGTATTTACTGAGCGCTTAATCTGTGCAGAGCTCTGTACTCGGGAGAGTGCAGTATAACAATGCGACAGATACATTCCCTGCCCACAACTAACTTACAGTCTACGGGGGGAGACAGACGTTATTAGAAATCAATAAATTACTGGTATATACATAAGTAATGGGCCGGAGTGGGGGATGAATAAAGGGAGCCAGTCAGGGCGACGCAGAAGGGAGTGGGAGAAGAGGAAAGGAGGGTTTAGTCAGGGAAGGCTTCTTGGAGGAGGTGGACCTTCGATAAGGCTTTGAAGAGGGAAAGAGTAACTGTCGGATGGAGTGGCAGGATAAGAGAGTGGGGAGATTGATCCCCCAAATGCTCCCGGGGGATGTGACTTTCCCGGGGGGACATGTGTGAGGAATGAGTGGGTGGCCTCCGAGAATCCAGAGGGAGAGGGAGTGGAACAGTTTGCTTGGGAGAAACAAAGCGCACGGGCTGTCGAGTGACTGGGTCCCAGACCTTCGTCATCTCGAGCTGCCATTTGGTCGAGCGTGTCTAGTAGGTGAAGGCGTGAAATTTCTCAGGGAGCTGGCCGGGATTTCTTTGGTAATAATAATAATCTCGGTATTTGTTAAGCGCTCACTGGGTGCCAGGCACCGTCCTGAGCGCCGGGGTGGGAACAAGCAGATCGGGGTGGACGTAGTCCCCTTCCCACGCGGGGCTCGCTGTCTCAATCCCCATTTTACAGATGAGGTAATTGAGGCACAGAGAAGCGAAGTGACCTGCCCAAGGTCACACGGCAGACAAGTGGCGGAGCCGGGATTGGAAACCGTGACCTTCCGACTCCCAGGCCCGGACTCTAGCCACTACGCCGTACCGCTGCCCTCATCTTCAGGCGACCCGCCAAATGCCTTTCACAGGCGTGCAGTTAATTCCTTTTTTGGGGCACGACTCCGTAGCCCCACACGTTTTACAGGAATATCCCATCTTTTGTGTAAAATTATGTACCTGAAATGTCTAACATGGAAACGTAAAGCTGTGAAGTGTCCTTAATGATTGCTTCGCGCAATTGGGTTTTAAATTTTTCGTATTGAACGCTTCGATATACTTCTTTTAGGCTGAGACGGGGACTCGATGAGCCGGTAGGGGAACGTTAAATATCTTAGTTTACATGAAGGGGCTACATGGTATAATTCGGAATCAGAATAAGGAAACCTTTCCTCAGCTCTGATCGCAATTAAGGTTATTAGGTTAGATTAAGATTATAGAGAAGCAGCGTGGTTTAGCGGAAAGAGCACGGGCTGGGGATTCAGGTGACGTGGGTTCTGATCCGGGCTCCGCCACTTGTCTGCTGGGTGACCTTGGGCAAGCCACTTAACTTCTCTCTGCCTCAGTTCCCTCATCTGTAAAATGGGGATTAGAGGCTGTGAGCCCCACGTGGGACAATCCAATTATCCTGTGTCTACCCTAGTGCTTAGAACAGTGCTTGGCACACAGTAAGCACTTAAATACCAGAATAATAATATTAACTTGTTTCATCTTTTTCTCCCTATTTTATATAAGTGTGTGTTTAGCAAAAGAGGCTTCAATTGGGAGTATCCATTTTCTTTATGGGGTCCCGGCTTCGCCAGTCCATTTATTTTCAGGGATTCACCCGATTCTTTTGGGCAGGGATTTTAGCCACCATAGAATTACCCTAGTTGCTTTCGATTTCAGCTGAATAAATGCTCTGGAATTTTTCTTTCCCTTTTTCGGGGGGGTGGAAAATACCATTCTTCCCTCTTTCACAGTGGAGGGTAAAAGAATCTTCTTTGACAGTTCATCTTTGACTTCTGGTCCGTTACCTGTTCTCGTGGAATAGTGTAGCCCTTTCCTACCTCCTCTTCCCAAGTTACTGAATTCTCCAAGTATAGGTAATGCGACGGGTCGCTAAACGGTGGAAGAAAATCTCCTCCACCGGCCTGCCGGGGGGACAGGGTCAGGAGAAGCCCTAGGCTTGGCTTGGGAATCCACTGGGGATGAGCAAAACCCTTTTGGATGTTTCGGCCAGGAGGTTTCGGACGAGTGTCAGAGGGGAAAAGAGAAAACCTACGGCCGGTCGCCTTCCTGCGTCCATTCCAGCTCCGAGGAGCAGTGTGGACTAGCTAGGATTGCCCATCCTGCCCAAAAGCTGTCCGTTGTTCTGTGAAGAGATCTCCCCTGAGACTCTAACCGCCTCGGGGGTACGGATCATCGAAGCAGCGTGGCTCAGTGGAAAGAGCACGGGCTTTGGAGTCGGGGCTCATGAGTTCGAATCCCAGCTCTGCCACTTGTCGGCTGTGTGACCGTGGGCGAGTCACTTAACTTCTCTGTGCCTCAGTTCCCTCATCTGTAAAATGGGAATTAAGACTGTGAGCCCTACGTGGGACGACCCGATTCCCCTATGTCTACCCCAGCGCTTAGAACGGTGCTCGGCACATAGTGAGCGCTTAACAGATACCAACGTTATTATTATCATCGTCATCCACATCACCTGGTGGTGTTTATCGAGCTCTTATTGTGTGCTGAGCGATGTATTAAGCGCTTGGGAGAGCAAACCCCTTCCCTGCCCACATCAGACTTACAATCTAGAGGGATCGTGTCTACCAAGTCTCTTGAATTTTACTCTGCGCACAGTAAGCTCTCAATACATACCGTTGATGGGGGAGCCTCTCGTCGGGACCCCGTTTCTCCGCTAGGGCCGAGTACAGTGCCTAGCACACGGTGAGCGCTTAACACATACCGTGGTTATCATTATTAGATTTGGAGAAACCATCGAATCGGGCGATCCGGGAAGGTAATCGCTGATGCCGATTTCTTCGTTGCCGCCCATTCTGGTATCATGGAGATTCTCAATTGGCGCTATTCGGGTGAAGTCCGGGCCATTAGATCTCACAGAGTATTTGGGGAGGGGCGGCCGACTCGGCCACCGCTAACCTTTTGGTGGCCGCACCTTTTTAAAGATAGATGAGTAATCGGCTCAATCCATGTAAGTCAGAGGTTTCCGCGTTAGAAGATTCGCGACTCTGGAGAGGTGGGTCCGATACATTTAGAACTGCAGACCCCTCTAGTCGTCTTTCGCGAAATTGTGGGGGAGAGTTTGCAGATTTTGGCCCACGATGCTTTAATGACCTGAGATCTGCATTTTTCATCCAGAGCGAATCTGTAGTTTGGCTGCTGGTGTGCGCTGTCAACTTGAGCGGTAAATCTCAAATGTTGACCTACTTGAATAAGTAGAGATGATGTTTATTGGTGAAGGAAAATATGAGTAAAAGCAACATTCCGTTGCTCGAACCCCAGCTAAATAGGGGGAGCCAGGCATTCCTTAGTATATACTGAGCATCTTGTTCGGTGTAAATTAGTATACTGAGCACTTGGGAAAGTGGATAATTTAAAAATAAATAACACCGCTCCTGTCGTCAAGGAACTTTCAGCTTATAAATGTGTATTGCGCAGAGAACGGAAGACCTGTAATCACGGTCGGTGTTTTACCTCATCTGATGTACACACGTAAAATCTATCGCACGGATGCGCTACTGTCCGGAGTACAGCCGTTTTAATCCTCTTTTCCAGGAAGGAATACCCTGCTCACGTTCAGAAGATAGAAATCGATCGAATCAGATTACCTCGGCCCCCGAGTATCGGTAAGTGTCGTTAGCTTTTTTTCTTCCCGTCTCTGCTGAATCTCCGGTGCTTCTCGACTGAAAAGTAACTGAATGGTCGTGCCTTCTAAAGAGCCCGAAAGCGGCTATAAAATTGGGTGCCCGCTTCAGGAATTTGGGTAGGTAAACCTTATTTGGCCGTCTCATCTAGCCGGGAGTGCGTTTTCCCCATTTTGTCACAGTCCTCCTTTAGTTTTGGCTTGCGCTTTTCCTGTCCCAGTCGTCCCAACCCTGCTCTCCTCCTCCCCTTCCATTTCCTTTCACTCCCCGACTACTCACCACTCCAGCTGCTCTCAGACTGGATGGTGGCTAGTACGGGAGGGATCTCTTCCGACTCCTTTCTCCTCTCTTGGGTTCCAGAGACCCCCATTCTAGCTGTAAGCATGATTTCCCCCTTTCCCCCTCACTCAGCGTGGGCAGGCGAACGGTCGGGAAGCCGTGTGGGTATCGCCATTTTACTCGGAAAGAGGCCGGATCGTTTGTCCGGTCATCTCCGGGGCAGTTCTGGCCCGGCTGGGCCCTCCCCGGGATAGGTCGGAATTTCCGGATGTTTTCGGAAATCTCAAGAGCAGGCCGACGGCTCGTTCATTCTCTCCGGGCCCCTCCCAATGGGATAACTCAGGCGCTCACCTGGCGACATTTCCCCCGCTCTGGCTAGAACCGGAAGAACTGAGCGGGGGGGCCGAGGCTAGGACGGCCGCTCAAAACCCGAGAGGCCAGGCAGGCGGTAGAAACACTTGTTCGCCGGGAACGCTGAGTTGCAGCGGGGTGAGCTGGAAGCCGAGGATCCGTGGGGGAAAAGGGAGAACCGCACGGGGATGGCAGTGTTTCAGGAGGTTGGGAGCCTGAGGTTTCACGTTGAGATTCGGGATAATTCATTCCCACCGCGTCCTACGAACAGTTCTGTAGGTAAACTCGTCGTGGGCCGGGAGCGTGTCTCTTCGTTGTCGTATCGTACTCTGCCAAGCGCTTAATATAGTGATCTGCACACCGTAAGAGCTCAGTAAGTACAATCGAAAGATCGAATGAGGTGAACACCGCCGAGATCCGCCCTTTCCTCTCCGTCCAAACCGCTATCCCGTTAGTACAATCGCTCATCCCATCCCGACTGGATTACCGCATCAGCCTCCTTTCTGACCTCCTAACTTCCTGCCTGAGCGGCGCGGCTCAGTGGCAGGAGCCCGGGCTTGGCGGTCAGAGGTCGTGGGTTCCAATCCCGGCCCCGCCACTTGTCTGCTTGTCTTCTGTATGACCTTGGGCAAGTCACTTCACTTCTCAGTGCCTCAGTTACCTCCTCATCTGTCAAAATGAGGATTTGAAAATGTGAGCCCCACGTGGGACAATCTCATTACCCCGTATCTACCCCAGCGCATAGAACAGTGCTCTGCACGTAGTAATCACTTAACAAATACCATAATTATTATTATTCAGTCTATACTTCACGCTGCTGCCCAGATTGTCTTTCTACAGAAACGTTCTGGGCATGTCACCCCCCCCGCCTCAAAAATATCCAGGGGTTGCCTGTCCACCTCCGAATCAAGCCAAAACTCCTCACCGTTGGCTTCAGAGCCGCCCATCGCCTTGCCCCCTCCTTCCTCACCTCCCTTCTCTCCTTCTCCAGCCCAGCCCGCACACTCCGCTCCTCACTGGGCCTCGTTCTCCCCTGTCCCGCCGTCGACCCCCGGTCCACGTCCTCCCTCTGGCCCGGAACGCCCTCCCTCCTCAAATCCGCCAAACAGTCACACTTCCCCCCTTCAAAGCCCTACTGAAGGCTCACCTCCTCCAGGAGGCCTTCCCAGACTAAGCCTCCCTTTTCCTCAGCTCCCCCTCCCCTCCCCATCGCCCCGACTCGCTCCCTTTGCTCTCCTCCCCCCCGGCCCTGCGGCACTCGTGTATATATTTACGTATCTATTATTCTATTCATATTAAAGCCTGTTTACTTGTTTTGCTGTGTATAGATCTATAATTCCATTTATTTATATCGATGCCTGTTTACTTGTGTTGATGTCTGTCTCCCCCCTTCTAGACTGTGAGCCCGGTGAGGGCAGGGATTGTCTCTCTCTCTTGCTGAATTGGACTCTTCCAAGCGCTTAGTACAGTGCTCTGCACACAGCAAGCGCTCGATAAATACAATTGAATGAATGAACGAACGTGAATACCACGCGGCACCATCCAGCTATAGGCCCAAGAATGCCGTAATCCTCAAAAGAAAGTTGGAGATCATATCAACCTTGATAGCAGAAGTTACAAAGTCAACATAGGTAGCTCTTTGTCTTGAAATGATGATTCCGTAAGTAACAACAGTAATAATAATAATAATCGTGGTATTTATTTTCAAATAGGTACAGTGCAGTTTTTATTTTGTTGCTTACTTTCCAGATTGCCCTCGAAGCCAGCTCTTTCTGCAGATTTTCCTGCTTGTGGACTCACTCGATCTAAATTGGACATACTCGATCTAAATCAACAAATCACTCGAACTAAAAACAAAAAGCCCAGAAAACCCTTGTGTCTCTTCCAGGCTTTTAGTAAACAGGAAGAGGAAGAATTAAGACTGAAGTAGCCAGAAAGACCCAGTAGTTTACATTTCTCGCAGTGACTTATCTGAAAGAATCTATTTAATTTTCTTTCTTGTTTTCTTAATAGGTAATGGAAAAAAGCATATCGCAAAGGGGCTGTAATTTATCTAGTAAATTACAGCGCATTCACGTCACAATTACATCACACATTTTTGCTTTAATTTGTTTTGGTAACGGAAATAACCAAGGACACACGATGCTCTCTGATAAATCAAGATCGACTGAGTTGGTTTGTCTTTTTTTTTTTTAAGCAAAATGCCTTTATTCTACTTGGACTCTCGCAGAGACTTATATTTGGCCCGTCTCTGCTGCTATTAATCATTGAGCCACTCAAGACCTTGAGCCCCTTGTGGGATGCTCCACTCCATCAGGGCCCCTGAGCCGTCCAAGGATTGGTGTGACGCTCCCCTCGGGTACTATCTCCGAGCCGCACGGAGATATGTGTGATACTCCGCTGCTGCATTGCACCCCAGAATCTGTGTGACACTCCTCTCCATTACTGCCCGCGAGCCACCCAAAGACTTGTGACACCCTGCCCCGTTATCGCACGCTTTTGCTCGAGTTTGTTTCGGTAACAGAAATAACCACGGCCACACAGTGCTCTCTGATAAATCAAAATTGAGTCCTTCTTTTTAGCAAAACTCCTCTATTCTACACGGAGTCTCTCGGAGACTTTTATTTGGCGCGGCCCTGCTGCTATGATTCCTCATTGAGCCGCTCAAGACCCGTAGCCTCTGGTGGGGTGCCCCACGCCATTAGAGCCATCCAAGGATCTGTGTGATGCTAAGCTCCATCCTTGCCTCCGAGCCACCCAAGCGTAGGCCTAACATTTTGCCCCAAGCCCCCCAAGGATCTGGGTGACGCTCCGCTCCGTTTTGGCTCCCGGGCCACCCGACGATCTGCGTGACGCTTCCCTCCGTTATTGCACCCAAGGATTTGTGACGCGTCACTCGGTCGTTACCCCCGAGCCACCCAAGGATTTGTGTGTCGCTCTGCCCCGTTATCTCCTGCGAGTCTCATGCTCTTCTCCGTTACGGGCCCGTGGCCACCGGGGATCAGTGTGGGTTCTCATTATTCCTCCTCGGGGACCACCTGGAGGCAAAAGAGTGATGACTGCCGGTCTCACTCCATCTGGGGCCGAATCTGGGGGCTAATGAGATGCCCTTTCCCGGCTCTAGATCCCTTGAGTTTCTCCCTCGGCCCATCCCTGGCTGGGCCTGGCCAGCGTGGCCGCCTCCTGCTCCTAGCCGACCTCATCTTCGTCAGCCTGTCCGTACCCTCTCTGCACTCGGGCTGCGCTGTACGATTCCCGTCGAGGGTGCAGCCAGAGGTCACCCCGGGGCAGCCATCGAGGAGGCCGTCGCATCTTATTTTAGTGCCTCCGCCCAGAACTTGCAGGTCCCCGTCCTCGGCTCGTCAAAACTGCCCTGGCTGGTTCCCTGCCGACTAGTTCATCAGATCCTCTGCCCGGCTCTGGCCGGCCCTGCCATCCCAGTGACCTCTGGCGCATCCGTCCTTCCGCATCGGCTCTGGCCCGTCCTGGGCAACGGGTGGATGCTTAGGGTGGGAAGGGACGCTGCCCCTCCGGCAGTTCTCCCAGGGATGTCTGCCGCCCCGGGAAGCGGCGGGAGCACGGGCTGGGGACTCAAGAGGTCGTGGGTTCCGATCCCGGCCCCAGCACTCGTCTGCCGCGTGACCTTGGCAAGTCACTTCACTTCTCATCTGTAAAACGTGGATAAAGAATGTGAGCCCCGTGTGGGACAGCCTGATTACCCTGTATCTACTCCAGTTCCTAGGAACGTGCTTGGCACAGAGTAAGCGCTTAACAGACACCACCATCATCATCATTATTATTAGCAGCAGGCCAGATCAGTTCTCAATCTGTTGGACACGAGGATTTTCAGACAGCGTGGATCCATCCTCTCCGTAGCCCGGAAAGCGTAAAGCCCCCTTACCCGAAGGCATCTCTGCTGCCTTTCTAATCCTTCGCCCGAGTTTTTCCCCTGAAGAAGGATGAGTGAGGCTATCCCGCAGGCCTTCTTACAGGCTACAAAGATCACCGTCTTCGGGAAGAAAAATGGTGATCCGGCGTCTCCTTCCATTTATCGCGCCCGTCACATAGTACGCACTCAGTGAATATCATCGGTAGCTGCCAGGGAACATCTCTTTCTGCTGCTCTAAGATTCCAGGCAGAAGCCTCGGGAACCTACTGAAGAGGGCGCGAGTCGGTTATTACGGGCCTCCTCGATCGCAGTGTGGCTTCAGTCGGTTGCCAGCCGAGCGGATGTGACCTTTTGAATAATTCATTCGTGTTTGTCGAGCGCTTACTGTGGGCAGAGCACCGTATTAAGCGCTTGGAAGGGACAGTTGGGCGATAAAGAGAGACCATCCCTGCCCACAACGGACTCACGGTCTAGAAGGGGGGAGACAGACATCAAAACAAGAAAACAGGCATCAGTAGCATCAATATAGATGAATAATAATAATTATGGTATTTGTTAAGCGCTTATATTGTGCCAGGCTCTACTAATCGCTGGGGCGGATATGAGGAAATCAGGTTGGACACAGTCCATGTCCCACACGGGACTCACGGTCTCGATCCCCTTTTACAGATGAGGGAACTGAGGCCCAGAGAAGTGAAGGGACTCGCCCAGGGTCACAAAGCAGACACTTGGCGGAACCAAGATTAGAATCCAGGTCTTTCTGACCCTCAGGCCCGGGCTCTACCCACTAGGCCGTGCTGCTTCGCGGGAGTGGAGTAGAAGGGAGGGAGAGGAGGAGAGAGAGAAACCTATCCACGTTAGTCGGGGACCAGAGCCGACATAGACGACAGCAGCCAGTAGCTGCGGTGGGTGGGCGAGCCGTGGTTGAGAAGCCGAAGGACGGAAGTGGCGTGAAACACGGCGACGGGCGAAGCGACGTAGGCCGACTCCATCTTTCCCAGCGAGTCTGGGGGCGGAGGAGACGGCGGCCGCCTCCTCGGGGACCTGGTGTGATCCGGTGAGGGCCAGGAGTCGGCGGGAATCGATCGAGGAGATGTATTGAGCGCTGATCATTCATTCATTCATTCAGTAGTATTTATTGAGCGCTTACTATGTGCAGAGCGCTGTACTAAGCGCTTGGAATGGACAATTAGGTGCAAGCCACTTTAGGGAGCATGCGGGGGAGTCCAATACAACAGAATTAGCACAATACAACAGAACTGGGAAGAGTGAAGAGAGGAAGTCGGGGAATACTGGGGAAGAGATCACAACTCTACCCCCTTTCAAGGACTTATTAAGGGCACACCTCCTCCAAGAGGCCCTCCCGGATTGACCCCTCTTTTCCGCAGCTCGCTGTCCCTTCCGCGTCCCCTCGGAACCCGGCTCTGACCTGTAGACGTTTATTAATCGCCCCCCCCCCCCCCAACCCCACAGTACTTGCTTAGATATCAGAACTGATTTCTTTACGTTAATGTCGGTCATCCCCCCAGACCGTAAGCTCACGGTGGGCAGGGAACGTCCACCGGTCCACGCCGCCTGCCGCTTCTACTTTGAGCAAGGGATTGGGTGCAAATGTTGTGAAATGTGGCTGGCATTTCTCCAGAAGCTCAACGGCGGCATTCATCCTCTGCGGTTCCTTTGGAACTTTTGAGGAACGCCAGGCCACTCTGTGCCGTCGTGACGGGGAAGAAGGTGGAGAGCCGGAACCTCCTTCCCCTTAGCACTTGAATATTTCATTTCCATCCTTAGCGTTCCTGTAGCTTGTTTTATTTTGATATTAGGTTATTCGGTTATTTTTACGATATAGGTGTACAGTTTCTCGTTACACCCTCCTGCTCGCTCTACTGGCAGATCATTTCGTCTGTTCACCTTGTCAGATTGTAAGCCCCGAGGGGGCAGGGATCGAGCGAGCGCTTACTGTGTGCCGAACACTGTCCCGAACGCTTGCGTGGCTCGGTGGAAAGAGCCCGGGCTTGGGAGTCAGAGGTCATGGGTTCGAATCCCGGCCCTGCCACTTGTCAGCCGTGTGACCGTGGGCAAGTCACTGAACCTCTCTGTGCCTCAGTTACCTCTTCTGTAAAATGGGAAATAAAACTGTGAGCTCCACGTGGGACCACCTGATCACCTTGTATCTACCCCAGCGCTTAGAACAGTGCTCTGCACATAGTAAGCGCTTAACAAGTACCAACATTATTATTATTATTATTATTATTACAGTTAAGCAACAGAGAGACAATCCCAGCCCACGGCAGGCTCACGGTCTAGAAGCGGGGAGACAGACAGCAAAACAAGTAAACAGGCATCGATAACATCAACATAAATGGAATTAGAGATATATACACATCAGAACAAGTCAGGGACCGTGTCCAACCCGGTATCTTGTATCCGCCCCAGCGCTTAGTACAGTGCTTGGCACATTATAAATGCTTAATAAATGCCATTTTCAAACGTGCTCAGTGAATAGCGTTGATAGAATGATGATCAGAAGCCACTCAAAAAAAAAAAACCAACCCGTCGAGAGCGATTCATTCCTTCAGCCGTATTGATTAGGCGCTTACTTTGTGCGGAGCACTGTACTCCGCGCCGGTGACGAAGACCAGGGGCTGCAGAAATGTGAAGTCACAGTGTTTCGTTTCCCTTCAGCTGCCGGCGTTCTGGAGGGTTCCGCATTTAAGGGTCCGCCGTCGTCAAAGACTGGTGAAGTTCATCCATTGATGCGTTTTTTTGTTTCCCCCCCTTCAGATAGTCTGATGGAGAAAACGGACGGATCGGGATCAGAATCGGAGCCCGAAGTCAAGAGGAAGGTACAGCCGAAACGCCACTGCCATTCCTATCAATCCGAGGCCCTTCCGTTTCCGGCTTCCAAAAAATGTTTAATCCACTTAGAGGTGGGTTAGAGAAATCGGGTCCCGTTGCCGTCAAAAAAAATGGGACCCGATGGTTTTTAAGCCTTTAGAGGCGCAGACCGGAGGGTGGTGGGCCGCGGGCCTTTGGCGAGTTGGAAATGCTGAAGCCAGAAGGGAATTGGAGACGAGGCCCCCTCAGTCATCCTGATCAGATACGTCCGAGTCGTATTTTTAAAGATCTCCCTCAGTGACCCCCCCGCCCCGCAGAACCTTGTAAAAATCCATCTAGACTTAAATTCTCTGTGCTCGGATGCAAACAGCGTTTCCTCTCGTCCTCGTCGGCTCACCGTCCACCTCAGCAGTCTTCTCTTCCCAAGGCTAAATTACCCAAGTTCTTCCGCTTCTCCTCAGAGGTTCTCTTTTCCGCCGTCTCCGACAGCTTCACTGCTTTCTCTCCAAATTTAATGCCTCACCTGGTGCCTTTGGGTACAGGATTTGATTTTTTTTTTTTAGAAAAAGGAAGCAAAATCCAGGGATGATCATCAGGTTTTCTGTTTCATTTTTGAATCTGGTGTGAAATCAGTCTTTAGGTAGTTTAAATATCGAAAAGAAATTTTCAAGGGCTGTAGTTTAAAGAGTGTGGTTTTGTCTAAAAGTAGTCTCCCCGATCCAAGAGATCCCTGTTAAGTGCACGACGTTAGTGCCGCCTGCAATAAATAATCCATCTCATTGTTCCCAAAGTCGGGTGGGATTTGGGGGTTTTTTTCCCCCAAATCAGAGACCCAAAGACGAATCAGCTTGTTTTCCAACAGGATTCCAAGATGTACTTTAAGCCGTTATTCATTTCTGTTAGAAGTAGGGGTCTCGTTTTATATACTTGTACATCTCTGTCTATCACAGAGTTATATCATCCAGCTCATAAACTCAGCTGGGCCAGGACGGGTGTGCTCCCAACGCGCCTTGGCTGCAGGGTGTGGAAATCACAGAACGCCCCTCTAGTAACACGGACTTATTTAGGTACAGGATGCCGGAGCGTCGGAAGGAGGAGTGTGTGCTTGGGGGTGGGCGAGCCATCGTGAGGGCCTCGCCTTTGGCTTTCCTCGATGTAACCGGCCGAGTCGGCCCGGGTATGAATTGTTGGGAAGACCATCGTATTCCCGGCACTTCTTCACCCTTTAGGGGAAGCCTAGAGTCTCGAAAGATTTGAAAGGCTCCCTAAGCTGCCGTTATTCCTTCTCTCCCGGCGAATCTTCCCGAGAGCTGACCGCAGCTCCGCCCCACTTCTGCCGTGTGACCTCCGGTGAGTCGCTTCTCTGTGCCTCGGTTCTCCCGTCTGGAAGAGGGAGATCAGAAACTGGGAGCCTCATCTGGGACAGGGACTGTGTCCAACCTGATCAGCCGGGATCCTCAACAGCGCTTGGCACGTAGTAAGCGCGTAACAAATACCACCGCTGTCATCACTCAGCGAACGCAACGGTAGAGTGCCCCGCACGCGGTCAGCGCGCAGTAAATACGACCGATTGGATAGTAATCGGCAAAGACATCCGAAAAGATAAATAGGAGACGGCGAGAGAAATTCTAGTGATTAAGTGTCCCCTTCTTCTAAAGGTTGGAAGGAACACACAGGCAATTTATCAACTGCTTCGTCGCCTAAATATAGGAAGAATGTGAAGCTGCTGAAAAGTAGATGTTTAAATTTGTGATGTGATCCGGCCGTGTTTCATCTCATATACTAGCAAAGGTCATTTTCTAGGTAGAGGATCTTGATTTTGTCGTCCCTACGACGTACGGTGCAGAGGTTCTTCAGAGGTTCCTTAACTGATCGCTCAGCTAAACACGGGTACTGTTTTTTTTAATAATAATAATCGTGGTATTGAAGTGCTTACTGTGTGCCAAGCACTAAACTAAGCGCTGGGTGGATACAAGCCAATTGGGTTGGACACGGTCTCTGTGCCCCGTGGGGCTCGCAGTCTCAATCCCCATTTGACAGATGAGGGGACGGAGGCCCAGTGAAGTGACTTGCCCGGGGTCACGCAGCAGACGAGTGGCAGAGCCGGGATTAGAACCCGTGACCTTCCGACTCCCAGGCCCGAGCTCTATCTGTAAGTTGAGAATCTTTTCATTCGGGCAGTTGGGTCAGCGTTTGACACCCCAGCCCGTTCCGCCTGGCCTGCCGTCCTTTAACGTGGGCTCATCCCCAGCCTGAGACGTTCTGGGAGATTATTACGATTATGGTTATGGTGCTCGTGAAGCGCGTACCACGGGCCAGGCACTGTACTAAGCGCTGGGGCGGATACGAGCAAATCGGGTCGGAAACAGTCCCTGTCCCACGTGGGGCTCACGGTCTCAGTCCCCATTTTACAGACGAGATAACTGAGGTCCAGAGTAATGACTCGCCCAACGTCATACGGTGAGCAAGTGGCAGAACCGGGATTAGAACCCGTGACCTTCCGACTCCCAGGCCCGTGCTCTATCCGCTCCGCCGTGCTGCTTCTCCGTCAGATATCCGGGTTGCCGGCCGGCGGCGCCTCTCCTCGGGCCTTCCTTCTGCCGCCCCGGTGACGGGGTGATCGGGAAGGGAAGGCGGGAGGGAGATTAGGGAAGGGAAGAGTGGAAAACAATGCCTCATCCCAGAGTCCCGGGAAGGGCGGCTACAGCTTCCACCGTGGCGGTCAGAGTAGCGGAATCTGTTCCAGCTTATCAAAAAACTCCAAACGGGCTCGAAGGAAGATGGAAAATCCTTCCCGAGTTCTAATTTGCCGCCCACCGTTCACTGACTCGGTGCCAAGAGTCACCGTGAGCGAGATTTTCACCGAAAAGATGAAGAAAATCAGAACGACTCCCCGCCCAAATAAACCCCAAAGCTCAGTTCCCCGCCGGCTCCGGGTAGGAGTTGGTCGCATCAAAAGTATTCGGTCCTTTTTGGATTAAGCCTAATCGTGGATTATTATCGAGCCTAAGTGGATTTTTGTGCCTTTTTTTTTTTTTTTTTGAAACCGTAGGGTTCTGAAAAAAACGAATGTTGTCCGCAGTGCGGGAAAGAGGATGAAAATCAGACCAAATGCCAAAGCTGCGGAAGTGCTTATCTGAAGGATTTCCAAAGACACTGTAGGCAAATCGCGCCCTTAAATGAATCTGGGAGCCCGCTGTCACGGTCGTCGATTCATCCCAACTCAGGAGGAGAAAAGTCACCGAACACTGGCTTGAACGCCAAGAAGTTTTATGGCTCGACTTTCGGGAAGGTGGATATTCTCCTGAATCGGGGCGAAAGCGGACAGAACTTTTTAAAGGCGAATGGAAAAGTCCTTTTATCTGCGTCAAAAATTCCCAAAATTACAAATCTCAGACCGAGAAATGCAAGGCCGTCTGATCTAAACGATCCGAGTAAGTACATTTTTATCTTTCCCGGTCCGAAACGTACGGGGTCCGATTCTGATTCCCCCACCCACCCCCCTAAAAAAAAAATCGGGAGCAGCTTCCGTTCCCCGTAAGAACATTTTCCGAAGTCGTGCTAGCAGGATGTGATTCGGAATGAGGGGATGAAAGGCTCAAAGGATTGGAGGAGCGATTTGCCGAGGTCATCGATCAGTCGGGTGTGCGGGTACGTATAGATTTATGGGGTGGTGGGGGAGAAGGAGAAAAGGAGGGTCGGAATCGGCCTCCCGAAGCCCTCCACCTTCGCCTCTAGCTCGTCCCAATGGCCAGAGCGGATGTTTCCCCTTCTGACCGTCGCCTCCTTCAAACGGGAGAGTGAAAGCGGCCCGTTTTTTCCGTCGATTCCCTTCCGGGATCCGGACGGTAAGTAGCGGCGCGCTCTTTGCCCGGCTCCTCTTCTCCCCCCGCCCGCCGTGGGGAATGGCAGCTTTCATCCCACTCCCCTGTTTTCACCCGGGAAGCCGGGCCGGACCAACGACTTCTGCCGCTCCTGGGGAGAGGAGTAGGATGGTAGGCGGGGCGGGGCGCCTCCGAGAGCTTGCCTCAGAGATCGTGGGTTCGAATCCCGGCTCCGCCGCTCGTCAGCTGTGTGACTTGGGACAAGTCGCCTCAGTTCCCTCATCTGCAAAACGGGGGTTAATTAGCGAGCCCCACGTGGGACGCCACGATCACCTCGTATCGTCACCAGGGCTTGGCACATAGTAAGCACTCAACGCCGTCGTCATCAATATTATTGCCTCCCTCTGCTCCTCGGTCTGCGTGACGAAAGCCCCAGCTCCGTGAGCCACTGGGATTCGGGATGGAGCGGGAGGGACGTCGGAGGCGGCGCCTTGAAGGGGCGGGGGTTTGACGGGATGAGGGAGGGAAATAAAGTGAGGGAACGGGGAGGGGGGCGACAGGATGACGGGGGACCGTGAAGCTACTCACCGTCCCTGCCGTTCAGCGTCCGTAGCGGTGCCTTTCCCCGCTTACACCGGGCCCGAAGAGCTCCTCCGCCCCTCTGGCTCCGTACGGTTCCGACCTCGAAATGGAGATCCTGCCCCTCCGGCCCCACGGATTCTGCCCCCCTTGCGGCTCTTTTGGCCCGGGGCTCCAAACGGGAAGGGGTGTGGAGAATTTTCAGGGTCACGGGGGTCACGCCGGTGGCTAGAAGGCTGTTAATAATGTTGGTATTTGTTAAGCGCTTACTATGTGCCGAGCACTGTTCTAAGGCTGTTGTCTCCCTCTCTCCCGGCCCCGCCTCCCCTCTGTCCCGGCTTTGGGTCCGCGGCTGTCTGGGACCGGGGGTGAGCGGAGTCGAAGTCGGGGAAAAGGCTCCCCTCTCCCCCGCAGACTGTCCGTCACCTCGGCCGTTCGTCGCCCGCGGACGCTCGTCCGGCTCCGACATTCCCCCGACTCGGTGAGCTCTCCCGGGTCAAGGCGAGGGAGAGAGCTCCCAAGTGGATTCGGATCGACGGGCTCAGAAGGTCCCGAAGTCTCTCCGCCAGGTGAATTTCGGGCAGACGGACTGATGCGAGGTATTCACCGTTTACCTTTTAGTCGTTCTGTCCAGTGACGACGAAGAGGACGACGACATCGGGAGTTCTAACCTCAGAGAGAGCATTTCCCCTCGACCCGCGGATTTAGCGCATTCTTCCCCGGCTCCCTGTACCGGAAAGGTGGAAGCGGCGTTCAAAGAAAATAACTGTGGGATCGAGCAGAGGCTGGGAAGCATTCCCGCAGACTCCGAACCGCCGGTCACGATACCGAGAAAAGCAAGGATGAAAGACCAGGTACCCTCAGCGTATCTCCTGTCTCACCATCTATCTATCCGCTCGGGCCTGGGAGTCAGAAGGTCCCGGGTTCTAGGCCCGGCGCTTCCACTTGTCAGCTGTGTGACTGTGGGCGAGTCACTTCACTTCTCTGTGCCTCGGTTACCTCATCTGTAAAATGGGGATTAACTGGGAGCCTCACGTGGGACGACCCGATGACCCTGTATCTCCCCCAGCGCTTAGAACAGCGCTCTGCACATAGTAAGCGCTTTACAAATACCAACATTATTAATCCCAGCTCCGCCGCCTCGGGATCAGACCTCGGGCAAGTCGCTTCACTTCTCTGGGCCTCAGTTCCTTCCTCTATAAAATGGGGATGAAGACTGGGAGCCCCACGGGGGACAACCTGACTACCTCGTATGTACTCCGGCGCTCGGAACGGTGCTTGGTACAGAGTAAGCGCTTAACCAATACCATCGTTATTATTTTTTACTTTTTCCCCACATCCTTCCTCTGGCCTGCAACTCCCTGCCTCTATCTGGCAGATCACCATTCTCCGCCCTTTAAAACCTTATTAAAAAATCTCATCTCCTCCAAGAGGCCTTCCCGGGACTAAGCCCTCTATTCCCGTTTTCCCCCTTTCCTTCTCCCTCCTGCAACACCCTCACGTTTGCCCTCAGTCCCACAGTACTTTTGAACCTATCCACAATTGATTTATTTTAATATATTAATCTCCCCTTCTAGAATTGTAGAAGTGGGCAGGGGCGGGGCCTCTTGGTAGGCGCCCGATGGTTTAGTACACTGCTCTGCACCCGGCGAGTGCTCAATAAATACCCTGGATCGGTATTTTTAAAATACTCCTCTAGTGTTCACGAAATGGTCGTGCCAAGCTTCCCGATTAGGACCTCGACTCAGTAGGAGCTTTGTTTGGATTTGAGAGTGAGGGCCGCTAGTTCTCTACCAAAATTCGCTTGGTCTTTCTTACTTTGAATATAGTATCCAGGCATCCCCGCTCCAAACTAGGATTCCGATATCGTTCTGAGTTTGAGGGGCGCGTTCTCAGCTGAGAGATAGAAACCCACCCGGAAATCCCGATCCACGCTGGCGTTTGGCAGAGACGCTGGATTCTATGGGAGGGAAGCTCTCGGCCTTTCGAGGAGGGCGGATTCTAGCCCGGCTCATTTCCTGTTACCGGATAATAACGATGATAATAGTAATAACGTTGGTATTTATTAAGCGCTTACTATATGCAGAGCACCGTTGGAAGCGCTCGAGTAGATACAGGGTAATGAGGTTGTCCCACGTGAGGCTCCCAGTTAATCCCCATTTTACCGGTGAGGTGACTGAGGCCCAGAGAAGCGAAGTGACTTGCCCAAGTTCACACAGCGGACAAGTGGCGGAGCCGGGATTAGAACCCACGACCCCTGACTCCCAAGCCCGGGCTCTTTCCACTGAGCGCTTACTATATATCGAGCACGGTTTGAAGCGCTGGGATAGATACAGGCTAATCGGGTCGGACCCAATCCCTGTCCCACGTGGGGCCCACGGTCTCAATCCCCATTTTCCCACCGAGGTGCCCGAGGCCCAGAGAAGTGAAGCCACTCGCCCAGGGTCAGGCCCGGCAGACACGAGGCGGAGCCGGGATTAGAACTCGGCTCCTTCTGACTCCCGGGCCCGTCCTCTACCCCCTGGGCCCCCCTGCTTCCCGTTTCTAATCCTGGCTCTGCCACTTGTCTGCTGCGTGACCTTGGGCAAGTCTCGGCACTTCCCTGGGCCTCAGTCGCCTCGCCCGTAAAATGGGGTTTAAAACGGTGAGCCCCACGTGGGACGACCTGATTAGCTTGTATCTACCCCGGCGTTTAGTACGGTGCCCGGCACGTGGTAAGCGCTTAACAAATACCGTAAAAAAAACCCAAAAAAACTGCCGGTGATTACCGTGGATTAGATGCACGGGGTGTAACATAATTGAGCTCTGTAAAAAATCTGTTCGTTTCAGGTCTGATGTCGCCACGTGGCCTGTTCTTTTCCATTTTCCTTTGATAAAGCGATTCAGTGCTAATCCCTCAGAGGGCATCCGTTGACGAAGACGGGGACGCTAACGCCAATTCCCTCTTCTCCTTTAGTTTGGCAACGCGGTATCGAATACTCCCTTGAAACGGCGCAAGGTGACTTCTCAAGAAACGGACGCCGTACCTCTAAACTGCCCAAACTCCTACGAGAGCGTCATTCTCAACTGTCGGAGTATAAGGATAGGGACTCTGCGCAGGATGGTGGTCGAACCTGTAATTGTGAGTATGTCTTTAATCCATCCCCGGCTCTGGGCTACTGAAGGGGAGAAATGGCACCGGTGAGAGCCGGTTTGGGGTCTCATTGGCTTGAGTGGAGAGGTTCCTGCCTCACTGAAGAGAAATAATAATTATCATGGTATTTGTTAAGCGCTCGCTATGTGCCAGGCACCGTGCTAAGCACCGGGGCGGATGCAGGCGGATCGGGTTGGTCGCAGTCCCCGCCCCACGTGGGGCTCGAAGTCTCGATCCCCATTTGAGAGATGAGGGAACTGAGGCCCAGAGAGGTGAAGTGACTTGCCCGAGATCCCACAGCAGGCAAGCGGTGAAGCCGGGATTAGAACCCATGACCTTGCGACTCCCAGGCCCGGGCTCTAGCCACTACTCCCCGCCGCTTCCGGAGGGCCTCGGATGTAGACGGTAGTTGTTCTCCCCGAACGATGGTGAGCAGCGGGAAGGCTGGTATCCGTCTTAGGAGAGGCCGGGAATCATCCTGATGAGAAGCAGCCGTGGCTTAATGGCAAGAGAGTCGGAGGATGCGGGTTCTAATCCCGCCCCGCCACTTACCTGCTGTGTGACCTCGGGTGAGCCACTGGACTTCTCTATGCCTCAGTTCCTTCATCTGTAAAATGGGGATTAAGTCTCTGAGCCCCACGTGGGACAGCCTGATCACCTTATATCTACCCCAGCGCTAAGAACAGTTTTTGGCACGGAGTAAGCGCTTAACAGACGTCGTTATTATCATCATCGTCATCTCTCTCCACTCCGAGTAATTTGGGGAATTGCGTTTTTTCCGAGAGCCCAGGAATCACCCTCCCTCTCCACTCTGAGTAATTTGGGGGAGGTGATTTTTCCAGCACCGGCCTCTGCCTCGATGCGTCTGTCTTTCTAATTACAGTTGTGAGTTCAGATTTCCAAATCGGGTCAAGATATTGAGTATGGAGTAGGTCATCCCACCCTTCCACTTCCACCCGGTCCGGTGTCCGGCGAGTAAGACGATAAGTGCTGGTATCACGGGCCTGCGAGTCAGAAGGTCGTGGGTTCTAACCCCGGCCCCGCCGCTTGTCTGCTCCGTGACTTGGGGCAAGTCACTTCACTTCTCTGGGCCTCAGTTCCCTCATCTGTAAAATGGGGATGGAGACCGTGACCCCCCACGTGGGACAGGGACCGTGTCCAACCCGATTTGCTTGCATCCGCCCCGGCGCCCAGTACCGTGTCTGGCCTTTTGTAAGCACTTAACAAATACTAAAATTAGTATTATGAATGCGGTATTGGCGAGGGCCCACCGGACCACCCCAGCGTCTGTCTGTCGCGTGAGGAATTTGTTCCTGCGGGTCACCGGGCGACTGCTGGTCTCAACGGGGCCGAGGGAGAGTGGGCTTAAATTCGAGGACGGGGGGGGCCGAAGAGTGGGGTCCCAAGGGGGTTGGATTTAGGGGCATTAAATTGTCCGAACCCAACCGCGAAGGTGGATGCCCGGGAGGCCAGTCATCTCCCGGCGACCTCAACTCTACGGGCGTCTCCAACGGAAACCGAATCCGGGCCTCTGAACCGATAATGTGGCCCACTGAAGGCCTTGCCTGTGTTCTGATTAGCAATGCCTAGTTATATCCCGGCATTTCTGTAATTAACAGATAAAGGGGACGATATTAAAAAAAAAATTACCCTATAGAAGAGTTAGAGGATAAGAGCAACACTTGGTTCCAGTCAACTCAGAAAATCCTCTGATGCTGTAGAAGGATGCTATTCGTAAATGATAAAACCCGTCAACTCAAGAGTTCTTCCTTCCGAGGAACTCGGTGGCTTCGCGTGTAGAAAGAAGCGCAGCACTTTAAATAATAATAATAATGATGATGACGATGGTATTTGTTAAGCGCTTACTATGTGCCAAGCACTCTTCTAAGCACTGGGGCAGATACACGGTCATCTTTTCAAGCGAAGAGATGGACGAGAGGCTCCCTGCTAAGTAATAGTTTATGAAGGGAAGTATAATTTTGTGGTCCGGAGTGGTACTTAGCAAGGGAGTTGAATGTTGGAGAAAGAACCATACCAGATGGTAGGAATTGAGCTTATTTTAATTCACATGTTGTCTTCTGACACTGTGTAGTTATTCAGACGGCAGAAGAAGAAAGCTGGGTCTTTTTGTCCTCTGTAGACGTAATTTTGAAAGGACGGAACATCCGTCTAATTTACCCCTGTAGTCGGTTTGAGAAACTGAATAAATAGAGAAGCAGCGCGGGCTGGTGGAAAAAAAGCACCGGCCGGGGAGTCGGAAGGACCTGGGTTCCAATCCTGATTCTGCCACCTGTCTGCTGCCTGTCCTCGGGCAAGTCACGTCATTCTCCGTCCCTCACCTACCTCATCTGTAAAATGGGAGTAAAGACCGCGAGCCCACGTGGAACACGTACTGTGTGCACACTGATTATCTCGTGTCGACCCCAGCGCTCAGTACAGTTCCGGGCACGTAGTATTCGCCTAAATACCATCAAAAAAAAAAAAATGAGCATAAAGGGTAAGCTTTTATCCCCCAAGCCTGATTAAAATATTACTTAAAAATTGACCTTTAAACTTCTAAGACATATTCATTCATTCAATAGTATTTATTGAGCGCTTACTATGTGCAGAGCACTGTACTAAGCGCTTGGGATGAACAAGTCGGCAACAGATAGAGACGGTCCCTGCCGTTTGACGGGCTTACGGTCTGATCGGGGGAGACGGACGGACGAGAACAATGGCAATAAAGACATATATAACCTGAAGTTGTGATTTGCGGGGCGGGGCATTTTGACTCCTTGTTGGACCCTTAGTTCATAGAGCCCGTTAAAAGCTGAATCTTACGAAATGTAGGGAATTAGCTTCTATTTGGAGGTTGCCTGAAACCCAAATGCCCGAACCGTAGATCTCCTGTTTAGCGGTCAGGCATAAATATTGGGGTCGTTGGTACGTAGAGTCAGCGTCGAAGCAAGAAATAACGCTGTTCTATCTTTTACAGTTTTGTTTAGATTATATCAAGATCCGCCTGGAAGGTAAGAATCTTTTCCTTCTCTTTGATCCTCAAGATGCCAACTTTTTGCTGGGGATTGTTGTTCAGAGTAAAAGGTGCACTTTGGTAGCGTGAAAGAGATAATCTAGTCTGTTTACAGGCTGGATATGCCCAGGGTGAACGAGTCTCGATCCCTTTCTGCAGAGGGATGGAGCCCGCCTAGCCCCGGCGTTCGCTTCTTTCGGGAACCGTTCGTTCGTGCAGTGGTGTTCATCGAGCGCTTACGGCGTGCGGAGCGCTCTGCTGAGAGCTCGGAAAGTAAAGGTCGGCAACAGAGAGAGACGATCCCTGCCCAACGGCGGGCTCGCGGTCTAGAAGGGGGAGGCAGGCGACAAAACAGAAGTAGACAGGCATCAATAGACTGGTGGCTTCGTGGACAGAGGCCGGACCTGGGAGCCGGAGAACCCGGCTCCTCATCCCAGTTGTGCCTCTTGTCTGCTGGGTGGCCCTGGGCAAGCCTCTTCCCTTCTCTGGGCCCCAGTTATTTCATCGGCAGAATCGGGACTGAGATCGCCGAGCCCCGTGTGGGCCGTGGACTCTGTGCGAGCTTAGTCGCGCGGAGAAGTTAAGTGGCTTGCCGGGATTAGAACCCGCGGCCTCTGACTTTTTCCACTAAATCCCTCCGCTTCCCTGTCCTCCCTCTACTGAGACCGTGAGTCCCGTCTAGGGCGGGGGCCGTGAATCGACCTGATTATTTTATATCCCGGCGCTTAGCCCGGGCCCTCACACACAGTAAGGGCTTAAATAAAATGGTCGTCGTCATTTTCGTCGTCAGCGTGAAAACCGCGTTGACCTCCGCCGCGAGATGAAATCCGCGTTGTCTACGTTGTACCTGCCCGAGCCCTCAGTACAGTGCTCTGCGCGTAGTAAGCACTCCGTGAATACCGCCGAGTGCTCGATTGGCAGTCGTTTCTTTATCTTTAGTCGCTGTTCTCTTTAAGCCCTCACCGTGGGCTCCAAAGCACTCGATCTCGTCTGTCTCACCGCGGACCCCTCGCCCACGTCCTGCCTCCGGCCCGGACCGCCCTCCCTCTTCGTATCCCGCCAGACGGTGACTCTCCCCACCTTCGAAGCCTCCTCGAAGGCCCGTCTCCTCCAAGGGGCCTTCCCTGACCGAGCCCTCGCTTCCTCTCTTTCCACTCCCTTCCGCGTCGCCCCGACTTGTTCCTCTCATTCTTTCCCCCTCCCAACCCCACAGCACTCCCGCCCGTATCGTAATTAATGTATATGAACGGCCGTCTCCCCTCCTCTAGACCGTGAGGCTCCTTGCGGGCGGGGAATTTGTCTCCCAGCTTTTCCGTTGGACTCTCCCACCGGCTCTGTGAGCTGATCGATTGACGGAGGACCGTGGGACGCGTTTGCCGGCCGGCCGTTGTTTCACCGAGGCCATCGTTTTCCTTCCCAGAATCCGAGAGCGACACCCGGGAGATTAATTTGAAGACCTCGGAACTTACCAAATGTGAATGGTGCAGCGCCCGGAAGTTGCCGGTGGTGTTTCTACAGACGATACCAGCCGCCTGTCACAGCTTGAGAATTCAGCTGAAGATGAGTAAAGAGAAGGATAGCGTTTGGTACGATTGTAAAGGAGCAAGTAAGTGCCGGGGCGCGCGCGGCCGGGGGTAAGGAAGCGCGAATGTGTGGGGGACCTTTCCCCGCCTCAGGGAACTGACTGGGGACGTGCCGAGCTCCCGGAAGACGCCATTACTTCCTCGGCCTCTCAGGTTCACGGCAGCACGCCTGCAGATGGCCCCGTTAACAGTAATAATAATCATAATTATGGTATCTGTTAAGTGCTTGCCGTGTGACGGGCACTGTACTGAGCCGTGGGGCTGATAAGGCAAACCGAGATGGACACGGCCCCCGTCCCGCGTGGGGCTCGTGGTCTCGATCCCCGTTTTAGAGGCGAGGGGACTGAGGCACAGAGAAGTGAAGCGATCATAATAATGGTGGTATTCCTCAGGCGCCGACCGTGTGCCGAGCACCGTTCTAAGCACCGGGGTCGATACGGGATCGGTTGGACACGGACCCTGACCCGCGGAGGGTTCACGGTCCTGATCCCCATTTTACGCGTGAGGGAACTGAGGCCCGTAGAAGCCGTGACCTGCCCAGGTCACCCAGCGGACGAGTGGCGGAGCCGGGATTGGAACCCGGGTCCTGCTAACTCCGGGCCCCTGCCCTGTCCACTAGGCCGTACCTGTTTCTCACTCGTCTGTCGTGTGACCCTGGGCGAGTCGCCATCTGTAATTTCTTCTATTGTCTGTTTCCCCGCCTAGAATGTCAGTTCCTCGGGGTCAGGGATCACGTCTACCCACTCCGTTGAATTGAAGAAGCGGTGCGGGCCAGCGGAGAGAGCACGGGCCTGGGAGGCAGAGGACCTGGGTTCTAATCCCGGCTCTAGCACCTGCTCTGCCAGTTGCGGTGGGACCTCGGCAAGCCGCTTACCTTCCCTGCGCCTCCGTTTCCTCACCTCTAAAATGGGGATTTTTACGGGTTCTCCGGCCTCGCCGAGACTACTCGGGGCCGAGTCCAACCTAATGAACGTGTACCCACCCCAGTGCTAAGAACACTGTTGGACACATAGTGAGCGCTTAACAAGAGCCTTAAACCAAGCACACAAAGTGTTTAATACAGTGCTCTGAACACAATAAGCACTCGATACTATCGACTGATTGAGCGATAGAGCGTCCAGGATAATGCCAGGGTCGCCGGCTTGTGAGAGCCGGGAAGAATCTGGCCAGCGGAGAGAGTCCGACCTGGGAGTCAGAGGACCTGGGTTCTAATCCCGGCTCTGCCACTCGTCTGCTGTGTAGACCCTGGGCAAGTCACTTCACTGCGCCTCGGTCACCTCGTCTGTAAAATAGGGATTAAAATCTGCGGCACGGGGGACCGTGTCCATCGCGATTACCTTGTATCTGACCCGGCGCTTAGTACAGCCCTTCGCATTTCAGAGTTTTCCAAAGCTCGGGCTGGGGGCCGTTAGTTTTTTCTCTTTTACTTCTCCTCGTAATATCGAACGCTCTACGAACGCATTACGGATTTCTCGACTCATTCCTTTTCAGATCCAGAAGAGCAGTACATCATTCTGATCTTTGAAACGGGCCTCGATACTCAGGCAAATATGGTTTTCGAAAATATCATCAACGACATCGGCATCAGAAATAATGTTTCAGATTTCTTTGAGAAAATTTCCTTTAAGGTAGCCAATGGTAGACTCGTTGCTTTTACAAAAACCTTTGAAGAAGTCTCCAAAGGAAATTCTGCACAAAAGGAAAACAAAATCAAAAACGTAATTTACTTTTTGTTTTGCGAAATATATCCATCCTACAGAAAGCTACTTCGATCGCGTCTCGGACTTCCGAGTCTCGGCCGGGTGCATGGTTTTGGGATCTCATTTTCCAAATTAGCGGGTCGTAACGGGATTTAGTTAACGAGCCGGAATTGGCCTCTTTGCGGACGAGTACCGTAGTCGTCATCTCTGTTGAGGAGGGTTCGAGAAACGCGGGAAGCCTGAGAGCTAGGGACATATTTTCAAGAACCAGGCGTGAGGGATTGTTGATTTTCGGGTTTGGCTTTCGTTTCCTCTTTCAGAGCTTTCGGAAGTGGGAAGATATAGAGCTCCGGTCTTCCCTCTCTCTCTTCTTTTCCTCCGTACCCTGGTCCCGCTCTGGGTCTTTTTCCAGTTACTTGGCTGACTTGTTTACCTTACTTCTCCCGTTCTTCCGTCTCCATCTCTTTCATTTCTCAGGATGCCCCTTCCCCTTCTTCCCCCTTCCCTCTATATTCTGTACTCCTTAGCTCCTGCCCCTTTTCGACGTGATCTTTCAGATGTGGGTCTCTCCCTACCCGCCCGTTCTCTGTTTGCTTTTTTTCTCGTTTGCCTTTCCTCTCTTGTCCGCCTTGTTCGGCTGTTTCTCCATCTCGCCGCCCACCTGCCCTTTTTCACCTCACCTCTGGCCACTTTGGCGCAGTCGGTTCATTTTGTTCTCGCTTCCTCCTCATCACCTTCCTTTGATCCCCAGCCCGCTTTCTCGTACACTCCCCTCCTTTTCCGCTTGTCAAGGGGAGATTTTTTAGCACCTGGGAACATGGCATCCCGGGATTTTTCTCCTTCCTGTACAGCAGTGTACTTGAGTGTGGAGTTGGAGATGGGAAGCTATTAAATTTTCATTAGTTAAAAGCGGGATTTTCGGAAACATTAGTGGAAACTGCACAGCATCCCCAGCTTCTCTCTGCGTATTTTGTTTTGTGACGGAATAAATCATTTTGGGGGACTTCGGGGGGTATAATAATCGGTCGGTGGTATTTTTCACGTTGGACTCCAAAGGGAAGAGTACGATGAGATGACCTTAAGGTCCCTATAAGCCCGATATCTATAATTAGCAACAGCTAATATTTACTGACCGTCAACTAGGCGAAAGATACTGGATTGAACGCGCAGCCCCGTATTTAAGGGCCCACAGAAAATAACCCTGTCTTTCAGAGCTGTAGATCAAGGTTTATCTCCCAGGGAAACGGAGATTCTGGTTGAAATGGAAATGACATTTATGCAGGGCTTTGGGTCGGTTTTAAGCGTTCTTCTCGCTGTTGGTTTTCACGGGCGTTTGACGCATTCTGCCAATTGAAACGCTTACCGGTTACTGATAAAAACCGGAAATGTTCATGTTTGGAAATGATGCGTCTTCTTTTTCTCTACAAGGTTGTATTTGAATCCAAAATGCAATTACGGAATACAACGTCACAGTTTCAGTTTTTTGACGATGAGGACGAAATCGGAGAGCCACACAATGTGTTTATTGGTCCTGTTGAAAAGTGAGATCATTTTTTTGGACTCTCGTACGCCCCTCCGTTATTTTCCGCTTGTCACAATATGAATTTTTTTTTTCAGATTGATAGTATACCCACCACCTCCAGCTAAAGGAGGCATCTCTGTGACTAATGAAGATCTCCATTGTCTAAATGAAGGAGAATTTTTAAATGATGTTATTATAGATTTTTATTTAAAGTAAGTTAATTTCATACTGGCTCTTTGTTCGACCGCAATCACAGCTGTTCTCGAAATGTCTGTTGCTTTCTACCTGTCCTGTCCCCTTTGGCAGTCACTAAGCCGTTCGTCTCCAGTCGTCGTAGCGGAACTGGTAGCGGAGCACGTAGATGGAGTCTGTGCTCGGCCGGAAAGTGGGTCAGGCTTAAAAAATACTTACAAACCCAGTACGCGTCTAGGCAGACGTCGCGAGGAGCACGTGCGTGCTGGAGGTGGCTGATGGGGGTTTATCTGACTCGGGACGACGGGCGTCGTTCGTTCAGTCGTATCTACTGAGCGCCTACGGTGCGCAGAGCATTGTGTTCTGTGCGCCGTAACGGTGAACGGACACGTTCCCTGCGTTTCGGGGAGGTCCGTGGGATTCCAGGAGTGTCCTGACTCCGGGGAGAACTGTGGTCTGTCCTCTTTGGGAAGGGACGGGGTTTCCGCCCCGGGGGACCGGTCGAGAGGGGACGGAGGCGGGAGAGGCCAGCGTGAAGTACAGCTTGGGCGGAAAGAAGAGAGGGACGGGGGGAAATAGCACGGGAAGAGAGCTGTTCAGAAATGAGGGCGTGCTGCCGACGGGGAGTTTTCCCTGGAGCCGGAAGAGCACGGGAGGCGAATGGAGCGTTGCGTTATCGTACGGCGGAGGGAGACGCCGGCCGAGCGACGCCTCTAGAAGACGAGCTGCGCGGCAGCGGATGTGGTGTAGATTGGAGGTAGGAGAGGCTGGTAGCGGGGAGACCAGCGAGGAGGCCGCTTTGATAGTCTAGCTCCGCTGTGAAGAGATTTTTTTTAGCTTGCTGGGTGAATCGGGGAGGCGCGTAGGAAGAAGCGGCAAGATGTGGCAGGAGGTTGAATTTGAGAGTTGCGAGCGGAGAGTGGAGAATAACGCCAGGGTTGCGGGCTTGTTAACCACAGATGGGAAATTGAGGAGGACCAGCGGGCTTGGGGAGACGGATGAGTAGTTTAGGGTTTGAGGTCGCAGCCCGAGGGTGGTGCGCTTGCTAGTTAGACGAGAGGCAGATTTGGGAATCAGCCACCCGGAGGAGACAGCTCTTCCCGAGAAAACAAAGAGCTCCTACTGCATCGTGAGTGAAAATACCGTTTTCCTTTCACCCCCGGGGTCAGTCGATCAGTCCGTGGGATCTGAGTGATCGCTGTCCTATTCTCTACAAAAGATAGCTGAACGATGAATGGTATTCATGTAGCATGTTCTCTGTGCCGAGCACTGCCCTAAGTGCTGGGCAGAGTACGGTACAACAGAGTTGTTAGGCCGTGGGGCGCCTGGCACATAGTAAGCGTTTAACAAACGCTATTATTATTTTTTTTTTTTAGTAAGTACCATCCGATGATGAGAGTGACGACGAGCTCACGGTCTACCCGAGGCAGGGAGAGGGGCAGACGTTAGAATAGATTAGGGTAGAGTCGAAGAATATATGCATCGGTACTCTGGGTCTGAGGTGAATAGTTAATAATTGTGGTGTTTAAGTGCTTACTGTGTGCCAAGCAGTGTTCTGAGCGCCGGGGTAGATACAGGGTAAGCCGGTTGTCCCACGTGGGGCTCACAGTCTTAACCCCCATTTCACAGATGAGGTAACTGAGGCACAGAGAAGCTAAGCGACTTGCCCAGAGTCACGCGGCTGACAAGTGGCGGAGCCGGGATTAGAACCCACGACCCCCGACTCCCAAGCCCCGGCTCTTTCCACTAGGCCACGCTGCTTCTCCGTTTAAGGGCCGTACAGCCAAATGCCTAGTTGACGCAGGGGAGGGGAAAACGGGAAATAAAGGGCTTGGTCCGGATGTCCCTTTTGGGGAGATACGATATAAGGTGGGCAGAGGGGAGGATGTTCCGGGCCCCGGGGAAGACGTAAGCAAGAGGGCAAGGGTGGGATAGAGATGGAGGTACAGAGACTAGGCCGCCGTTCAAGGAGCGGAGTGCGCGGGTTGGGTTATAGTAGTAGGTCAGCGAGGTTAGGTAGGAGGGAGAACTGATCGCGTCCCTCAAAGCCGAGGGTAAGGGGTGATCGGAAGCAGAGGTGGACGGGCAGGCAGCCGTCTTTTGAGGAATGGGGGGATAGGGGCGGAACGGTTTTTCAGGAGAATGATCCAGGCAGCGGAGTTGAAGTGTGGACCGGAGAGAACGCGGGGACGTCAGCGAGGAGCCTGATGCCGTGGGAGTTAAGACGGAAAATGCCGAGCGCTTGGATCGGCATGGGATAGAGAGGCAAGGGCAGATGCTAGAGATGTTGCGAAGTTATCTGACGGTATTTTGTGTCAGATTGAGGCGCTCGGTACCGTGCTCTGCACAAAGGAAGCGCTCAGGAAATACGGTCGAATGGGTGACCGAATGTGTGGGTTGAAGGAGATACCCGAGTCGAGGATAATGCCATGGTTAGGGGCTTGTACGACAGGGAGGATGGTGTTGGTGGGATCTACGGTCATGGGGACGGGTTTGGGGGGGAAGATGACACTTTAAGTTCGAGGTGTCAGCAGGACATCCAAGGGGGAAGCGTGAGAACGCGGAAAAGGAGAGAGGTTCGAGCCGGAGAGGTAGATTTGGGAATCCTCCGTGTCGCGGTGGGAATTGGAGCCTCGGGAGCAAATGAGTTCTCTTAAGGGGGCAGGTGTGGGCGGAGATGAGAAGGGGACTTAGAACCGAGCCGTGAAGGACCCCCGCAGTCAGAGGGTTGGAGGCGGAGGAGGCTGTGAAAGAGACCGCGAAGCGGCGACCGGAGAAATAGGAAAATCAGGAGAGGACGGTATCGTTGAACCCACGGTTAGAGACGCCATCTCCACCTGGTTGCATTTTCTTGATATGTATTTGCAAGTCTCAATCGCACTTTGCTTTGAGTGAAATGGGGATTTTCTTTTAATTTTCTTGAGCTACAAGTGTTTAAATTTATCTTAATCGGAGAGTGAGAGGCTACGACAGACTCTCTGTTCAAAGGTGACCCTGCTGATGGTGGACTTTCATTCCCGTGTGGGTTGGGGCTAGGAAGAAGGAAAGAGAGGGAAAAAAAAAATACCCCAAACAAACAAGAAACCCTTCAGTTAAGTTTTCGCACCACACACACAGAAAGATAGTCGGAAAATTTTCTAATCCCTTGTCCACAAGGGACTATAATGTGTTCTCAGGTAGGGCAACTCGGACACCGAGGGGTCGACTGAAAAATCACTCCCGTCTCTTGAGCAAATGGGAGCTCCCTGCGTGTAAAAGTTTTCCTTTTACGACAGGGAGAGGATGTCAGGGGGCCAGGAAGGTGATGTACGTTTCCCGAAGTGGAAGACGGGAGCTCACCTTGTGAGGTGGTTAACGAGCACGTGTAGTAATGGTTTTTAGGCGCTCACTGAGTGCAGAGGTGGAGGAAGAGTTCGCCAGCAGACAGAATATGAAAGATAAAGTAATAGGAATACAAAGTACCAGAAAAGGCAAAATTCAGAGAGCCAAATGTTAGGGGGAAAGGAGCCCTGGAGAGGCCTCGGGGGGTGCTGCCATCTTGGTCTTTGGAGGGCCGGGGGCTGTGGGGATCTCTCTCGGGGCCCGTGAGGCCCACGGGTCACTCCCTTCCCGCGAATCGTCACCATCCAAGCTTTCCGGAGTTGGAAAGTGTGAAATCCCTCCCGGTGCAGCGGGCCCAGGGAATGTCTGGAAGGGTTGGAAAGGCGTCTTAGCCTGGGCCAGATGGGGGTGCCGCTGGGCCGTCCGGTTGCAACTCGCATCCCCGCGTCCGCCGGGCAGCAGCTTCAGGCTCTGATTGCTGAACGGACGGCCCGTCTCCTCCCTCGGGAGACGCAGTTGTGCTTCTCGACTCGTTCTCTGAATCGCCGTGGAACGCGGCAGCTGGCCGGTCGGCTCGTCCCCTGTTAGGTTTTAGGGGAGGGGAGGAATTCCTTCCCCAAAATTCAGCAGTTGCGGCGGGACGTTGCCCAGGCCTCTCTGTACCTTTCCCTTCCCTTTCCCCCCACTTCTCATCCAGGCCCCTCCTGTTCAACGCAGCTAAAACATCCCCCGGGGAAGCGTAGTCTAAATCGTGGAGATTAGGGATCTGCTGGTCGTCCTCTTCTCCAAGCGAGTCGGGCTTCTCTGTCGTTATCCTGAGTTAGTGAGGATCACTGGGAATGTGTTTTCTCCGCTAGGTATTTAGTGCTCGAAAAACTGAAGAAAGAAGATGCTGACAGGATTCATATATTCAGCTCCTTTTTTTATAAACGCCTTAATCAGAAGGAGAGGAGAAATCTTCACGAAACTCCAAATCTCTCGTAAGTCAGATCCTTGGGAAAAGAGGCCCACCCAGGCCGAGCGTAATTAACCCGAGTCACTTTTTTAAAATCGATTAGGAAGCTATAATTAACTCGTGACGTTTCACCGCTAATTTGGGGGTGGAACCCATTGGGGCCTGGAGGAAATAATAATAATAATTATTCTGTGTGTGTGTGTAATAAGAATAATAATATTAATAGAAACTGGAGTATTTAACAGCTTAGTCAGGTGCCAGGCACAGTTCTAAGCACTGGGATGGATAAATGGGCTGCCTACTATTCGCCTAAACCAGGGGCAGAAGGTGTGGAGGCCAGTGAGGAACTTTGACCCGAGTGATTCTGAGAAATGTTCTAGAGGAAAAGTTGAAAGGCTAGAGGTGGATGGAAGGTAAATGAAGGAAAAAGATTCTGCTAAATATTGCTACTTTTAACGCTTCTGTGGGATCCATTAAATCCAGACCTTCATTCATTTAAATTACCTTTGGGCATAAGACGGTAGAGGTCTTTTCGAGTGTTGAAAAATGTTTTAATTTTGTCTCTCGCCGTCATCTTACAGAATTCAGCAGAAGCGACACGGACGAGTGAAAACTTGGACTCGCCACGTGGATATTTTTGAGAAGGATTTTATTTTTGTTCCCCTGAATGAAGCGTGAGTAGGGATTTTCTTTTTCTCATTTGTAATGTTTTGGGCAGACTTGCTTGGAAAATGAGCTTAGAAGTCACTCAGAGTTTTTTTTAGAAATAGCACATTGTAAAGCTCCAAAAGATGGCATGTAGGATATTTGTGCTTTCTTTTTTAAGGAAGTTTCCTGAAAAACGGGAATCCCACGGAACGTCCACAGAATTGTGGCCGAAGGTACAACTGCCCGGCCAGATCCTGTTGCCCGGTCAACCAAAAAGTCCCAAAATTCCGACCTGTACTCAAAAGGGGGTGATTTATTCCCCTGGTAGGACCCGACCCTTTATTTTTTAGAAGTGTTGATTTCCAAAACTTAAAAAAGCAAATTATTTAGGTATTTATGTTTGTAGCTTTGCCCCCCCCCCCCCGCCCCCGGCCATGTCAGTGCAACAGAAGATAGTCTTCGGGGGAGTGTGTGTGCATATATGTGATTGCCTTTTGCGGTCCCACCGCGGTAACGGCGTCCTCAAACGTAAACCGCGGATATATCCGCGTCGTGGGTGGTGTGGAGCTGTGCTGGACGTCCTAGTCTCCGAGCAGGTCTGGTGATTAATAAGAGGTCGATTCCCCTTTTTAAGACTCTTTAGATCGAGCCGGGTGTTTTCAGAGAAATAGAAAGTAAAGGACGGACCCGATGCCTCTCTCCGTCTTTTGACAGTGAAGCGATTCGGCCGTTTTCAAAGCTTGGTCACTGGAGAGGCGTGACTGCTTTTGTGTCTCTCTTTGCAGCGCCCACTGGTTTTTGGCAGTGGTTTGTTTCCCCGGCCTGGAAAAACCTAAATACGAACCCAACCCTCAGTACCGTGAAAACCCCTCTCCCCAGTTGAAAGGTTTTCCAGCGGAGAGGGAGAGTTGTGCTCCGTCTCCTCTGACGAACGAAACGGACAGCGGTTCGCCCGGCTCGCCCGTCAAGCCCGTGCTGAGGAAAACGCTGAATAGAAAACTTGCTTCAACTTTAATGAACTCAAGTGCCGGAATTGAGGAGAACGAGTCACCCTCCCGAAGCGGTGCGGGGAACGGGAAGAGCAACTCGAGAAGAGTAAATCGGACTGACGGTGAAAGCGAGGAACTTAAAAAAATAGAATCGCCTTGTCACAAAGGTGATAATAGGACTAAAGATGAAAATGGTAGGCAGAGTGAATATTCATCACCATTACAACGCGCCGGTAAGTATTCCGTTTTTTTCTTTTTGAAGTGCAAAAAGCAAGGAGATTCAAAATACATGTCATGCGGTTAAAACCTTCAGTTAAGGCCCCCGAATGAATGCGCCTCTGAAAAAATTGGATCGGAAATGCCTGAAAATATTTAGAGATGTTCAGATTTTTCTTAGAGATCATTTGCTGCTGAAGGAGTCACACGTATAAGGAAGACCTGGATTTTTTTTGCACTCTCTTTCATTAAAAAAAATAATATTTTAATGGTACAGTGTGTGGAATTTGCAGGGAAGATATTTTAGGAAACAAGTGTCAGGCATGTTTTTTGGGGGTTTTTTGGAAATCTGAAGTATTGCTTTGGTTTTAAGAGTTCACCGTCCAGTTATATTTTTGTACGGATTGGTTCGGAGGAGAAGAGGTTCCTTCGAGACGCCACTTGCACTCACCTCTACCAGTATTTCTTCCTCCCTCAGTGATCGGGATAGCAGTCAATATCTCGTGATTGCAGTGGTCAGGTGAGGGTCCTCAGGTTCCCCGGTGGCTCCGGCGGGAGGCCTAAGATATCTTGAAGCCGGGGCAGAGCGGGAAAACTGGCCAGTTCAGAATTTGGGCACTTGAGGTGTGGCTTTGGAGAGCATCAGCTCGGAAATTGAGGGGTGGTGGCCACCCGGTCTTAGCCTCTGAGGCCGACCGGAGCCAGGCAAGCGTGCGGTGAGAGACATCTTGTCTAGTCTGGTTCTTCCGGCCCGAAGACTTAGCTACACGACGCTCCGTGTAAACGACGTCTGCCCGCGGCGACTCGCCTACGTGGAGAGAAGCAGCACGGGGTAGTGGATAGAGCACGGGGGTCAGAAGGTCAAGGGTTCTAACCCCCGCTCCACCACTTGTCTGCGGTGTGACCTTGGACGAGTCATTTCACTTCTCCGAGTCTCAGTTATCCGTACGATGGCGATGGGGACCCTGTCCAGCACTATTCGCTCGCATCCACTCCAGCACTTAAGTACCGTGCTCGACCCGTAATAAGCGCTTAGCAAATACCGTAATTATTAACCGTTATTATCAGTCCTCAGACCGGCGAAAGAGCAGCAGGCCTCTGGCCAAAAGCTCCAACGTCTCTGTTTTATCGTTCCGTCGTACTCTCCCAAGCTGTCGATACGGTGCTCTGCGCTAGGTAAGCTCTCGATGAATACCATGGATTGATTGATTTTTCGTGATTTATCATGGCAGAGAGTCCCAACCCTCCTTGGGAGTGTCCGATTGGGTCCCGGGCAGGGAATCTGCCCGGAGCCCCAATTGGTAATAATAACAATAGTAATAGTAATAATAATAATGGTACTTGTTAAGCGTTCACTATGCCAAGCACCGTTCCGAGCGCCGGGGTAGATGCAGGGTAATCGAGTTAAGCTTCTATCCCCTTTTTTACACTGAGGTCCGCCCAGAGGAGCGAAGTGACTTGCCCTTGGTCACACAGCAGCTGTGTGATGGAACCGGGATGAGAAGCCGGGTCCTTCCGACTCCCAGGCCCGGCTCTCGCCACTAAACCCCGCTGCTTGTCAGTCCCGGGACCAAACGCAGGCCATCTCCAGGCCCGGGCAGCCTGGTGGCTTTTCCCGGCTTTCCGCTTTTCCCGTTTCCTTCCTCCCTTTCCCGTTGGATAGACCGCGGGCAGTCACGGCTGGATTTGAGGACAGCCTCCGCAGCTCTTCTTCTAGTCAGGTGGCCCTCCGATTCACAGTTTTGAGGGACTTGGATGGGGCTCCTGCCTCCCCCCCGTAGCAGAGAAGCAGCACGGCTTAGTGAAGGGAACGCGGACCCGGGAGTCGGAGAACGGCGCTTCTGTTCCCACCTCTGTCACTTGCCTGCTGGGTGACCCTGGCCGAGTCACTTCACTTCTCTGGGCCTCGGCTCCCTCCTCGGAACAGTGGGGATTCAATACCCGTTCGCCCTCCTACTTAGACTGTGAGTTCCTTGAGGAACCGGGGTTACCTTGGCCCAAAGTAGGCGTTTAACCAACGACAGTACTTACAGCAGTAATATTGTGGTTATTATGAACAATAGGGACGCTGGGGAAAGAGAGAGGGAAAATGCCGGTGGCTTCTAAAGATGCTAGTGGCTTGGGTTTTTGGAGGTCCCACTGCAGAAATGATAATAATAATGTTGGTATTTGTTAAGCGCTTATTACGTGCAGAGCACCGTTCTAAGCGCTGGGGTAGATACAGGGGAATGAGGTCCCACGTGAGGCTCACAGTCTTCACTCCCATTTTACAGATGAGGGAACTGAGGCGCAGAGAAGTGAAGTGACTTGCCCACAGTCACACAGCTGACAGGGGGTAGAGTCGGGATCATAGACCCGGGAAGAAACAGAAAATAGTGTCTCAGGGATCCTAGGGAACCTCACTGCAGACTTGGATTCCCCCCCCCCCCTTGCCTTCCCTGAGCAGCCCACTTTGAGGAACACGGCTACCCTTCCGTTCTGTCCGGTCACGCGGTTTAGAGAGCTAGGGGGGTTTCTGTTTAGAAGAGGAAATAAAATAAGCTTAATCAATCATGGGTATTAAGTGAGGGCCTACTGTGTGCAGAACGTGGAAACGTGGCCCCCAAAGAGCTCCCAGTCCAGAGGCTGCCATGAAAGTAGGTTGCCGAGAGGGAGAGATGGGAAAGTCTAAGGCTGGGTCCTTACGTGAGGAGGAAGTGGAGTCCAAAAAGCAGCGGGTACTTCCAGAATCATTAAGGAACCCCCCCCCCCCCCCCCCGGCGACATCAGAGAGGCAGCGTATCCGAGCGGAATGCCCGGGGAACTGGGAGTCAGTTCTTTCCCAGAGCGCAGCCCGAAGAGCACTAATAGTATAGTAATGGTATTTATTGAGCGTCCGCTAAATGCAGTGGACTGTAGTAGGTGGTTGGGAAATACAGGTGAAGCGCCAGACGTGTTCCCCACTCCCTTTAACGAGGGAGACGGATACAGAAATAATTCACGAGAAAGGGAATCAAAATAAAGAAAATCGAACGTTCCGTCAAAAATACATATAAACCCAAGCGCCAAGGATGAGCGGGATGCAAGAAGTACATATCTGCCAGAGACGGCTGGAGAGTTGATGTAATTGGGGCTGTCGATGATCGACTGGGAAAGCGGTGGGATTTTAGGAAGGCTTTTGAGGCGGAGAGGGTCGAGGTCCGGCCCATTTGGAGGAGAAGGGAATTCCGGGTTCCGGGGACGAGGGGAGCGGGCGGTCGGAGGCGGGTAGGACGGGAGCGCGGCGGAACCAGGAGGAGTTAATAGGGAGGGGGCTGGGAAGCAGCGGGGGATGAACGCCAGTAAGGAAGATGGAGGAACTGGAAGCCAGCGGCAGGGAGCCTGTCCTCGGCGCGGAGGGAAAGGGCCAGTCTTCGGTTGGACGTCGGGAGCCGCGTTCCCGGATTCCCGGAAGACGATCCGGGTCCCGTCGTGGAGTGTGGTTGGAAGGGGAGAGAGTCTGGGCGCGGGAAGGCCGGTTGGGAGTAGGAGAGGAGCCGAGAAGTGCAGTTGTGGAAATGTTGAGCTCGAGGCGGCGGTCGGCCCACCCCAGGGGAGATAAAGTCAGGGGGCGATGGGGGATTGGATAGCGAGTGAGAGGTCGGGGCCGGGGAGGTAGATGTGAGAGATATCCTCGGAGAAAGCGTAGCTGAAGCCGTTCAGTGGATGAGTTTCCCCAGGCGAGTGAGTGTGGAGGGAAGAGAGCAGAGGTCTCAGCTCCCATCTGGGTTAAAGCATTCCCCGCTCCGCCGTTGGACTCCTTCTGGGAAGCAGCCCGGTGTGGTGGATAGACCCCGGCCTGAGAGTCAGAAGGTCGTGGGTTCTGATCCCGGCTCCGCCACTCGTCTGCCGTGTGACCTCGGACGAGTCACTTCACCTCTCTGGGCCTCCGTTACCTCATCTGTAAAACGGGGATGGAGACGCCGAGCCCCACGTGGGACGGGGGACCGTGTCCAACTCGATTTGCTCGTATCCACCCCGTGCCTGGCACATAGTAGGCGCGTAACAAATACCGTCATTATCGCCATCTCTTCCAGTTGGTCCGGGTCGCGCACTGCCGCAGCCTGGAATCATCTTTGCTCGGCATCGGACAGAAAGGCACTCTAATATTTAATACTTCGTACGGCGTTTAACGAGCGCTCGTTATGTGCCGAGCCCTCAACTAAGCGCTCGGGAGGGTACGGTATAACAGAGCTGGCAGACACGTCCCCTGCCCACAGCGAGCTTAGGGTCTAGAGGGGGAGGCCGACAGGGATATAAGTAAGTTATGGATATTGGTTCGTTCATTCAGTCGTATTTACTGAGCGCTTTCTGAAAGGGGGCGGCAGACGGCGGAACAAGTAGTCGGGCGTCAGTACCGTCAGAATAAAGAAATGGAATCGTCGATATATACACGTCATTAATGAAATAGAATAACAAATGCGTACATATATACGCAAGTGCTGGGGGGCCGGGAGGGGGGTCGTGTACGTAAGCGTTGTGGGGCGCGTTGTGGGGCCGAGGGAGGGGTGGATGAAGGGAGCAGATCCGAGGGACGGGGAACGGGGCGGGAGAAGAGGAGACGAGGGCCTGGTCGGGGCGGGCTCCTCGGAGGAGATGTGCCTCCGGTGAGGCTTCCGAGGCCGGGGGAGCGATCGCCTGGCAGACGTGAAGAGGGGAGGGCCTCCCGGGCCGGAGGCGGGACGCGGGCAGGAGGTTGACGGCGAGATAGACGAGATGGAGGCGCGGCGAGTAGGTCGGCATTAGAGGAGCGGAGCGCGCGGGCCGGACGGTAGCTGGAGAGCAGCTTCGATTGGCGTCGAGGCCGCCGCGGCTTTTCAAACCTTACCGCTTCCCCTGCTGCTTTCTTCGTGGGCCCTCGCTCTTCGTTCCTCCGTAGCTCGCCTAACCGCCCTCCGTTCTCCCGCCTCCGCCTGCGGTGCTCACGTCGTTCCTCCGCCCCGGCCCGTCTCCGTCTCCGACCTTCAGAGCTCTCATTAAATCTCACCTCCTCCAGCAAGTCCTTCCCCGTTAGATCCCCACACTCCAGCTCGGCAGCCGCCCCTAGGAGGTACGCGTTAGCGGCCGAACGCAGAACGGGTAGTTCTCGGTTATTCTGATTGATTTCGGCATGTCGTCGTGGTGAACCGACTCTCGTCCCTAAGGGATCCTCCCTCTTCCACTCCTCGTCGATACCTTTTGAGTGGCCGTCTCCTCTTTTAGATCGTAAACTCCTTACGGGTAAGGGACCGTGCGTTTAATTTCCGTTTATACTCCCCCGCGCGCTCGACTCGGTGATTTGCAAGGAGTAGGGGCTCACTCGGTACCGTCGACCGGAAGGCTTGAGGTAAAACTACGTACGTTTGATTCGATATGAGCATCCGTGAAAGTGGTATTTTTTTTTTTAAAAAAAAAAAATAACGTTTCTTCTTGTGACCAATACAGATGGCTTAAACAAAATCAGACTAAACTATAGTGACGAACTAACTGACAGTGGTAAATCTCTTGAAGATGAGCTTATTGACTTTTCAGAAGATCGGGATAACCAGGTAAAAAACGAAACCGAGTCCAAGACCGAGCGGTCGTCGCTTGGACCGTTCCGGTTTAAACTTTACGGCGTGTATTAAGTTGCTTATCCGAGCTGTCGGAAACGGTGCTTTGTTGAGGGTTATTTAACTCTTGCCTCTTATAGGAAGACAGCAGCGACGATGGGGGCCTCGCGGAGGAAAACTGCAGTTCGGAACTAGGCCTGTGGCACCTGAAGCCCACAATCTGTAAACAGTAAGTACTGATTTTTATTTCTCGCGTATATACGCGGCGACCGTATCCCCTCAGGGACAGCCTGCAAACGGACGGAAGAAAAACAGGCAGAATCCCCGTGGCAGCCTGAATTCCTGGTGCCGTAAGAGAGCTCAGAAGAGCGTTTGATTCCGTTCCCCCGCCCGCGGCGAGGGAACGTGTAAATCACACTGTATTATAGTCTTGTTTTTGTGTTGTACTTTCCCAAGCGCTGAGCACAGCACCCTGCACACGGTCAGTGTACAATAATTGCGGTCGAATGAATCAGTCAGGTAACTGATTTTTAATTAAGTTTCCAGGATGGAGACTCCGCGAACCCTCTGTTGGGGTTTTGTCACCCCCGCTGTTTTGCCCCCTGGATAATTAAAAAGTATTTCCTTCAGTCCAACGCACTTTCTCTGTTGAATTTAAGCCCATTTTCTCAGTCCGGCTGTCGGCGGATACGGAGATCTGTTGGTCGGGAGCTTCTCTATAATACAAGTATGTTTAAATCCAGTTAGAGACGCGCCACTTCTCCGGGCTGTATTCCTTTAACTTGCTTTTTACACTGATTTTTCTGCCTGTGACCCTTTCGACCACCGTCATTCGTCTCTGAATCCTCTACATAGTTTCTCCAGATCCCTTCAGAGAGCAGTAACCAGAGGCGAACCTAAGTCTACTAAGCATCTGTCTTACGAAGATTACAGTTTAAACGTTGCAGGACAAACTGTTGTCGATATAGCCCAGTCCCGTTTTGGCGTGTTAACTACCGATTCACTCTTGTTCAGCTTCCGCTCAGCCGTGGCTCTGAGATTTTTATTTTTTTCTGCCGCATCTCTGTGACACAGCACAGTTGTACATCTCTGTCCCTGAGGGGAGGGAGGGATAGACCATCTCCTGGATGGAGTCTGTGACAGAGTCGGGACCTCTTCCCGAGCCCCGCATCCGTCCCCGTATTCGTTAGATTCGGAGGATCTCTCCGAGAAGGCCCACACGGGTGGAAAGATCCCTCTGACCACCCCGGCCCATCCCGTAGGATCTTCCACGGGCTCAGAAAATGGCCCCGTGCGAGTTTTTTGGGGGAAAACCCTAAAGCCCCGGACGAGCGTATCGAAAAGGGATTCACGGCCGGAATATTCGTAAGCAGTAATTTCCTCCGTGAAAGATGGGAATTCAGAGGGAGAGCTGAAAAATCCCTGTTCCAAACCGAGAAATCCAGGTGGGAAGCCCTCCGGCTTATCCTTCCCACACTCCATCAGTAAGCGAGAAGGAAGCACCCGGGATGTCGTCGCAGTGGGGCCGGCCGACAGCGGAGCAGCCTGTGAGGGGGAGTATTCTGAAATCGAGGGCCAGAGCCTCGGGGAGCTTCTCCGGAAGCCTTGCCCCAGCTTGGCTCTACGTCCGCAAGTCGAGGACCAGAAACCAGCTCCACCCAAGGAAAAAACCAGCGCTTGCTGGGAAATTCAGCCTACTTTATAGCTAGTCGGCCCCCTCGCCTGTTGGGAGGACGTGAATCCCCCTCCTTTTCTTCGACTGCTCTGCCGTACCTACAGAAAGAAGCTCCATTCGCTCCTCTATAGCTTCAACTCCTTGAGGGCGGCAGTTTCTTCACCAGCTTTTTATCGTCCTCTCCCAAGCGCTTAGCAAAGTGCTCCGTAAGCAGTAGGTGCTCAAAGAATACGACTGATCGATCGGCTGTTTGGGGAAAGGGTATTTTCCTCCACGCCCCTTGCTCGTCGACGGATGAAACGGTGCCGGACGGCTGTTCCTCTGAGCCGGTCTTTCCCGGCTCGTACTTGGGTCTGCTTCTCACCCCTGAATTGGTTTCCTGACACGTACCGTGATTGAATCTCGTCCTTTTTCACTAGGACCGTGATTTAAATATATCAGAGTCACTTTGAATTCTATTCACGTCTTTGATAGTGTTGAGCCTTCCTGCCTTTGCTATCGTCTGCACCTTTCTGACGATCCCTTGGTTGAGATCTTCACGAAAGAGCTGCGCTAGAAGCAATTCGTCGCCCCGCAGGGTGACACCAAGCCACTGGTGACTTCTCACTGGGCGTGACACTTGAGGCATTCAAGCACCAAACTTCACTATATATATATATATATATATATTTATATATATGTACTTTGTGGCCTATTGGCTAGACTGTGAGTCCGTCGTCGGGTAAGGATCGTCTCTCTCGGTTGCCGAATTCTGCTCTCCAAGCGCTTAGTACAGTGTTCTGCGCACAGTAAACGCTCCGTAAATACGACGGAACGACTAGAGCACGGGCCGGGAAGCCAGAAGGTCCCGAGTTCCGATCCTGGGTCCGCCTCCGGTCTGCTCCGGGACTTGGGGCGAGTCACTTGACGTCTCGGTGCCTCAGTTACCTTGTCTGTAAAATGGGAGTTATGTGGGACGGGGCCCGTTTCCAACCTGATTAGCCCCGTGGCTCGGGGGAAAGAGCCCCGGCCTGGGAGCCAGAAGGTTATGGGTTCAAATCCCGGCTCCTCCACTTGTCTGCTGTGCGACCTTGGGTGAGTCACTTCACTTCTCCGGGCCTCGGTTCCCTCCTCTGGAAAATGAGGATTGAGACTGGGAGCCCGACGTGGGACAACTCACCCCAATGCTTAATATAGTGCCCGGCACATAATAAGCGCTTAATAGATGCCATCATCATCATTATTATTATTATTCTCGGACCTTTGCCGTTTGATGCGGAGGGTCGCCTGCGGATGGCACTGATTTAATTGCTCTAGTAGTCATAGGAGAAATAAGAGGCTTTATTAAGGGCTTCCTCTGGGAAAAAGGTCCGTCAGAAGTGCTGGGGCAAAAATGAATGGATGAAAACGGACGTGGTCTCCGGCCCCTTAGAGACTCACCCTCTGAGAATAAGCCGGGAGAGAGAAGATTGGTGGCTGACCCGCGAGGGATGATCAAAACGATAAGAGGCGTCTACTCGTCGGCCTTCAAATATCCCCCTTTGTATAAAAAAAGCCCCCTCTCCATCCCAGAATCCCAGCTAGTTCCCCATCCCCTGCCCCGCTTCCTATCGGGACTCCTGCGATGGAACATTTACCGCGCCTGCTTTTGCTTCCTCTCCGCCAGCTCGCTCGGTGACCTCTTCCCAGCCACTTGACCCCGCTGACCCTGCGTCCGTCAAGGTCACCGGGGTTCCTCCATGGAACCGGATCCAGCGGGCTCAGCCCGGTCCTCCTCCTCCTTGACGTCCTTCAGCTCTGTTGACCCTGTGCCGACCCCTCTTCCTCGAAACGCGATCCGCCCTCCGTTTTGCTGACGTAGAAACGAAGCCGGTTCCCTCCCTCCCTCTCTTCGGCTCGTTCTCAGTTCCGTTTGCTGCCCCCTCATCTGCCTCCTGCCCCTCGGCCGTGGGTGTCCGCGAGGCTCCGTCCGGTCCCTCCCTTCCTTTCCCCGCCCTCTTTGCACCCACAGAAGCGCATCCGCCCACGGGTTCCGTTACCGCCTCTCCGCCGATGCCCCCCGAATGGACGTCCCCGTCCCCGACCCCTCCGACAGGCTGCGGTTCCACGTCCCCTCTCTCCTCCGGGACGCAGAAAGCGCATCCAGCCTTCGAGCCGACCCGCCGGTAGCCCGGGCTCTCTCCGTACTAGAGCGTCAACTTTGTACCGTTAGACCCGTTCTTTTAGGCCGTTGGCCGTTTTCCCCGTCGAGCGGGGCTTGGGGGCGATGCCGCGATTCACCGGCTCATTTCTTAGTACAGAAATTTTTCTGTGATCTGCTTTTACGCCACCGTGTTCGGCCGCTTTCAGCCGATCAGTCGTTGGTATTCACTGAGCCCTTACCGTACTGAAACGCTTAAGCGGGTGTCGCGCATGAGATTCTTCTGTTCGGAAAAGAAAGGAGGTGTCCTGGAGCTCACCTGAAAGCTTTTCGGTCTTGTGCTGGATTGCCACAAACAAACAGTCGTCGCGATGGGCTGGTCTCTTCCGGAGAGCCGGTGAGTAATATCGATCCCTGGGAAGACAATGAAGTTCATTTAGGTAGATATGGCTCGCCTCGCTTGCTGCCTGGATTTGCAGGACCGTTCGGGAGAATTTTTAAAAGTCAGGTAGCTGACTGGCACCTTAGGAAGTTGAGACACGCAGCTGCGGTCCTCCAGTTTTCGCTCGGGCAGAGTCACGAAGAAAAATGGGCTCTGTCACCCTACCGCTTCAGAAGATTTCCAGAATTCATCCTCCGGTTGATTCCTTCCTTAAGTGCCCTTTCCCGCGTTATATTTTAAATAGTGCGTTTCTCCAGGAGAGCCGGCGTGCGTCACAAATAACAAGCTTTTAATTATTTTTTAACAATTGAAGCAGTAAGAGGGAGGATGGACGGGGATCCTGAGAATGTCAGAACAAGGACCTGGAGGAATTAAAAATAAGATGTAATCCACCAGAAAAGGACAGTGATCACAGTCCCTTCCCCTGGCTTGGATTTACTCTGTTTTCCACAGCCTTTACTCCAGAAGGCCTTTTGGGCACGTCGGTAAAGCCGCGTTCTCCAAATTTTCCATTGCGTTGGACGTTCCTCATTGTATTTGCTTATGATAATAATAATCATAATCGTGGTATTTGTTAAATGCTTACTATGTGTCAGGAACTGTACTGAGCGCTACGGTGGATCCAAGCAGATTGGGTTGGACACAGTCCATCTCCCCTGTGGGGCTCACGGTCTTAATCCCCGTTTTACAGATGAGGTCACCGAGGCCCGGAGAAGTGAAACGACTTGCCCGGGGACACCACAGCAAACAAGTGGCGGAGCCGGGATTCGAACCGGGTCCTTCCGACTGCCAGGCCCGGGTTCCACCCGCCGGGCTCCGCTGCTTCCCTACCGCTTGGAATTGCTAAGTGGTTAATAGAGAAGTGTGAAACCACGCGTAGAAAAGTAGCGAAACGACTTCTAGCATCAGATTGTAACACAAACAAATCGGAAGGGTGATATTAAAAAAAATATGTATTATTATTCCAGGAAGTGATTTGGACAGTAACGACTATTAATGAAATTTTTATTTAGCCCTATAGCCGTAAGATACAGCAGCAGTAAAGGATTACAGTTGTGAAAGTCTATAAGAAAATGGTGACAGGTCTGATAGAGCAAAAATCCTATTTAATCTCTCAACCCACATAAGACCACATAGAAATCAGATCCCTTGACTAAAGCATAGCAGTTGTACAGTAAAGCAGTGTCACGGCAATTCTAGGAACGGAGTAAAGCAATCATCAGACAAACGAATGGTATTTGGAGCCCGCCGGAAAATGAGCCAGGCAGGTCTCACGGCCCTGCCTCCGACGAAAGGAAAGAGTAAGGGACGGGGAGGAGTAAGGGGGCGCGACCCAGTTACGGAGCGCTCCCTTTTTTAGCGGTATCAAGCGCTTACTCTGCGCCAGGCGTTGTAGTTAAGCGCTAGGATGGACTAAGCTGATCGGGTTGGTCACCGTCCCCGTCCCACAAGGGACTCGGAGTCTTAATCCCGTTCTGCAGATGAGGTTACCGAGGCCCAGAGAAGTGAAGTGACTTGCTCGGCGTCACGCGGTAGATGAGGGGCCAAGCCGGGATTAGGATCCGTGTCCTCCGACTCCCAAGCGTGAGCTCTTTCTACTGGGCCACACTGCTTCTCGGGCGCAGAGGTCTCCTCCCAGAACGACACAGTCGTGCTCTCCTTCCTGTACCTTAAAAATTAACTCCGATCTTCCATAGTCTTGTCAGAAAGTAGGATCGAAGGCTTCCTTATCGATCACGATGCCTTTGGTCTCTAAGTTGCGGTTTTCCCTCTGTTCCGCGTCACCCGGGCTTTATTCATTCAGTCGTATCCGTCGAGCGCTTACTGCGTGCGGAGCCCTGTACCGTATCTCCTTAATCATTTCGATCCTCACCCCGTTACCGTAGCACCTATGTACGTATCCTTATACTCCCTTGCACCCCCCCGATCTGTCTGGTTATTTGTTTGCTGTTTATTTGCCCTGTTCGTTTTTATTTTCTGTTGTCCGGCTCCCCCTTCTAGACTGCGAGCCCGTTGTTGGGTTGGGATGGTCTCTATTTCTTGCGGAATTGTACTTGGCGAGCACAAACCCGTTCCCTGCCCATAAGAGCCCGAGGCCTAGAGGGGGGAAAAAGAACCGTGAAAATCCTATTAACTTTCCCCAGATTATTTGGTCGCGTTGTTTCGGGAGTTATCCTGCTGTGTCACTTGGCCATCTTCAGGAAATAGCAAACCGAGGTAACCCAAGAAGGCAGTGACGAGCTCAATCTCACACGGGTTTAGGCGTGCAAAGCGAGTCACCCTATCACTTCCGCGCGTCGCTTTCGGTGCTTCCGCGTGCTTCGAAGCGCTCAGCCTCGCCCTCTGTCTCCCCAGACCGTGTATCCTGCTTATGGATTCCCTGAGAGGCCCGTCTCGATCGAACATCGTAAAAATCCTGAGAGAGTAAGTCCTAGATCCCCGACCCTGCGGCCGGTGCCGTTTCCCGTGCCGCGGCGGCGGTCTGACCCAATGCGTCTCGTCCCAGGTACCTGGAAGTGGAATGGGAAGTCCGCAAAGGGAGTAAGAGGAGTTTTTCCAAAGATGTCATGAAAGGCTCGAGCCCCAAAGTGCCCCAGCAGAATAACTTCAGTGACTGCGGAGTGTACATATTGCAGTATGTGGAAAGCTTTTTTGAGGTGGGTTTCTGTTCCTCTCCCCGCATCTCCGCCAATAATAATTGTGGTATGTAAGCACTTCCTAGGTGACAGGCACTCTACTATTAAACTAGTTACCAGATCAGGTCAGGTCAGACACGATCTCCGTCCCTCAAGGTGCTCACGGTCCTAAGTATTCATGGGTTCATTCAGTAGTATTTATTGAGCGCTTACTATGTGCAGAGCACTGTACTTAGCGCTTGGAATGTACAAATCGGTAACAGATAGAGACGGTCCCTGCCCTTTGACGGGCTTAGAGTCTAATCGGGGGAGACGGACAGACAGTAACAATAGCAGTAAATAGAGTCGAGGGGATGAACATCTCATTAAAACAATAGCAAATAAATAGAATCAAGGTGATGTACATCTCATTAACAAAATAATAGAATCAAGGCGATGCACATCTCATTAACAAAATAAATAGGGTAATGAAAATATATACAGTTGAGCGGACGAATACAGTGCTGAGGGGAGGGGAAGAGAGAGGGGGAGGAGCAGAGGGAAAGGGCTTAGCTGAGGGGAGGTAAAGGGAGTAGAGGGGGAGCAGAGGGAGCGGAGGGAAAAGGGGAGCTCAGTGTGGGAAGGCCTCTCGGAGGAGGTGAGCTCTAAGTAGGGTTTCGAAGAGGGGAAGAGAATGAGTCTGGCGGAGGCGAGGAGGGAGGGCGTCCCGGGACCGCGGGAGGACGCGGCCCGGGGGTCGACGGCGGGACGGGCGAGACCGGGGGACGGCGAGGAGGCGGGCGGCGGAGGAGCGGAGCGTGCGGGGTGGGCGGGAGAAAGAAAGGAGGAGAGGTAGGAGGGGGCAAGGGGATGGACAGCCTCGAAGCCTAGAGTGAGAAGTTTTCGTTTCCTGCGGAGGTTGATAGGCAACTACTGGAGGTTTTTAGGAAGGGGAGTGACAGGCCCAGGGCGTTTCTGCAGGAGAAGAGTTATCGAATCCTCATTTGACAGATGGGGGAGACCGAGGCCCCGAGAAGCGAAGCGACCCGTCCCAGGTCACGCAGCAGAGAAGCGGCGGGGCCGGGATTAGAACCCAGGTCCGCCGACTCCCGGGCCCGCGCTCTGTTCGCTTGTCCATGCCGAGCCAGACGTCGCTGGCCTAGATTGGGTCAAGGCGAGGAAGGAAGGGGCGGTGAGGGGGATACACACGCTCTCATTCTCTCCCATGGTGGGGAGGGGAGAAAAAGGACATAGAAGACACAGACGTAGGGTTGTCCTTGGGTGACGGTGCCAGAGTGTCATCGACTGATTGATCAGAAACGACTCGTCTGCCAAAAGCCCAACACGCCGGTGTCGAAAGCGACCTGAAAAAGTCACTGTGTTGTCCTAACCGCCGGTCTCAATTCCGTAGAATCCGATCCTCAATTTCGAGTTGCCTATGAATTTAACGGACTGGTTTCCCCGCCCAAGAATGAAAACCAAGCGAGAGGAGATCCGCAACCTAATCCTCAAGCTGCAGGAAGATCAGAGCCGAGGCAAGAAGGGACCGAAGGACCTCAGATCGGGCGAAGCGACCCCACGGGACAGGTCGGAGCAGGGCGTCAACAGCGGCTCGGACTGACGCTCGGCCGCGGCGGCCGGCGGCCCGTCTTCGCCTTCCTCCGCGGAGAGTCGAGAACTGAGACGGGCTCACTGTTCACTGTGGTCGGGGAACGTTAATGCCTGTATAAATGTGTCATGTATGTAACTCCCCGGAGAGTAAGTATTAAGGAAAAGACTGTACATATGTTAATGAGGCCAATTTTTTCCAACATTTGTAATGCTTTTTGTTTTCACTTGGTAGAAGGCTTTTGTTATGTATTTTCTGTTAATAGTACGGAGAACAGCAACTTCTAAACGTAAAACAAATAAAAAGAAAATATTTATGGGAGGAAATGGTTAACTTGCTATTTTTCTGTGAATTCGTATTGACCCCCCCCCCTCCCCCCCACCGCGGCCGATGTCACACTTGAGAATGTTCAGGTATTTTGTTGCAATCCTATTTTGATCTCTTATAGTCGCTTGAGAGGAATATAGAACGGAGAATAATCTGTGTCTGAGCTCACTGGGGGATGGCTGACATTCACGAATAGAGCACACGCCTTAAGGCAGCGGGAGACCGGAGCTTTTTCCCCGTGAAACGAATCGGATGGTAGGAAAAAATAAAAACATCCTCCACCGTCGCGTCCGGCTTCTCGAACAGGTGGTGGTCAGCGCGGCGTTCGGTAAAGAAACATTGACCGAGGCTGTACGGCACTCTACAGACGTATTTCCACAGAGGCCTTCTTTACGGAATACTTCGGTAAGTACGATCGGAAATGAAATCTACCTGCATCACCTTCCTAGGTTCCAACCCTCTAAATGAGCCAGAATCTGAGTTCTGGCTAAGTAACGAGCCTTTTGACTCTCTAGAGAAACTTATGCACGGGAAAACTATTTTTTGTAACGTCTACAGAGAAATATTTTCGGTGTTCCTGGGTGAGGTTTTCCTTGGTCTTCGTGGCGTAAGGATGAAGTTCCCCTTGTCATTTAACGGTGATTCAGAGTATGATTTCTGTATTAAGCCCCCGGCCATAGATGGTTCTTGTGATTCAGAAAAGAGTCCCCACCCTCTCCTCGGAAAGATTAAGAGGTGTCGGTGTCGAGATGGAAAGGGATAGAAACGCGACTCCGCAGGGGCTTGCGGAAGGAATCTCCCGCCGCCGGCCGTTCCGGGAGAGATGCCTCCGTGGTGCCGCTCTGGGTCGGAGACGACTCGACGGCGTGAGACGGGACGGGACGTTCCGACCGATCCCAGACCGACGGCGCGCCAGACTTTTGTGAAATTCAGCCGTGTCCAGACCTGCAGTAGGATTTATTACGATCCACGGTGGATTTGAGGCCGCGCGGCATACGAAGAAAGGAGAAGAGGAAGGAGTCTGAGTGACCAGGGAGGATGGAAAACGTTTCCGGCACTCGGAGGACGAGGGCCATGCGGTAGTTGGAAGGAATGAAGCCAAAGATAATACTAAAACGCAGCGCGGACTAGAGTCTCGCCCGTAATTTGAATTGGAAACTCTTTTCCTCTTCCTCTTCTCTGCCGGCGGTTCCCACTCCCAATAAAATCAGCACCTGTGGATTTAATAAATAGCAGGGTGCGCTTTTTGAAGACTTTCAACATTAGGGTCGCTGACTGAATTTCATTGATCTACTAACGTCTAGAACATCTACTTCTTATTTCTAATACTAGGACACTAGGAATACCTTTAAGCTACCTAGGATATGCGAGAATGTTGGATTTCATTATCATTTTCTAAATGTCATAGGACGAGGCCTTTAGAACTGCCGTCTTGCAGCAGACTAATTCACGTTGGACCGTCGAACTTATTTTTTTAATAAAACAGTTCCTAGAAACTGGCGACGTGGAGTTATTCGATGATTTCTTTACGACCGCAATGCGGGTCGTTCTGCGGTACTGGAAAACGTGGCGTTTCTCAATTTCGCCTTGGGAAAATCTCCGAAGTTTGTTTCGGGTGTTCTGTTCCTTTGGGACCGAGGGCGCTTGCTGGGAGGCCGAACCGGAGGGAACCTTCTCCTCTGGGGAGATAAAGAACCCTACGCAGTCCGTCGAAAGACGGTCCCGAGTCTCCGGGAAAACCTGTCTCCGGTACCTCCTCGGACTTCCTTCCAACGCCTTTGGGGAAACGTGTCCAGCCCCTGGGGACGACCTTCACTGCCATAATAATAATGACGAGGATGATGATGGTGTCCGTTAAGCACCCACTCTGTGCCGAGCACCGCTCTAAGATACAGAGTAATCGGGTTGTCCCACGTGGGGCTCACGGTCTTCATCCCCGTTCTCCAGATGGGGTCACCCGGAGAAGTGACTTGCCCAACCCTGCCGATAAGCGGCAGAGCCAGGATTAGAACCCACGACTCCCGAGCCCCGGGTTCTCTCCACTAAGCCACCACGGTGCTTCCCAATCCTCCCCCGGTCCCGAAACAAGCCCCGACGTCTCGTCGGCCGGCCTCCGGCCACGGACCCCGTCCCCTTCCCGCGGCCGAGGCCCAGAGAAGTGAAGGGACTTGCCCACGGTCACACGGCGGCCGGGTGGCGGAGCCGGGATCAGAACCCGGGTCCTCCCGACTCCCAGGCTCGTGCTTTTCGCACAAGGCCCCGTAGGCCTCGGGAAACGACGCGTGGCCGCGGCGCGGGAGGGGAAGGGAGCCTCCACGGAGCGGCATCTCTCCGGCTCCACGTTATCCTCCACCCACAGCGACGACCTGACGGCAGAGCGACCCCCGGACGCCGCAGAGGAAGCGGTCGCGGTCGGGCTCTTCCCCGGCGTGCCGCCGGGCTCCCCGAACCCGCTTCCGTTCCGGGCCGCCATCCCCGCGGGCTCACGTGAGCCGAGCCGCTGGGGTCGGGCCCGGGAGGGAACGGGCGATGCTCGGGGGGTAGAGGCGTGAAAGGCCGGTCGGTCGGTCAGCCAGTCGTATTTATCGAGCGCTCGCTCTGCGCGGAGCACCTTGCCGGGAGCCTGGGGGAGGGCAGCGTGGCGGTCAACAGGCACGTTCCCCGGCCGCCACGGCCGTCAGAGGGGTGAGTCGCGGCCGGGGTCTCGTCACGGTAGCCGAGGGTCACGGCTTGGGGCCCCGTGCACGATGACCCTCCCTGGATCTCCCCCCGGGTGACCCCCTGCTCCGCCTGCTGGGTGATGAGAACGGAGGTATTTGTTAAGCGCTTACTCTGTGCCGAGCGCCGTACTAAACGCCGGGTGGGGGTTGGACCCGGTCCCCGTCCCACGCGGGGCTCACGGTCCCGATCCTCATTTTTACCAATGAAGGAACTGAGGCCCGGAGCGGTTTAGTGACCCGCCCAAGGTGACGCAGCAGACACGTGGGGCGGTCAGGATTAGAACCCGTGACCTCCTGCCTCCCAGGCCCGGGCTGTAGCCACTAGGCCGAGCGGCTTCTCCACCGGGCAGCCGAGCCTACGGCCAGCTCTCGGAGAGGGGGGCGAGAGGGCAGCAGGAGATCATAATTCCAGGGAGAAGATGGGTTTTCGGTCCCGATCCGCCAGGGACCACTTGCCGACCCGTCCTCAGGTGGCCCGGGGAAGGCGCCGCGGCTTCTAATCCTGACCATGCCACGTGTCTGCTGTGTGACCTTGGCTAAGTCACTTCGCTTCCCTGGGCCTCGGTTCCCTCATCTGTAAAATGGGGGTTAAGACTCTGAACCCCATGGGGGACGGGGACTGTGTCCAACCCGATTTGCTTACGTCCACCCCAGCGCTCCAGTACGGGAAGCTGGCTGTGGGCAGGGAACGTGTCTGCTTTTTCTATTGCGCTCTCCCAAGGGTTTAGCACAGTGCTCAGCACACAATAAGAGCTCAGTTAGAAATGACTGAACGAGCGCGGTGCCCAGCACGTAGTAAGCGCTTCACAGATGCCATACTTACTATCCTCTGTAACGTATGTTTACCGTATCCCCTGCTGAACTTGGAAGTTCCTTGAGGATAGGGATTGTGCCTGCTGATTCTCCAGGGCTGAATCCAGTGCTCTGCACAGAGTAGCGCTCAGTAAATACTCTCGACTGCCCGAAAGCCAACCTAGTAGCTTTTTCCTGCCTCAGTCACAGCACCCCAGGGACCCAGGGGTCGAGACATTCGCCCAGGTTGGCTCGGGAGGCTTTTTTTTTTTCCTCTTTGAACGGTTGCGTCCTCCTCCCTTCTTCCGTGTCTCCCTTTTCAGAGACCAGAGGGGAGAAGGCCAGCGAGAAAACATCTCGTTCGGACCGCTCGCGGGACGCTGGAGAGGTGTGAAGTGGAGTGGGGCCGCGGAGCCGAACGGTTCCGGGAGGGAAAAGGGATTTTCCTAGAGGAAACCCCCGAAGCTCGCCTCTTCCGGCCGGATTACCGGAAGGGTGAAAACGTTCATACATCCCAGAGCTCCATCGGTGGTATTTATCGAGCGCATCGTCACAGAGGTGGTAGCGATGCTTCCTGCCCGCAAAAAGCTTATATTTGAAAGGGTGGATGTTCATTCAGTCGTATTTATTGAGCGCCGTGTGCCGAACACTGTACTAAGGACTTGGGAGAGTGCGACGTGACAATAAACCGGCGCATTCCCTGCCTCAGGTGAGTTTCGGTCTTCAGACGGTCAGAACTGGCACTCTAGGCGGGTGCTGTCAACGATCACGGTATGTTCCCGGGGCCGGGGAAAGCGCGGTCCTCAAAAAGAAACGAAAAACCCCCGACGACAACTCCAGCCTCGAATTAGAACTGTGAGCCCGTCAATGGGCAGGGACCGTCTCTATCTGTTGCCAGACCGTCCATTCCAAGCGCTTAGTACAGTGCTCTGCACTTAGTGAGCTCTCAATAAATACTATTGAATGAATGAATTAGGGACTCTGAGCTCATGGGGACACATCATGACAGAAAGAGCTACACTCTAAGTCACTTATAGGTTTGAAACAAGACTGGCAACCGTCCGTGCATTCAGACATGGATTTAGGATTATTTTTTAAATGTTTTTATTCCACGCGGACCATGGCATACGAGAACCTGGAAGACGTTGAACCGTATATTAGAAAAACACCCCCAGAACCTGAAGCTTTGTTACTAGACACCACGAAACGGCCTGATTCCGTTGTACAATGAGAGAGATCCGGTGACTAATTGGATATATCTGTTGTATTGGTTTTCTTGCCGGATTGAGTGACCGTTAATCCTCCTGAGAGTTTTAGATTACGTATAATGAAAAATGTATGCGTTCTCAGGTAGACGTCTGGTACTTTAGAAGCGGGGGTTATATTTCTTTCTCCTTCTCTTTCCCCCCTCGGTCCTTCGAAGTCGCTGTCTGCATCTTGGGAACCCCAAGATCAGAACCCATCATTTCATCTAGATCTGGAGCGACTTTCATTTCCTAAAGGAAGGGTCTGAACCGAAAAGAACCGAAAACCGCCCACCCAGCTCACCAAATAGCAGTCCGGTTCACTAATCAAACGTTGCCCGTCTCCGCGTGAATGTGGTGGCTCGTCCGACCCCTTTGACCCCTCCGTTGATCTTTCTCCTCTTTCCGTCCCTCTCCCCAGTTGCCGTCGGTGACTTTTATGCGCGATCTTTTAATCAGGGGCAGTTATGCGACGGGATTCATCCAATTCCAGCCACCTTCCTAGGCTAAAGGATGACCCGAGGATACGAAACTTCCGTCTCTTCCGAGTCCGAGAAGGTTTCGTGTGCCTTAGAACCGAGTTAACACGGTACTCTTCTGTAGCACGATAATCGCGGATTTGGTAAGCGCTTACCAATCGTCCGTCCGCTCGGTGGTATTTATCGAGCGCTTACTGGGTGCGGGGCACTGGACGGAGAGACCCATTCCCTGCCCGCCACGTCTAGCCCCGTACTTAGCAGTGGGTTCAGATAATCGGGTCAGAGACAGTCCCTGTCCCACATAGAGCGTAGAGTGCTCACTCTGCGCAGAGCACTGTACTAAGCAGTTGGGAGAGGACAATACAGCAGAGTTGGCAGATAGACACTCCCTGAGTTGCAGAGTTTTCAACCCAGAGGACGGTAGGAGGAAAAATAACCAACCCGGGCGAACGAAAGCCGGCAAAGAGGGTCCTTGGAAGCCAGAAATTTATCCCCTTCAAGCAGCCGTGGGATTTGGTGAACGATTTTGGGGTCAGATCCCTCCCCTCCGTCATCTTCGTCCGTCATAATTTTGTCCATTGGAATCTCGCCCTTTTCAGGGAAGTCTCTGAAGCTACGCCATCCCCCGATCACCTTGACCGCTCTGTCGTCATTCGCACCTATTCTATTACAGTCGTCTTAAAACGCGGGCTGTGGAATCCAGAGCTCCGCGTAATCTTCCGCGGCGGGGGCACCCCGGGTTCGGGCCCCAACGAGAGTTGTTATTCTGCGACTCGATCCACCGGTGGTATTTATCCATTCGATCGTATTTATTATTGAGCGCTTACTTAGAGCACTGCGTGAAGCGCTCGACAGAGTGCAGTTCGATAGAGTAGTTAGCCACGATCCCTGTCCACGAGGAGCTTGCGGACTAGAGTTTGGGGACCTTTTTTTTTTACTCGTAATTCCTGCTTGACGATGCCCCAGCCAGCGAGGGTAGAGAAGAGCCACTAAAATGAGAGGGGGGGGACCTGGATCTTCTCCCCGCAGCCCCTCTCTGGAGGGCATCTCCTGCGCTGGTAGACCGGGGCCTAAATCAGTCTAAGGTGAGGGAAGTGACCGAATTAGAAAAGTGGGTTACCCCGATCGATGTCGGAAGGCTAACCATCTAACCGTCCGACGACTTCCGGGGAGTTTCTAAATCGATTTGCTAGCTTTCGAAGTTTCAGAAGTAACGCCTGCGGCGTTCCGCGTGGACACTGGAACGCCCTCCCTCCTCACCATCGCCCAACTCATTCTCTTCCCCTCTTCAAAACCCTACTTAAAGCTCACCTCCTCCGAGAGGCCTTCCCACACTGAGCTCCCCTTCTCCCTCTGCTGCCTCCCTACCCCCCCCCACCTCTCCGCAGCTTAACCCTCTTCTCCCCCCTTTCCCTCTCCTCCTCCCCCTCTCCCTTCCCATCCCCTCGGCACCGAACTCGTCACCTCAACGGTGATATATCTTCATCGCCCTATTTTGTTCAATGAGATGTCCATCGCCCCGATTCCATTTATCTGCTATCGTTTTAATGAGACGTTCCTCCCCTCGATTCTATCTTTTGCCATCGCTCTCGTCGGTCCGTCTCCCCCGATTAGACCGTGCGCCCGTCGCAGGGCGGGGACCGTCTCTATCTGTTACCGATCTGTCCATTCCAAGCGCTTAGTACGGTGCCCTGCACATAGTGAGCGCTCGATAAATACTATCGAATGAATGAATGAATGCGACCGCCCCCAATAACCAGTGAAGGAGTCAATTAGGGGATCTTTCTCTCGGTTTGCCAGGCGAATATTCTTTCCAGTCTCGTAGCCTCGTTTATTATTAACCCTCTGACAATGTTTAACTAAGGTCGGTCTTCGGCATTATTCATGTCTTTCATCTACTCCCAGGAAATGCCTCGAGAGGCGGAAGGGTCCAAATAGCCCCTTTCGGTTGATAAAAATCAATCTCCCCGAGGTACCAGGGACGTCCGTCGTTTGCTTAAACCAAAGAAGTTAGTCCAAGCCTGTTCTTTCCAAGTCCCTGCTGATGTAAAATGGGGATAAAGCCGGTGAGCCTCCCGTGGGACAACCCGATGACCCTGTACCTCCCCCAGCGCTTAGAACAGTGCTCGACGCGTAGTAAGCGCTTCACAGTTACCAACATTATTATTATTATGTGCAGAGGCAGGTCTGAATTAGTCTATCTTCCAACATATCAACTGAACACTTCCCTTGTGCAGGGAACTGTATTAAGCGTTCGGGAGAGTACAGTAGGAGAGCGTTGACTCTGCGCCCCTTTCTAGTCTCGAGAGGCTGAATAATGATAATAATCCTGATAACGGTATTCGTTAAGCGCTTACTATGCGCCAAGCACTGGGTTGGGCAGCAGCCCTGGGATGGGTTGGACACAGTCCCCGTCCTGGAGGCCCTGGATTTCTTTTACGTAAATCCTGCAAGGGACAAGGTAGAGCGGGTGCAGCGTGGTGTAGTGTTTAGATCATGGGCCCGGGCGTCAGAAGGACCTGGGTTCTAATCCCGGCTCTGCCCTCCCCGGCTTCAGAGCCCTCCCGAAGGCTCGCCTCCTCCGGGAGGCCTTCCCTCACTAAGCAGCAGCGTGGCTCAGTGGAAAGAGCCCGCGCTTCGGAGTCCGAGGTCACGGGTTCGACTCCCGGCTCCGCCGCTCGTCAGCTGGGTGACTGTGGGCGAGTCATTTCACTTCTCTGGGCCTCAGTTACCTCATCTGTAAAATGGGGATTAACTGTGAGCCTCACGTGGGACGGACCTGATTACCCTGTATCTACCCCGGCGCTTAGAACGGTGCTCGGCACATAGTAAGCGCTTAACAGATACCGACGTTATTAAGCCCCTCTTTTCCTCAGTTTCCCTTCCCTCGCCATCCCCCCTCACCCCCTTTGCTCAACCCCCCTCCCCGCCCCACAGCACTTGTGTATATATGTACATAGCTCTAATTCTATTTTTATTAATGCCTGTCTACTCGTTTTGATGTGTATATATAGATCTCATTTTGTTAATGAGGTGTACGTCTCCTGGATTCTATTTATCTTGACGATGTTGTCTTGTTTTTGTTTTGTTCTGTTTTGCTTTGCTGTCTCTCTCTCTCCCCCGTTTGGACTGTGAGCCCGTCACTGGGCAGGGATTGTCTGTTGCCCAATTGTCCATTCCAAGCGCTCAGTACAGTGATCTGCACATAGTACGCGCTCAATAAATGCTATTGAACGAACGAATCTCTAATTCTATTTATTTACATGGAGGCTATCGACGCCTGTTTCCTTGTTTCGATGTGTATAGATCTCTAATTCTATTTATTCACATCGAGGCTATCGATGCCCGTCGGCTTGTTTCGATGTGTATACATCACTAATTCTATTTATTCACATCGAGGCTATCGATGCCCGTCGGCTTGTTTCGATGTGTATAGATCTCTAATTCTATTTATTTATATGGAGGCTATCGATGAGCTATTTATTTATATGAGGCTGTTGATGTGTATAGATCTCAAATTCTATATATTTTTGTTGAGGGTATCGATGCCCGTTTCCTTGTTTTGATGTGTACAGATCTCTAATTCTATTTATTTTAGTCGAGGCTATCGATGCCCTTTGGCTTGTTTTGATGTGTATAGGTCTCATTTTCTATTTATTTACATTGAGGCTATCGATGCCCGTTTCCTTGCTTCGATGGGTATAGATCTCTAATTCTATTTATTTACGTGGAGGCTATCGATGCCCGTCGGCTTGTTTCGATGGGTATAGATCTCCAATTCTATTTATTTACGTGGAGGCTGTCGATGCCCGTCGGCTTGTTTCGATGGGTATAGATCTCCAATTCAATTTATTTATATGGAGGCTGTCGATGCCCGTTTCCTTGCTTCGATGGGTATAGATCTCTAATTCTATTTATTTATATGGAGGCTGTCGATGCCCGTTTCCTTGTTTCGATGGGTATAGATCTCTAATTCTGTATATTTTCGTTGAGGCTGTCGATGCCCGTTTCCTTGTTTCGATGGATATAGATCTCTAATTCTGTTATATTTTCGTTGAGGCTGTCGACGCCCGTTTCCTTGTTTCGATGGGTATAGATCTCTAATTCTGTATATTTTCGTTGAGGCTGTCGACGCCCGTCGGCTTGTTTCGATGTGTATAGGTCTCTAATTCTATTTATTTACATGGAGGCTATCGACGCCCGTCGGCTTGTTTCGATGGATATAGATCTCTAATTCTATTTATTTATATGGAGGCTATCGATGCCTCCTGGCTTGTTTCGATGGGTAGAGATCTCCAATTCTATATATTTTTGTTGAGGCTATCGATGCCTGTCGGCTTGTTTTGTCGTCTGTCTGGCCCCTCCTAGACTGCGAACCCGTTGTGGGCAGGGATTGTCTCTCTCTATTGCTGAATTGTCCTTCCCAAGCGCTGAGCCCAGTGCTCTGCACACAGTGACAGCTCAAGAAGTATAATAATGTTGGTATTTGTTAAGCGCTTACTAGGTGCCGAGCACCGTTCTAAGCGCTGGGGGAGACACGAGGGAATCAGGTGGTCCCACGTGGGGCTCACAGTCTTCATCCCCATTTCACGGATGAGGGAACTGAGGCCCAGAGAAGTGAAGTGACTCCCCCAAAGTCACACAGCTGAGAAGGGGCGGAGCCGGGATTCGAACCCACGATCTCTGACTCCAAAGCCCGGGCTTTTTCCAGTAAGGATGAGAAGCAGCGAGGCTCAGTGGAAAGAGCCCGGGGTCATGGGTTCGAATCCCGACCCTGCCCCTTGTCAGCTGTGTGACCGTGGGCGAGTCACTTCACTTCTCTGGGCCTCAGTGACCTCCTCTGGAAAATGGGGATGAAGACGGGGAGCCTCCCGTGGGACCACCCGATGACCCTGGATCTCCCCCAGCGCTTAGAACAGGGCTCTGCACCTAGTAAGCGCTTAGCCAATACCAACATTTATTTATTTTTATGATTATGACTGCTGTGTGACCCCGGGTGGGTCAATGAGCTTCCTCAGTTATCTCATCTGTGAAATGGGGTTGAAGGCCGAGAGGGTACAATATATGTGGGCTATGGGCTTGTTCCCCCCCCCCCAACGCTTAGCACAGCGTCCGCCCCTTAGTAAGCGCTTATCACATAGCCTCCTTCTCAGGGTTTTCGCAGGTTTCTGCGGGCGGGGGGGGGCGGGGAAGGGGGAGCGAGGCCCAACGAGGGACGGACGCTCTGACGTCACAGAGGACGTCGCCCAATCGAGTGGGGCCACGCCCCCGCACGTCGGGCCACGCCCCCTCGCCCCACAGAGCGGCGTCAGCGAGCAGCCTGACTGCGGCTGCGCGCCGGGCAGGGCCGGGGGGAGGGGGCAGTGGGAGGGGAATCCGGAGGCCCCGCCCACGGGCCCTGCGGAGGCCCCGCCCCCTGTCCCGGAGGCCGCGCCCATAGGCCCAATTGAAGCCCCGCCCCCTCGATCTTCCGTAGCCCCGCCCCCTTCCCCCCGAAGTCCCTCCCACAGGGCCTCCGGAGGCCCCGGCCCCTCGTCCTCCCTTAGGCCCCGCCCCTTTTCCCCGAGGCCCCCTCCCATAGGTCCAGTCGAAGCCCCACCCCCTCGATCCTCCGGAGGCCCCGCCCTCTCTCCCGGAGGCCGCTCCCATAGGTCCACCTGAGGCCCCGCCCCCAGTCCCCCGGAGACCCCCTCCACAGGGCCAGCGGAGGCCCCGCCCCCTCGTTCTCCTTAAGCCCCGCCCCTTCCCCCCGAAGCCCCTCCCATAGGTCCAGCTGAAGCCCCGCCCCCTCGATCCTCCCCAGGCCCCGCCCCCTCCCCCGGAGGCCGCTCCCGCAGGTCCAATCGCAGCCCCGCCCCCTCGATGCCCCGGAGCCCCGCCCCCTCGATCCCGAAGTCCCTCCCATTGGTCCCCCGGAGGCCCCGCCCCCTCGAACGCCCTCAGACCCCGCCCCCTCCCCCGGAGGCCGCTCCCGTAGGTCCAATCGCAGCCCCGCCCCCTCGATGCCCCGGAGCCCCGCCCCCTCCTCCCCGAAGTCCCTCCCATTGGTCCCCCGGAGGCCCCGCCCCCTCCCCCGGAGGCCGCTCCCGTAGGTCCAATCGCAGCCCCGCCCCCCGGGCCCCGCCTCGGCCCCGCCCCCTCCGCGTTCCGCCGTCCCCGCCGGGAGCCCGGAGCGGCCCCGCAGCCCGGACCGACCCCGCAGCCCGGTGAGTCCCCGCGCCCGCCCGGGACACTTAGGGGGGGGCGGGAGGTTCTGCCATCCCGGGGACCCGCACCCTCCCCCGCCTCCTCCTCCTCCTCCTCCGCCCCGGCCGCGGAGGGTGCGGGGGGGCGTGCGGGGCGAAGCCCCCGACGGGGGAAGGTGCGGGGAGAACAACTCCTGGTCCTCACGCCCATCGTCACGGGGGCATCGGTTAAGCGCCTACTACGTGCCGAGCGCCGGGGGTGATGCGGGGGTCACGGGGCGATCCCGCGGGAGCCTCCCCGTCTTCATCCGTGGCTCAGTGGCAAGGGCCCGGGCTTCGGAGTCGGGCCGTGGGTTCGAATCGCCGCTCGGCCGCCGTGTGACCGTGGGCGAGTCACTTCGCTTCTCTGGGCCTCAGTGACCTCATCTGGAAAATGGGGAGGAAGACCGGGAGCCCCACCTGATGACCCCGTCTCTCCCCCAGCGCTCAGAACGGGGCTCGGCGCGTAGGAAGCGCTTAACAAATACCAATGTCATTATTATTGTTATTGAAGCGGCGTGGCTCGGCGGAAAGAGCACGGGCTTCGGAGTCGGGGCTCGTGAGTTCGAATCCCAGCTCTGCCACTTGTCGGCTTGTGTGACCGTGGGCGAGTCACTTCGCTTCTCTGGGCCTCAGTTCCCTCATCTGGGAAATGGGGACGAAGAACCGGGAGCCCCACGTGGGACGACCCGCTGCCCCCGCGTCTCCCCCAGCGCTTAGAACGGTGCTCGGCACCTAGTGAGCGCTTAACAGATACCGACATTATCATCATCCCCATTTGGCGGATGAGGTGACCGAGGCCCAGAGAAGCGAAGTGACCCGCCCCCGGCCCCCCGGCCCCCCGGCCCCCCGGCCCCCCGGCCGCCGAGCGGCGGAGGCGGGATTCGAACCCGTGACCTCGGCCTGCCGGGCCGTGGCCGCCGAGCCGCGCCGCGTCTCTAAGGTGGGGAAGGACGGGGTGGGGAAAAGGCCTTTTCCTGCCGGGGGTGGCTTAATAACGTTGGTGTGTGTTAAGCGCCCACTCTGTGCCGGGCACCGCTCTCAGCGCTGGGGGCGACGCGGGGGAATCGGGTCGTCCCACGTGGGGCTCCCAGTCAATCCCCCATTCTACAGATGAGCTCGCCGCGGCACCGAGAAGCGAAGTGACTCGCCCCCGGTCACACGGCTGACGAGGGGCCGAGCCGGGATTCGAACCCATGACCTCCGACTCCGAAGCCCGGGCTCTTTCCGCCGAGCCACGCCGCTCCCCCGACCCCCTCTTCGACCCCGCAACCTCCCCTCCCCAGCGCTCAGCGCGGCGCTCTGCCCCCAACCAGCCGACGGTGGGGTTGGCTAGGGGCCGGGAACACGGCGAACGTCTCCGACGGATTGGACCCTCCCAAGCGCTCGGTGACGATGATGACGATTTTGGTATCCGTTAAGCGCTCGCTACGCGCAGAGCGCCGGGCCGAGCGCCGGGCCGAGCGCCGGGGGACGTACGGGGTCCTCGGGTCGGCCCGCGTGAGGCTCGCGGTCTCCGTCCCCGGTTGACGGACGAAGGAACTGAGGCGCCGGGAAGCCAAGCGTCCCGCCCGCGGTCCCACGGCCGACGGGCGGCGGGGCCGGGATTCGAACCCGTGACCTCCGACCCCCGAGCCCGGGCTCTCGCCGCCGAGCCGCCCGGCTTCTCCGTTTAGCGTGCGCCGGGCGGCGTCCCGGGTCCCGGAGCGATAGCCGTGCTGTCCGTCGAGCGCCTAACCCCGTGCCGGGCGCCGTACCGAGCGCCGGGGTGGATACCGGCGTCCCCCGGGCTTGGGAGTCCGAGGTCATGGGTTCGAATCCCCGCTCGGCCGCCCGCCAGCTCCGTGACCCGGGGCGAGTCGCTTGACCTCTCCGCGCCTGGGCGACCTCGTCCGGAAAACGGGGACCAGGGCCGTGAGCCCCGCGTGGGACGACCCGACCGGCCCCGACCGGCGCTCGGGACGGTGCCCGGCGCCTAGAGAAGCGCTCGACAGATGCCGTCGCTATTACGCGAGCGAATCGGGTCGGACGCGGTCCCCGCCCCGCGTGGGGCTCACGGTTCCCATCCCCGTTTTGCGGACGCGGGGACCGAGGCCCGGAGTAGTGACGTGACTCGCCCGAAGGTCGCGCGGCGGGCGGGTGGCGGAGCCGGGATTCGAACCCGCAACCTTCCGACTCCCAGGCCCGGGCTCGGGCCGCTTCGCCTACGCCGCGGCAGGCCGCCCCGTGCGCGGTCGGTACGGAGCGGACGGCGCTCGTCGAGCCCCGACTGCGCGCGCGGCGCTGCGCTAAGTGTCTGGGAGAGGAAGATGCAGCAGGGTTGACAGACCCGTTCCCCGTCCGCAACCAGCAGATCACGGATCGACCGAGTGAGTGATTTTTCCCCTTGGGGTGGTCCGTGATCCCAGCTCCGTGGCCGGGCGGTTCGTTCAGTTGTATACGGTGTGCGGAGCGCCGTGCTGAGCGCTTGGGAAGACCGCTGCGTGCCGGGCACCGTGCCAAACACCGGGGTGGATGAAAGCTCATCGGGCCCGCTGCCCTCGTCCCCGCTTTTTTGACGGACGAGGTGACGGAGGCCCGGATTAGGACCCCGGGTCCTCCCGACCCCCGGGCCCGGGTCGGGTCCCCCTCTTCCAACTTAATTCCCGAGCCCTGCGAAGGCAAATACCGGGAATGACCTGGGTTCTGATCTCCACTCGCCCGCTTGGTCCGCCGTGTGACCTCGGGCGGGTCGCTTCACTTCTCTGGGCCTCAGTTCCCCCGTCTGGAAGACGGGGACGGAGACCGGGAGCCCCACGGAGGACGGGGAACGCGGCCGGCGGCCGGCACGTAGTAAATGAGGTTGACGGATATCGTTAAGATCGTGCTCTTCCACCTGTCGGACGATCCTTTATATTTCCGAGGGAACGATTTCGTGGTGCCGAAAGACCTCGACTGGTGATTTTTCAGTCGCCGACCCGCGATTCGGGGACGGGCGGTTAGGACGGCGTCGGCGCCGAAATCGACGGACCCCGGACCGAGATGCCTTTTGGTTTTCGGTCCGGCGGAGAAAGGCTCTATCCAAAGTCCGTCGAAGGGGCCGAGTTATTAGTATCGGTTTTGAAATGAGAGTCCGTCTCCGAATTTATCTCTCCCTCATAAAATGTGCATCTCGTACTCGGGTCGGGAGCGTCGAGGGTCCAAAGGTTGGCCCAAGTAGGAGCGGGTACAGATTAACCCGGTGAAATGAGCACTTCCCTCTAGCCTCACGGTTCGGGTCTGTTTACGGTGGCCCTGCCGGCTTTTATTTATCTCTGCCTCCGTGCAAATGTTGTAAAATGGGGGGTTTTTAAAGGGGAGCATCGCCTTTCGTGGGACCGGCTTAGCCAGAGGGTAAACGGAGCCCTCCGGGGATTGGAACCGTCGATTTTACCCACTTTTTGGGGGGCCTTTTGGGCCGCCGGATCCCTGTTGGTTGCATATATTCGAAACCGTTCGAAAACGACACCACCTGGAGCCTTTTCTCCGTGCGTGAACGGGCCCGGGTCCCAGGAGACGAACCGAAATAGTTTCCCGAAGGAATCCGGTAGGTGGAACGAACCGGTTTAGTCGGACCCGTTTGACTTCGACCGGCCGGAGGGAAGGCCGAGCCCCGGCCGCTCGCCCCGTTGTGGTTCCGTCCCCTGGGCGGACGGCGTCCGGCGTCCGAGCGCGGAGGGAGGGTTTCTGCCGTCTCGGAGAGGATCCCGCCGAAGGCCGAGGCCGCGTCTTCACTCGGTACGGGGTCCTGATCGCGTCCGGCGCGGGGACTCCGTCGTGCGAGAGGCCCGCTTTCGAAACGGAAGTGTGAGTGCTCAGCGACGCGTTCGTTTGCGTATCTTTTCCTAGCCGGGCTTGGATTCATTAGGAAAGCGTGCCTTTTTTAGGCCATTTCCTCCTTTAATATGCAGAGGTCGTAATTTACCGATTTAAAAAAAAAAACGACGTGTCCGCGGAGGTGGGCGTGAGCGAACGCTGACGATGTGACCGAGGCCAGACTCGAGGTGGGTAAGCCAGGGTTGGCTTTATGTTTGGTCTCCTTCCACCTCCGTGTCCTTTTACCGGCTTAGGCTGGGAAGGAGGGGACTCCCGGGGAAACGTGTGGTTTCCCCCGCCCTCTTCCTCCTGGCTACCGTAGAGAAGAGCTCGAATTTTATAAGAGCGACGACGGTGGTGATAGCGTCGTGCCAGCGCTCGGGGCCGAGCATCGTACGAAGCGCCGGGTCGATGCCAGGGAACCCCGCCGGGTGCGGTCGCCGTCCCACTCGGGGCTCCCGGTCTGAGGGGGAGGGAGAACCGGTTTGGACTGGGGTGGAAACAGGCCGATCGGGTCGGACCCGATCCCGGGCCCAGGTGGAGCTCCCGGTCTCGATCCTCATTTTACAGATGAGGGAACCGAGGTCCGGAGAAGCCAAGTGACTCTCACGCAGCGGACGGGTGGGATTAGAACCCAGGACCTTCTGAGTCCCAGGCCCGGGCCGTCTCCACCGCGCCGTGCCGCGGTGGTTAATGGCGTCCGTCAGACGCCCACCGGCTGCCTTGGACTGTACTGAGCGCTTGGGAGAGTACAGCAGAAGCCCAAGGTGCATTTTTTTTGCCACCCGGGGATTCCACTCTCAAGGGGAAGGCGGATTTGAAATCACGTATCGATGATCCGAATAATGGGATCATAATGGGAAGTTATTGATATCTACATTTCGAACTGCCGAAGATGGGTTAAGGAAATAGGAAGGGCCGGAGGTGGCCGACGACTTGGGTAACCGGGAGTTAAATCAGGGAAGGCTCGTTGGAGGAGGCGGCTGTGGACGTGGGGAGATCTTTAGTCCGTCGGTTAGGCGAGGGACACGTTACTTCCGCGCTGGGGGAACGGGGGGGAGGGAGAAGATCGGAGAGCGATCTGGTCAGCAAGGAAAGCCGTTTCTCCTCCTTCCGCGTCCTTCCACCGACCTCACCAAACCGACACTTCCAGCGGATAGAGCCCGGGCCCGGGAGTCAGAAGGTCCCGGGTTCTAATCCCGGCCCCGCCGCTGCTCGGCCGGGAGACCTCGAGCAAGTCGCTTCACTTCTCCGGGCCTCCGTTCCCTCATCTGCAAAATGGGGATTAAGACCGGCGAGCCCCATGTGGGACGGGGACGGCGTCCGGCCCCGATCGGCTCGAATCTACCCCAGTGCCTGGAACAGTGCGTAGTAAGGACCGAACAGTTAGTGTCAAAAAATAAAAACAACAAAAAAAACACCTGACCCAAGAAACGGGGTTTTTGGGTCAGCCGGCGGAGTTCTTTCGGCTTTCCGACCGCGGGGGTGGGGGGTGGGGGGGGGTTTATCTCCCCGCCCCCGTAGACCGAAAGCCCGTGGCGGACGGGGAACGCGTCTACCGCCTCGGTTGTATCGTGCTCTCCCAAGAGCTGACGATTCTGGAGGATAATTAGGAGTCTGAAAGGGGTTCATGTGGCCAGCTGGGACAACTAGAGTGTCTGGTTCCGGAAATGGCGTGGCTATTCCTGTTTCGTCACGATGAACACGTGAAGCCCGAGTCCCGGGGAGGAAGAGATGTCATCAGCTTATCGTACCGTCGTCACGGTCCTCTCCGAGTTGCACATCCTTATCCTTGAGGGAGGGGAATGCTTACTTAAAATGCCGTCATTCAAATCATCTTTTGGTTTTGTCACCACCGGGATTGGACATTGTGTCGATCGCCACGATTCCTCTCGAAGAGAATCGTTTGAAAATAATCCAAAGCCATCACTGGTACGAGAAGCAGCGGGGCTCAGTGGAGAGAGCCCCGGCTGGGGAGGCGGAGGTCATGGGTTCGAATCCCCGCCGCTCGGCGGCTGACTGTGGGCAAGTCACTTCACTTCTCAGGGCCTCAGTTCCCTCATCTGGAAAATGGGGATTGACCGTGAGCCTCGCGTGGGACGACCTGATGACCCTGTATCTCCCCCAGCGCTTAGAACAGTGCTCTGCTCTCCCCCAGCACGATTATTATTATTACTATTATCGCCCGGAAAAATGTACCCCTCCCTCAGCCCCGCAGAACTTAGGGACGTATCCCACGAGTTATTCACTTATAGTCACGTCTGCCTCCCCCTCCGGACTGTAAGCTCTGCGTGACCAGTTCTGTTCTAATGTGCTCGCCCGAGTGCTTACTGCATAAGCCCTCGATAAATACCGTCGATGATGAGGATAGACACGACTGATTGATAAATGCCATCGATCGCTCCCCTCAGAAACCTCGTAATTTCTGCCGGCCCTTTCCCCATCGAACGGGGACGTCCTACTATTCGGTCAACAGTGTCTTTCCATTCATTCGTTCATGAGCACTGGACCGGCCACTTGGAAAGTAAAACTCGGCAACGGATAGAGACGATCCCTGCCCAACAAGGGGCTCCCGGGCTGGAAGGGGGAGACAGACGACCAGACAAGTAGACGGGCATTTTTGCGCTCTCACTCTGTGCGGAGCACTGTCCTGAGCACTTGGGAGAGTACGGTGGAGTTAGTAGACGTGATCGAGTGGGATTCGACGCTCTCCAACCCCTAGACTGGGAAGCGGCGTGGCTCAGTGGAAGGAGCCCGGGCTTCGGAGTCAGAGGTCATGGGTTCGAATGCCGACTCTGCCACTCGTCAGCTGTGTGACTGTGGGCGAGTCACTTCACTTCTCTGGGCCTCAGTTCCCTCATCTGTAAAATGGGGATTAACTGTGAGCCTCACGTGGGACGACCCGATGACCCTGTATCTCCCCCAGCGCTTAGAACAGTGCTGTGCATATAGTAAGCGCTTAACAAATGCCAACATCATTAGACTGTCAGCTCCTCGCGGGCAGGGACGTGCCTGGCAACCTGGTTGTATCGTACTCTCCCAAGCGCTTAATACAGTGCTCTGCACACAGTCGGCGCTCAACGAGTGCTAAATAGATCCTAAATCCTAAATAATAAATCCACCGAAGCCTTTCTCCTCCATCTTGTTGTCTTCATTCCTTCCCAGCTCACCTCTTCAACGGCGCCTCACTTTGAACTTTTCTGTCTCCGCCCCGTTGGGCCCATCTTCCTCTTCCCCGGTCCCGTGAAGCTCGCTCCTTCCAGAAAATCCGCCGGACCGAGTCCCCCTCAACCTTCACGGCCCATCCCGAAAGACCGTTCCCTCCAGGAGATATTCCTCGTTGGGTCATCCCATCCGCCACCTTCGGCGCTTGAACGTACGCAACTTCAGCGATTCCACTTACTTACGTCGTCTCCGCTTTCAGCTGCCCTTCCCCTCCCGTAACCGTCGAACCGTCGCGTCTTCGTCTCCTCCGTTAGAGCCTGAGGTCTCCGAGGGCGGGCTCTCCCTTCTCACTTTATCGTTCGCCCTCGAGCTGCGGAGTTTAATGGTCCGCTCGGGGTAGGCGTTTAAGGCATACGGTCGGGTCGGTGGTAATCGAGCAGTTCCAGAGTATAGGAGGTTTATCCAGGAGAACATATTTCCCTAAGAGAAGGCGAACGGAAATCTGCTTGACCTCGGAAGGAGGTGGGGTCAGAGGCAGAGGAGGGGAACGGGGGGCGTATTGGAAGGGAAGGAGAGTCGTGCCTGTGCCTTTACAGAGTTGCCCTCTCCGTCAGTCAGTCGATCGATCGGCGATAACGAGCGTCTCCCCAGGGCACGGCAGTGTGCTGAGTGTCGGGAGAGCACCCCAGAAATTCAGGGACCCTGGAATCCCTGCTCTGGCTGGAGGGATAGACGGCATTTTTTTTTTAATGGTATTCGTGAAGCACTAAGGGCTGGGGTAGATACGGGTTAATCAAGCCCGACGCGGTCCCCGCCCCACTTGGGGCTCACGGTCAAAGCAGGAAGGAGAACGGGTATCGACTCCCCATTCCGCAGTTGAGGTAACCGAGGCCCGGAGAAGTTAAATCACTTATCCGGGGTCACGGAGCGGGCGAAGGTGGGTGTCGGGATCGGAATCCAGGTCCTCTGGCTCCCCGGCCCAATGGGCTCTGGTGTCTTCCGACCGAGACAACGGGAACGGCCGGTGACGCTCGCCCTCCGTGGCCCGGGAGAGCCCGGTCCGCTGCGGTGACAGAGGCAGGTGGAACCAGTGCGCCGCCACCTTGGTCACCGTAGGCCTCTCCGGGGCAGGGATCGCGTCTTCCGGCTCCGTCGTGGTGACTCCTCCTACCTCGCCTCGCTGCTCTCCCGCTACGACCCAGCCCTCACACTCTGCTCCTCTAATGCCAACCTCCTCACTGTACCTCCACCTCGTCTACGTCTCCCACATCCTTCCTCTGGCCTGGAGCGTCCTCCCGCCTCCTATCCGACAGATATCTACTCTCCCTCCTCTTCGGAGTCCCATCGAGGGGACGTCTCCTCCGGGAAGCCTTCCCAGTCTGAGCCCTCCTTTCCTCCTCTCCCACTCCCTTCTGCGTCGTCCTGACTTGCTGCCTTTATTCATCCCCCGCACCGGCCCCACGGCACTTACGTCCACACCTGTCATTTATTTATATTAAGGCCTGTCTCCCCCTCTAGACTGGAAGCCCGTTGTGGGCAGGGAACGCGTCTGGCGTCGAACGTGGCTGAACGGGACTGAATGAACGCTCACCCAAGCGCTTAGTGCGGTGCTCTGCGCGGAGTCAGCGCTCAATAAGTACCACCGACGGGTTGGCCTCCCTCCGACGGGGGAGGAAACGCTCGCTGTACAGAAAGCCGACGTCCCTGGCGAAACCGAAACACCGGTGCATTCCTTGCCGATGGGCTCACGCAGCGTGTTGTGGTAAAGCCACGATGCCGAGTCGTCTGGACAAAGAGAGGTGTTGGCTGTCGGGAACACAGGGATCTTTTGTGTCCGATTACGTGCTCACTTAGCATATTATTTGAAAGTAACGAGGCTGAGTAATCGGCAACGAGAAGGTGTTGGTTATGGCGTGTCGCTTGGGGTTTTTTTTTTTTTTTTTAGTCCTGGGAGGCTTGAAGAACTACTTGAAACGGGGCCGATTTGTGCCGGATTTTTTTTTTTTCTCTAAACGAGACGTGAGCCACTCTTTTCTGTTGCGGTCCATCCCCGGACTGGAGTTACCTTGACCCGAACTTCTTTCCAGGAAGGTAGAGGCGAGGCGGTTGTGGGAGTCCCACGTTGAGAGCCGGTGTCTGCCTGTCTCCCCCGATCAGACCGTGCGCCCGTCGAACGGCAGGGACCGTCTCTATCTGTTGCCGACTTGTTCATTCCAAGCGCTTAGTACAGTGCTCTGCACAGAGGAAGCGCTCAATAAATACTATTGAATGAAGGAATAGTGGCTTGGGAGTCGTGGGTTCTAATCCTGTCCACCACCACCTGTCCGCTGTGGGACTGTGGGCAAGTCTCTTAACTCCTCTGTGCCCGTTGCCTCGTCTGTAAAATGGGGATGGAGACTGTGAGCTCCACGTGGGACAACCCGATTACATTGTGTCTACCCCAGGGCTTGGAAAAGTGCTTGGCACATAGTAAGGACTTAACAGATATCATCGTTATTGTTATTACGGCGTGAGGCGAGACCCATCCGGGGATGCGAGAGAGGCCGAGGGGGACGTTTTGGCACCCGCCGCCCCGCGACATCGAGAAGCGGCGTGGCCGAGGGACTAGAGGACGGGCCCGGGAGTCAGAAGGACCTGGGTCCGAATTCCGACTCCTCCACGAGACCTCGGGCGAGTCACTTCTCTGGGCCTCAGTTCCCTCATCTGTAAAATGGGGATTAAGAGTCTGAACCCCATGTGGGACAGGGACCGTGTCCAACCTGATTAACTTGTATGTAGCCCAGCTCGTAGAATGATGTGTGGCCCTTAGTCAGCGCTTAACAAGTACCGTAACTATTACGTGGGAGAGGGACTGGGTCCATCCTGAGTAATTTGTACCGGCGTTTAGTACGGTGCCTGGCACATAGTAAGCACTTAGCAAACCATTAAAAAAAAGGAGTTTGGGTATGAAAGATAAACCCTTGTTACCGTATGACAACGTGGAGTTGCGGCGAGCGTCTCTCTGGAGAGCCAGTTTGGAGTTGGGTGAGGCGGGCAAAGTTTTCCAGCCCGTTTCCTGGCTCCCCTTCCTCTCCGCGTGAGGCGAGTAGGACGTCCCCGAAGGGGAAAGCTCAGTCTCCCAGAGCATTTTTGAGCAGTGCTGCTCCTCCTTTCATTTCCTTAAGCGCTCGATAAATACACCCGAACGAACGCCGGCGGCTCGGAGGTGGGGAAGAGGGTGGTCTGCTGGATACGGAGAGGGAGGGAGTCCTGGGTCAGAGGCAGGACGCGGGCGAGGGGTCGGCGGGGAGACGGACGGGATGGAGGTGCCGCCAACGGGTCGGGGTTGGAGGAGCGGAGTGTGCGGGCTGGGTTGTGTTAGGAGAGCGACGAGGCGAGGCAGGAGGGGGGCGAGGTGACTGACCGCTTTGAAGCTGAGGGTGACGGGCTTCCGATGGACGCGGGGCTGTTTCCACGGCAGTTGGAGATGTGGACCGAACATTTTTGGGCGAAAAAGGAGCCGGGCAGTGGAGCGAAGCGTGGATTGGAGTGGGGAGAGGCAATCCCTGTCCTTTAAGGGGATCACAGGCTCAGGGGGAATTGGTCCTCCAAAAGCGTAATTGGTCAGAGGAAGAGGGAAGAGGTTTTGAGAATGGTGGAGGGAAAAGATCTGGCCAGTCCGGGGCTCTCCTCACCGCTGCGGTCAGGCACGTGTGCAAGGGTGAATGGTCGAGTGCTACAGAAGTGTGCATTTCCACCCCACCTCCAGCCCCCCAAGTCCACGGAGGGAATTCCTCCCTTCCTCCCGACCTCCCTTTCCCTCCGTACCTCACCCCCCCGCTCATCTTGCTCCCCCACATTCTCGCTTCTCTGCCCCCGACCTCCCACCCCCCAAACCCCCCCCCCCCCCCAAACTCCATCTTCAAAGCCCTCGTGATTCTCTCCACCTTCAAAGCCATCCTGGTTCTCTCCCCTTTCGGGAAGCCTTTCCCCCCATTAATTCACAGCACCCTAATAATGATAATTCTCATAATAATGGCATTTGTTAATCGCCGACTATAGGCCCGGCACTTTTCTAAGCGCGGGGGTAGATACAAGATGGTCGGGTTGGACACAGTCCCTTGTCCCACACCGGGCTCACAGTCTCAATCCCCATCGTACAGAGGAGGTGACTGAGGCTCAGGGAAATGAAGCCACTTTTCCAAGGTCACACAGCCGATCGGGGCGGAGCCGGGAGTAGAACCCAGGTCCTTCCGACTCCCGGGCCCGGGCTGTTTTCACTAGACCGCGCCGCTTCCTTGTTGTGCCAGACCGACTTCCGTCCTTAGCATTTACGTATTCCAGGTCTCAGCTCTGCCGTGCACGTGTAGCTGCAGCTGTTTCACGCTGCTGTTTGTATTTCTTGCTCTGTGCTCTCCGTAGTTGACTCCCCGCCTCCCCCCTTGGACCGTTAGCTCCTCCAAACACGTCTTTCTTCTGTCGTGCTCCCCGGAGTACTTAGAAGATGCTTCACCTTCAGTTGACGCTCAGTAAATAGCACCGGTGGATCGCAAGGGTGCGGAAGAGTAGGGAGGGAAGAAAGGAACTGTCGAGGAAAAGAACTTCAACAGTTGGGGGGGACCCCAAGGAAGGAGATGAAAGAACTCGATCGGAGGGTGCCGGAGCCGAAGCGAACAATCCCCAGAGTGAACGGAGAAGGTGGGGCGCAACCGGTGACTTGGAAACCCGCTATTCCGAGAGGCCGGGAAACCCAACCGAGAGGGGTGTAAATAGCCGAGATCTTCATTTTCCCACTTTACGAGTTCGGTTGGCACACACGGCGTCTATTTTGCGGAAGGAGAGGGAGGGAGCGGTTTTCCTTGCCGCCTCTCGGTCGTGGTAATGTTCACCCCGGACGGGAAAGGGCCGGACGAGCCTCGCTCTCGGATCTTCACGGGAAGAGCCTCGCCGGATTTTCCTGCAAGAGAGGCCCGTCGGCGGCCTTCTGGCTGGTGGGTACGGTGTCTCTGGCCCCGTCGGCAGCCTCTCTGAGCTGCGGGATAACCTGTACGTTGCTAATTAGACTTGGCGGGAGTGAGCCGAGTGCACCTAGTGAGCAATACGAAAGGGCGTGTCTGGATATTTCAGATCTTGACTCACCCTCCGTTGTTGTTTTCGAGGCCAGCGAGTTAGAGCTGCCCGGCAGACACCCGCATCAGCCGGCGAGGCGTTCCTTCCTACCTGCAACTCGGCTGCCTTCCTCTTAGCACGAGTCGCCTCCTTTCCATCGGTCGATCCGTGGTATTTATTGAGCCCCTACCGGGAGCAGAACACTGGACCGAGCGCTTGGGAGAGTACGAGACGACGGAGTTGTCGTAGACACCATCCCTGCCCTCGAGGAGCCGACAGTCTAGTGGGGTAATCTTCGGCTCCCGCCCCTCCCTGTGGCACTTTGGACATATCTTACTGTCGTTAATAATGACGATAATGATAATTGTGGTGTTTGTTAAAGGTGTAATATGTGCCAGGCGCTGTACTAAGTAAGGGCCGTGGTGGATACGAGCAAATCTGGTTGGACACGGTCCCCGTCCCACGTGGGGTCACAGTCTTAAGCCCCATTTTGCAGATGAGGTAGCTGAGGCCCAGAGAAGTCAAGTGACTCGCCCGAGGTCACACAGCAGACAAGCGGCGGAGCCGGGATTAGAGCCCACGATCTTTCATTCATTCATTCAATAGTATTTATTGGGTGCTTAATATATGCAGAGCACTGTACTAAGCGCTTGGAATGTACAATTCGGCAGCAGATAGAGACAATCCCTGCCCAGTGACGGGCTTACGGTCTGATCGGGGGAGACGGACAGACAAAGACAATAGCAATAAATAGACTCAAGGGGATGTACATCTCATTAACCAAATAAATAAGGTAATAAATATATCCAAATGAGCGCAGTACTGAGGGGAGGGGAAGGGAGAGGGGGAGGAGCAGAGGGAAAGGGGGGAAAAGAGGACTTAGCTGAGGGGAGGTGAAGGGGGGGGGAAAGAGGGAGCAGAGGGAAAAGGGGAGCTCAGTCTGGGAAGGCCTCTTGGAGGAGGTGAACTCTCAGTTGGGCTTTGAAGAGGGGAAGGGAGTCAGTCTGGCAGAGGTGAGGAGGGAGGGCGTTCCGGGACCGCGGGAGGACGCGGGCCAGGGGTCGACGGCGGGATAGGTGAGAACGGGGCACGGCGAGGAGGCGGGCGGCGGAGGAGCGGAGCGTGCGGGGTGGGCGGTGGAAAGAGAAGGGAGAGGAGAGGTAGGAGGGGGCAAGGTCATGGAGAGCCTTGAAGCCCAGAGTGAGAAGTTTTTGTTTCGTGCGGAGGTCGACGGGCAACCACTGGAGGTTTTCAAGGAGGGGAGTGACATGCCCAGAGCGTTTCTGCGGGAAGATGAGCCGGGCAGCGGAATGAAGAATAGACTGGAGCGGGGAGAGAGAGGAGGAAGGGAGATGAGAGAGCAGGCTGACACAGTAATCCAGCCGGGATATTACGAGAGCCCGTAGCAGTAAAGTAGCCGTCTGGGTGGAGAGGAGAGGGCGGATCTTGGCGATATCATAAAGGTGAGACCGGCAGGCCTCGGTGACGGATCGGACGCGTGGGGTGAACGAGAGAGCCGAGTCAAGGACGACACCGAGGTCGCGGGCCCGAGAGACGGGAAGGACGGTCGTACCGTCCACGGTGATAAGGAAGTCAGGGAGAGTACGGGGCTTGGGAGGGAAGATGAGGAGCTCAGTTTTGGACATGGACCTCTGACTCCCAAGCCCGGGCTCTTGCCACTGAGCCACGCTGCTTCTCATAAGGCCGAGACTCCCGTCTGCTAACTCTGCGGTAGTTTCCGAAATACTTAGCAGAGAGCAGTGCGCGGAGGAAATGCCCAGTAAAAAGTATGGGTGGATAAAACCCTGACTGTGATTAATACGGTGTTTAATCCATAGGAGAGAAAACCGAATCTAGAAAAGTGCTTTTCGATCCTGCAGCTTTCGATCTGGGCGTCCCCCAGAACGATGTCAATTCCGCCAACTGTGGGATCGGTTAAGGACTTGCTGTGTGCCGAGCGCCGGGGTGGGTACAAGTTAATCGGGTCGGACAGAGTCCCTGCTTGACACCGGGCTCACGGTCTAAGGAGGAGGGAGGACGGGTAACGGATCCCCGCTTTACAGATGAGGGAAAAGAGGCAAAGAAAAGTGACTTATCCAAGGTCACAGAGCAGAGCTGGGAATAGAACCCAGATCCTCTGACTCCCCGGCCACGCGGCTTCTGTCCCTGGGGCAGAAGTCATCGATCCTGGCAGGGCGTAAGCTCAGGATTTTTGCTCGAATTCCACCGAGCAGCCAAGACCTACCCCAATCTAGAGGTCCGGACTGGGTTCTTGACATTGTCTGCCAAACTGAAAACATCCCACTCGCGGCAGTCTAACTCTTGTGGCGGGGCATGCTCGGAGATGAATGACGAGGGAGCACCGAGGTTTGGAAAGCTCGACTGTGGGAACGGCAGGGGTGAGGTGGACAGAGGAGAATGTTCACTTGGAGAGAGCCCCCGTACGAGATGATCAGGCCCCACGTCGGGCTCGCGGTCCAAGAGGGAGGGAGAACAGGTATTGAATCCCCATTTTGCAGATGAGGGAACGAGGCCCAGACGAGTAAAGTGACCTGTCCGAGGTCACGCAGAGGAAAAGTGGCGGGGCTGGGATCGGAAGCCAGGCCCTCTGACTCCCAGACCCGGACTCTCTCTCTCCCAGGCCACGCCGCTTCTCCCTAAAGGCGGGCTGGTTTGTGTGGGGAAGGCTGGAAACCATGTCAGCGGCACAACCGACGTGCCCACCCGTCGGTCTGTCGTATTGATTGAGCGCTTACCGTGCGCAGAGCACCGTACTAAGCGCTTGGGAGAGTACGCGTAACAATAACCAGGCACATTCCCGGCCCACGGTGAGCTCACGCTTACCCCTCTAGATCGTGATCCTGTCGTGGGCGGGGATCGTCTCTCTCTATTGCCGAATTGTACTTTCTAAGCGCTTAGTACAGTCCTCTGCACACAGTAAGCGCTCAATAAATGCGATTGATTGAGTGAATGAACTTACAGTCCTCATGATGATGATGATAATAATTGCGGTATTGTTCAGGGTGGATGCAAGCAAATCGTGTTGGACACAGTTGAGGCTCACGGTCTTCATCCCCATCTTACAGATGGGGTAACTGAGGCCCAGGGAAGTGAAGCGACTTGCCCAGGGTCCCACGGCAGACAAGCGGCGAGATTGCGTAGGTGGCCCGCTGAGGTGGGGAGAGAAACGTTCCCAGGTTCACCTGATTCTCATAGTTGGACTGTGTTTGGGGGGAGCTTTCGGATTCCCCCCGGAATGCAAACATTTAAGCGAATCGCATCCTCTTTTATTGTTCCAGGATCTTCAAACCCTGGAGTGATCTTCCAGCGCGCTCAGTTTGTTTGTGTGGAGGAGCGTTCTCGGACAGCGATAGGATGCCCCAGGGGACACCCCTGAAATTGTTGATCTTTCCCTGTTCTGTTGTTCGAATTTCCTACGATTTAGAGATTAATTCCAGAGGGAGTTCCCCCACCCTTTGTTGTTTATATCTCAAATTAGCTCAGCCAGCTGTGTGTCATTTGTGAGCCCCCCCGTGGAAAACACCCCTGTTACCTTTCTTCTCTTAAAGCCTGGGGAGAAGCAGGGCGGCCCAGTGGGTAGAGCACAGGACTGGAAATCCGGAAATCCGGGTCCTCATCCCAGCTTCACCACTTGCCTGCCGCGCGACCCCGTTAGGCCGCTTAAACGTCTCTCTGCCTCAGTCTCCTCATCTCTAAAATGGGGATTCGGTGCGTGTCATCCCTTCCCTGTAGACCGTGAGGCCCGCGTGGGACGGGGTCGGTGTCCTATCCGCCTACCCCAGTGCTCAGCACGCAGTCGGCGCTTAGCACACGCCACCACCCATTCTCCGTCCCCAAGAGCCATGCCAAATTTTCCAGCTATCGAATCCAGCTACGCCCCCCCAGACCCTCGAAATCGGCGGCAGGAGAGAGGAGGAGGAGGGGGCTCGGGGAGGAGGTTGGTTTGAGAGGAGTGAAACGTGGGAGCTGGGGCGTCGGGGGAGAAGAGCGCGGATAACGAGGAGGGGGGAGAACGGACGGAGGGCCTCCACATTCCCTCTCGACGTTGAGAGAGTTCGGTGGCCTTTGGACAGACTAGTCTCCGCGGAGCTCACTGGAATGCAGAGGGTCAAGAAGGGAGTTGGAGGAGAGGAAGTGTAGGCGGTGAGGGCGAGGGAATAATAACGTTTTAGTGGCCGAAAATGATTTCTATTCTACAGCCGCTTCGCTCGCATAGAGATCGACTTTCCTGGAAAGCGTACGTTACTCCGTAATGCCTTGCAGAATCCTAGGGCTGGAAAGGACTTCTCAAGAAGCTCTTCTAGGGGCTTTTTTTGTTTGTGTGTTTTGGGGTTGGTTTTTTTTTCCCCCACGGGGAGAGCCTGGCCTCTTTAAAATACGGACAGTCTTGAGTTCCGAGTAAGAGATGACGTCTGTGGTCAGGTCTCACTGGACGTACAACGGGAGGCTGCTATTTCTGGAATGTTATGAATATGCTACGTTGTGTATGTAATATGTGCTCTGTTCAGGAGGGCTCCTTTCTTCAGTCGCAACGACTGACTGCCGGTGATTATTTCCTAGGGAAATTAGCCGTACAGAAGGCTGTGTGGCTGGGTCGTCTGCTGAGAACAAGACGCTTCTGCGATTGGCCAAGATCCGCCCTTTCCTCTCCACCCAAACGGCTACTTTACTATTACGGGCTCTCGTTATATCCCGGCTAGACTACCGTGTCGGCCTTCTCTCCGACCTCCCTTCCTCCTCTCTCGCCCCGCTCCGGTCTATTCTTCACTCCGCTGCCCGGCTCATCTTCCCGCAGAAACGATCTGGGCATGTCACTCCCCTTCTTAAACAACTCCAGTGGTTGCCTATCGACCTCCGCTCCAAACAAAAACTCCTCACCCTAGGCTTCGAGGCTCTCCGTCACCTCGCCCCTTCCTACCTCTCCTCCCTTCTCTCTTTCTACCGCCCACCCCGCACGCTCCGCTTCTCCGCCGCCCACCTCCTCGCCGTCCCTCGGTCTCGCCCGTCCCGCCGTCGACCCCTGGGTCGCGTCCTCCCGCGGTCCCGGAACGCCCTCCCTCCTCACCTCCGCCAAACCGATTCTCTTTCCCTCTTCAAAACCTTACTTAAAAATCACCTCCTCCAAGAGGCCTTCCCAGACTGAGCTCCTCTTCCCCCTCTACTCCCTCTGCCATCCCCCCTTTACCTCTCCGCAGCTAAAGCCTCATTTTCCCCTTTTCCCTCTGCTCCTCCACCTCTCCCTTCCCATCCCCACAGCACTGTACCCGTCCGCTCGACTGTAAATATTTTCGTTACCCTATTTATTTTGTTAATGAATTGTACATCGCCTCGATTCTATTTATTTGCCATTGTTTTTACGAGATGTTCTTCCCCTTGACGCTGTTTAGTGCCATTGTTCTCATCTGTCCGTCTCCCCCGATTAGACTGTAAGCCCGTCAAACGGCAGGGACTGTCTCTATCTGTTGCCGACTTGTTCATCCCAAGCGCTTAGTACGGTGCTCTGCACATAGTAAGCGCTCAATAAATACTATTGAATGAATGAATGAATGAATTGGCATTTTAATCGTGTTTTAATGATACCTGTTCGACACTTACCGTGTGGACTGTACTAAGCTCTGCGGTCGATAAACTCAGGTTGGCCACGTGGGGCTCGCACTCTAAATCCCCATTTTACAGATGAGGTCACCGAGGCCCAGAGAAGTTCTGCCCCGAATCACACAGCCGACAAGTAGCTGAGGTGGAATTAGAATCCAGGACCTCTGCCTCCCGAGCCCATGCTCTTTCCGTTAGGCCGTGCGCTGTGTCTCTTTACTGCATGCGTTATTTTTTGATTTCAGAAGTTGGCTCTGGAGTTCGTTTTGAATCTTCATCCTAATCTCTTATTCACAGAGGAAAGGGAATATTAAATAGATGACAGATAGTCATTGAAAAAATAATGTTTCGATGTCAGGAGTTTGCGTGTTTATAATAAAGCCGTAACTTTCTGCTGCTCTAATACTCTTGCGTGTTACCGTCAGATTCGCATCAAGTATCTAGTTTCTTTCTGGCAAAGTTTATTCTAAAATATGAAGACCGAAAGAAACAGCTGAGGCTTGGGTTTTTTTTCCAAAATAGGCCAATAACCTTTATTTTTTATGGGTCTGGATAAGTTAACTTAGGGATGATTTCCAAATCATTTTGTGCGTTCTCACTAAAAATAGAATTGGAATACTGTATTTCTGGTTGGGCTACCTTCTTGAGAAGCAGCGTGGCTCAGTGGAAAGAGCCTGGGCTTCGGAGTCAGAGGTCATGGGTTCGACTCCCGGCTCTGCCGCTCGGCAGCTGTGGGACTGTGGGCGAGTCACTTAACTTCTCTGTGCCTCAGTTACCTCATCTGTAAAATGGGGATTAACTGAGCCTCACATGGGACGACCTGATTACCCTGTATCAACCCCAGCGCTTAGGACAGTGCTCGGCACATAGTGAGCGCTTAACAAATACCAACATTATTATTATTATTATTATTAAGGTCAGGGGATCATGTCTGTCAATTCTCTTGTACTCTTGCAAGTCCTTAGTCCACCATTTAAATACTATTGATTGGTTGATGTTCTAGAACTGGGCTCTGATAATAGTAATAATAATTATTTTATTTTTTTAAGCACTTGCTATATATCAAGCACAGTTTTAAGTTCCTGTCCCACATGGAACTCCCAGTCTAACCTTTGAATCCCCATTTCACAAGGGAGGAAACGGAGGCCCAGATTATTGGATTTTGGATTATGATAAATCCACATATCATAAAAAAAAAAGTAGAGAGAAGGGACTGGAGACAGACACATCAGGAGCTACGAAACGTTAAAACATTAACACGAACCGGGAGACGAAGTAGACTCAGAGTCTCGGGAGCGATGGAGGAGGTCAAGGGCCTGCAGCACGAGCAAGCGGGGTCCCTCGGAGTGAGGGAGGGAAAGCAGTGGCTAGCGGGGTGCTTTCCTCGGGACGATGAATGTGTCCGAGAGCCATCGGGATCCGCTGTGTTCGGCGGCCTGGTGCCCGTGGAGCCTGCTGGGAGTGGGGGCTCTCAGTGATGGGAGGGAAGGTGGCGTTTACCACAGTGCTTTTCTCAGGGCTGATGGAAGGCCCCCCCTCGAGAAGGTCAACGCCAACATCTCAACCACATCTCTAACAAGAAGAGCCCGGGGAAGCCTGGAGGAAATGGCAGAAAGCAGGAAGGCGAAGGAGACGTGAGGATCCCGAACCATCCTGTTATGGGCCTTTGCGGGAGTAAACTGTCCTTAATGTATGACACATACATCCAGGGGCACATTATCAGTCTGCGTCCTCTTTTTGGAATGTGAAAAACAGGTGTATATGTGAGTGTGTGGGTGGTTGTGTTTGTTTTATATGCACAGATAAGCATACCTACGTATTATTCATTCTTTCCATAGTATTTATTGAGCGCTTACTATGTGCAGGGTACTGTACTAAGCGCTTGAAACGTACAATTCGGCAACAGAGAGAGACAATCCCTGCCCATTGACGGGTTTACAGTGTAATTGGGGGAGACATATTATATTTGAAGACCATCACTCTTCAGTTTTCTTTACCTTTTAATCTTTCTTAACCCCTTCGATCTGTCTTCATATATTCCATTTTCCAGTCTTGTATCATGTCTGTTCTCGAATGCGGAGGAAATAGTTTTCTGTAGCTACTGTCCACCCTCTTCTGCCGTCAGCTGCGTCTTCAGTTTCACAGTTTGGATTTAACAGGGCGGAAGAATTAGGGAGCGTTCTCTCCATAGCGTGACTCTAATTTGGTATAATCCAGTTCGCAAGTTAGCACGAGTAGAGACGATGGAGGAAGGATTGTTTGGACATGTGCCGTTCTCCCCAGCCTCAGTCAGTCAATTAAAGTATTGATCGTACAGTACTGTGGGTTGGTCCTTTATAACTCTGTATTTAATGCGGCTCCGGGTCTGCCCAAACCAGTTGACTCTGTCATCCTTCCTAGACGTCTCTTGAGAGAGATCTCCTGGTTCCTTTCAAAATCTACCCTCTTCGCCCATGCCTCTGACCCAGACTTTATCCTCTCTCTCCAGTGGCTCCTCCCTCTCCGCTTTTAACCCACCCGAGCTCGCTGTGGCCAGGGAACGCGCCCGCCAACTCGCATCATACTCCCCCAGGCGCTTAGTACAGTATTCTGCGAATAGGAAACGCTCGATAAATGCCGTTGACGATGACGATTTATGGGATGGATGGAAGCACAGTGAGGTCTGCTGCGATTGAGGTCTCAGAGATAATCCATCCCGTGGTCAGACTGGGGAGATGAGGCAAGAGAGTGTGGATGGCTCAGTGCCAGCCATCCCCGCTACTGCAAAATCCACTCAGGGATTTTCATGGACGTATCGCGCTGGGGTCGGACTTCCCGCCCCCTGGGTACCTTAGGTGTCTGAACAGTGCTCACCCCCAAATGGCAAGGGGTCAGAAAGGGTACCAAATTGTATTTTCAGGGGCGTAGGAGCAAAGGCGCTCAGGACCGGGAACGTGCCTTCCGACTCCGTTGTACGCTTGGCAACGTACACCTCTGCACACTGTAAACGCGCAATAAATCCCCCCGACTGGTTGAGACTCCCCGTGCGAAGTCCGCACCCGGTAGATACAATCTCACTGTCGACAGCGGTATCGTCTTCAAACCCAAGGACAAGAACTCTGTGAGTAACTGCAGCCCGAAATGTCCCTGTCACCTCTTGAGAAACAGATTCTTGTGAAACATTTTTGAAACAACTCACAGGACCGCCTTCCCACTTAGAAAAGCTTCCATCCATCTGTTTATTTCAGCCGCCTCAGTGACCGTGTTTATTTCTAATCTAATCCGTGATTAGATTTCGTGATATTAGGTGGCGGGAGTACTAACCCCCAAACTGTGACGTTCTTTCTTCTAGCAGAGAGGAAAACTCATGTTGCACAAGCCCCCCCAAAAAAGACAGTTGGCTGGTGATTTGTTATTCATTCATTCAATTGTACTTATTGAGCGTTTATTGTGTGCAAAGCACTGGACTAAGTGCTTGAGAGAGTACATTATAAAAATAAACAGACATGCCCGGCACACAAGATATTTAAGTATCGAAATGCTCTATAAAAGACTTGGATCGTGTCTGTCAACTCTCTTGTTGACAGAGTTGATATTGTTATTGTTATATTGATATGTTGTTATACTGATATTGATATTGTTGATAGAGTCGCAGCGTGGCTCAGTGGCACGAGCACGGGCTTGGGAGTCAGAGGTCACGGGTTCGAATCCCGGCTCTGCCACTTGTCAGCTGTGTGACTGTGGGCAAGTCACTTCACTTCTCTGTGCCTCAGTTCCCTCACCTGGAAAATGGGGACTAAGACTGTGAGCTTCACGTGGGACAACCTGATGACCCTGTATCTATCCCAGCACTTAGAACAGTGCTCTGCACATAGTAAGCGCTTAACAAATGCCAACATTATTATTATTATCATTGTTCTTTAGTACGTTGATCCGCACAATAAGGGCTCAGTAAATACCATTGATGGGTTAATTTGTGAGAGGTGAAAAATGATTATTTGACAGTATAATACTAGAGTTCTATCTAGTGGACTTCCGACCAACAAATTAAACCTCAAAGACCAACTCGACCACAGGCAGAAAGTGAGAAATATGTCACTTTTTTGAGTGCCTAGTAGCTTCAATTTGTTACCGGTCGCTTTGAAGAAAATACTTTGGAGACGTTTTGGGAAAGCAATGCATTTTTGGATGCAAAGTGACCGGAGCAAAGATTTTGGCAGTAGAAGACAGGGAGGCAGAAATTGGGACCATTTGAGATTCAGAAGTGAAGAGGCAAAGAAAGGCTCCTTGGAGAGTATTGTATTTCTCTGTTGATATTAAAATGAGAACCAGACATTAAATACAAGGCTTCTTTTTAAGTCCGTTTAAATCTGTTCCTGTATTATGTTGTGATAAATCTCCCAGTACAAGTTCAGATGAATAAAATAGGAAAATCATCAGTTACGAATCGTTGAATCAGTGCTATTTAGCGAGCTCTGCGCAGAGCACTGTATTAAGCGCTTGGGAAGGTAGGGTCGGTAGTCGTGATCCCCGCTCCCGAGGAGCTCACAGTCAATAAGGGGAGCTTACAGTCTTCAGGGGAAGACAGACATTGAAATAAATTACAGATAGGGGTAATAATAGAGTATTAGGATACTGTTGGGGATTGAGGTGAGTAGCAAAGTATTTAAAGGGGTACGAAGCCGAAGCGTGCAGGCGACAGTGGGGAGAGTGGTTAGGGAAATGTGGGCTTAGAGAGAGTCCATAATCAATCAATTGCATTTATTGAGCACTTACTCTGTGCAGATCACTCTACCAGGCGCTTGGGAGAGTATAATATAACAGAATTGGTAGATATATTACTGCCTTCAAGGAGGTTATAGTCTAAAGGACCATCCAACCTCAAGAATCCGTATTCAAGGCGACCTCTGAAATGGCAAAACGTGGAAATCAATTTCAAAACAGATTCCCTTCTCCTTCCAAGCATGTCTGACCTCGCTTCGAGTGTTTGGACTAAGGGTACTCAGAATAATTAACTTTATTCTGAACTCTAGTCTTACAGCTCACCTGTCACCAGGCGTTTGAAGGAACTCCTGACTCCTTCCTTTGCCTTGACCTATCTTATCTTGAACTGAAAAATTTCTCAGCGACACCGGAGGGGACGTGTGCGATTTGAAATCCGGCTCAGGGGACGTAGCAAGTGGGAACTTCATTTTGAATCTGCTTTGTTTTCCAGTTTAAGTGAGCCGAATTGTCAAAGAATCCATCTTGTACAGGTCGAGGAATTGTACGGAGGGGAAACCTGACAAAGGAACTTAACGTGTTTGCCGAAAGTCACCTGACAGACGCAGCTTGTTATGGGCAGGGAACATGCCCGCTGATTCTGTTGTACTCTGTCAAACAGTTCAGCGCTCTGCGCGTAGTCAGCGCTCAATAAATACCACCGACTGATGGATCACAGGACATTTCACCGGTACTTCTCAGCAGAGTGTTTTTTTTCCTACCAAGCAGTTAGTCGAACAGATCGATTTCTCAGCGTGAGGGGTGGGCTGGAGAGTCATTCATTCAGTAGTATTTATTGAGCACTTACTATGTGCAGAGCACTGTACTAAGCGCTTGGAATATACAGTTCGTCAACAGATAGAGACAGTCCCTGCCCCGTGACGCGCTCCCAGTCTAATTTGGGTAGACTCATCTAAAATGTTGATCCCAGAACCTGGATCTGATGGGTTTTTGTTTTTTTTGAACTGTCATTTCATGGTGGCCGGGTTTTTAGCGGCCTCCTTCTTTTTTAGAGAAAGGGCTTGCTTTCAGGCTGTGATTGAGAAGTTACTTTAAGGCACACGGTGTCAGCTCTCTCCCTCCGATATATCCCCTCTCCTCTTCCTCCGCATCCCAGCTCACGCTCTTCTCCTGATGGTCACTGACCGAAGATCAACGAGATCTGAATTCCTCATTTCTGCCCCGGCATAAGCTTCTAGTAGCCTCGGGAACGTGGCCACCTGCAAAGTTAAGAAGGCTGGTAGCGGCCATCCCTCCTGAAAGCGTTCAGTCCAGTACGCACTTGGAATGAAAGCCGGAATGAGCTTTCTGTGCATAAATACGTATGTCGTGGAGTGTCACTGGGCTCCGACTGGGGATCGAGCTCCTCCTCCTCAAACTGGGAGGAGGCTCAAGGGTTTATTTAGTTCAGCTCCCGCTTCCGCGTGGCTGGATGATGGCCGGCTGAATCGTCGAGGGAAGATGGGTGTCTATTCTTTGAAGACCTCCAGGGGTTCGTCACCCCAAGTGAAAAGATGCCAAGCAGAACCTCGCCTCTCCCACTTTTAAAAGTGATAATAATAACAATAACCGTCGTGTACGTTAAGCGCTTACTCTGTGCCAGGCGCTGTTCTAAGCACCGAGATGGATGCGAGTCAGTCGGGCTGGACGCACTCCTCGTTTTCCAGATGAGGTAACTGAGGCCCAGAGAAGTGAAGTGACATGCCCAGGGTCACGCAGCAGGCAAGAGGCGGAGCTGGGATTAGAACAGCTTTGAAGCATCGCGGCGTAGTGGCAAGAGCCCGGGCTTCGGAGTCAGAGGGTGTGGGTTCGAATCCCGCCTCCGCCATTGTCTGCTGTGTGACCTTGGGCAAGTTACTTCACTTCTCTGGGTCTCAGCTACCTCATCTGAAAAATGGGGATTGAGACTCTGAACATCATGTGGGACAACGTGATTACCTCGTATCTACCCCAGCGCTTAGAGCAGTGCTTGGCATTCATTCAATCATATTTATTGAGCGCTTACTATGTGCAGAGCACTGTACGAAGAGCTTGGAATGTACAATTGGGCAACAGAGACACATAGTAAGCGCTTAATAAATACTATAATTATTATTTTTATTGACCTACGTCCTTTCGACTCCCAGGCCCGTGCTCTGTCCTGCTAGGCCACCCCGCTTCTTTAAGCCTGATTCTCTTGTTGGACCCTCTTTGGATAGGGAGCTGTCACCATTCCACCAGATGGCATAATCAATCCTTAGTATTTATTGAGCGCTTACTCTCTGCAAGGCACTGTATTAAGCGCTTAGACTCCGCCGGGGTGATAGGTTTACACAATGAACTCCGGCCTATACTAGAACATCATTCTCAGGACCAGTTTCGAGTACTTTGAAATACTAAAGTTTAATCATTGGCATCTGATCCAATTGTCGTTTAAAGTTGTGGAGGCGATAATAACGTTTACTGAGCACCCACTTTGTGCGGTGGGCTGTGCTGGGCTCTTGGGAAGTAAAGCATCAAGAAGTGACTCATTTCCTGCCCTCAAATTGCTTGCCCTCCAATGGGGGTGGGGGGACAGACAAAAAAAAATATTTACAAACGGAGAGGTCAAAAAGAAGTACAGCGGACATGTAATTTTCTCTTAGTGGTGCAGCCCTAAAACAGCCCAAACAGATAAACCAGTGTTCCCAGTTTGAAACAATGGATGAAGACTAAGCCTTGTCCCTAGTGAAGGCTGACTTCACAAGCCATTTTAGTGTGTGTGTTTTGTTTTTTTTTTAATCGAAATGTATGACGCTTTAAAAATGTCCCAGTTAATGAATATTTCATTTGAAATGGGAGTTAAAGACAAGAAGAATCAGTAGGAAAAAGATGGACTTTGAGATTAGTTCAGTTCGGAGCCCTGGCTCTTTCTTCTCCTGCCCCTGATAGGAAATACCCAAGCAGGTTAACTGGGAGTCGATTTCTGAGGAAGGGCATTAATTTGGTGAGCACTGGGGAGTCGGTTTCTGAGGAAGGGCATTCTCATCACATCCCGGGGCTGTAACTAATGTTGTCTGGGAGACAGCGAGCTTGGGTTCTCTTCTGCCGAATTCCTCCTTTAGCATCAGATCAGCATGGCACCACAGCCCTCCTGTCCCGGCTCCGGCGCATCAAAGCTGCCCTCCCCCTCTCCCGTTTTGCTCTCAGCAGTCGGTTTTGGGGTGGAGGGGAAATGCGGAGGGGCTACAAGTCGGAAATGAGAAAGGGGGGCCCTCATGACGGAGCACCCTTGGCACTAGCTGTTGCTGTGGGATTGAAGTTCAGACAAAAAAATGGGAGCATATTTTGGGAACTGAGGACCCAGGAGATGAAAGGCACGGATTTGAGGTGGAGGTTGGGGGAGATGTAGGGCTGGGGATGGATTTAGTGGAAAGAGCACAGGCCTGCGAGTCAGAGGACCTGGGTTCTAATCCCAGGTCTGCCAACTGCTTGCCGGGTGGCCTTGATCAAGTCACGTAACTTGTCCGGGCCTCGATTTCCTCATCTGTTAAAAATGGGGAATAAGTACATCTTCTCCCTCCCACACTGTGATTGTGGGACTTGGGACTTGCGCCACTTGGGACTGTGGGCCCCAAGGGGGACAGGGATTGGGTCCAATTCATTCATTCAGTTGTATTTATTGAGCCCTTACTAAGTGCAAAGCACTGTACTAAGCACAGTTCAGACACATTACCCACCCACAACGAGCTACAGTCTGATAATCCATTTCTACCCCAGTACCTAGAACAGTGCTTGACTTGTAAAGAGCTTAACAAACACCATAACAATAATAGTAATCATTTTTACGTATAGCGTTCTCCTGTCATGTAGAGCGGGACCTAATTAATTACATAAAAGTCTATCACACTTCATGCTAGAGCCCCATTTTCAAGGAGTGTAACCTGGCTGTACTGATTCATTCTTTAGGTCGTATTTCTGGAGCGCTTACTGTGTGCGGAGCATTTTACTAAGCGCTTGGAAAGTACAATTCGGCAATAAAGAGAGACGATCCCTGCCCACCCTGGACTTATGTCTCTAGCGTAACCCAACTCTCGCCACTGTTAATTTTTTGCGGCGTTTATTTATCATACTGAATTTTTCTGAACGTGTCAGCATGGCTCGGTGGAAAGAGCATGGGCTTTGGAGTCGGAGAACATGAGTTCGAATCCTGGCTCTGCCACTTGTCCGCTGTGTGACTGTGGGCAAGTCACTTAACTCCTCTGTGCCTCAGTTACCTCATCTGTAAAATGGGGATTAAGACTGTGAGCCCCACGTGGGACAGCCAGATTCCCTTGTGTCTACCCCAGCACTTAGAACAGTGCTCTGCACATAGTAAGCGCTTAACAAATACCAACATTATTATTATTATTATTAAATTCGCCGCTTTTAAGATTGTGGAGTCCCAAAGACCAGAGCCCATGTCCGAAGCGTCATCCTTATACTTTTCCCCAGTCGGTGAGTCGGTGGTAATCATTGAGCGCTTTCTGTGTGCGAGGCACTGTCCTAAGCACTCGGGAGAGTGCAATAGACACGGTAGACACAAACTCTGCCCTCAAGGAGCATCCAGTAAGAAGCGCCCAATAAATGCCAATGACGGATTGATACGATCATCATCATCAATGGCATTTATTGAATGTTTGCTGATTGCAGAGCACCGTTCTAAGCTCTTGGGAGAGTACAGTAGAACGGATTTGGTAGATAGGATTGATCCCTGCCCCAAACCAGCTTTCGGTGCCTTGCAAAAAAGCAAACACTTCAAAGTGCGACTAACCCTGAAATAATCTGATCTTTTTGAGACCTGTGTATGTAGCTCAGTGCTCTGCACATAGTGAATGCTCATTCGATCTGTTTGCTACTTAGTCAAAACCTGCTGTAATAATATGAGGCAAGAGTTAACTTGCTCCTTAAAATCGTAGAAGCAGACTTCAGCAACCTGATTGAGGCACCACAAAGAGTCATCAATGAAAAGAAAGCAGAAAGTAATTTTAGACCTTTCACTTTGTAATAGCAGTGTACAATAGGACATTCTTTCACATTTAACCAGTGTGGAAAATCAACGGCTTGGAAACTTGAAAAAAAAGTCAACACGTAAATGATATGATAAGTCGAGAGGCTTTGTAACGGCTAAAGGAGTAGTCTGGCTTTAAAATGCTTAGTGGGGAAAATGCACGCACTGAGATCAACCCTTACCGTGTGCCAAGCACTGTTCTAAGCGCTGGGGTAGATACAAGGTAATCAGGTTGCCCCACTTGAGATTTACAGTCTTAATCCCCATTTCACAGATGAGGGAACTGAGGCCCAGAGAAGGGAAGTCACCCAGCTGACAAGTGGCGGAGCCGGGATTAGAACCCACGACCTCCGACTCCCAAGGCCAGGCTCTTGCCACTAAGCCGCCGCTTACTTTGTGCGGAGCTCTGTACTAAGTGCTTAGGAGCGTACAAGCCAATAGAGTTGGTAGACACGTTTTTCTGCCCACAAGCAGCTTACAGTGTGGAAGGGGAGACGGAGTTTAAAATAAATTACAGATAAGTACGTAAGTGCTGTGGGGCCGCGGGTGGGGTGAACAGCAAATGCTTAAAGAGTACGGGTCCGATTGCAAGAACGATGCAGAAGGGAGACGGCGTAGCCGGGAAGAGGACGTAGTCGGGGAAGGACGGCCTCTTGGAGGAGATTTAATAAGGCTTTGAAGTTGGGAAGGTAGGGGCCTGTCAGATGTGAAGGGCGAGATGCAAGGGGTCAGTGAAGAGATAGACGAGATCAAGGTACAGTGAGTAGGTTGGTGTTAAGAGGGAGCGAGGTGAGAGTACTGGATTGTAGTAGGAAATGGGCAAGGGAAGATAGGAGGGGAGTAGATGATTGAGTGCTTTAAAGCCAAGAAGAAGGAATTTATTTAATGCGGAGGTGGGTGGGCAACCACCGGGGGGTTTGGAAGGGTGGGGTGACATAGACTAAGCGGTTATTTCGAAAGACGGTGCGGGCAGCAGAGTGAAGTTTGGACTAATAGCAGACAAAAGAGGCAGAGAGGTCTGTGAGGAGGCTGTTGGAAATGGTCAAGGCTGGATAAGATAAGTGCTTGGATCACCGAAGTAGTTTGGATGGAGAGGGGAGGACAGATTTTACTAATAAGACTAATTATGACATTTGTTAAGCTCTTACTCTGTGCCAGGCACTGTACTAAGCACTGGGGTGAACAGTTCCCTCTCCCATGTAGAGCTCGCAGTCTCCATCCCGATTTTACAGATGAGGTAACTGAGGCACAGAGAAGTAAAGTGACTTGCCTAAGGTGACCCAGCAGGCAGGTGGCGGAGCCGGGATTAGAACCCATGATCTTTAGCCTTGTCGTGTTGGGAGAGACGACGGGATTTGATGACAGATTGAATATGTGAGCCGAATGAGAGAGACGAATCGAGGTTAATGCCAGAATCGTCGGCTTTCGATGTAGGCAGGGTTAATGATGCTGTCTACAGCGATGGAAAAGACGAGGGAAGGATAGCTTTTGGATGGGAAGATGGGGAGTTCTGTTTTGGACAGGTTTAGTTGGAGATCCCCAGGCTCACAGTGAAAAATTAGCATCCCCGATTCAGTCCCTGAACTATTTGGAAAATTAACAATACCATTTCTGTTATTTAGCTTCCTTAAAGTGAAGGAAGTCCGTACGTTCAGTGTCATCGGAAATGTTAGACCACAGTTGTCTAGCTGTGGCCAGACTTTTTTTTAGGAAAGCAATCGTGGAACGTTTAAAGAAAAAAAGACAAAGAAGTGACTAGTCATCATGAAGTTTTTTGAGAATCCTGGGAAAGGACCTTGAATTTTGGGGCCAGATGGTTATTTTCCCTATTATTCATAATAATAATGTTGGTATTTGTTAAGCGCTTACTATGTGCAGAGCATTGTTCTAAGCGCTGGGGTAGATACAGGGTCATCAGGTCGTCCCACGTGAGGCTCACAGTTAATCCCCATTTTACAGATGAGGTAACTGAGGCACAGAGAAGTGAAGTGACTTGCCCACAGTCACACAGCTGACAAGTGGAATGGATAAATGACAAGTGTGGAAAAGTGTGAAATACAGTTCGGATCAAAATCGTCGTGAGTTTCTGTTCAGAAGATATGCTTCGGGTGTGAGTAAAGTGAGTAAATTTGCTTCGCTTCACAGAAGGGACTGGGAGACGAGGAAATGAGGGCTTAGGGAAGACCTCTCGGAGGAGGTGTGCCATCAATACAGCTTTGAAAGTGGAGAGAGCGATTGTCAGGTATGAAGAGGGAGGGCGTTGCAGGCCCGAGGCAGGATGTGGGCGAGAGGTCAGTGGCGAGGGAGACGCTATCGAGAAACAGCGAGTACGTCGACATTAGAAAGGTGAAGTTTGTGGGCTGGGTTGTAGTAGGAAATCAGGGAGGTAAGGTAGGAGGGGGAAAGTTACCTCAGTTAACTCATCTGTAAAATGGGGATTAAGAACGCGAGCCCCATGTGGGACAGGGACTGGGTCCTACCTGAATTATTTGTATCCACCCCAGTCCAGTGCCTGGCACATAATAAGCGCTCAACGAGTAGCACGGTCATAATTGGACGCTACTTTCTTTCGATTGTGAGTTTCTTGAGGGACAGGCACCTCGTATTTCTCACCCATCACTTAGGGTAGTGCTCTGCACCCTGTAAGCACTTAAAAAATAATAGTACGCCTCCGACCTCAAGTTAAAACGTGTCATTTAGATAGTAAAGTTTGAAGTACTCAGGAAAGAGGCTATTTTAGGGGCAACGAGGATGGATGTCTATTTATATCAATGTCTCTCTCCCCTTCCAGACTGTGAGCTCATCGTGGGCAGGCGTGTGTCTGTTATATCGTACTCTCCCAAGCGCTTAGTAAGTGCTATGTACATAGTAAGCGCTCAATAAATACGATTGAATGAATGGATGAAAGGATGTCCCAGGACCTAGCCCATTTGGGGGAGGGGGGGGTAAGCTCTGAATGTGGTTGCTTTTTTTATGGTATCTGTTAAGCACTTACCGTGTGCCGGGCTCTATAATAAGTGCTGGGGTAGACAACCAGACAATCAGGTCGTTCACAGTCCACATCCCACATGGGGCCCAAAGGTTAATCCCCATTTTATAGATGAGGGTATTTTAGGAAAAGAGAAGTGACTTGCCCAAGGTCAACCAGCAGACAGGCGGGCGGAGCTGTGTCCTTAGGGACTTTGACCCCGCACCCTCGAACACCCAGAACCCGGCCCTCCTCCCCTCCTGCTTCCCCAGAAGCTCTGCCTCGCCTCACTCAGTCGTCTCTCTTTCAGAGCGGAAGGGTAAACGGAGGACCCGTGGGACCCTGACTCAAGCCGGGTGCCGGGAAAAGGGTCGGGGGGTGGCAGGAAAATATAACGGGGGCCCAGCTGAGATCGGGCCTCAGCGCCCACCTCCTCCCGCCAGGCCAAGAGGCGGAGAGCGGGCTCAGTTTGAGACCGTGAGCCCGTCGATGGGCAGGGATTGTCTCTATCTGTTGCCGAATTGTCCATTCCAAGCGCTTAGTACAGCGCTCTGCACGGAGTAAGCGCTCAATAAATTGAATGAATGAATCCGGCTCCGGCCCCCCTCTTGCCCTCCCCTGCGTGCGCCGCTGCTCTTGCCGTCCGTCTCCGCTCCTTCTTGTTCTCTCCCTGGCCCCAGGAGAATGACCTGTCGTCATGGAGACCGGGCTTGACTTCAGCCCGCTCAATAAATGCCCCTACCTACCACCCCCGCCGCGGCCACGGGGACGGAAACTTCTAGAACGAGGGGACGGAAAGGACGGCTCCCTTCAGCCACCCTCCTTCCGCCCCGCAGCACTCTGTACACGGCCCTAATTCAGTTATCTCGATTAATGTCTGTCTCCCCTTCTAGTCTGAGAGTTTGTTGGGGACAGGGAGTATTTCTCCTAACCGTGTTGAACTCTCCCGAGCGCTTAGTACGGTGCTCTGCACAAGGTAAGCACTCAGTCAAAACCATCGATTGATCGCTTGAGTAGAGCAGGGGAGGAAAGGGTAGGGAAAGGATTGATCTTCCAGCCAAAATGGGGTGTAGTTTTGGGGGTGGGACTGATGGATCCTGAGAAATGTCAGCGATTAGCTCATGACACAGGTCTGGATTTTACCTTTCGCGAGCTAGACGTCACCTGTGTGTTATCCCGGCTCTGCCACTCGTCAGCTGTGTGACTGTGGGCAAATCACTTAACTTCTCTGGGCCTCAGTTCCCTCCTCTGTAAAAATGGGGAAGAAGACCGTGAGCCTGACATGGGACAACCTGATGACCCTGTATCTCCCCCAGTGCTTAGAACAGTGCTCTGCACATAGTGAGCGCTTAACCAACACCAACATTATTAGTATTATTGCTGCCAGTGAAGTTTTTAATTGAGGAAAGGCCGACCGGAGAGATTTGGGATGGACACAAAGAAGGGTTTTCTGATTCAAAGTCGTGGAACACTGGGCTGTGGGCTACCCAGGGAAGCTGTGAAGATATTTTAAGGAAAGAGAAGATGTTCAGTCGGCGTCGCTGTGGGCAGGGAACACGTCTCCCGACTCTGTTATAACGTACCCTTCCAAGGGATAAATACGGTCCTTTGCACACAGTAAGTGCTCAGTAAATACGATTGTCCTGGAAAGTCGCTCAATCACTTGTAGAGAGATGGACTTGAGAAGCAGCGTGGCTTAGTGCGGGCTTGGGAGTCAGAGGGTGTGGGTTCTAATCCCGGCTCTGCCGCTTGTGGCTGTGTGACCTTGAGCAAGTCACTTCACTTCTCTGTGCCTGTTATATGTAAAATGGGAATAAAGCTGGGAGCCCCTCATGGGACAGACCCATTACCTTGTATCTACCCCAGCGTGCTTAGAACAGTGTTTGGCACAGAGTAAGCTCTTAATTACTGTAGTTATTATTATTAATAATGGAAAGTGAACACTTAACAAATGCCATAAAAAAGGTCACTTGTGACTCTGAGAGTCTTTAGTTGTATGCAAATTAATAACTCCTTTTATATTCCCTCAAGGCAATTAGGAAAAGAGGCAGCAGTGAGTTTATCCTTGAAAAACTTGCAAATATTGGAATTCTCCGGACCTGGGAGAATGAAGGCTACCAGCACTTTCAGGAAAAAATGTGTTTTGCGGGACAAATGGCTCCAACGATAAAAGAAACCTAAATTGAACGTATGAGGGGGAGAGGGAATTCTTCGTTCACAAAAAGTTCTTGGCAGTTCTACCCGATCGCCTTTCTTGTGAGGCAGTCGTGAAGCTCAGCTGAATTTTAATGGTTGAATAATGCCAGTGTGATTAAAATTCAGGCAAGGGTAAATCGCCATAGAGCAAATTTCTATTTTTAAAGAACTTCATTCAGATTTCCTGAACAGTATCTGTAAGGGAAATGGGAGAAAAAAATGTTTTTCAGGTGAATCACCTCTAACAAAGAGGACTTTCTAAATAAACACGGTGCTCCAATCATCTAGTTTAGACGTTTTCTCCTGCAGCACGGCTACTGCATTCTTGAAAAACTTTTTGTTATCAATGAAATCATGATTCCCCTTTGTTCCCACAGCGTATAAGGACCGATGTTGCAAAAACAGTCAAAGTAGTCCACAAACCTGGTCACAAGGGTGAAACCCAAGAAGGTTGGGAAGAACAGAAGAGCTGCCCGAAGGTTGTTTAATAATGTTGGTATTTGTTAAGCGCTTACTATGTGCCGAGCACTGTTCTAAGTGCTGCGGTAGATACAGGGTAATCAGGTTGTCCCACAGTTAATCCCCATTTTACGGATGAGGTAACTGAGGTACAGAGAAGTTAAGTGACTTGCCCACAGTCACACAGCTAACAAGTGGCAGGACTGGGATTTGAACTCATGACCTCTGACTCCCAAGCCCATGCTCTTTCCACTGAGCCACGTTGTTTGAAGCCGTTTGCCTGGTCCGATACTTTGCCACTAGAGAAGTTCTTTGAGTGACCCAGATCAACTTGCAATGGTTTTTTTTCCAGTGGTATTTCTTGAGTGCTTACTATGTGCCAGGCACTGTACTAACTGCTGGAGAAAAGATAAACTAATCAGATTGGACACAGTCCATGTCCCATGTGGGGCTCGCAGTCTTAATCCCCATTTTACAGTTGAGGTAACTGAGGCACGGAGAAGTGAAGTGAGTTGCCCAAGGTCACCCAGTAGACAAGTGGCAGAACCAGGATTAGAATCCAGATCCTTCTGACTCCCAGGCCCACGCTCTACCCACTGGGCCACGCCGCTCCTCCCTTACCAAGAAATAACAGTAACAATGTTGTGGTTCCCTGGGTAATTTTAACGAGCCACTGATCACGCCGTTCCCCAAGAGTTTTTTTGATTCTGCTTGAAACAAGCCTTATCATATTCTTACCCATGCCTGGCTGGGGAGTTACACACCGAGTTCCCCTGTGCTTCCATCCAATTCGTGTTCTAAATATCGTGTGTACATTTTGTGGCACCCACAGATCTGTGCACTGAAGGAAATCATTCATTCATTGCTAGGTTTCGGGGGGGGGGGGGGGCGGGATTGAAAGCCAAATGCCTAGAGCCCACTGACGAAAATTTGCTCCCTGTGGAATTTAATGAGCATTTAAAGGAAAGTCGGACATCCGGCTGACAGCGTCTTGAAAGACCCAAGCCCTGTAGCCTCGTAAATACCATTCCTTGTATGCGCGTCATTTTTTTAAAGTGCGATTCAGCCTCCTGCGGTCCCCCTTCTCCTTTCCAAACTCCCGTCTAAACTCCTGAGAGGGTCGGATGGGTCCATTCATTCAGTCAGTCGTATTTACTGAACGGTCACTGGGTGCAGACCACTGTAATAACCACTTAGGAGAATAAAACAATAAACAGATGCATTCCCTGTCCACAAGGAGCTTCCACTTTCTCTCCTTTAACTCCCTTTCGACCCACCGCAATCTAGTTTTCACCTCTTCACTCCATTTCGATCCCAATCTCTCTTTCGGTAACTTTCTCCTTGCATATTCCTCACCAATAACTTTCTCCTTGCATATTCCTTCTTGAACTCTCACTTGCCATTAACATTGTAGACCATTTCTTTTTCTTAAAAGCACTTACTAAATTTGGTTTCCCTCATACAGTTCTCTCCGGGTTCTCCTCCCGCTCCTCTCTGGCTGCTGTTATTTTTTTTTTTGAAATGGTATCTGTTAAGCCTTTACTGTGTTCCAGCTACGGTTCTAAACACTGGGATAGATACAAGGTAATCAGGTTGGCCACAGTCCCCGTCCCACCTAATCATAATTATAGTCATAATCCCCATTTTCCAGATGAGGGAACTGAGGCACAGAGAAGCAAAGTGACTCGCCCAGTGTCACACAGCAGACAGGTGGCGGAGCCGGGATTAGAACTCAGGTCCTTCTGACTCCCAGGCCAGTGCTCTATCCACTAAGCCATGCTGCCTCTCTCCTATTTCTCAGTCTCTTTCACCGACTCTTTGCCTCGCGCTCGCTAAACGTATTTATTTTGGGGTCCTTTCTCGTCTCGCTTTACATTTCCTCCTAGGGGTGCACTGTACTAAATGTTTTGGGAAGTAAAATTCAGGAGAATCAGTAGTGACGATCCCAGCCCGGAAGGAGCATTCAGTCTACAGGGGCAGACAGAAGTTAGAGTAGATTAGGGGTAGAGGAAATAGTAGGCTACGTGAATATTTTCATTTTCACAGAAATACTGTGGGCCTGGGATGAGAATCAGTGATTAAGGAACACACAGCGAAATTCCTAGTCGACACAGAGGGATAGGGAAAATAAAAGTCGAAGCTCTCGGAAGAAATGTGGTTTTAGGAAGGTGGGGAGAGTGGCGGATTATCAGATTTGAAGCGGGAGGGAATTCCAGATCTCAGGGAGAACGTGGGCGGAGAGTCAGTAGCGAGATAGACGAGGTGGAGGTAACAGAGAGTAGGTTGGTCTTACGGGAGCGGAGTGCGTAGGATGGGTTGGAGGAGGAGATCAGCGTGGTTAGATAGGAGGGAGAGAGCCCAACGAGTACCTTAAAGCCGTCGGCGAGGAGCCTCCGTATGAGACGGAGGCGGATGGGCAATTTTCGGAGGCTCGTGAGAGCGGGGAAACGTGGGCCGCACATTTTTTTAGAAAGTTGATCCAGGCGGCAGAATGAACGAAATGAGGACGGTAGCGGGGAGAGAGAGGAGGCAGGGAGGTCAGTGGCATTAGAGAAGCAGCAGAGCTGGACTTGGAAAACATGGACTTTCCACAGCTGGTTCGGCTGTAGTAGGAGTTAGTGAAGTGATGTAGGATGCGGGGAGCCGAATGAGTGTTTCTAAAGCTGATGGTGAGGAGTTTGCGTTTGACGCAGAGGTGGCTGGGCAACCCCTGGGGGTTCCTGGGGGGAGACGTGGACCCAGTGTTTTATTTTTTTGGAGAGAAATGATCCGGGCAGCAGAGTGAAGTATGGACTGGAACGGAGAGAGACAGGAGACCAGGAGGTCGGTAAGGAGACAGTTACAGGAGTCAAGACAGGACAGGATAAGTGCTGGGGTGGAAGCAGTTTGGATCGAGATGAAAGGGCGGTTTTTAACAACGTCGCGAAGGTAGATTGGGTAAGAGATGGAATACGTGGGTGGAACGGGAGAGCTAAATCAAGGACGACACCAAGGTTACAGGCTAATTCCAGCTCCTCCCCTCGTCTGCTGCGTGACCTTGGACAAGTCACTTCGCTTCTCTGTGCCTCAGTTCCCTCATTTGTAAAATGGGAATTAAGACTGTGAGCCCCATGTGGGACAGGGACTGGGTCCAACCTGATTATCTTGTATCACCCCAGTGCTTAAAACGGCGCTTGATGCAGAGTGAGCACTTAACAGATACAATAATAATAACGTATTACCCTTACCGAAGCAGTGTGCCCTAATGGTCAGAGCGTGGCCCTGGGCGTCAGAAGGGCGTGGGTTCTAATGCCGACTCTGACACTGGTCTGCCGTGTGACCTTGAGCAGATCACTTACTTCACTTCTCTGTAGCTCAGTTCCCTCATCTACAAGATAATAATAATAATGATGTTGGCATTTGTTAAGCGTTTACTATGTGCAGAGCACTGTTCTAAGCGCTGGGGTAGATACAGGGTAATCAGGTTGTCCCACATGAGGCCAAGATGGGGATTAATACTGTGAGCCCAGTGTGAGGCATGGACTGTGTCCAATCCGATTATCTTGTTTTTACTCCAGCGCTTAATACAGTGTCTGGCACTAGTAAGGGCTTAACGAATACCATTTTCAACAACAACAGAAAAAATTCACGTAAAACATAAGGCCCTTAGTGCTTGAGTGCAGCCGAAGCTCAATGAGCCAATTATTTGAAGTTAAATGACCGGTGTGTATTTAATTTTTCTTCAATTTACATGACAGAGCCATCCGAAATGTCTTCTCGGACAAGAAATCCATTGTTCTCAAATGTCTAATGAATGTGGGTGAAGTGCCCCAGTGTAGCCAAGCTTTCGATCTCAAACTTACTGATGATTTGTACTTGTGAAAAAGGCATCAGAGGAAGCAACATTCCTGCCATGGTTTCTGGGCTACCCCTTTCCCAGATCAGCAAAATCATGGACGAGAAAAGTTTAGCCTCTCCTCCTCCCTCTCCCCCACCCTTCCCTCCCTCCCTCCAGGATATCCTCAACTCTGTTAGTTCGGAAGCTGCAATTCGCTCCGTTTTTCGGCTCTTTGAGGTTGCCAGAAGTTTTGTGGAATGTGGAACGGGGATTGACTCTAGATGCCGAGGGTCTGAGAGAAGGAAAATCACTGGTACAGTTGACCCCCCAGTCCCATAGATCTCTTTTGCTGAATACAATCAGCTTCTTACGCATCTCTTAAATTAGATGTGTCTCCAGAAGGATCTCTTCATTAGGAAACAATCAAGTTGGGAAACTCGCTGGCTTCCCAAATAGATTGAACTTATTCTCAGTGCTGCCCAAGAATTGACTATACATGGCATTGCCGAAAGCAAGGAAACATAGGTTCTCTGACTATAAACTTTTCAGTATGGAGTAGCGATTCTGTGGTTTAACAGATTCCTTAAATAACCTGGAATAAAACTAACTTTTTTGTCTGAGCCATTTGAGGGTTCTAGGATATTGCACAAGCAGCCATTTATTTATTTTTCTTCCGAAAACTCCAGTTGGAATTCCTTTCACGTCTGATCATTTAAGGAGAGACTCTCACTTTCAGTTCAGGGAATTTTCTTTGCCTTGGATTTTGTTTTTCTTTGAATTGTTCTCTCTTTTGTTCACGTCTTTTTTTTAAATGGTATTGGTTAAGTGCTTATTATGTGTCAGGTACTGTTTTCAGCACGGGAGTAGATAGAAACTAATCAGGTTGGACACAGTCCCTGTTCCACATGGGCTCACAGTATTAATCCCCACTTTACAGATGAGGTAACTGAGGCACCGAGAAGTTGAGACCATTCTGCAAAACTTTTCCATGTTAGGCGAAAAAGATGAGAGACAAAATGGCCATTTGTCAATGTTGGAAAGGGACTATCAATAGCAACCTCTTTTTGGGCACCCATCGATTGGTAATTTTCTTTCTTGGAATTAAAACAGATGTTTCAAACTGATAAAATGAATTATTTGATTTTTGGCCGCACATAATTGAAATACCTCTTTGGTTCGTGGTTATGGTATATGTTAAGTTTATACTATGTGCCAGGCAGCGTACTAAACTCTGGGGTAGCTACAAGCAAATCACATTGGACACAGACCCTATCCCACATGGGGCTCACAGTCTGTATCCCCATTTTACAGATAAGGAACTGAGGCCCAGAGAAGGTAAGTGAATCGCCCAAGGTCACACGGTCAGTAAATGGCGGAGCTGGGATTGGAACCCAGCTCCTTCTAACTTCCAGGCCTACGCTCTTTATGCTGGGCCAAGCTGCTTCGCTCTGTAATGGCGTTGCCCTCTAAAGTCCTGTGTATTTGAGCGTACTTCACAACTGGAATAAATGTAGTCCCGAATTGCACAACAGAGAGAGGCATTTAATTCATTCCTGAAATTCAGCCTCTTGCTCGATTTTTTTTTTTTTGTCCCCATTGAGGCATTTCTGAAGCTGTTCTCCAGAAACGTCTCTGCCACTGGGCTTTTCTGAAACTTGAGAATTCCTAGTATTAGGATGTGGAAGATTCTGCCAAACTTCCTGGTGGGCGGGATTTTTTTCTTGATTCTTCCCTTCGGTGTCCCCCAACAGACCGACGCACCTCCTCCAGGAGACGTTACCTAAAAAATCTCCACCTTATGGTTCAGACCGTTCCAACAGTCACCCTGAGCCCCGGTTATTTTCTTGTCTATTACCTATCCTCTTATTCTTGCCCCCTTTGTGGCTCTGAAGTTTCTATCCGTTTCCGTCATCGCGTTGTAAATTCTTCGAGGCCAGGTACCGGCTTTATTATTATTATTATTTCTTACTACGCTGCGTTCCCAGAAGGCTCTCGGAACGGCGCTCTGCACCCAGCGGGTGCTCAGAACAGTGCTCTGCACCTAGAAGGTGCTCAGAACAAGAGAATCCACGAGGCTTAGTGGCCGGAGCACGGACTGGGCAGTCCGAGGATGTGGGTTCTAATCCCGGCTCCACCGCTTGCCCGCTGGTGACCTCGGGCAAGCCACTGGGCCTCGGTTACCTCATCTGTAAAATGAGGATTAAAACGGGGAGCCCCACGTGGGACGACCTGGTTACCTTGTATCTCCCGCAGCGCTTAGGACAGTGCTCGACACGTAGGAAGCGCTTAGCAAATACTATCATTATTAGAAGGGTGCTCTGCTCTCAGGAGGCAGTTGGAACAGTGCTCTGCGTGCATCGGGTGTCTGGAGCAGTACTCTACACTCATCTGGTATTTCATTCAATAGTGTTTATTGAGCACTTACTATGCGCAGAGCACTGTACTAAGCGCTTGGAATGTACAAGGCGGCAACAGATAGAGACGGTCCCTGCCCTTCGACGGGCTTACAGTCTAATCCGCACATATCGGGTGCTCGGAACAGCGCTCCGCACTCGGCAGGCCCTGGGAACAGTGCTCTTCACCCAACGCGCGCCCCATAACTAACCGACGGCGATGATGCGGGTGATGATGAATCGTCCCTGGGGGAATACGGTAATAACTTAATAGATGGTTGGCGTGAGGGGCCCTTCCTTTTTACTGGATTAGGACTTCTCTCACCCTCGGACTCCGGGGATAAAATCAAAGGCTAGCCGGATCCACTGACCTCATTTGTTTTTCAAGCTAATTAGCAGGAGCGTGGTACATTCTTCGGGAAGTTATTCCCCGGGAAATGATAGACACCCTGGCCCGTCGCGTCACTCGTTCCCAGCTGATCTGCCGACTTCAGGGAAGCTCTCTGAGGACGTGACTCAGTCACGACTTAATAATAATAGTGGTGTTGTTAAGCGCTTACTATGTGCCGGGCACTGTACTAAGTGCAGAAGTGGATACAAATAAATAATAATGATGGCAATTGTTAAGCGCTTTCTATGTGCCAAGCACCCTTCTAAGCGTAAGTCAGGTTAGACACGGTCCCTGTCTTACAAATGAGGGAACTGAGGCGCAGAGAAGTGAAGGGACTTGCCCAAGGTCACACAGCAGACAAACGGCGGAGCCGGGATTAGAATCCACGACCTTCTGACTCCCAGGCCCGGGCTCTATCCCGCTAGGTCTCAGGCCCAGACCGAGCCTTTGGGAATCTAGAAGTGTAAGCTCGGTGTGGGCAGGCAGTGCATTTATCGTCGTGTTGTATTCTCCCAAACGCTCAGTACAGTGCTCTGCACGCAGAAAGCGCTCCAAAAATGCCACCGAATGAATGAATGTAGAAGAGAGAAGGGGAGGGAGGCAAGCACGGATAGTCCAATGCTCGTTAGAAGCCATCTCTTTCAACTTATTCTCTGCCACCGGGCTTGAGGATATAATAAGGCAAGTGGATGTTGACCGGAATAAAATTCCAGGGTGTTTTCAACTCAGCGGGATAAGAGTATTATCGGAAGCCCTCGAATCGGTCACGCAGGAACCCGTGTCGGCTAATGGCCGCGTTCCGGGAGCAGACAAGAAGTCATTTAGAATCGACCCGAGCGCTACGGACCGACAGCTTGAGGAAAACTGACGTGACGTACCAACGTGTGCCGGGCAAACTGTATCTCCGCCTAAGGAGCCCCGTCAACAACGAGCAATTGAAGGCCGTCACTGAATCCTTCTACCTCGGAATCGCGTTCGACCCATGGCATTCGAGCGCTTACCGTGTCCCCGTAGACTGTCGGCCCATTGTGGGCGGGGAAGGCAGGCTACTGGCTTTGTTTTCTGTTTTCTCTCGAGCGCTTAGTAAGGTGCCCGGCGCGCGGTCAACGCTCCATCAGTTCCAGTAATCGATTGGTTGCGGAGCCCGGGGAGAGTTGAGTACAGTATTGTTGGTTGAGGTGATCCCTGAGCTCGGGGAGTTTATAATCTAGTCAGGGAGACAAAGATCAAAATAATTACAGCTACGGCGAGCAGCAGAGTATAAGGAGATGTGCCTAAATCCTGAGAGGATGGGGCGAGTATCAAGTTGCTTGGGGGGGTTTGGACCCCCTTTCCTCTCCCACTCCCCTTTGCGAAACCCTGACTTGCTGCCCTTATTCATCCCCCCTCCCAGCTCCACGGCTCTCATGTCTGTCATTTATAGGAACTTCTGTCCCCCTCCCAGACCGTAAGCTCCCGGTGGGTGGGGAATGTGTCTGTTTATTGTTGTATTGTATTCCCCAAGCGCTCAGTACAGTGCTCGGCACACAGGCGGTGCTCAATAAATATGAATGAATGAAGAGTGAGAATAGGGTGGGGCGTTGAAACATCACTAAGGAAGCCTTCCTGGAGGAGATATTACCCGACTTGGGAAGAAAGGTCTAAGAAGAAAACCGAAGGCTAACGCGTTCTTCGGCACAGATGAGTCCGATGTCCAACAATTAGAAATAAAATGACCCCGTGGTGATTTTCAGGCGAGTAAAGTCACCCTGAGTTTCCCACGAGCAATCCTGCCTCAAGCCCCGTGCTCTGAAATTACGATTTACCCGCTCCTAAGGTAGAAAGGCATGTAGCCGGATTCAGACTTTTCCTTTTGTGGTATTTGTTAGCCGCATACCATGTGCCGGGCACTGTTCTAAACGCTAGGGTAGTTAAAAAATGATCAGGTTGGGCCTATTTCCTGTCCCACGTGGGGCGCGCAGTCTTCATTCCCGTTTTTACAGGTGAGGTAACTGAGGCACAGGGAAGTGAAGTGACTCGCCCAGGGTGACCCAGCAGACAAGTGGCAAAGCCGGGACTAGAACCCAGGTCCTTCCGACTCCCAGGCCTGAGCTCTATCCTCTAGGCCTCGCTACTTCTCTTGGCTGTGAAGGTTGCAAGAGAAGACATTTGGGCACGTCCCTCTATCAATCAGTACATCAGTGATACTTCTTGAGCGCTTTACCGTGCGCAGAGCACTGGGCTCAGTGCTTTTTTTTATGGTACACGTTAAGCGCTTACTATGTGCCAGGCACTGTACTAAGCACTGGACTAGTACAAGGTAATCGGGTTGGGCTCAGTCCCCATCCCTTGTGGGGCTCACAGTCTTATCCCTGTTTTACAGATGAGGTAAACTGAGGCCCAGGGATGTTAAGTGACTCACCCAAGGTCACGCAGCAGACGGGTAGAGGAGCCGGGAGTAGAACCCAGGTCCTCTGGCTCTCGGGCCCCGGGGCTTTCTCCTTGGCGACGCTGCCTCTCAGCCCTTGGGAGAGTCAAGCGTGGCTCAGTGGAAAGAGCCCGGGCTTTGGAGTCAGCGGTCATGGGTTCGAATCCCGGCTCGGCCACTCGTCAGCTGTGTGACTTTGGGCAAGTCACTTCACTTCTCGGTGCCTCAGTGACCTCATCTGTAAAACGGGGATGAAGGCTGTGAGCCCCACGTGGGACGACCCGATTCCCCTCTGTCTACCCCAGCGCTTAGAACAGTGCTCGGCACATAGTGAGCGCTTAACAGATACCAACACACAATACAACCGAGGTGGTAGATGACATTCCCTGCCCACAGTGAGCTTACGGTTTGGAGAGCGTCGTTGGTAATGTGCTGCGCTCCTGCCCGGTTATTTGCTGCAACCAGATTGGCAGTGGTCAGAGCGGGCGAGGGGCCCTGTGCCGAAGCCGGGCGGCCTAGTGGATAGAGCCCGGGCCCGGGCGACAGAAGGTCACGGGTTCTAATCCCCGCTCCTCCGCTTACCTGCTGTGTGACCTTAGTCAAGTTCCCTTCACTTCTCTGTGCCTCAGTGACCTCACCTGTAAAATGGCGGTGAAGACTCCGATATGTCCACCGCAGTGTGCTTGCATACCTCCCCCCGCCCAACGCTTAGCACGGCAAGCGCTCTAACAGACACCACAATTATCATTATCCCTCTAGTCCGTAAGCTCGTTGTGGGCAGCGATCGTGTCCGTCTGTTGTCGTACTCTCCCACGCGGTTAGTACGGTGCTCTGCACACAGCAAGCGCGCAATAAATAGGATCGAATGAATTGCGGGAACCACCCTCCCGACAATGGGCCCTTCCACGCAGGCTCTCGGCCGGGAAATCGCGAGGTGGAGGCAGCGGGCTCTGTCGCCACGGGCGGTGATTAGGCCTTGAGCGAGGTGGCGGCTGGGAGGGGAGAGCGGAAAGGGTGGAGACGCGAATTACCGAGCGAGGCACGACAGCTTTAGTGGTCAGAGGAGGGGCCGTGAAGGAGAAGTAAAAATCTCAGCTGACTCCAGTGCTGAGAATGAATGGGACGAGACCTCCTCCTCACACCCTCCCCGGCCCCGCCTGAAACCGCCTCCCTCTTCGGAGCCGACAGGCAACCATTCTCCACGTCTTCAAAGCCCTACGGAAATCACTCCTCCTCCGGGAAGCCCTCCCTGACTAATCGCTCTTCTCCCCTCTGCATCACCAAGGAATTTATATCTGTACCCCCTAAGCGATTTGATACCCCTCCCCCCCAGCGCTTATTATTATTATTATGACATTTGCTAATTATTTATCATTTATTCAGAGTTCACTACACTGCACTAAATGCTGGGGAAGATACTAATCATCACTGTGGCATTTATTAAGTGCTTACTGTGCCACTAAGCACTGCAGTGGATACAAGACCATTCATTCATTCAATAGTATTTACTGAGCGCTTACTATGTGCAGAGCACCGTACTGAGCGCTTGGAACGGACAAATCGGCAATAGATAGAGACGGTCCCTGCCCATCGACGGGCTTACAGTCTAATCGGGGGAGACGGACAAAAACAATAGCAATAAATAGTCTGGGTCGGACTCACTGTCTCAGTAGGAGGAGGGAGAACGGGTATTGAATCTCCATTTTGCAGATGAGGGGAATGGAGACACAGAGAAGTGAAGTGACTTGTCCAGGGTCAAACATCAGGTAAGTGGTGGAGCTGGGATTAGAACCCAGCTCCACTGACTCCCAGGCCCATGTTCTTTCCACTAGACCACCTTGCTCCTCCTAGATTCATTCATTCATTCCGTTGTATTTATTGAGCGCTTACCCTGTGCAGAGCACTGTACTAAGCGCTTGGGAGAGTACAGTATAGCAATAAACAGACACATTCCCCGCCCACAGTGAGTTTACAGTCCTGGGGAGGTTATAGTCTAGATAAAAGATAATCAGATCAGAGATAGTCGAAGAGCATATCGATTTTCCAAAGTGTTTTCACCTTATGTCATTTCTGTTCTCCTTTCGTACCCCTGAAGAAGGGAGAGCCAGCGATGATGAAACCCATTTTACAGACAGGGAAATGAAGCCCAGAGAGATCGACTCGCCGCGGACTCCGCAGAGGCCAGTTGTAGAGCTGGGGCTAGAGCCCGAGTCCTCTGCTTTCCAGCCCGTGCCCTTTTCACCCGTAGAAAAATCACGCACGCTCAAGAAGAAATCACTGTTCTCGATGCTCGTTTTAAAATGTGAATTCTCCAGGGGTTAGACTTCGAATCATGGAGCCAGTCCCGCCAGAACGTATCTTTTATCTTTCCCTAGGGAGAGGAGACGGCCCCAGAAATTATATGGTTTTTCTCTTGTTTGAGGATGATGTTTTTGGCGTGGCGCTATTTTGTGGGGACGCTTGAAGATGCTTATGCCTCGCTTATAGTCCTTTCCACATTTAGGGCGGAAGACTTAGTCATCCGCTTAGCGAAGGGTTGGCTTGGGCGGCGCGTTATGGGATACTGTCTCAATGGTACCGTCCTGCCTTAATAATAATTCAAATAATACTAATACAAGTAATAAGAATAGTAATTGTGATGTTTGTTAAGAGCTTACTCTGCGCCAGGGACCGTACTAATCTCTGTGGTAGATAGGAGGTAATCTGGTCCCCCTCGGGGTTCACAGACCTAAGCAGGGAGAACAGGTATTGAATCCCCCTTTTACGAATGAGGTAACGGAGGCGTGGAGAAGTTAAGTGACTTGCCCAAGGTCACCTAGCAGGCAAGCGGCGGAGGCGGGAATAGAACCCAGGTCCTCTGACTCCCAGGCTCGTGCTCCTTCCACGAGGCTACGCTGCGTCTCGACAGATGAGCTGTTTCCCGCCGGTTTCGAACCAAGGGCCGTTTGTGTGTTAGGAGCACGTGATAATCTCCCCTACGGAAACACAGGCGTTGTGGCCTGAGCAAATCATCATCAGTGGTATTTTTTGAGCACTTACCGTGTGCAGAGCACTGTACTGAGCGCTCGGGAGGGTACGATACGACAGAGTCGGTGGACACGTCCCCTGCCCACAGCGAGCTTACAGTCTAGAGAATCCTCCTCCTCGGCCAGGAGTCACCTGAGCTTATCTACATAGAAAAGCCACGTGTTTGATCCCATTGACATTCAGGAGTGAACGATGATATTTACTGAGCGCTTACTGCGTGCAGAGCATCGTACTGAGCACTTGGGTGAGAGCAGCGAGTCCTGGCCCACAATGGCTACATTCGTTCTCTCGTTTCTGTGGTAATTGTGCCCGGTGGATGTCATCAGAAACCTGGTGACGAGGATGTGCTTCAGCATATTTTACGGTATCTTCTGCTCCGCTCCTTTGTGGCGATCCTCTTTTCACTCTGTTCAGAAGGCCAGTTATTATCGAACTCATCCGTTCTTCTCCCTTACCTCGTACAGCCGTTTGAACTGGGTGACGTTCGGTCTTTATTATTGGTGTTTATTTCTTGTCACTAAAATAAGAATCGTTATCTTGAGGCATCCTGGTTTTGAATCACGGTCCGTGGTGAGAAACCTTCATCGTCAGTGATATTTCTCCAGACCGTAAGCTCACTGTTATTCGGGAACGTGCCTACCGACTCTGTTGCATCATGCCTTCCCAAGTGCGTACTACAGTGCTCTGCGCAGAGTGAGCGCTCAGTAAATACTCAGTAGAGCTTTGGGGGGAATTTTGCCTTTAACAATAGAGCAATAGTTGTTATCGCAAGAGCAATAATGAAGAGAGTTAAGGAAACCCTACCCTGCGTGATGTGAATTGGCAAATGCAGATCGATTTACCCCATTACAGACACATAGGGAGTTTTGGACAGTCGGCAAGACGTCTAAGATCTTCAGAACTTGTCTTCCCCCATCAAGGCTGGACAGTGCCCAATCGTAAATGCCAATTAATAATAATAGTAATGATAATAGTAATATCTGTTAAGGGCTTACTATGTGTCGGGCACCGTTCTACGCGCTGGAGTCTTGTCTTATGCCGAGTCGTTTCCGACTCGTAGCGACGCCACGGACACATCTCTCCCAGAACGCCCCGCGTCCATCTGCAGTCGTTCTGGTAGTGTATTCTTAGAATTTTCTTGGTAAAAATCTGGATGTGGTTTACCGATGCCTCCTTCCGCACAGTAAACTTGAGTCTCTGCCCACGACTGTCTCCCAGGCCGCTGCTTCCCAGCACGTGCTGGAGTGGGTACAAGATAATTGGGTCGGACACAGTCCCTGTCCCACAGTAGGGGTCACGCCCTTAATCCCCATTTTACAAATGAGGGAACTGAGGCACAGAGAAGCGAAGTGACTTCCTCCAGGTCACACAACGGACAAGTGGCGGAGTTAGGATGAGAACCCAGGTCCTTCTGAGTCCCAGGCCCGGGCTCTAGGCCACACTGCTCCTCACACACTTGTGGGTTATATCCCGCTTTAATCGGTAGGACAAGATTATCAACGCTGGAGCTTAGCTCTGAGGCCGGGCACTTTACAGCACAGCTTGACTATGAGGGCCCTGGGAAGAGAATGGATGAAAACAGGACACCCGAGCACCTGTTGTAAGGTGAGCCGAAATTGGGCTCCCTGAGCTACGAGGACAGGAGAAAATAAACATTTTAAAGGTATAAAGACAATACGTAATAGCAGCAGATGGGAGGGGAAGACGTGGCGCGGATTGACTAGGCCTCACGTGCCATGGAGAAGAGGGGTTACCGTCCTTGAGGAGAGACTTGGAGACGATCAAGCGACCGTGGGGCAGATCTGGATGGAAACCAGCAGGAACTAAATTCTACCTGAGGATTTTTGCTCAGTAGAAGTACCTTTATAATGCGCAGGGTTTGAAAAGGGATTTGGTCGCCATCATCATCAAGAGTATTTATTGAGGGCACTGTCTTAAGCACTTGGGACGATACAGTACAAAAACAAGCTTCCAGCGTAGAGGAGGAGACAGACGTTAATATAAATAAATACCGTGCATGGGACTTTTTAAACCATACCCGTTTTCAGTAGTAATATTGGTTGTGGTACTTGTTAAGCGCTTGCTCTGTGCCAAGCACTGTTCTAAACACTGGGCGCTCGCTATGTGCCGAGCCGTGTTCTAAACAGTGGGTTAGAGACAAGTGAATCAGGTTGGACTCAATAGCTGTCCCACGTGGGGCTCACAGTCCAAGTAGACGGGAGTAGGATTTAATCCCCGTTTTACAGATGAGGTAACTGAGGCACAGAGAAATTAAGTGACTTGCCCAAGGTCACACAGCAGACACGTGGCAGAGCTGGGATTATAACCCCAGGACTCTGACTCTTAGGCCCGTGCTCTTTCCATTAAGCCACGCTGCTTCTCCTGATGGGTCTCTCTGTCAGTCAGTGGTATTTATTGGGCACATAGGATGTGTAGAACGCTGTCCTAAGCGCTTGGGAAAGTACAGTAGAACAGAGCTGGTAGTCACGTTCCTTGCCCATGAGGAGTTTACGGTCTAGAGGGGGAGACTGAAATTAAATTTGTAGGGCCGAGGAGGGGTGAATACCAAGTGCCTGAAGGAGAGAAACAACACGAATTCACTACGGCAACGTCGAGGAAAACAACATTTCAATACAGCTAGGCTGGAATAAGACTTGAGGCTTCAGGGCCGTTTTTAGTCAAAACACTGCGACCGTCCCAACGTGTGAGTTCACGGGAAGCGAGAGTCCTTCTGAATGCGGAGGATGGGAGGAGAGAAGGGGGTCACTGCCGTTTGCAGTCTAGAAGTGACCACTTCTGGATTTTTACCAAGAAAACTCTGGATCCACCACCGGAACGATTGCAGACGGAAGGTGGGGCCTTCTGGGAGAGATGTGTCCGTGGCGCCGCTACGGGTCGGAGACGACTCGACGGCATGAGACAAGACAGTGAGTGCTTGAGGCTGTACAGCTGCAGCCAACCCTGTCTTGTCTTCCTCCAGAGGAACGGGTTGTGCCCTGGCAGTGGCCGAGGGGCAGAGGGAGGGTCGAGGGGGGCTCCTCCCACCCCCACCCTCTGCCCCGTGGACCTTGAGGTTCTTGCGGCCGGCAACGTGGACCCCCTCGTGCCCGTAGCCAACTTCCGCTGTCACGTGGTGGGCATCAGGGTCCTTTGGTTTCAGCTTTCTGGCGTCTTCTCGTCTCCCGTTACATTTTGGCCGAATGATATTTTCAGTCCTTATACGATGAAGGCCCAAGATAGGTTCCATCTAAGCGAGGCATCACTGCCACAGATTTTCATCATCTTGTCGATGTTCAGTCGTCTCAGAGAGAGATTTCTACTCAGCGTGTTGTCCAAAATGCCGATTTCATTTGTGCTGCTACCTGCGTCAGTGGAGGCTAGAATTACCTTGGCACTGACTGGAAGTGGTTTTCTTATTTTATTAAAGGTTAACATTTTCTTACTTCGGAACTGTTAGCTTTAAACTTCCATTCATCCGGTTTTGGGACATTGGGGTGACACAACAATTCTGATTCTTTACAGAACAATGCCAATATAGGCAGCCTTCACGTAGACTGCAGGTGCCCATTGAACGTCTAGTTTTCATTAACTTCTTGTCCTTCCTCCTTTCTTTCCTCTCGTTATTTTTTCCCTATCCATTCCTGGGGTATATGGTGAAATCGAACCTTTCAATCAGTCAGTGGTATTTATCGAGTGCTTACTGGGTGAGAAGCATTACGCTAAACACTTGGGAGAGAACGGAACAGTAGATATGACAGATGGTTCCCTGCCCACAAGGAGCTTAGGGTCTACAGGGGGAACTTTTCAGGGTGCGTTCAATCAATCGTTATTTATTGGTGTCTACTATGTGCAGAGCATTGTACTAAGCACATGGGACAGTTCAGAAGTTACCAGTCACATAATTACAGGTACAAGGAGGAATCGAGTAGAGGTCATGGGTTCGAATCCCGTCTCTGCCCCTTGTCAGCTGTGTGACTGCGGACAAGTCACTTAACTTCTCTGTGCCTCAGTTCCCTCATCTGTCAAATGGGGATTAACTGTGAGCCTCACGTGGGACAACCTGATTACTCTGTATCTACCCCAGCGCTTAGAACAGTGCTCTGCACATAGTAAGCGCTTAAATACCGACGTTATTATTATTATTATTATTATCTGGCTATGGGGGGTGTGGTAACCTAAGTGATTAATTGGCGTGGAGGAGGTAAATTGGGGAAATTAAAGATTACTCGAGGAGGCCGCCTAGAGAAGCGGTCATCTCGGAAGAGCTTTGTAGATGGGGAGAGCCGTGGTCCGATGCGAAGGGGGGGACGATCGTGAGATAGGGTGTAGGGTGTGGATAAGTAGGAGGAGGATAGCTGATTGAGGGATTTATAGCTAATGGTCGGGAGTTTTCGCTGGACGTATAAGGGAAAGGAGAACCGTTAGAGTTTTTTGAAGAATATTGAGACACGGTCAGTAGGGGATATCCTAAGGAAAGCAGTTCACTTCAAAAAAATAAAAGTGTCAGCTAAAATGTAAAATTGATTGTTTGAAAAGAAGAGACTGGAACAGTGAAAAGCATCATTTTATTTAAGTTGTAGTTTATAAAACTATGGTACCAAATGCCACTAATTTTATTTACCTTTCAGAATGATTTAGTGTGATCTATGCTGCCCTAACTATGCCTTCTACATTAACAAAAATTTACCACTGATCCTGAATGGCCCCAGGATGGATTGCTAAAGTTGTAGAAGATCTAAGTTTAGCCATGGGGATAGTGGCTTCCTTCGTTTTTCTCCATTTCCTGAAGACGGTGTGAATCACCATTCTTTTCTAGTCCAACTGACTGACCGTTTTGGCCTCTTCTCAGGGGAAATAAGTAGCAAGCAGTTGTCAAGTTTCAAGAGAGATTCCCTTTGTCTGTACACACGTTGTCAAACGAGTAGACATTTCCAAGGATCTAACTGAACGTCTAGCTTTCTTTGAAAATCCTAAATTATTTTCTGAGAGAAATTTTTCAGAGATTACCTAAGATTCAGCTGCATTGTCGGGAATTTAAAGCATCTGATGGAATTATCAATCCATCAGTCGCTGGTATTTATTGCAGGGAACACGTTTACCGATTCTGTCGTCTTCTCTCCCAAGCTCAAAGTACACTGCTCTGCACAAGGTAAGCACTCAATAAATGCCATCGGTGGTATTTATTGAGCGCTTAGCTTTGATTGTGCTTACACAGTTTGTGTATCCTAATCAGATTCCTAGTGGTTTGAAGAGTTAAAGCGCTGTCCCCAAAATCTGTCATTACCTGATCTTTGGGGTTGAGAGAATTGGTCCTACGTCTCCAGCTAATTTTAGTCGAAAAGAGCTTTTGAACACTTGTCTTATGCTCTCGAGTCGTCTCCGACCCATGGCGACGCCACGGACACTTCTCTCCCAGAACGCCCCACCTCCATCTGCAGTCGTTCTGGTAGTGGAGCCAGAGAGTTTTCTTGTTACAACTAGGGACGTCCAAATACAGGAAGCGAGCAGTGTGGCCTAGTGGATAGAGCACGGGTCTGGAGTCAGAAGGACCTGGATTCTAATCCCGGCTCTGCCGCTTGTCTGCTGTGTGACTTGGGGCAAGTCGCTTCACTTCTCTGTGCCTCTGTTACCTCGTATATAAAATGGGGATTAAGATGGTGAGCCCCATGTGGTATACGGATCATGTCCAACCTGATTAGCTTGTATCTACCCCAGCGCTTAGTACGGTGCCTGGCATATAGTAAACGCTTAACAAAGACCATTTGAAAAAAAAGGAGAAAGAATTCTCGGGCGTGCCATTGGACTTCGGCATTTGGCTTCAGGAGCCTCTTTGTAAGGACAAAGTTAGCATCCTCCCGCTCTCTGATTCTCCTCGTAGCCCTCTGGCCACTCATTCTCAGACTCTTTCACGGGCTTCTCTTCCACCTCCAGTCCCCTAACCGTGGAAGTCGCTCAGAGTCCTGCGTCCCCTTCTATTCTTCATCTACACCCACTCCCTTGGAGAGCTTATACGCTCCCGTGGCTTCAACGCTATGAAGTTGACTCCCAAATCTACGTCTCCAGCCCTGATCTTTCTCCTTCTCTGCAGTCTCACATTTCCTCTTGCCTTCGGATCATCTCCACTTGGTTGTCTTGCTTTCACCTCAAACTTATCATGTCCAAACTAGAGCTCCTTATCTTCCCGCTAAACCCTGTTTCCCCCTTAACGAGCCTGTCACTGTAGACGGCACCACCATCTTTCCTGTCTCACAAGCCCTTTGGCGTTATCCTTGACTCTTCTCTCTTATTCAGCCAACTATTCAATGTATCACTAAATCCTGTCACTTCTGCTCTTTCCTCTTCATCCAAATTGCTAGCACGTTGATCTAAGCACTTATCCTCTCTTGCCTTGATTACTGTATCAGCCTCCTGGCTCTCCTCACTCCAGTCCACACTTCATTCGGCTATAAAAACGTTCAGTCCATGTTTCCCCACTCATTAAGAACCTCCAGTGGCTGCCCATCCACCTCCGCATCAAACCGAAACTCCTCACCATCGCCTTTAAAGCATTTAATCCCCTTGGCCCCTCCTACTTCACCTCGCTGTTCTCCTACTATAACCCAGCCCGCAGATTTCTCTCCTCTAATGCCAACCTACTCACTGTACCTCGATCTCGCCTATCTCGCCACCACCCTCTCGCCCACGTCCTGCCTGTGGCCTGGAACGCCTTCCCTCTTCAGATATGACAGACAGTGACTCTCCCCCCATCCAAAGCCATATCGAAGGCACATCTCCTCCAGGAGGCCTTCCCAGATTAAGCCCTCATTTTCTCTTCTCCCACTCCCTTCTGCGTCACTTGGATTTGCTACTTTTATCCACCCCCCGCCCCAGCCCCACAACACATATCCATAATTCATTTATTTCTATTAATGTCCGCTTCAGATTTGTTGAGGGTATCAGGGCAAGTCCCAGATTTGAGTTTCCTCTTTTATAAGATCAGAATGCTACCTAAAAATGTTAATCTTTTGGTAAGAATAGAAATTGAATCTAGAAGGAACTCTACCAATGCGCTGTGCCTAAGTTTTCAGAGTGCGGAGTGTTTAGTTTGACAGCTCCGTCAGTATGCTCACAAATAGCCTGCTCATTCTACAATCTAAACTTGATAGGTCAGTGAACTTTTCAATTTTTCCTGGGAAAATCTAGCTACTACTTTATCCTTGATTTTGCATTTGGCTAATTCATTGCTAGCTCACGTAAACTTCAGATCTTCTCTCAGGTTGAAACTTTTCCCCATTCTTCCTTCCTGTTCCGTTTTCATTTCTCTCTTCCTATTCATTTTGCCACAGATTCTTCTCTCCTGGCCCTCAACTCTTACTCTTCCTCATTCTGTCTTCACTTTTCTCGGTGTCTCTTGTGAGACAAGGAGGGAGAAGTGTAAACAGAGCCAGGCGCTGCAGATAGCAAACACACCAGTCTTTGTGTGGACATAAAGTGTCTCGGTCTTTGACACAAATATTAGCAGTATCTCCAAGAAACAAGGATGACTCTATGTAGTTTATGTGTACATCTGTGTCTCTCTCCATCCTTCTCTCTTTCCCTTTATCCTGTCCCACTAGTTTCTCTGCCTCTCGGTCCCCTCTTCATACTCTTCATCATTTCTGCTTCTCATCATCCTTTCCCTTCGCCGCTTGATGTTCATGTCTATATCTTTTGTCTTTTTGCCTTTTTGTGGTCTTTTAACTGCCTCGCAGTCTCTCTGTGACCGTGAGCCCCATGTGGGACGGGGACTGTGTCCAGCCCGATTATTTTGTATCTACTCCAGCGTTTAGTACACTGACACTTAGTAAGTGCTTAACAAATGCTGTAATTATTATTATTATGTATTCCCTTTCTGTTCTCCCTCCCTTCCCCTTGTCGGCCCAAGCCCATTTTCGCCGAGGTCTCTCCTTTTTTCTGCTCTTTTGCTTTCTTCCCCTGCCCTGAGTTATCCTTTTAGATGGTCTCTTCTCCCACTGATTCCTTCCTTTTCTCCACTCTTCCGTCCTCTCCCGTCTTCCCTGTACCCTCGCGTTTCTTCAAATGGGCCTTCCCCAAGCCCCGGTGACTCCAAAGCCACATCTTGGATAACACATCCCGATGAGCCAGTGCAGACTCGTGTGGTTGAAAGAACGTGCCTTAGTTCCTCAAGCAACAGAGAAACAGCGTGGCTTAGTGGATAGAGCACGGGCCTGGAAGTCAGAGCACCTGGGTTCTCATCCCGGCTCTGCCACTTGTCCCCTGTGTCACCTTAACTTCTCTGAGCCTCAGTTGCCTCGTCTGTAAAATGGAGATTAAGACACCGTGAGTCCCATGTGGTACAAAGACTGCGTCTGACCTGGTTAGCTTTTATCTACCTCAGTGCTTAGTACAGTGCCTGGTGGAGAGAGAGCAAATAGCAAATACCATAAAATTTAAAAAAGCACAATCTTTCCAGAACACACATTGAAAGCCTACATTGTGAAAGAACTGGGTGTATATGAACCTGTCTGTGGGAGGGAGGAGTGTGGGGATAAATTAGTTTGAAACATCTGACCTTTCGCCAACAGAGGTGCCAATTTTTCACAAGGATAAGGGCAGCGATTTTGTGGGGACTGAGAACTTGATTGGAATGGGTTAAGCAGCGTGGCCCAATGAATGGATCAGTGGACCTGGGTTCTAATCCTGGCTCCACCGCCTGTCGGCTGCGTAACAGTGACTCTGCCTCATTTCCCTCGTTTGCAAAATGGGAGTTCCAAACCAGTTCTCCCTCATACTTACAGTGTGAGCCCCGTGCGGGATCTGGAATGTGTCTGTTATAATGTTGTGCTGTACTTTCCCAAGTGCTTAGTATGCTTTATTGATTAATATCGATAATAATTTTTGGCATTTGATAAGCCTTTACTCTGTTCCAGGCATTGTATTAAGCGATGGGGTGGATACAAGCAAATTGAGTTGGATATCACCCCAGCGCTGAGAACAGTGCTCGCCACATAGTAAGCACGTAATCAGTACCATTGTAATTATTAGTAGTCGAGGATCACCGTTCAGAATCTTTTCAGGACTGACGTATTCTCAGGTCGGGTCAGAGAGAGAGGCTAGGATGCCTAGAATTCCTTAACTCCCATTCTCTCCTAGACCCCCTCCAATCTGGCTTCCGTCCCCTCCACTCTACCGAGACTGCTCTCTCTAAGGTCACCCGTGACCTCCTTCTTGCCAAATCCAATGGCTCCTACTCCATTCTGATCCTCCTTGACCTCTCTGCTGCCTTTGACACTGTCGACCGTCCCCTCCTCCTCCATACCTTATCTCACCTTGGCTTCACGGACTCTGTCCTCTCCCGGTTCTCCTCTTACCTCTCTGGCCGATCATTCTCGGTCTCCTACGCTGGAGCCTCCTCCCCCTCCCATCCTTTAACCGTTGGAGTTCCTCAAGGGTCAGTTCTTGGCCCTCTTCCGTTCTCCATTTACACTCACTCCCTCGGTGAACTCATCCGCTCTCACGGCTTTGACTACCATCTCTACGCAGATGACACGCAGATCTACATCTCCGCCCCTGTCCTCTCCCCCTCCCTTCGGGCTCGCATCTCCTCCCGCCTCCGGGACGTCTCCACCTGGATGTCGGCCCGCCACCTAAAACTCAACATGAGCGAGACTGAGCTCCTCATCTTCCCTCCCAAACCCGGTCCGCTCCCAGACTTCTCCATCACCGTGGATGGCACGACCATCCTTCCCGTCCCGCAGGCCCGCAATCTCGGCGTCATCCTTGACTCGTCCCTCTCGTTCACCCCACACATCCTATCCGTCACCAAGACCTGCCGGTTTCACCTCTACGATATCGCCAAGATCCGCCCTTTCCTCTCCACCCAAACGGCTACCTTACTATTACGGGCTCTCGTTATATCCCGGCTAGACTACCGTGTCGGCCTTCTCTCTGACCTCCCTTCCTCCTCTCTCGCCCCGCTCCGGTCTATTCTTCACTCCGCTGCCCGGCTCATCTTCCCGCAGAAACGATCTGGCCGTGTCACTCCCCTTCTTAAACAACTCCAGTGGTTGCCTATCGACCTCCGCTCCAAACAAAAACTCCTCACTCTAGACTTCAAGGCTCTCCGTCACCTCGCCCCTTCCTACCTCTCCTCCCTTCTCTCTTTCTACCGCTCACCCCGCACGCTCCGCTCCTCCGCCGCCCACCTCCTCGCCGTCCCTCGGTCTCGCCCATCCCGCCGTCGACCCCCGGGTCACGTCCTCCCGCGGTCCCGGAACGCCCTCCCTCCTCACCTCCGCCAAACTGATTCTCTTTCCCTCTTCAAAACCTTACTTAAAAATCACCTCCTCCAAGAGGCGTTCCCAGACTGAGCTCCTCTTCCCCCTCTACTCCCTCTGCCATCCCCCCTTTACCTCTCCGCAGCTTAAGCCTCATTTTCCCCTTTTCCCTCTGCTCCTCCACCTCTCCCTTCCCATCCCCACAGCACCGTACTCGTCCGCTCAACTGTATATATTTTCGTTACCCTATTTATTTTGTTAATGAATTGTACATCACCTCGATTCTATTTAGTTGCCATTGTTTTTACGAGATGTTCTTCCCCTTGACGCTGTTTAGTGCCATCGTTCTCGTCTGTCCGTCTCCCCCGATTAGACCGTAAGCCCGTCAAACGGCAGGGACTGTCTCTATCTGTTGCCGACTTGTTCATCCCAAGCGCTTAGTACAGTGCTCTGCACATAGTAAGCGCTCAATAAATACTATTGAATGAATGAATGAATGCGTCGGTCTGGGAGATTAGCTCAGACAGCTGTAGAGTTGTGGAATGGACACGTCGGTTGGCAAGGAATACCCACCTCCGTGATTCTTACGGACTCTCAGTGCCTTTATGGAAGGCACTGCCCACTCAGGGCATTTGGAGAGAAATCACCACCTCTCTCCAGGAAAAGGGTAGAAGAGGGGCATGATTAGGTGTGTGGGAAATGCTGGACTGAAACAGCCCAGCTTAGGAGATAGAGCATAGACCGGGAGAGAGGAGGACCTGGGTTATGATTCTGGCCCTGCCACATGTCCGCTGTGTGACCTTGGTCAAGTCACTTCGCTTCTCTGGGCCTCAGTGACCTCATCTGGAAAATGGGGATGAAGAGCGTGAGCCTCAAGTGGGACAGGGACCGTGTCCAACCCAATTAACTTGTATCCACCCCAGCTTTTAGAACAGTGCTTGGCACATAGTAAGTGCTTAACAAGAACCGTAATTATTATTATTATGGACTGGAGAAAGCTCATGGAGGCTCACTTTGAAGGAGGGAAGGAATCTGGAGAGGGAAAAGTGTGGCTGAGAGGAAAGCATGTAGAATCAGGGCAAATAATAAATAGTGGTATTTGTTAAATGCTTACTGTGTGCCGAGCACTGTACTAAGGGCTGGGGTGGATACAAGCTAATCAGGTCGGAGACAGTCCCTGTCCCTCATAGTGCTAACAGTCTTAATCCCCATTTTACAGATGAGGTAACTGATGCAAAGAGAAATTTAGGGCCCTGCCCAAGCCAAGGTCACACAACAAGCAAGTGGAGGAGCCAGGATCCATTTATTCAGTCGTATTTATTGAGCGTTTACTGCGTGCAGAGCACTGTATATAGATTAGAACCCAGGTCCTTCTGTCTCCCAAGCCCGAGCTCTTCCCACTAGGCCATTCGGCTTCTCCGATCTAATATTTGATCAAAATTAAATTTAGACGATTTCTGAGATGTGGGCTTTTTTATCCACTGTAGAAATGGTGGAATTGGAAAGAGAAATGCCGATCTTTGTGCATAGGAAATTTGACGGTAACGTCATGGTGCATAATTATGGTAGTTTTGTTAGGATCAAAGCCCAGCTTGTTTATTGTAGGGGATCACTAAGAAATTGCAATTTAACTTCCTGAGGGGAACCACATAATCACGGGGAAGACCCATCTAAGTTTATGGGGAACTTTTGACCTCTGTAAATAAAATTCATCCAGCTTATGCATTGCCGATTTCTCAAAGGTAATTCACAATGCTGCAAATTTTTTCTCTGATTTTATGCTCTCTTACCTGCACTTCAAATTGCTGGAGCAGCAGTACGGAATATTTGAAATGGCAGGGTAGCAATTGAAATGCCTTCTGCTCATTCCATTTTTCTGTGGTAAATCTAAATCAAAGCTCCATCTTTCAGTCAGCACTGAAAACATTTGGCCGGAGCTTAGTAATGGTAAGAATAGTGTTTCTCCATTCTGCCTAGACTATTTACTTTCAAGCCCTGGGATGGTAGGAAACATCTCATTTTTCCCATTAAAAAAAAATCACCCTTTCTTTCCTACCTCCTCTTTTATTGTGTTTTTTCCCATATTCACACTGAATAGAGCAGTCAACCTCTCTACCTCTGTGTTGTTTAATTTTATTTGTGGTTTGAATGTTCTTGAACATCTCAGTGCCTCTTTATTTGGTTTTGTTTGGGAACATATAATTTGATGGAAGAGTCAGGCTCCCTGGATGAGAGACAGCCACCTTCCAAAAAAAAGAGAGCAGGGTAAGGGATTTGACTTTTCCAGACCCACTTGGTTATAACTCTAAACCAGAGTCATTTATAGTCGAATCTTAAGGAAAAAGAGAAGGCACTAAGCTCTTAGCACAAAATCGTCTGTGTCGGTTTGTCCTTGAAGGCCTGTTTGCCCCTAAAGAAACCTGGCTTGCTAGAGAAAGTATTTGAGTTTCACCTTTAATAACTATGATACTCGTTAAGCGACTATTACGTGCCAAGCCCTAGACTGAGCTCTGGTGTAGATATATGATCGTGAGGTCTCACTTGGGGTTCACAGTCTAAGCAGCGTGGCTCAGTGGAAAGAGCCCGGGCTTGAGAGTCAGAGGTCATGGGTTTGAATCCCGGCTCTGCCACTTGTCAGCTGTGTGACTGTGGGCAAGTCACTTAACTTCTCTGTGCCTCATTTACCTCATCTGGAAAATGGGGATGAAGACTGTTAGCCTCATGTGAGACAACCTGATCACCCTGTATCTACTCCAGCGCTTAGAACAGTGCTCTGCACATAGTGAGCGCTTAACAAATACGGACATTATTATTATTATTATTAATTAGGAGGAAGAATAGAAGCAGGTGGGTTTGTAGTAGGAGAGTAGAGAGGTGAGGTAGGAAGGAGCGAGATGATTGAGGGCTTTAAAGCCAATGGTGAGGAGCTTCTGTTTGATGCGGAGGTGGATGGTCAGCCACTGGAGGTTCTTGAGGAGCGGGAAACATGGCCCAAAGGTTTTTGTAGAAAAATAATCTGGGCAGCAGAGTGAAATATAGACTGGAGTGGGTCGCGCCCCCACCCCCAAAATTAGGGCCTCTCGGCTTATATTGTCCAAGACACCCGTTTTCATCAGCTTCTGCCAGACTCTTTCCTCTAGTCCAGCACCCTTTCTCTTCCTCACAGGTTGAGTTTACACCTGCTGCCTGAGAGGCCAGGGAATCAGCCAGAAAAGTGGTGCCCCTATCCCAGCCGGAGCGGTTCGGGAGGTGGGCTTGGGCCCGGCCGGCCGCTTGTTGATTGAGTGATTTCTCTCGAGTCTGTCCTGAATCCCGTCAGCGACTCCTCACCTGATCCGTCACCACCGTATCTCTCCCCTCTTCCCGACCCCCAATGCCTGCGCTCCGCTGCTTCGGATCTGTCGCGAAGGAAAAGTGTGAAAGTCCGAAATTCATAAGGCTTGTTCAGAGTCACTCCCAGCTGTCAATCCCATCTGCGCTCACCCTTTCTCAGTCTCCTACTTGTGTGTGAATTTGTGCCTACCCTTACGTATTCTGATTTTCTCTGTCTCCTCTACACAAATTCCAAATCAGTGAATCAGCGGTGTGTATCGAGGGCCTCCAAAAGTCTACTACACCACAGGGTAGGCCAGTGAATTAACTTTGTCCTCACCAGGACTCACTGAATCTGCCGTGGACTTTGTACTCACTGAATCTGCCGTGGCTCACCAGGTTGTGTGGGAGATGGGGTCAACACGGCCCATCAGGTTGCCTTGGAGATGGGATTCACCAGCACCCCTCAGATTGCCAGGGTGACAGGGGTCATCATGGCCCATCTGGCTGTCGGGAGGTGAAGGTCACCATTGGCCTATCAGGTTACCTGGGAGATGGAGGTTACCCTGGCCCACCCGGCTCTCTGGGAGACAGAGCTGGAATGTCTGGTTCTCAGGAGTGGACTTGGTCCTCTTCATGGCTCTTGGTAAATCTTTTCTTCCTGGTTGCAGAGCATGAGGAATTGGCCCAGGTTGAAAGGAGGTGGGGGGAGGGTATCACGTGGACCCAGATATTTGAAGTGTGGCCTAGTGGGTAGAGCCCGGCCCTGGGGGTGAGAAGGACCTGATTTCTATTCCCAGCTTCTCCGCTTATCAGCTATGTGACCTCGGGCAAGTCACTTGCTTCTCTGGGCCTCAGTTACCTTATTTTTAAAATGGGGATTAAGACTGTGAGCCCCACGTGGGACTGGGGCTGTGTCCAACCAGGTTCCTTGTATCTATCCCAATCCTTAGAATCTGTAGTAAAGCACTTAAAGAGTACCATTTAAAAAAAAAAGAAGCTCCAGGGTAGCCATAAAACAGAAGCAAAGTGATGAATGATGTTTCTTCGGTTTGTTTTGACAGGTGTGAATAACGGGCGAAAGCAGACAACCCCTTTCCAAGATGGAGGACGGGAAGCCCGTTTGGGCTCCACATCCAACTGATGGATTTCAGATGGGAAACATCGTGGATATTGGTCCGGACAACTTAACGATCGAATCGCTCAACCAAAAGGGCAAGGTGAGTTTCTCAACAGGAACAGAAGATGGGGCTGGTGGAATTCGTTCAAATGTGTTTTATTTAGCGCTTACTGTGTGCAGAGCACTATACTAAGTGCTTGGGAGTGTAATAGTAATACTAATGATGATGGTTTTGTTAAGAGCTTACTAAGTGTCAAACACTTTTCTAAGCGCTGGGGTAGACACAAGCTAATCAGGTTGGACAGTCTTTTTCTCAAATGGGGCTCCTGATGCCCATTTTCCCACTGAGGTGACCGAAACCCAGAGAAATGAAGTGACTTGTCTGAAGTCACACCGCAGACAAATGGCGGAGCCGGGATCGGAACCCAGGTCCTTCTGACTCCCGGGCCCCGGCTGCATCCACTGGGCCACGCAATAACAGGGTCGGTAGACACGTTCCCTGGTCGCAACGGTCTCGTAGAGGAGACTGAATCGATAGCCTTCTGTTTTTCGGTTCTCCTCACTAAAGAATAAAGGTGCAAGAGAATTATATATGTGGGACATAGTCTCCTCCTCTGGGTTTTAGTTACTAACATCGGAGCATCCAAGAGAGACACTGAGCCCCGCTGGATGGGGCTTGTGGGAACTGGGGACAGCTGGATCTCAAAGCAGCTGCTGCCTGGAGAATTGAAAGGGGGCTCTCGCGAGTGTGGACGGCAGAATAAACAAGTTAGAGACATTGCAGCCTGGTCTCTAACTATCCATCGTAGCAGGTGGACTGTGGGGAGATTAATAATGATACTAATAAGAGCGATATTTGTTCAATGCTTCGAGTTGGACACAGTCCCTGTCCCACATAAAGCTCACAGACCCAATCCCCATTTTAGGTGTGAGGGAACCGAGGCCCAGAGAAGTGAGGTGACTTACCCAAGGTCACCCAGCAGAGATGTGGCAGGGCTGGGATTAGAACCCAGGTCCTCCTGAGGCCCAGGCCCGGGCTCTAGCCACTGGGCCACGCTGGGAAAAAGCAACTTGGCGGGCAGCAGTTGGGTTGGGGAACGCTCTCTAAGCCAAATCTTTGCAGAGATGGTCCTACCAAGAAGTCTTGAAAACAGAGGCGGGTCCTGTGTGGGATAGAGCATCAGCAGAGAATTCTCATTTGGAAATAATAACAGCAAATCTTGTTTATAAAGAATGCAGGAAAGAGGGTCCCTCAGATATCAGTCTTTTCAGCCACACACACATTCTCTCTTTTTCTCCACATTTGTCTAAAATACACATATATGCCCCCCCCCCCCCACATTTTGACTAGATTTTGGGCACCTAAAAGAGAAGGAGATTGGATGCCCTAAATTAAAGGCAAGGAAGCAAATTACAATTCTGGATTTATGTCGGTGTTCCTATTGCCTTTTTGAGAAAGGCATATAGTATTTGTTAAGTGCACACTGTGTGTTAAGCACAATTCTAAGCACTGGGGTAATTACAAGTTAATTAGATAAGATTCAGTCCTTCTTCCACCTGGAGCTCACAGTCGTAGGAGGGAGAACAGGTATCGAATCTCATTTTACAGTTGAGGAAACTGAGGCGCAGAGATGTTAAAAGACTTGCCCAAGGCCACACAGCAGACAATAATAATAACTGTGATATATGTGAAGTGCTTACTATTTGCCCAAAGCTGTACTAAATGCTAGGGTGGTTACAAGCAAGTCGGGTCGGACATCATACCTGCCCCACACGGGAATCACAGTCTTAACCCCCATTTTACAAGTGAGATAACTGAGTCACCGAGAAGTGAAATGACTTGCCCAAGGTCATACAGCAGATAAGTAGCAGGGCTGAGACTAGAATCCAGGTCATTGAGGCCACGCTGCATCCATTCCCTCCCCCCTCAACTCACACACACAGCACACACAAATTCCGACTAGATATTAGGAAGCTAAAGGAGAAGAAGTTTGGGTGCCCTGAATCCACTGAAGATAATGAAGCAAATTACAATTATAAATTATTTCAGTTTTCCCAATGCCTTCAGCAGATCGACACATTTCAGTATGAAGCAACATTTGTGAAACAAAATACCTTCCAAATTAAAAATAGCAAGCATTCAATGATTTAATTGTGTAGCGAAACATAGTTTGTCATGTGAGTTCTCTCCTCCTGGAGAGGAGACGCAAACAAGGAGTAAGTCTCTGAGGATATTTCTATGCAATAAGTGTCCTGTTACCATAAACAACCGAGGAATGGAAATTCACTTCAGATGTTGGAAGTCAATGAAAAGAATACGTTTAAGAGTTACAGAATGTCAGGAAAAGAAAAAGCGGGGAATTTCATAGTATTGCTTTGTTTTCCCCCCAAAAACATACAATTAAAGTACGTGTTTGATTGGGGGAATAAAGCCATCAAAATTCAGTCTTTGAGGTGGTCACTGTCATTCACACACACAACCCCCCCCCCGCCACTTATTTGGGACAACCCCCTAACGACTTTTGCATTAATGGAAACTTTAAGCCGAAGGGGTTAGGTTTTTGGAAAAGTTCGATTTGCCCGCTACTATTAATAAGATTGGACTAGATAGGCTCTAGTTGCTCTCCAGAGATAGAGCCAAGTGTTATATGAGAGCAAATGTTCTCCACCCCAAGATATTATCTTTAATACCAGAAGGCACCTGTAGTATTTGAAAGATACAAGAGGGGCTCTTTTTATTCGTGCAACTGATTAGCTTTATGGCTCCCATCGCCTCTGTGTCCTGAATCCACTCATTTAAATGTCTGGTTAACCAGAGAATATGTAAACACTCCTCTCAAAAAACGATAGTAGTTTTTTTTCCCGCGGAACTGTAATGTTTCTGTGTTTGCATGGCCTTCTTTCTCTTCTCAAACGCACCCCATTCTCCTGTATTGCTAGGCTTGTGTTCTGGTAAATAGTCACATTAAAGAAAACTCTCTCTGTAATACCCATTTGGATGCCCCTTGCAGAAGTACGAAGTAATTTCTCTTTATAACCCGGCTCCCGAAGCCCAGATGGGGTAACGTTGCCTCTAGACTGTAAGCTCATTGTGGGCTGCGAATCTCTTCTCTCCCAAACGCTTAATGCGGTGCTCTTAATAAGCCTCAGTAAATACGATTGACTGACTAATCACCCAGCAGCGTTCTGGCCAAAATGCTTAGCGGAAACCCGTGTGATGGTAGAAGTGAGATTAGTATTTCCCAACGTGTAGAATGCTCGTCTAGAACCTTCCAGAGCAACTGAATTCGGTATTAAGACATTAAGTATTAAGTTAATGAATTAAGTAGTAAGGGTTTGTTAGAACTTAGGATGTTTGTTTACTGATTTTCATCTTTTAATGCTGTTTAATGGGAAAGTCATTCAATAGTCCAGTGAAATGAGCGGTGAAATCCTTGCTTTGACACCAACTGGTTAAACTGAGAATTCTTGTGTTTGAAATATTATAATATCGTGTTACTATGTGGGTGCCTTATTGTATGTTCAGCATGTATGTAGAATCTTGGGCTCAATTTATTTTTTAATGTATACCTGTTATTCATTTATTTATATTAATGTCTGTCCCCTCCCCCCCACACCTTGAGCCTGTTGCGGGCAGGCGATATGTCTGCTTGTTATTATATTCTGCTTGACATTATATATTGCACTCTCCGAAGAGCTTAATACAACGCTTTGCACACAGTAAGTGCTCAATAAATCGATCGAATGGTTGAATGCATGAATTTTGACTTCTGTAGTTTACTTCTAAACAATGCCTGTGTTTTCAATTGACAGACTTTTCTAGCTCTTATAAACCAAGTGTTTCCTGCAGAAGAGGACAGCGGGAAGGATGTGGAAGATAACTGTAAGTGCCCGTGTTAATATGGATGCTTCTAGAAGTGTAGCTGTTCTTCTGGACAGAAAAGAATCAAAGCTTTATTCAAAGTTTCCAGAGATTTGTTTTGGGCTTAAAAATTCTGAAAAGGTGCAGCAGAAGGACCTAGGTTCTAATGCTGACTCTGCCATTTGTCTGTGTGACCTTGGGCAAGTCACTTCCCTTCTCTGGGCCTCAGTTCCTTCCTCTGTAAAGTGGACATGGACTGTGCCCGACTTGATTAGCTTGTTTCTGTCTCAGAGCATAGCGCCTGGAACATATTAAGCGCTTTAAAAATACCATAAAAGAAAAAGGAGTTGAAATCTGCCGGCATTTAGAACAAATAATAGTACTGATACTGATTGTAGTATTTATTAAGCACATGCTATGTACCGAGCACTATGCTAGACACTGGGGTAAATAAATAATTGGACCTAATAGTCCATCATTCAGTCAGTGGTATTTATTGAATGCTTATTGCAGGCAGGGGACTGGACCAAGCACTTGGGAGAATACAGTGCAACAGAACTGGAAGATATTTTCATTCCCCTCTAAAGGGTTTGCAGTTTAAGAGGAAGAGAACACAAGATATTTTATCTTCATTTTACAGATGAGGAAGCTGAGGCCCGGAGAAATTAAGGGACTTGCCCAAAGTCACATGATAAAGCCAGGATTAGAACCCAGGTTTCCAGACTCTCAGTCCTGGGACTTTCTATCGGGCCATCCTGCCTTCTCGATGTTTAAGTCACTTTAAAAGAGGTTTTTGATTTATCTCTTTTCCACAGTTGCTTCTGCCAAGGATGAGGGAATTTATTTTCCCTATTAATCAGTCGATAAATAGTACAGTGTACTATCCTAAGTGCTTGGGAGAGTACAGTAGATTAAGTAGAAATTATCCTTGCCCTTGAGGACTTAACAGTCTCATGAGAGAAGAGTGGCACAAAATAAATTACAGGTAGGAGGCAGATGTTGTTGTAACTTTTCCACTGGTGTTTCTGCCAGGTATGAGAAGCGTTTTTTTTTAAATAATGGTGGTGTTTGTTAGGTGCTTTGTGGCAAGCACTCTACTAAGTGCGGGAGTAATAAGATAATCAGGTCCCACATGGGACTCATAGTTTGAGCAGGGTGGAAAACAGGTATCGAATCCCCATTGTGCAGTTTTGGAAAGAAGAGCTAGAGAATAATAATAATAATAATAATAATGTTGGTATTTGTTAAGTGCTTACTATGTGCCGAGCGCTGTTCTAAGCGCCGGGGGCGTTACAGGGTAATCAGGTTGTCCCACATGAGGCAAACAGTCTTCATCCCCATTTTACAGATGAGGTAACTGAGGCACAGAGAAGTGAAGTGACTTGCCCACAGTCACACAGCTGAGAAGTGGCAGAGCAGGAACTCGCCCGAGGTCACATAGCGCGCTAGTAGTTGAGTCAGAATTAGAACCCGGGATCCCTGACTACCAGGCCTGTGGTCTTTCCGCTAAGCCATTCTTCTTCAGTACTAGGGCTTCAACTGTTCTGTTGTCTTCTCTTGTGTTAAAATGAGATGGAGATTATCATACTGGTATACATTCTTTAAAAAGTTGATGCCGAAGTCATTTTCTGTAGATAATTTTCTATTAAACTGGCATAGATTCTCTAAAAGGTTGACGCTGAAGTAATGAAAAGGACTTGGTTACTTATGAAAAAGTACACATTAACCAGCTTTGTTACATAATAACTAATTTCAAAACAGAGAATTTCCTATTCAGACACATAAATCTTCCATAGAGTATTTTGGAAAATGACCTGCTTTTCAGTGAAAAGCATCACGTTTCAGATTGTATACCGGAATATAAAACCGAGGTCAGAGCTAATTTGAAATGCCGATAATCGGCCGATTTCTTTCGCTAGATTTGAAAAGAAGACCCTTCCTGTTTTTTTTCTCCTCCACAATGTACGTCACGTACAATTTTTATGTCAAAAAATGTTTCTCCCCTAAATTTCCCCCAAATCACTTTTGATTAAAGATGGTAAATTCATCTGTGAAAGGAAAGTTCTACGTACTGGAAAATGACAGAGAATATGGTGATCAATTACTCAATCGTATTTATTGAGCATTTACTGTGTGCAGGGCACTGTACTAGACGCTTGGGAGAGTACAGTATAATGGAGTTGGTAGGCAAATTTACCAGTCTGGAGGGGTATAAAGATATTAATATAAGTAAGTAAATTATGGATAGGTACATAAGTGCTGCGGGGCTGAGAGAGGGCTGACTAAATGTGCAAATTCAAGTTCAGTCCTTTCAGTCAGTCCATCAGTCAGTCAGTGATATTTATTGAGTGCTTACATTGTGCAGACCACTGTACTAAGCACTTGGGGAAGTCCAATACAATAATAAATACCATCGATTGATTGTAGACACCACATTACCACTTCAGACTGTGACGGTGTGTTAATCTAGACTGTGAGCCCCTTGTGGGCAGGGATTGTCTCTACTTGTCGCTTATTGTACTTTCCAAGCGCTTAGCACAGTGCTCTCTGCACACAGAAAGCGCTCAATAAATATGATTGAATGAATTGTGGCAGCTGGGCTGGATTTCTTTTATCCAGAGGTGAGTTTTCATCTAAACTCTGTTTTTACTCCCCTTTTCAATAGATTGGCCATCCTGAATATGTACTAGAACTGACTTTGAGGCAACCCCTTTCTAGAATTCCTTAGCTCTTGGCTAGAGAAATGATTTAATATAATAATAGTAATAATTATATCTGTTAAACATTTACTCTGTACCAGGCACTAAGCTCTGGGGTGGATTCAAGCAAATCGGTTGGACACAGTCCCTGTCCCACATGGGTTCACAGTTTCAATCTCCATCGAACAAATGAGGGAACTGAGGCCCAGAGAAGGGAAGTGACTTGCCCAGGATCACACAGCAGAGACGTGGCAGAGCCGAGATTAGAACCCATGACCTTCTGACTCCCAGACCGTGTTCTAATCACTACACCAAGCCACTTCCCTGCTCACATTTGCTGCTCACATTTAATGTGAGAAGCTGCGTGGGCTAGTGGAATGAGCAGAAGCCTGGGAGTCAGAGGACTTGGGTTCTAATTCTGGCTCCGTCACTTGTCTGATGAGTGACCTTGGGCAAGTCACTTCATTTCTCTGGGCCTCGCTTCCCTCATCTGTAAAATGAGGATTAAGACAGTGAGCCCCATGTGGGACAGAGACTGTGTCTGACCTGATTACCTTGTATTTACCTCAGTTCTCACTTCAGTGCCTGACATATAGTAAGTGCTTAATAAGTACTATTAAATGCCCCCCCTAAAAGAGCCATTAAAAATTAATTAAAAATGTTTTCGTTTCATTCCTGATTCCCTCTAGACTGTAAGCTCCTTGTGGGCAAGCAATGTGTCTACCAACTCTGTTACAGTAAGTGTTTAGTAAAGTGGTGTGAACCCAGTAAGCACTCAAAAAAAATGATTGATTAGGAAGGCATAGTTCAATTAAGTTTTGCAGGGTTGAATCAATTCAAACTCATTTAGGCAACAATAAACTCTACGTACATACATAAATAACATAAATAACAATTCAGTCTTATTGAAAATAAGTCCAGGCATTAGAAAACGGGAGTATTTCTCCCCTACCATCTGATCTGTTCTGAAATAGACAAATTTCTGATCTGTTGATTAATCATCAACAGAAGCGATGCCTAACGGCTCTAAAGAAAGTTTAGAGAAAGGCTGTTAAGCTAGTTCACGGTAGTTTTTTTTTAAGGTAGTTCAGTCACCCAGTTTACAATGAAGTCATGCAAGTGTTGGCTCTCTTGGCAAACGGTAATCCTCAGCTGACTCAGAATTCCGTGGATTCATCCCAAAGAAACACATAGGAAGCACTTCACAGATAGAATAGTCATCCTCCAACAGGCCACAGGCAATTATCAGAAAGACATTTCATCGGCAATCTGTTGACAGAAAGCTCAGGGATTGACAAAATCACCTGATTCTCCCTCTCGCCTCTCCACGCTCCACTGTTCAATCGGCAGATGTAGTCGCAGGCCGCCCGTTCCGCTGTAAAGGATCTCTGACTTGGTTGGAGGAAAATGCTGCCCTGAAAAGTATTGCTCTTCCTTCAGTCACCATTAAATCGGTGATACTTATTGAGCGCTTATTGCGCCCGAGAGAGTACAGTATAACAGAATTGGTAGACACATTCCCTGCCCGCGTTTTGAAGTGATCAAAATTTGGACATGGAAGCACCGACTCCAACGAGAAATAACTCTTCAGACCTGCTTTTCCAGCACATACCAATGATTGCTCTGTGTATTGCATGGCAGGTTGATTAAATAAATACTTGGTGTCTGGGTATGTAAGTTCCTTATCACTTGATCTTCTCCTAAAGCATCAAAATAATTCATAGTTTAAGATTCCTAAGCTCCTTGAGGGCAGGGAACATGGCCACTTACTCTATTGTATCAGTCAGTGGTATTTGTTGAGCGCTTACTTTGTGCAGAGGGTTGTACCAAGCGCTTGGGAAAGTACTGTATCATGAATTGGTAGACACGTTTCCTACCACGCTGGGAAGCAGCGTGGCTCAGTGGAAAAAGCCCGGGCTTGGGATTCAGAGATCATGGGTTCGAATCCCAGCTCTGCCACTTGTCAGCTGTGTGACTGTGGGCAAGTCACTTAACTTCTCTGTGCCTCAGTTACAAGTCACTTAACTTCTCTGTGCCTCAGTTACCTCATCTGTAAAAGGGGGATGAAGACTGTGAGCCTCATGTGGGACAACCTGATTACTCCGATCTCCTCCAGCACTTAGAACAGTGCTCTGCACATAGTAAGCGCTTAACAAATACCGACATTATTATTACCCACAAGGAGCTCACCGTGCTTTGCACAAAGTATGTGCTCGGTAAATGCGTGGATCGATTTTGTGTTTCTTTTTTTCCAAATCATGTAAAACCTTCTTTTCCTTTCGTAGGCTCACTGATGTACTTAAACGAAGCCACACTCCTCCACAACATCAAAGTGCGATATGGTAAAGACAGAATTTATGTAAGTAATGGACGCCTGCAGATCGAATTCTACCTGCTGATCCCTTGCGTTCCACTATTAAAATAAAGAAGGACATTTGGAATTGTGCTTATGAAATTACGGGAATGATTTGATTGTGCTTATTTGACTAAGGCAGGTTTGCTCTAAAGTTGCCCATATTTTCTTTTTTTTATAGTATTTGATAAACCCTTACTATTTGCGAGGGTAGATAGAGGGCTAATAAGTTTGGACACAATCCCTGTCCCACATGGAGCTCACGGTTTTAAATTCCCGTTTTACACATGAAGTAACTGAGCCACAGAGAAGTGAAATGACCTACGCAAGGTCACAAAGCAGACCAGAGATGGAGTCGGGAAGAGAGCCCGGGTCCTCTAACTCCCTGGCCCGAGCTCTATCCACTAGGCCACATTTTTTCCACAAACTCCTGATTTCCATAAAGACAACAACCTCACAGCAACCTGAAGTTGTGCAGAGCGTTGTCCTAAGCGCTTGGGAGAGTGCAGTCAGAGTTGGTAGACGCGTTCCCTGCCCACAATGAGTTTACGGTCTAGAGGGCGTTATGGTTAGCATCCAGTAGCGTAGCCAGAATGTCCCTGGTATTCTTGAATTAAGATTTAATAATAATTGTGGTATTGAAGCGCTTACTACGTGCCAGACACTGTACTAGACCTGGGGTGGATACAAGCAAATCCGCTCCGACGCAGTCTCTTTCTCACATGGGGCTCACACAGGGGCAGCCTGGCTTAGTGGCAAGAGCCCGGTCTTGGGAGTCAGAGGTCGTGGGTTCTAAACCCGGCTCCGCCACTTGTCTGCTGCGTGACTTTGGGCAAGTCACTTCACTTCTCTGGACCTCAGTGACCTCATCTGTAAAATGAGGATCGAGACTGTGACCCCCACGGGGGACAACCTGATGACCATGTTTTTGCCCCAGTGCTTAGAGCAGTGCTTGGCCCATAGAAAGCACTTAGCGAATACCCTCATTATTATTATTATTATCATTCCCATTTTATAAATGAGGAAACTGAGGTGCAGAGGAGTGAAGTGACTTGACCAAGGTCAGGCAGCAGACACGATTTAGAGCTGGATAACAAAGAGGCTTATATTCTAGGCTGTTAAAGTGTCTTGCTTTAGGTAAATTGCTCTGCTGGTAGAGTTCTCCTCTTTCCAAAGATGAGGCTCCCTTTCTTCATTATTTTTGAAAGAAGAAAACACCTGGCTTCTTTGACACCTCCTGTCTCAGATGACCCTCTTAATCTTTTAAATTGCTCTCACGTTGCTTAATTGTCCTTAATGAATTCTGACTCGATTACACTTAGCCCTTGTCATCTGTCCTAGCAGTGACAGCTGTGAAACAGAACTCACAAAGTCTTGCCGAGCCCCCCTCTACATCTTTTACATTTTCTCGTACCTTTACGAATGGTCCTTACGTTTCAAAACAGAAAGACAACCGGTTTAAAATACCCATCGATTAAACTCTAATGATCATAAGACTAGATGAGGTAAAATAAAAACTCGAAATATTTACGTCCGTGAGGAACAGCGGGACGTCCTTCTGTTTTGTGACATATATTAGCTTTATTGTCACCAAATTATTTTAAGAAGTTGTGGTTGGATTTTTGAGATCACTGAATGGGGAATAGTCGAAATAGGAAAAGGAATAATGGACTCTACTTTATCCTAATCCTCCGCGACCTCTCGCTTACCTTTGAGACACGGATTACTCCCTTCACCTAGGAATCCTATCTAACCTCGGTTTTACTGACGTCCCGGTTCTCCTCTTAGCTCTCCGACCTTTCCTTCGCCTCTTTTTCTGACTTCTGCCTCTCACCTGATCACCGTGGGTGTCCCTCAAGCCTCTCACCTAAGTCTCCCTGGGTGATTTCGGGCAAGCAAATTTCCCGTACCCCAGTTTGCTCAGCTGTAAAGAGAGGATTAAATCCTTTTTCTTCCTCCCACTTGGACGGCGAGCCCCATGAGGGACAGGGACTGTTTCTGATCTGCTTTATAAAATGGAGAAACTGAGAACCAAATAGGTTAATAATGTTGGTATTTGTTACGTGCTTACTATGTGCCGAGCACTGTTCTAAGCGCTGGGGTAGATACAGGGTGATCAGGTTGTCCCACGTGAGGCTCACAGTTAATCCCCATTTTACAGATGAGGTAACTGAGGCCCAGAGAAGTGAAGTGACTTGCCCACAGTCACACAGCTGACAAGGGGCAGAGCCGGGATTCAAACTCATGACCTCTGACTCCCAAGCCTGTGCTCTTTCCACTGAGCCACGCTGCTTAGGCGTGGATATGGAGTAGACCAGTTAAAGAGCTGGGATTCCCACACTGCTTTTCTGACTCTCAGACCCATGCTCATTCCACGCAGCCTCCAACTTTGTTAATGATAATAATAATAATAATTATGTGCCAAACACCATACTAATCGCTGGGGTCGATACAAGTTAGTCAGGTCCCACGTGGAGCTCACATTCTAAGAAGGAAGGAGAATAGGTATTGACTCCCCATTTTACAGACCGGGGGACCTGAGGTCCAGAAAAGTGAAGTGTCTCGCCCGAAGTCACACAGCAGGCAATGTATGGTAGAGCCGAGATTAGAACCCAGGTCCTCCGATTGCCAGGCCCGTGCTCTTTCCACTAGGCCACACTGCTTCCCATGATGTTTTCCTGGAGTCCTTGCTCTCACCTTTGACATTCAGTCTGTCAGTAAATCTTACCGATTTTCCACCTCTACGTCTTCTTACCATGTCCTCTCCTGTCCATTCAAATATTTACGACCCTGGTCCGGGAGCTTGTCATTTCCCATGCTTATTCCCATTTACCTTTCCTGCCTTCATCCTCTTCCCTTTCCTTTTTCCCCCGCCTCATTTTCGGGAAACATTGTTTCTCATGCATCATTCGTAGAGAAGCAGAGTGGCTCAGTGGAATGAGCCCGGGCTTGGGAGTCAGAGGTCGTGAGTTCTAGTCCCAGATCTGCCACTTACCAGCTGTGTGACTTCGGGCGAGTCACTTCACTTCTCTGTGCTTCAGTGACCTCATCTGTTAAATGGGGATTAAGACTGTGAGCCCTACGTGGGACAACCTGATTACCTTGTATCTACCCCAGCGCTTAGAACAGTGCTTGGTACATAGTAAGTACTTAACAAATACTGTAATTATTATCATCATTATTATTTTTATTATTATTCAACTCCTCAGGCATCTCCAGCTTTTGCCCATTTCCTCTCTGCATTGAGCAGAAACTCCCGACATCGAAGGCACTCAGTCAGAACTCTCCTTCCTACTCATCCACTTTCTTGTCCCATTACACCCCGGCTCACATCCTTTTTCTCTCAAGATCATCTTTACACTCTGCCTCTCCCCGCTCTGAGCCCTGGTTCATGCCTTTCCTTCTGCTCGGAACTCCCTTCCTTTCTAAATCTGCCAGCCCACAGCCCTTTCCATTTTCAAATCCCTTCTGAAAGCCCACTTCCTCCCGGAAGTCTTCCTCGATTGATCGTTTCCCCCTCCCAAACTATCAATTTTGTACCAACGCCATATTTTTAAGCCCAAAGCCCCTGTAGCATTTCAATACATATAGACATGCATACTTAATATATGTATCCATCTATGTGTCCATCTTTCCATTCTCCTTTTCCTCTTATCCGAATTTATTTTGTGTCACTTTGGACGTATCTCGCGATCTTTGATTTGTTTTTTCCCCACTGTTATTTATGCCTTAAAAATAGCTTCTAGAGCCTTAATTCAGACCGGAACCTACCGAACTGATGAACGTGTGTGTGTTTTAAATTTACAGACCTACGTAGCAAACATCTTGATTGCCGTGAACCCATACTTTGACATTCCTAAAATATATTCTTCAGAAACCATTAAGAAGTACCAAGGAAAATCTCTTGGGACACTACCACCTCACGTCTTCGCACTTGGTATGTAATTCATCTGTAGTTTGGAATCACCGGTTCTCTCGCTGGACGAGTTAAAGTGAGCCACGGAAGAGAGAGCCAGAAGACCCCTCTGGAGCAAGAGCAACAAGGGGGTCCCTAGCAATGGGCATTAGCCTCTTAATCAATCCATCAATTAATTATATTTATTGAGCGCTTACTGCACTAAGTCCTTGGGAGAGCACAACACAGCGGTGTAGTGGACAGATATTAAGATAAATAAATTGTGGATAAACAAATATGGATATGGAGAGTCAGCATGGCTTAGTGGAAGGAGCCCGGGCTTGGGAGTCAGAGGGCGTGGGGTTCTAATCCCGGCTCTGCTACTTAATAATGTTGGTATTTGTTAAGTGCTTACTATGTGCCGAGCACTGTTCTAAGCGCTGGGGTAGATACAGGGTCATCAGGTTGTCCCACCTGAGGCTCACAGTTAATCCCCATTTTACAGATGAGGTCACTGAGGCACAGAGAAGTGAAGTGACTCGCCCACAGTCACACAGCTGACAAATGGCAGAGCCGGGAGTCGAACTCATAACCTCTGACTCCGAAGCCCAGGCTCTTTCCACTGAGCCACGCTGCTTCCCAGCTGGGTGACTTCACTTCTTCTAGGCTTCAGGTAACTCATCTGTAAAATGGGGATTAAGACTGTGAGCCCCATGGGGGGGATAACCTGATTGCCCTGAAGCAGCGTGGCGCAGTGGAAAGAGCACGGGCTTTGGAGTCAGGGCTCATGAGTTCAAATCCCAGCTCTGCCACTTGTCAGCTGTGTGACTGTGGGCAAGTCACTTAACTTCTCGGTGCCTCAGTTCCCTCATCTGTAAAATGGGGATTAAGACTGTGAGCCCCACGTGGGACAACCTGATTCCCCTGTGTCTACCCCAGCGCTTAGAACAGTGCTCTGCACATAGTAAGCGCTTAACAAATACCAACATTATTATTACTATTACCTTGTATCCCCCCCAATGCGTAGAAGAGGGCTTGGCACATAGTAAGCACTCAACAAATACCATCATTATTATTATATGTACATAATCAGACAGTGGTATTTATTGAGCGCTTCCTATATGCAGAGCACTATACCAAACGCTTGGAAGAGTAAAGCACAACAAGATAACAGACACATCCCTTGCCCACAACGAGCTTAGAGTCTAGGACGAGCTAATTTACACATATTACACATACACGGAGACACATCTGTGCACTTCTAAAAAATACACACACACACACACACACACAGCTGTGACTGTTGCAGTCTGATCCCCGAGGAGCCCAACTTCCTGCTCCCCTTGCAATAGTATAGTTTTCATTTTTTATATTTTCCTTGTCTTCATTGTTGGTTTAGCATTTTATTGTTTCATCTCTCCTTAAGTGTATGTCACCAGGCCCCTTTCTCCATCTGTGTACCTCGATTTTGAGCCTGTTGAGCACAGCTACCCTATCTAATGTTACCCATTACTTCTTTCCCAGTGCGTAGCATAGTGCTTTGCACAGAGTTGCTGCTTAATAGTATTGCTCCTACGTGCGCAGAATAATTTCATTCTGCCAAGTGACTCTCATATTGCCTATTAGCTTCAGTTAGAAAGATTAAGTAATCAGATAGACATTTATTCATTCAGTCATATTTATTGAGCTCTTTCTGTGTGCAAAGCATTGTATTTATGAATTCTCTAGGAATAATCATTCCGATTTTAGTTAAGATAAAGGCTGTAGAGAAGGAGAAGGAGAAGGATTTTGTAGATCTCGGCTTTGTATACGTTTCACGCTAATAATTTGCCCTCCCCCCCCGCCCCTTATTCTATCTTAGCCGATAAAGCTTTTCGTGACATGAAGGTCCTAAAGATGAGTCAGTCCATCATTGTATCTGGAGAGTCGGGGGCTGGCAAAACAGAAAACACAAAATTTGTTTTGAGGTGAGTGTTCATTTTCTCAGATGGCTTTGAACGGAGAGATCATTAGCATCGTTACATATGACTGTCACTGTGAAGTCGGAGCTCATCGAAGGTCGTTAACGCCTCTGAAAATATCAGCTTCAAGCGACCGGGGCGTCAGGGATCTTTCCTACTGACCTGATCCTAATTCATCACCACGGTGGCGTAATGACCCTTGACCACTGCTAAGGAACTGAAGCTCGATTCAAAAAAGGGCCAGATTCAGCTTCCTGATAACACGGCTTCCTGCTATCTCTGGACAACAATGAGACAGTCCGACGGCCGACACATTTAGCTCTCTGCTTCCGGTTGTCGGAAGATCCGGGGCTCCTTCCCCTTGCCGTTTCTCAGGCATGGGGGTGGGGACTCTTTCCCTGTCTCAACCCTCTTTCCCTTTTCTTCAACTCCCTCCTCTGTCACCCTGGCCCGCCCCCTTTAATCATCCCCCCCTCCCAGCCCCACAGCACTTATGTCCAGATCTTCATTTATTGATTGACATCAATGTCTGCCTCCCCCTCTAGGCTGTCAGCTCATTGTGGGCGGGGAATGTGTCTGTTCTGTTGTATTTTTTACTCTCTCAAGCACTTAGTACCCAGTAAGTGCTCAATAAATACGATCGACTGACTGGCTGAGAGAGAGAGCAGGCCGCTTACGTGCAGTGACAGAAAGTTCTGAGCCTTTCGGGTAGCGTTCGTAAGTGACTCCACTGTGATGGTGGGGGAGCCCAGAGCTCATCTTTAGGGCTGGTGGATTGGGAGTACAGAAGAACCCTGCCACCAGGAATTTGGTATCTCTCTGCCCCCTTCCCTTTCCTTAAGGCACCCCCGAAGCGAACTGACCGTTCCATCCTCCTCTCCCCTCTCCTCAAGAACCTCCAGTGGTTGCCCATCCACCTCCGTGTCAAACAGAAACTCCTTCCCTTTGGCTTTAAACTATTCAATCAGCTTGCCCCCTCCTACCTTACCCTGGCTAATTTCCTACTACAACCCAGCTAATGGGAGTCAGCAATGGACCTCTAAGAGACTCGGGTTCTGTGACAAAGATCACCCCAAATTTGATTTCGCATACACTGTAGAAGGAAATCTACGGAACTTAGGGAAAATGGATCCTTGGAGTCCTTGGAGGTTCAGTAATTTTATCTCTGGGAGAACTTGAGGGTCCCCTAGAAATCTACATTTCCACCTCTGACCCCAGCATTCGGGAAAATCGGCCTAACCCAGGAGGGTTCTGAAACCTCTCTAATCAATAATACCCCCATATTAAAATTTTAATGTAATTTTCATTGAAAATCCACGTAGGGCCATAATTAATTTGGCGATCTGTTTAGCATTTATTGGATTGCTACTCAATGAGCATTAAAGCGTTTTCTAGCAGTCATAAATGACACTCGAGAACGGCCTTAAAAGATACCGAAAATCAAGATCAACTAGCAGAGAATCCTATAGAAGATAGGGAAACAGCAGACAGGAAGCAGGAAATAGTGACTTAACTATTTGTTTTAGTTGGCTTGATACGGTAGCCAAAGTCAGCACCTTAAGCAGAGGCGGAGAGATTATGAGACTGTTGTTTTTGTTTGAATAGTGAAGTAAACCACCATTTGTCGAAGGCTGATATCCAACGTCTCAAGTTCCCCCCTTTCTAGCCTGTGAGCCCGTTGTGGGTAGGGGTTGTCTCTATTTGTGGCTGAATTGTACCAAGCGCTTAATACGGTGCTCTAGACACAGTAAGCGCTCAATAAATAGGATTGAATGAATGAATGAATTCAGGGACAAGTCGACACAGTGCACATTGTCTGACAGAGAAAAAATATCAATGGGCCAAAGAATGAAGAAAGGTTTTGCAATATTCTTTTTGGTACAGAGAAAAATGACATTCATCACTTGCCCTTCTCCCCCTCCATCAGCCCACACCACTTTGGACTTATATTCATAAGTCTTGTGAGTCATACTTATACTTAATTATGGATTTATACTCAATCTGACTCTTCACTTTGGACATTGATTTAGAGAGCTCTTTGACCATTCATCAGACCCCTGATTGAGTGATGTTAAATGTCCACCTGAAAAATGGAGGACGATGAAACTCCTTTACACAGAAGGCCTTAAGGCCTCTTCTCGGTTCTTCGGCACGAGACCGCGTACTAATCTAGGGAACCGTGGCTATGGAAGAGTGGGAAATCTGAAACTTTCTTTGGAAACTTGTGCTGAAGGTCACCTTTCAGAATCGATATCCACTGAAGTCCAACTTGGCCCCGATGGAGCTCAAAAACTACTCAGCATTTTGTGTCCTATTAATAGAAAAATATGAATAGTAATGATAATAAAGGCAGTGCTATTTCTTGAGCATCTACTTGGTGCCAGGCACTGTTCTAAGCACTGGGGTATGGCAGGAGAAGCAGTGTGGTCTAGTGGTTTGGGAGTCAGAAGGACCTGGGTTTTAGTCCCAGGTGCGCTGCCTGTCTTCTGTGTGATCCTAGACAAGTCACTTAACTTCTCTCTGCCTCCGTTACCTCATCTGTAAAATGGGGCTTCAGATACGGAGTCCCATGTGGGACGTGGACTGTGTCCAACCTGAGTAACTTGTATCTACCCCATTACTTAGTACAGAGCCCGGCATATAGTAAGCTCTTAACAGATACCATTTAAAAAATGGCGGCTATTGAGTGCTTACTGTGTGCAGAGCACTGGGGAGAGAGTACAGTAACATATAGTCAGATTGGACACAGTCCCTGTCCCACCCAGGGCTTACAGTCTAAGAGACTAAGCGCTAAGTCTAAGAGCCTAAGCGCTTAGTACAGTGCTTTGCACACAGTAAGCCCTCGATCAATGCCATCGATTGATTGATAGTCTACAGAGTGACGAAGGGGGGGTATCAAATATTGCTGTCCTTTTCAAGATAGGATAAGATCAAAAATGAAATCAAATAAAAACAACAGCGGTATTGGGGTTTTATGAGATGGCGATTTTCTGGTAAATAAGGCATCTCGATGTGGAGGCTAAACAATCTTCTTTCAGATGGGTCTGTGTATTTTTTTTTTTTAAGGTTTTAGTGAAGAGACTGACCATCAGTCTTAAGATGTTCGGTCAGCTATCTTCCTCCTACTTATCCACTCTCGTCTCCCAGTACACCCCCGCTCACACTCTGCCTTCCTCTCACGTCAGCCTGGCACAGAGTAAGCGCTTAACAGATCCCATTATTATTATCATTCTTCACCGTCCCTCCATTTGGCGTATCCCACCTCCGGCCTGGAACTCCCTCCCCCTTCCCATCCGGCAGACTATCAATCAATCAAGTGTATTTAAAAAGCGCTTACTACGTGCAGAGCGCTGTTCTAAGCGCTTGGGAGAGGACAGTACAATAGAATTAGCAGACTCGTTCCCTGCCCGTATTGAGCTTACTATCTAGAAGGAGGAGACAGGCATTAATATAAAGGAAATACGGACATGGACGTAAGTGCTGTGGGGCTGAGGGAGGGGAGAAAAAAGGGAGCGAATCAGGGCAACACAGAAGGGGGAGGGAGAAGAGGAGAGGCGGGCTTAGTCTGGGAAGGCCTCTTGGAGGAGGCGTCCTTCGATAAGGCTTTGAAGGGGGGAGGAGTGACCGTCTGTCGGCTACGGAGAGGGAGGGTGATTGCTCTTCTTCAGAGCCCTTCTGAAATCACATCTCCAGCAGACCTTTCCTGATTAATTTATCCTCTCTCCGGCTCTTATTCCCCCACAACTCTCCTCTAGTGCTGCCGCTCAAGTTACACACCTAGGCACCCACACAACCGCTTGACTGCTGTGTGACCTTGGGCAAGACACGTAACTTCTCTGCGCCTCAGTTACCTCATCTGTGAAATGGGGATTATGTCCTCCTCCCTCCTACTTAGACTGCCAGCCGCATGTGGGACGGGGACTAACGATTATTTTGCATCTACCCCCGGTGCTTAGCATAGTGCCTGGCACATAGTAAGCACTTAACAAAACAAAAACAAAAGGCAAACCTCCCCCCCCCCCCCCCCCGGCCCAAACCATGAGTAATACTTCAGAACACCTTATGGCTAAGTACTCACTCATGTGCATATCCATTTTACCTTTTTCCTTTATTTTAATGTCTGTCTCTCTCACTAGTTTGCAGATTTCTTAAGGTCAAGGATTGTGCCTTTCCTAATGGCTTAGGACAGTGCTCTGACCCCAGGAGGCACTCAGTAAATACTGTCGATTGATTGGAACTTCGGGTTGAGCCCCTTTACGAAACAATAGGTACAAATAATAATAATAATAATAATGTTGGTATTTGTTAAGCGCTTGCTATGTGCAGAGCACTGTTCTAAGCGCAGGGGTAGTTACAGGGTAAGTAGATTGTCCCACGTGAGGCTCACAGTCTTAATCCCCATTTTACAGATGAGGTAACTGAGGCACAGAGAAGTTAAATGACTTGCCCACAGTCACACAGCTGACAAGTGGCAGAGCAGGGATTAGAACCCATGACCTCTGACTCCCAAGCCCATGCTCTTTCCACTGAGCCACGCTGCTTCTCTTACCAAGTGCTAAGCATTGTTCTTAAAATCCTATTTTACAGCTCCTTTGTTTAAAAAATAATGCCCAACTCCAGCCAACCTCTCTTTCCTCACTTTCCATCCCTCAACTGAGTGGATCTAGGGTTATTGATGGCCGTTATCCAATAACAGGAGTAGTAATAGTATTTGTTGAGCACTTCTGTGCCGTACACTGTATTTAACACTGGGGGTAGATACAAAATAATCAGGGCGGACACAATCCCTGGACCCTATGGTTCTCTAAGTGTGAGCGAATAGGATTTAATCCCCATTTTACAGATGAAGTCACCGTAGCGCAGAGAAGTTAAGTGGCTTGCCCCAGGTCACACAGGAAACAAATGGTAGAGCAGGATTAGAACACACATCCTCTGACTCCCAGGCCTGTGTTCTTTCCGCTAGATCACACTACTTCCTTTGATTACTTTTCTTTGCACTAGGATAATATTTCTAAACCACATATCCCCGTCAGAGTTTTTTGTGCTGAAAAAGGAGTTCTCTACTGTACCTTTTCTTTTGCAGTAGCTGTTTCCCCTGGATTTATGATACTATTCTTTAGCTGCTGCTTCTCTATTTTTTCCCTAGATAAGGTATCAGAGTTATAAAGATGACGCTGTGTTTTCCACAGATGTGGTTGTGATTGATTCCTCCTTCAAAATGATTCAGGAAGTCATTTTTTGTTTTTCTGTGTTTTCATCCTTCTTACAAATCCTGTCTTGGTTTTACCTTTCTCGGGGATTAAGGTGGATCTGATGGATATTTTCATTTTCTTCTCTAGTAAAAAAATATTAGCAATATAGAGGACTGGAAACTCTCCAAGAGCCACCCTGAGAGGGGCCTGAAATAGTAACTCCCAGCTGAAACAACAAAGACCCATCTTGATTTCTTTCAGGGAAGCCATGTGGCCTAGTGGAAAGAGTAGGGCCCGGGAAACTGAGGACCTGGGTTTTAATCCAGGCCCCGCCGCAAACCTGCTGTGCGACACTGGGTGCATCACCTAACGTTTCTGTGCCTCAGTTCTCTCACCTGCAAAATGTAAGCCCGTCATTGGGCAGGGATTGTCTCTGTCTGTTGCCGAATTGTACGTTCCAAGTGCTTAGTACGGTGCTCTGCACATAGTAAGCGCTCAATAAATACAACTGAATGAAAATGGGGATTCAGTACCCCTTCTGTGTGGGACTTGATTATCTTGTATCCATCCCAGTGCTTAGGACTGTGCTCGACACAGCGAGCGCTTAGCAAATATCACAATTTATTATTGTTTATCACTACAGATAGAATTTTGCCACAGTTCAGTTTCACTGGCTGTGTCCTGATGCTTCTCATTTTTACATTCTTAATAGCTCCAGCCTTCCGTGCTTACTTTCTATCCTTCGGTGGCGCACCTTTGGATTTAAATACACAGGTCAATCGCAGTGATAGAAGGGAAGACTGGAAAAACGGACTGCGCGTGCTGTTAATCCTAAAATGCCCCTGGCTACCCCTGAAAAGGGGAAGCTTGTAGTCGTCATGGTTTTGCTTTTCATGTAATTGATCGTGTTTATTGAGCACTTACTTTGTGCAGAGCATTGAAGTAAGCACTAGGGAGAGTACGATACGCAGAGTTGGTATACACGTTCCCTGGCCACGAGGGGCTTTCGGTGGAGAGGGGGAGATAAACATTACAATAAATTATGGATATCCATAATATCCATAATAAATTCTGGATATGTATGCAATCAATACTTTTTATCCATACGATCCATAAATAATAATGTTGGTATTTGTTGAGCGCTTACCCCGTGCAGAGCACTGTTCTAAGCGCTAGGGGAGATACAGGGGAATGAGGTTGTCCCACGTGAGGCTCACAGTCTTCATCCTCATTTCACAGATGAAGGAACTGAGGCACAGAGAAGTGAAGTGACCTGCCCACAGTCACACAGCTGACAAGGGGCAGAGTCGGGATATATAATAATCATTCAATCCTTTTTATTGAACACGTACTATTCCTAGAGCACTCTACTGAGTGGGAGAGTACAGCACAGCAGAGTTAGCAGCATGGCGTAGCGTCTAGAGCACAGGCCAGGGAGTCAGAAGGTCATGGGTTCTAATCCTGGCTCTTCCCCTTGTCTTCTGGGCCTCGTTTCCCCCATCTGTAAAATGGGGATTGACACTGTGAGCCCCAGCTGGGGCAGGGACCGTGTCCAACCTGATTACCTTGTATCTACCCCACCACTTAGAACAGTGCTTGGCACATAGTAAGTGCTTAACAAATGTGATTATTATTATTATTTCTAGTTAGCGGGCATGTTCCCTGTCCACAGTGAGTTTAGAGTCTAGAGATGAGAGTAATTCCTCTAGGGCTGAGCTCAGGATGAATAAAGGGTTATTATTCCAAGTGTAAGGGAAAATCGGTGTCAGTAAATGACCTGCTTGCAAATTGTGATTTAAATCCTGGGTTTTTAATTCCACAATGAACATGTAGAGACAAAAATTCCTTTAGGGATCTAGTGAAGAGAAACTTTTCAATAATACTCTATTTAGCATCTTATGAAATTTAGAGATCTAGTGGTGGGCTCTAATCCCAGCTCTATCACTTGCCTCTTATTGTGACCTGGGGCAAGTCACTTACCTTTTATTTTTAGTGGTATTTGTTAAGCGCTTACTATGTGCTCGACACTCTACTACTAAGTGTTGGGATAGATACAAGATAATCAGGCTAGGCACAGTCCTTATAATAATAATAATGTTGGTATTTGTTAAGCGCTTACTCTGTGCCGAGCACTGTTCTAAGCGCTGGGGTAGATACAGGGTAATCAGGTTGTCCCACAGGAGGCTTACAGTTTTAATCCCCATTTTTCAGATGCGGTAACTGAGTCACGGATAAGTTTAGTGACTTGCCCAAGGTCACACAGCAGACAGGTAGCGAAGCTGGGATTAGAATCCAGGTCCATGCTGTATCCACTGGGCCATGCTGTTTCTCGACTTAACCGCTCTTTGCCTCATCTGTAAAATGATGATTAAATATCTGTACTCCTTGCTGCTTAGACTGTGAGCCCCATATGGGACGGGAACTGTTTGATGTGATTATCTTGTTTCTTCTGGCTCTTAGAGCAGTGTTAGGCACATAGTGAGTGCTTAACAAATCCCACAGTTATTGTTATGAAGTAAATACATGGAAAACATTCATCTGATACAAAGTAAAGTTTTTAGACTGCACAAGGGAAAACTACTGAATAGAATAGCTTTAATGATTCATTTAGGCCTAAGAGTGCCATCTCTATCGTAGACAAGAAAAATATTTCAAGTCGGAAATGATGTGTGTATTTTTGAGGATTTCTACTGGTAAAGGCTTCAATCCAACGAAAGCCCATTTCCAGGAGTCTGTCAACTTCCCGTGAGATCCGGGTCATAGTGGAACTCAAAAGATTTTTAAAATCTGATGGAACAATGAACTTTCCAATTGTGACTTTATGAATTTGAATACAAAACCAAATTACTTAAAGCTCTTCTGAAAAGTATTTTGATTTGAGGAGTGACTATTACAAAAAGCAATAGTTGAAATAGGCAAAAAGTATTTGTAATGAAGAATTGGTTCTAAAAATGTTGCCTTTGATTTAATTTTATACTTGTAGCTGCATTGCTGAATGAGATTTTAGCTGCCAGGTAGTAAATATTAGGATCATTGTGAAAATGCGGAGCTAAATAGTCATCGTCTTTCTTTTTCAGATACCTGACTGAATCTTATGGTACCGGTCAAGATATCGATGACAGAATTGTCGAAGGTATTATTTTCTTTTTGGAAGAAATCTGCATGTTCAATCTTTTTCTCAAAATTTGATGTGCGAAATATAGTCCCTAAGGCATTCAGTGTCCGTATTTAGAAATATCCTACTTATTAGTTGTTTTTAAATGGACTCAGGGTCCTTAAAAGTCTAGTCTTCTGACCACTAAGGTTCACACCTTGATTATGTACAGAGGGAGCAGAGCATTCAGGATCCTCAAAGCAAGAGGCTGAGAACGTTATCAGGCAATCAGTAGTGTTTATTGAGCACTTACTGTGCGCAGAACACTGTAATAAGCTCTTGGGACAGCACAATACAACAGAGTTGGTAGATCTGTTTCCTGCCTACAAGGAGCTTACAGTCTAGAGGGGGAGGACACACTCTGAAATATACTTCAGAGCTGTACGTAAGTGCTCTGGGGCTGAGGGTGGGGTGAATATCATGTGCTTAAATGGGTACAGATCCAAATATATGGGTGAAGCAGAAGGGAGAGGGTATTAGGGAGATGAGGACTTGGGGTGGGGGGGAAGCCTTCTTGGAGGAGACGTGATTTTAATAAGACTTTGAAGGGGGAGAGAGTGGTGGTCTGTCGGATATGAAGCATGAGGGAGTTTCAGGCCAGCAGGAGGATATGCAAAGGGGCTAAGCGCCAAGGTAGAAAAGATCGCGGTACCGTGAGCATTAATGGAGTCAAGCGAGCAGGCTGGGTTGTAGGAGGAAATCAGTGAGGTAAGATAGAAGGGGATCAGCCGATTGAATGCTTTAAAGCCGGATGATAAAGGAGTTTCTGTTTGATGAGGTGGATGGGCAACCGCTAGAGGTTCTTGAACGGGGAGATGCGGACTGAGCTTTTTTTTAGAAAAACGATATGGGCAGCAGAGTGACGGATGGATTGGAATGGGGAGAGACAGGAGGCCGGGAGGTCAGCCAAGAGGCAGATGCCGTAGTCAAGGTGGGGTATAAGTGCGACGTTGTGAAAGTTGAGCCCGCAGGATTTGGAGACAGACTGAATAAATGGGTTGAATGAGAGGGAGGAGTCGAGGATAATGAGTGTTAAGCTTCTTGATACCGAAGGGCAGGCCCGTAGTCAAAGACAGACTTCTGAGCCCTATGTAAGAGAGCAACTTTGTCCAGTCAGATTAACTTGTTTCTACCCCAGTGCACAGAACAGTGCTTGGCACATAGTAGGTGCTTAACCGATACCGTAAAAATAATAATAACCTATTAGCACAGCAAGGTTCTAAGCTTTAAGGCCAAAGGAAACAGTGTGAAATGGAGGAGTCTCTGTCACATATGCGTCTCACAAGATACACTCGCACGTAGGAATAGGCTCCCTCTATTAGGGTAGTTCCATTCTTATTTAGAACTGCTTGTAGGGCTGATGTACAGATAGTTTAAATCTGAGAAAACATTTTTTAAAAGCTAATCTATTCTGCGTTACAAGAAGGAAAAACTGTGGATTTGCATTCTCGTGAAAAAGTTTGCATCCCTAAAAGTAGAGAAGCAAAAAATCAGTCGCTTTTTTTAATAGAAATTTCCCAACACTGAATGCATTGGTGTTAACAGGAAAATAGTTCAGACGTAAAACAATTCTATTGAAATTTTTTGTTACTACGGCTTTTCATTATCAGTTACGAGAAGCAGCGTGGCTCAGTGGCTCAGTGGAAAGAGCCCCGGCTTGGGAGTCAGAGGTCATGGGTTTGAATCCCGGCTCTGCCACTTGTCAGCTGCGTGACTGTGGGCAAGTTACTTAACTTCTCTGTGCCTCGGTTACCTCATCTGTAAAATGGGGATGAAGACTGTGAGCCTCACGCGGGACAACCTGGTGACCCTGTACCTCCCCCAGTGCTTAGATCGGTGCTCTGCACATAGCGCTTAAGAAATACCAGCATTATTATTATTATTATTATCAGTTATTAATACATTTTAGTACTGTGGAACAAGTGGTGTGATTCTTTTGACAAGAATATTGTAAGTTGCTTGAGGGCCAGGATGTGTCCATTAACTCTACTGAGCTTTACCCAAGCCTTAGTGCAGCCCTCACAATTACAGAAGGCACTCAATCAATACTCTTGATCAGGAAAATCGTTTTAAGTCTGTCATTTCTTATCAACAGCCAACCCACTACTGGAAGCCTTTGGGAATGCAAAGACGGTCCGTAACAACAATAGCAGTCGTTTTGGAAAGTTTGTTGAAATTCATTTCAACGAAAAGGTGAGCTTGTCTTTCCTGTCGAGCAGATCCTGAATGGAAATGAATTTAGTTTTTGCGTGGTGTTTGATGAGAAACAGAAGTCTCCCTTCACTTTTTTCACATGTCGTGCTAAACAAGAACTTAGGCAGTGCCAGGCAGGGTGAGCCCAATTAACGATTTGTATTTATTGAGAGCTTACTGTGTGCAGAGCACTGTTCTGAGCACTTGGGAGTACAACAGAACGGAGTTCGGAGACCCGTTCCCTCCTCACAGTGAGCTTACAGTCTAGAGGAGGTGACCGACATTAATGTAAATAAGGAGATTACGGATATGTACATAAGTGCTGTGGGGCACAGGGAGTGGTGAATAACGCGTGCAATTTCAAGCGCGAGGGTGATGTAGAATGGGAGAAGAGGAAACGAGGGTTTAGTTAGGGAAAACTTCTTAGAGGAGATGTGTTTTTCTTAAGGCTTTGAAGGTGGGGAGAGTAATTGTCAGATATAAAGAGGGAGGGCGTTCTAAGCCAGGGGTAAGACGTGGGCGAGAGGTCGGCGGTGAGAAAGATGAGATCGAGGGATAGCCCAGTGATCCTACTCATCCCAGTGTTTTGTCTCCAAGGATGCAAGCGGGAGCAGTCAGTCTGTCGTCCTCTTTGCATTTGATGTATCTTGAACTCTTCTCTTTAATCATCATGAATCCCATCATTCTTGAATTTATCCTCCCTGAACCTTCTCGAATTTATCCTTCTTAAACCATCTTTATTTTCTACCTGCAAACACGCTAACACATTCCCAAACCTTACCACTTGCAGTGTGAATTTCCTTTTTTCATTCCCTTTTGGTCTGTTTTGAACATCTTGACGTCAGACTTTATTATGTGTCCCTGGTCTTGGTCTGGGCTTCTATGAACAACAGTTCACTATCTGCCAGGTTCCTTTCCTCTTCTAGATTGTAAAACCGATTGTTGGCAGGGAACGCGTCTACCCACTCTGGTGGAGGGTACCCCCCTGCGCACAGTCAGCACTCAATAAATACCATCGATCGATTTCATGAGTTTGTAAACCTCAGTCCTGTGCTCCCTGTGCGTCTTTCCAATCCAAAACGTTCTAATCTTTTCAGTTTCCTTCCTGTGGAACTGCTTTCTTCCCTCTGCTTTATTAAATACTCCGTTTGCCCTACTATATTGGGTCAAGTGGAAAGGACAGGATTTAGGGAAGGAAGAAGAAGGAGATCTAGGCCCAGCTGGGCAGAGAAGGGGTTGCCTGCTGGTACTGTGCCATCCAACAGTCGGTGGTATTCATTGAGCTCTTACCTTGTGCAGAGCACTGTACTAAGTGTTTGGGAGAGAACAGCGTAACGGAGTTGTCCTGTCCACCACAACTCTAGGGACGTCATCAGCGTTGAGCTTTCTTAGGACTTTCCCAAAGGTCCTGCGCCAGCCTGACTTGGGATTGTAGCTAGTTAATGTGACCGATGAAGACCACAGTGGCTTCCAAATCAACCCCTTCCCGGGTGGTGGCGCACCGCGTTTAGCACAGTGCTGGCGTCACTTTGGCTTTAAAGGGGTATTAGACTCGCTGAGGCCACATAGTAAGCGCTTAACGGATGCCTTTAAAAAAAATAAATCAGGAAATTCCGATCGGGGCCACTTAATTGTAGAGCACTGAACTAGGACTGAAACTAACAAAAATGGGCCAGATTCAGAGCAACACAGAGGAAAATGAGATGTAGAGGTAGCTGTTGGCCAAGCTGTCTTGGCTTACTCTTCCAAGTCCCAAGTGATCATGGCTGAACCAACTCTCCGGCAGAAAAATGGCCAAAGTAACGATATAATAATGTCACAAATAGGCAAGAATTCCAGCAGAGAACTACAAAGACTCGTGTTTACAGAATGCTATTTAAAGCTCCTGAGGTTTTGCAGAGCTTTTGTTTGGAGGACGGGGAAGGGGATAGACAGAAATAACCCCATCGTTCTCGACAGGAAATTCCAACATCAACATGTCCGTCTTGTGATGCGGCAACCAGATTTGCAGATCGTGATTTTTATTTTGTTTGATATTTTTCTCCTCTCATGTTCTATTTTAGGCAGTGCCTCGACTGACATCTGTATAGAAAGCCTTGCACGCGTTCCCTTAGAATGCACATTTTATAGGAACAGGACATTTAGACCTTTGGTCTTTAATCTCCCTTCTCTGACTTTCCTAAAAAGTCGTACATTTTGATACTATGGAATTTTATCAGTGCGTTGGGGTGGCCGGTAATGCATGACCAACATTCCTTTCCACAGCATGTAAAAATTCTTCTTAAAGAAGCAGTGTGACCTAGTGGACAGAGCACGGGCCTGGGAGTCAGAACACCCGGGTTCTAATCCCCGGCTCTGTCAATTGCTTGCTGTGTGACCTTAGATAAGTCACTTCACTTTTCTCCGATTTCTTTTCCTCAACTGTAAAATGGGGATTAAATACCTGTTCTCCCACCTACTTATAATATGTTCACTGTGTAGAAAAGAGAGTGGGTTCAACTTAATTAACCTGTATGTATCCCTGCTCGTAGAATAGTGCTGCATACCTAGTAAATACTTAATAAATGTGATGAAGATTATCAATAATAATAATTTTAATAATAAAAGATCGCACTTCGGTTCGCTGTCGCTTTACTAAGAACAACTTTTATTTTTACCTCTTGGTGTCACAGTCTTCTCAAAATATCTCTCTTCAAAGGGAATATGGTGGTGTGCATGGATCATTATATACTCCTCAGAGGTTTTTTTACTGTATATTAAAATAGTAATAGTTATGGTATTTATTAAACATCTGCTGTGTGCAAAGCATGTTGGCAAAGACCAGATAATCAGGTCAACCACAGTCCCAGTCATGCATTAGTCTCAGGGGCAGAAGAGCAGGTATTTAATCCCCATTTTACAGGTGAGGAATGTAGTGTAGACGGGAATGTAGTAGGAGAGCAGAGAGGTGAGTAAGAGGGGGAAAGGTGATTGCTTTAGAGCCAAGGGTGAGGGGTTTTTGTTGGATGTGGAAGTGGATGGGCAACCACCGGAGTTTCTTGGGGAGTGGGGAAACATGGACTGAATGTTTTTGTAGAAAAATGATCCAGCAAGCAGAGTGAAGAATGGCCGGGAGTGGGGAAAGACAGGAGGTTGGGAGATCAACAAGGAGGCTGATACAGTAATCCAGGCGAGATAGGGTAAGTGATTCTAGTAACCTGGTAGCAGTTGGGATGGAGAAGAAAGGGTGGATTTGGGCGATGTTCTGAAGATGGCATCGACAGGATTTAGTAAGGGATTGAATTTGTGAGTTGAATGAGATAGAGGAGCTGACGATAACACCAAGGCTACGGGCTTGTGAGACAGGAAGGATGGCGGTACCGTCTACAGTGATGGGAAAGTCAGGGGGAGGACAGGGTTTGGGGCGGGGGGAATAAGTATCGTTTTAGACGCTTTAAGTTTGAGGTGACTGGAGGACATCCAAGTAGAGATGTCCTGAAGGCAGGAGAAAATCTGAGACTGCAGAGAGGGAGAGAGATCAGGGCTGGAGATGGAGATTTGGGTAGCATCCGCATAGGTAGTTGAAGCCGTGGGAGCGAATGAGTTCTTCAAGGGAGCGGCTGTAGATGGAGAATAGCAGGGGAGCCAGAACTGAAGTTTGAGGGACCCCCCCACAATAGTTAGGGGCTGGGAGACGGAGGAGGAGCCGCGAAAGAGACAGAATGAGTGGCCCCAGTTCCTTCTCTAGGACTTTTCTCTTCCTTCTCCTTCTCACCCTTCCTTCCCCACCTCCACATGTTTGGTAAAGGGTCGAGACCTTTTTTGGGACACCACATCTCCACTTCCTGCCCCAGGGTATTTCCACGTTTCCTCCCTCCTTCCCATTTTCTGTCCAACTGCCTGCCCTTTCTGGGTCTTTGAAGTCCGAACAGTTGGTCAACCATTTTGGGGCTATGAGCGGTTTCCAGTGAAACCCCCCGCAAAACCAAAGCCTTGGTTATATTGTTAACATATTTTTCTTCTTTCGATGTAGAATTCCGTCGTTGGGGGATTTGTATCACACTACCTTTTGGAGAAATCCAGGATCTGCGTCCAGGGCAAAGAGGAAAGGAACTACCATATATTCTACAGACTGTGTGCAGGAGCTTCTGAAGATATTAGAGAAAAGCTGCACTTGAGTTCTCCAGATAATTTCCGGGTAAGTTATTGAGATACATTTCTGTCTATTCCTGCAGGTTAACTGTACGAGAAGCCAGTTCCGTTGAATATGAGATGATATGTTTTACTGTCCCATGAGTCTGCAAGATTCTTAATAATAATAATAATAATGATTGTAATATTTGTTCAGGGCTTACTGTAGTGCCAAAGACTGAACTAAGCACTGGGGAAGATTCATAATAATCAGGTCGGACACAGTCCCTATCCCACATGGGAATCACAGTCTAAGGGGGAGGGACAGTAGGTACTGAATCCCCATTTTACAACTGAGGAAACTGAGGCTCAGAGCAGTGAAGTGATTTTCCAAAAGTCACACAGCAGGCAAGTGGCAGAGTTGGGATTAGAACCGAGGCCCATGCGCTTTCCACTTGGCCCTGGTGCTTGGAGGGGTCCTTCACCCTATCCCTACGATTAATATTTATCCAAGGCAACACCTCAGCTGTTGATCAATCTCATTCAGACGTAACCAAAACCACAATGAATATATCTTCTCACCTCCACCTTGCCTGTACCTCTCTCTAACCTTTTAACTTGACATGTGCCCTTTTTTAAATAAAATATCTAGGAAACTATGGTTTTTAGAACTACTCTGATCAATTAATCAATCAGTTAATAGCTTTTATTGAGTCCCTACTGTGTGCAGAGCCCCATACTAAACAGCAAGGCATTAGAATTAGTAAACCCGATGCTTACCCTCCCCTGACCAGGGGAGACAGACGTGAAAATAAATTGCAGATAAACTCTAACAATAAATTTGTCAGTGCTATGGGAGGAAGTGAGTACTTAGATGCAAAAGCATTTAGCAAGGACCTGGTAATCAGAAGGACCTGAGTTCTAATCCTGGGTCCACCACTGTGAGACATTGGGCCGGTCACTTCACTTCTCCGGACCTCAGTAAACATATCTGTAAAATGGGGATTAAGACTGTGAGCCCCATGTGGGACAGGGACTGTGTCCAACCCGATTATCGGGTATCTACCCTAGCACTTAGAACAGTCCTCAGCACATAGTAAGCACTTAACAAACACCATTATTATTATAATTATTATTCAAAGGAACAGAACTGTCAGTAGGATGAATATAAGCTGAAATTGTACTTTCCAAGCGCTTAATACAGTGCTGTGCACACAGTAAGCGCTCAATAAATACTGTTGAGTGAATATAAGCAAGGGTGTGTCAAAATTAATCAGGGAAGGTCTTCTTGAGACAGTTCAGTTCCAGAAGAGTTTGGAAAATGGCGGAGAGCTGTGTTGGGTTGAATTTGAAGGAAGGGGGGTAGCTTCAGGCAGGAGGAAGAGGAGTATCAAGTGGTTAGCAGTAGGAGAGATGAGAATGAGGCATAATAAGTAGGTTAGAGTAAGAGGAATGAAGAATGAGGGTTGAGGTTTGTGGGAGAAGAGAGGGGATAAGTAGGAGGGACGGAGTTGATAGCGTTTCTGCTTCATGCAGGGAAGACGGGTAACCATTTGTTGTCTTGGAGGAGAGGAGGAGAGGGGTGTTTTAGAAAATCAGTCTATCAATCGCGTTTAGTAAATGCTTACTGTGTGCAGAGCACTGTACTGAGCACTTGGGAGAGTACAGTATAACAGAGTTGGTACACGCGTTCCATACCCACAATGAGCTTAAGGTCTAGAGGGGGAGACGGACGTTACTATGAACACGTAAATTACAGACATGTTGGGTACGTGCTGTGGAACTGAGGGAGTTAATTGGCGACAACTACCCAAATCAACATTTTCAATAGACTATTTAAAACGTCGGTGTTTACTTATTATGCCAGAAGAGCTGGAGCATAAATTTCTAAAGTAAATGTTCCCTTCACCAACAAATAGTATATAAAGGAGGAGTTTGTTTCAGCTACTCTAATAAAACAAATATATGCTTTATTGAACTCATACTACTAGGAATTCACTTCAACATATTCAAAGACTGATTTACAGCTCCCCTATTCCCCGTAGAGACTTTTAGATCGAAAGGCAAGCCCATTTCATGGAAGTGTTTTCAAATAGATCTTTGCTTCTGACTTTACCCTTAGTAAAGCGCTTAGTAATAATAATAATAATGTTGGTAATTGTTAAGCGCTTACTACGTGCAGAGCACTGTTCTAAGCGCTGGGGTAGATACAGGGTAATCAGGTTGTCCCACATGAGGCTCACAGTGAATCCCCATTTTACAGATGAGGTAACTGAGGCACCGAGAAATTAAGTGACTTGCCCACAGTCACACAGCTGACAAGTGGCAGAGCTGGGATTTGAACCCATGACCTCTGACTCCAAAGCCCGGGCTCTAGTGCTCTGCACCCAGTAAGCAGTCAATAAGAATGATTGATTAGTTTTAACCTTAAGTCTAAGGCCAGACTCCTGATTCTATCTTCTCATTTTCAAGCTGATATTCAGAACTGGGTTCTAAAATGACGCGAAACTTCCGACTATTTCTTCAGCCGTCGCGGTTTCGCTTATACTAAGTCATTCCTTTATGGCATTTAAATGAGTCCACTTTGGATATTCCGGGTTTCCCCTTTTATCCGTTACTTGCAGTGAAGTAGGCAAAGACTTTTCCACAATGTCGTGTTTTCTTTACAGGTACAATGGTATTTGTAATTTAGTAGGTTTCTTCTCTTGGTAGCAGGCAACCACTGTGACATTGAATGTATTCGTTTGCCTCTATACTCTTAGGTGTAACTGAATCTGTGTGGGGCAACGATATGAATTCGGGTGGGTTGAGGACTGTACAGAGCACTGACTGTGAGCACTGTACTAGACGTGGCTCAGTGGAAAGAGCCCGGGCTTGGGAGTCAGAGGCCGTGGGTTCTAATCCCGGCTCCGCCATTCGTCTGCTGCGTGACCTTGGGCAAGTCACTTCACTTCTCTGTGCCTCAGTGACCTCATCTGTAAAAATGGGGATTAAAAAAATGTGAGCCCCACGTGGGACAATCTGATTACCCTGTATCTACCCCAGTGCTTAGAACTGCGCTGTACACGTAGTAAGCGCTTAACAAATACCATAATTATTATTATTATTATTATTATTTCAGAGAGAGAAAAAATAGGGTCCCAGCCCTCGAGCTTAAAAAGTCAATGTGGGGATGGAACTAAACACAAGTCACTGAATATCGCATATCAAGTGCGATAGTAAGACATAATAGTGAGACGCAGTGTGTCCTAGTGAATAGATCACAGGCCTGGGGGTCGGAAGGACCTGGGTTCTAATCCTGGCTCCACCCTTTAATAATAATAATAATTATGGTATTTGTTAAGCACTTACTATGTGCAGAGCACTGTTCTAAGCGCTGGGGTAGATACAGGGTCATCAGATTGTCCCACGTGGGGCTCACGTTTTTTAATCCCCATTTTTACAGATGAGGTAACTGAGGCGCAGAGAAGTGAAGTGACTTGCCCAAGGTCACGCAGCAGACACGTGGCGGAGCCGGGATTAGAACCCACGACCTCTCACTCCCAAGCCCGTGCTCTTGCCACTAAGCCATGCTGCTTCGCTAGCCACGCTGCTGTGTGAACCTGGGCAAGTCACTTCACTTCTCTGGGCTTCATTGCCCTCATGTGTAAAATGGGGATTAAGGCTGCGAGCCTTCTGGGGGATAGGGACTCTGGCCAACCTACTGATCTCGTATCTCCCCTGGTGCCTAGAACAGTGCCTGGCACAAAGTAAGCGCATTACAAATACCATAAAATTCACTCTGTTGCCTGGATCATCTTTCAAAAGCACCGTTCTGCAGGTCTCCAAAACCTCCAGTGGTTGCCAATTCCGTGCTTTCTCAAGCGGAAACTCCTCTCTAGCAGCTTTCGGGCAATCAGGCAATCTCTACCTCCAATCTACTCTCTTCTTTTACTACACTCCAGCTCACATGCGGCTTTTCTCCTGAGCCAACCTACTCGTTGCGCTTCTTTCTCTCCCCTCTCACCACCGACCCCTTGCTCGCACCCTCTCTCCTAGTCGAAGCTCTCTTCCCCCTTCATATTTGATCACAGCCCACCCATCTTCAATGCCATTATAAGATCACACCTCCCCCAGGAGGTCTTCTCTGATTAATCTCTCATGTCTCCTGCGTACGTTCCCACTACATCCCTAAAACGCTTTGATTATTCTTACTCCTCTCTAGAATTTATACACACATTTTTGTACTCTGCTATCTCCTCCTATCTGTAAATTATTTTAAAGTCTGCATCCCTTGCCAGATTGTAAGCTCTTTGAAAGCAGAGGCGATGTCTGTTAACTCAATAATACTTTCCTAAGCATTTAGTACAATGCTTCACACACGGAAGGCCCTCAATAAATACTTTTGGGGGTTTTTCCCTCCTAAGGTAATTTTTAATAGTTATATGAGATAACTGCCATTCTTTAGCACATGCATTGTCGTACTTTCTGTTCTCCTTGGCTGCTGAGATAATAATAATAATAATAATTATGTTGGTATTTGTTAAGCGCTTACTATGTGCAGAGCACTGTTCTAAGCGCTGGGGATGATACAGGGTCATCAGGTTGTCCCACGTGAGGCTCACAGTTAATCCCCATTTTACAGATGAGGTAACGGATGCAGCATGACCAAGTGGAAAGAGCGTGGGCCCGGTTGGAAGAGCCTGGGTTCTAATTCCAGCTCCTCTTCTTGTCTGCTGTGTGATCTTGGGTTGGTCACTTCACTTCTCTGTGCCTCAGTTCCCTCATCTGGAAAATGGGGATTAAGACCGTGAACCTCATGCGGGACGTGGACTGGGTCCAACCTGATTATCTTATATCTGCCTCAGTGCCTGGCACATAGTAAGCGCTTAACCTTTGAAATATTTTGTGGTATGTGATGCGGAAGGGAAAACACCTAATTAAGACACTAGATGTGTTGTATAAGAGTTAATCAGATTGGAATACTCCAAAATTCATTAGAGCAGTTTCTCCTTATATTTTCTTGCACTTTGTAATTTGATGTCTTTATTTTCCTTCGCTACAGTATTTAAATCGAGGCTGCACGAGATTCTTTGCCAGCAAAGAAACCGACAAACAGATTTTACAGAATCGCAAAAGTCCTGAGGTATAGTGTATTTACTTTTCTATCAAGATGGTTTTGTCAAAAAAATAAATAAATCCTGAAGACAGTGAAAACATTGGTCATTTTTTTGTCCCTTAATTAAGTTGGGTTATTTGGAGCATTTTGATTTTGACGTCGCTGGTCACTTTAAATGTTTTCCCTTATTTTATCTGCGATTCCCCAGACGGGGCTACCACATGTGAGCATAAATATACTTGTGTTCTGTGACTGCAGACCATCCCTCCCTTCCCGCTTTGTGTGGGGCTAAGAGCTGCAGCCTCCCTCCTCAAACCTCCTCCCACTGCCACGTCTTGTTTACCCTCCTGAAGAATTTTGTTGTTTATAATTGCCGAAGTCCTTGGGCTGATAATTAAAGGTAGACTAGATGTTAAAAGAATCAAAGTAATTGCAGAAGATTGTTGAGCACTCCTCAGAGCCGACCGTCATATTATAATATTGCAGCTTATTAAAGGTCTTTACAAATATTGTATTCATCCTTTTCAGTAGTTAGGTAGGGGCGTTTGTCTCTGTCATTTAGTGATGAAAACGAATTGGAGCTTTCGGTATAGATATGCTCTTTTGTGTTTCTCTTGGAGTTAAATTTGGTTACTATAAAAATGAATGACTTAAATTTTAATGTTAGAGTCAGGTTGAGATAAATGCTGTTTTTTGTCTACTTAGAGCTTAATTTTTCTTTTTACAGAAATTCAAGAAATCATGTTAGTAGTTCCTGTCGTCAATAGCTTGCAAATAGTAAAATTTCCACGTACGTTTTTCAAAGTTGCATCGGATAGGTTTAAATAGATACGAATTAGCCATGGGTACAGGACAGAACAAATAAACTAATGTAATATGCCTTTTATTTTTAGTTTCATTGGACAGCTACTGGAAACTAAAAATGTCACCCTATTACATTACCCTTTTGTTCTGTTGTTTTGAATCCATGACTAAATTGTGTCCTTTTACATGCTTGCCAGATGAGACAATAACGATTCTACTCATATTAGTAGGGGATTTCCAACTGAACAGCTACAATAATTCGGTTCAAAAGTGAACGTGTTTTTTAAAATTCAAAATGTGGTTTAAAGTACGTGACGATTAATATGTAATTTTTAATTTAGAAAACGTATGTATAAGAAGCAGCAGGTAACATCATTTTTTTTCCTGAAAGAAACTTAGTTACTGGACACCACTTTGTTAGATTAAGGTTATTTTTTCCCCCACTAAAATAACGGAATGTCTGCACCTCGTTGCGGTAGAGCAAAGTCAGATATAAACCATAGAACTTGGTTTATGGAGGGACCTTAAAGTCTAGATGAGACCGGGCATTAGTAAATAATAGATATTCACAATACCTTTTGGCTGGAATGCTGTTAGGGACTATTTGCCTGTCAGTATGAGCTTTAAAGCAGGTTATAATGTCAGAAGAAAAAATACAGAGGTGTGCACGTGTGCGTAATATTAAAACTCCTGTGTTCAGCACAGATTTTCCTGAACGTGGAGTTTAGCGAGAACAGAAGCCCCTCATTAAAGGATAACTAGGACTGAAGGGGAGAGGGAAAGCACAATTCTGGTTTTGGGGCCTGCAGTGAGCTTTTCTACCAAGAATCTTGTTCAGGATGTGCATGCATATAAATTCGGTTGATCCCTGCATTAATTTGTTGAAATCACTTTTTGTCTTTTCATTATTATCAGGAAAATGAGGTGATCATTTTGTATAACTAGACTAATTCTCTTGGTGTTTCTCCAAGCTGGGTGATGTGGATTTTTCGGTCGCATGCAGTATTTTTAGTCTGAGAAATATTTCCGTGTTTTTGCTTTTATTTCAACTGAGGTAATTTATGGAATAAATCAAGCATTGCTTAATGCCCGGAACTTTGGAACCGAACTGCTAGACTAAAAATAACTGGGTGTCTCTACTCGCTTTTTGCTGCATGCGATTGTTACTCTTTTCTCTCATTTTGGATAATAAGATTGATTATACTGCAGTAATAATAATTATGGTATCTGTTAAGTGCATACTATGTGCTAGGCACTGTCCTAAGCGCTGGGGTGGATACAAACCGATGGGGTTGGACACAGTCCTTGTCCCATGTGGGGCTCACAGTCTCGATCCCCATTTTACAGATGAGGTACCTGAGGCCCAAAGAAGTGATGTGACTTGCCTAAGGTCACACGACAGAGCCAGGATTAGAACCCAAGACCTTCTGTCTGATTCCCAGGCCCATGCTTTAGCCGCCAAGCCGTGCTGCTTCCCTAACAGCGTGACATTTTTCAGAAAGATCAAGAAGCTTTCTTTTTGATGGGTGTCCAGGTCGATTCCATGATATTTCTAAACTGGTCCCTGCCGCCTTCAGCCTCTCTTCATCTGGAGAATCCCTGGCCATAGGCTCAATATTATATATCGCCTACCAATGTGTAGGACACCTGTGGCAAGGAAAAGTCTTGCAGTTACTTCCAGACTGTCTTCCGGGCAGTCACATGTCCCCTGCTAGGCCCCAGAACTTACATACGTGTGCATGGTTTATTTCTATTAACATCTGTCTCCCCCTCTAGACTCTAAGTTCCTTGAGGGCAGGAATTGTGTCTGTTAGGCGGATGCTTTGTACTCTCTCAAACGCTTAATACAGTGCCCTGCACACGGGAAGCGCTCAGTAAATACGACCGATCGATTGAGTGCTGGGCTTTCCCGACTCTATTCCTGACCTTCAGATATTCTCCCAATCATCACAGCGACCTCCAGAATATCTGTTAGGCCACAAAAAGAGCTTCTACCCTTTCACCGATGGTGAAAATGGTGCCTTTCTCCTGCCATGTCGCTAACGTGAATTAGTGCCGTGCTCCTGCTGAGGGTTGCACTTTAAATTTTTAATCAATACTTACCGGGCTGCATCCTGATTTCTTTCACGCTTGACTTATTTCTCTCAAGGTTGTGGTTCTATTCTAATCTGCATGGCTGCTCCAACTCACTTCCCAAACCTCCCTTCCCTTTCTTTGTCTTCAAATTCTCACCTAGACACCCAGTCTGTAATTAGAGTATGGATTTTTAGGGTATCAATTGGATCATTATCACTTTGTTATGCCCCCAATCATTTAAAAAAAACCCAGAACAAATTATATTTAAAAATATATTTTCGTAACGTTTTTCTCTGTAATCGGCAGTTTACGAAACTATTCTTCGGGGAACGATTTGCCAGTAATCGTCACCACCTTCAATAGAATCAACATTGATTAGGGAATAAGATGTCTGGAAGTTTTTTTCATTTTCAAAAGCATTTGAATATCTTCTTTTGGGGTGAATTTCTTTTCTCCGTGCTCTAATAAGAGCCTGAAGCTTCCTTGGATTATGGGCACTTGAGGTGCAGTTTTTGTTCAACTGTTTCGAGAACATCTTCATTACAGTTTTCAACCCTCACCTAAAGCCTGGGATCTATTGTTTAGGGTTATTAATAGTAATAATAAAATAATCATGCTATTTTTAAGCGCTTACTATGTGCCAAGCGCTGGGGTAGATACAAGGTAATCAGGTTGTCTCACAAGGGGCTCACAGTCTTAATCCCCATTTTACAGATGAGGTAACTGAGGCACAGAGGAGTTAAGAAACTTAAGGTCACACAGCAAAGTGACAGAGCCGGGGTTAGAACCCATGTCCTCTGACTTCCAGGTCTGTGCTCTATCCACTAAGCCATGTTTGGATTGTCAGTGGAGTCCTAAATTAACCAAAACTAGAGTTTGTAGGTGACTTTTTTAATGGTATTTCTTCAGTGCTTTCCATGGGCTAAGGACTGTACTGAACACTGGAGTACATACAAGCTAATCAGGTTGGCTACAGTCTCTGTCCCACTTGAATGTCAAATATTCATTCACTCAGTCATATTTACTGAGCACGTACTGTGTGCAGAGAACTGTACTAAACATTTGGGAAAGTACAATACAACAATACGGCGTTCACTTAGCCATTTGAGTCATTTGTAAACATCAGAAAGGAGTCATCTCGACCCCCTCCCCTCAAAACTGCAGGTGAATCGTAAAAATAAAAACTAAAATAAAGCCCCTGATTTAAAAAATTTGAAACCCAAGCTTAATCTACAATTTTGAAAACATTTCCTTTCATTTATGTATGTTTCAAACCCTAAGAATCCATACCTTAATTATAATTATGCTTTAGGCTACCAATTTAATAGCTTTGCATTTAATTTGACAAGTGTGTGTACTTTTCAGTGGATAAATGACTAGACTTTTGTGAGTTTTGTGTTTATTTTTGCACACGGTGTGTTGCATCATGAAGGATTTTGTAGTACTTAGCTGAAAAATTGCTGGAAGATGTTGGATTAATTGATATTTCTTCTCATTTCGTAGCATCTTAAATTAGGCTCAATGAAAGATCCTCTCTTAGATGACCATGGAGATTTCAACAGGATGTGTACCGCTATGAAAAAGATTGGTTTGGATGATGCAGAAAAACTCGATCTTTTCCGTGTAGTAGCTGGCGTCCTGCACCTTGGAAATATTGATTTTGAAGAAGCCGGCAGCACATCAGGTTATGAAAATTCAAATGTGTTTGCTCTACATTCAGAGTGATAAAGTCTCACGGTCCCATCATTGTAAAACATATTTGACCATTTCTTTTTCCTACATATTGGATTTTAAATCTTGGATGACAAATTGTTAAATGCTGGTGTCACTGAATGTGCAGGGTGACACAAAAGTTTACTGTCTCCCTAAGCATGCTTCATATATCTTTACTCTTGGTAAAATCTGTGATGCAGATTCTACTGGTAACTGGGGGCAGATTGCTTTCTTAATGGGGAACAAATCCTTTCTCCCAGCAAGGGTGATGCTTATGGCTATTTTCAGGTGATTAATTGGTACACGTAGACCTGGGCAGATTGAATTTCACCCGAAAGGTGAGCAATTTTTCCGTAGTCCCCGCTGAGGTGTTTTGAGCTCTGAAAAGGTTTTTCCTAAACCGTTAGAATGGCAGCATCTTTTCCCAGGTGGTTCTCTGTGCCTTTATTAGTTTGGAATCTTCAAACGCTTAATGCTTGATCCATAAATGCAGTATGGAAAAACTTTTCAATTCTTTAAAGGGAAGTGTAAAAGGAATATTGGAAACCTCTCTGACTCGAATCGAATTTCAAGATCGTCAAAGTATATTCTGCTTATGGAGCTGAAATTGGGGACAATACTATGTTCTGGGGACTAATAAAAGCTTGTGGTTGTGGGATCCTCAATCAATGGTATCTGTTGAGTGCTCTCTGAATGCAGAACACTCTACTCAGCGCTTGGGTGCGTGCAATACAGAAGAGTTGGTAGACACGTTCCTTGCCCACAGTGAGTTTACTTACAGTCTGAGGCTTTTCTGGAACAGCCATTTGAGTGCTCTGCCGGGTGGTTCTTATCGGGTTGACTCTCAAAGATGAAGATGGAGATGGAAAGGTTTCTCAGCAGATCAGAAGTAGCCTGACACCGTTTTCCCAATCCCTCTTGCATCTTGAAGCATAAGCGAGGACAATTTCGACAGCTTGGAAAAGGTCGGATAGGACACTCTAAATTTTGGATTTGGTGAACTTTCCTAAACAGCTTTGCTAGTCTCCATAACTTAGTTTTGTTGCTGGTCACAAGTGCTTTTGTAAGTCGGAGAAAGCAGTAGAGAGCTTCTTCTGTTGCTCTCTGCAATCTCCATCGTGATGAAATCACATCTTCTGCATTACATTTTTTTTTTTGGCATTTGTCAAGTGCTCACTATTTGCCAGGCCGAGCTCTAGGGTAGATACAAGCTAATCAGGTTGGACACAATCCCTGTCCCACATGGGCTTCAAGGTCTTGATCCCTCTTTTACAGATGAGGTGACTGAGGCACCGAGAAGTGAAATGACTTGTCCAAGGGCACAGAGCGGACAAGTGACAGGGCCAGAATTAGAACCCAGAGCCTCCCGACTCCCAGGCCCGTGCTCTTCCCACACATTGCAATTTGACTTTGTTTTCTGATAGCTTACCCATAGCAGTTCTAGCCAGGATCTTCCTGGAAGTGGAAAGCATTGTGATTTTTCCTGGAATTTTCCATAATTGGCTCTCTTATTTCTCGAAGATGATGCTTATAATAGAATGTTAGAGATTCTTTAGCATCCCACATGGTGAAGAAAAGCCAGGATGGATATTTTAAGTCGCCTTCTTCAGTGCAGCGTTGAGGGTGGCCAACGGATTGAGCAGTTTTGCTGTTTCGTAGCTAAAGTTGGGTCTCACTGCTTTTGGGGTTTTCTCTTCCTCACTGGAACAATGTGTGTCCAGTAGCCAAACATGACAGGATTCCCTTTTTACATCTAGGCTAATGAACATGTCCCCCTCCATCTTCCTTGGTGAAGATGAAGTCTTTTCTTGGGAGAAAGCCAGCAGAACTCTGAATTTCTTCAACCTTGACCGTGCACAACTGGTTGAGCGAGTAACTCAGGTCTATCTGTGATACGTCACAGGCTTCCTTTCTCTTGGGATCATGAGACACCGACACCGGATTTCTTACCTTAAAATCTCATCTTCCGTGAATCACTCTGAGCCTTTGCTCACATCCACAGTTTTTAGAGTCGCCCGGCAGCCTTCCGGATAAGTGCTCGGCGCTGTTGACATTTGGACTTGGAGCTGGGCTTCCTTTCTCCGAAAGGACCCCGGTAAAATGATCAGGGAGCACTACGTGGTTCTTTTCCTTCTCTGGAAGCTCGACGTTGACCTGGAGCTAGTCCAGGAAGTTGACATTTGGATTCTGGGTTTCTGCTGCTCGTTATGGACAGGGAATGTGTCTGCTAATTCTCTTGTAGTCTCCCAAGCGCTTAGAACAGTGCTCTGTACATAGTCTGTGTGACCTTAAGCAAGTCTCTTCACTTCTCTGTGCCTCGGTTACCTCATCTGTAAAATGGGAGTCGAGATTGGGAGCCCTAAGTGGGACAGGGACGGTGTCTGTCCCGATTCGCTCATATCCAACCCTACCGCTTAGTACAGTGCCTGTACATAGTAAGTGCTTAACATATACCTAATAATAATAATAATTTTTACTAAGCATTCAGTAAATACCACTGATGAACTAGCTGAAGTACAGTATTTCGGTCATTTCTGTCAAGAGGAAAGGACGTCGCATTTGGATCAGAAAGGGGATTGCAACCTTTGAGGAGCCCTAGGGTTCCAAAACATGGCTCACTTGAAGCTACAGACTTTTAGAATCAAAGATTCAGATCCCTTAATTTCCAGGGTTTCCCACCTGCCTTACTAATACAGAAACGACATAGCCTAGTGGAAAGAGTCAGAGGATCTAGGTTCCGATCCCCGCTCCACCACTTATCCGCTGTGTGACCTTGGACAAGTCACTTAACCTCTCTGGACCTCAGCTCCCATATCTGGAAAACAGCGATTCAATACCTGTGCTCCCTCCTACCTACACTGCGAGCCTCCTGTGAGACCTGATTATCTTGTATCTACCCCAGCACTTATAGTGTTTAGCACATAGTAAGTGCTTGAAATACTATTATCATTATTATTCTCTATGCCTCAGTTTCCTGACATGTAAGATGAGAATTAAATCCCACTTGCTCCTACTTAGACTATGAGCCCCATGTTGGACAGGGACGGCGTCCAACCGGATTATCTTGTATCGATCCCAGCGCATAGTACAGTGCCTGGCATGTAGTAAACACTTAATAAATTCCATATTGTCATCATCATCATTATTATTAATATAATTGCAGTTGTTGAAGAGTTGTGTACTCTTAAATAACCATAGGACCTAATGCTGTGGCTCAGAGGGAAGGGAGATAACCAGAATTCAAATTCCCCATAATTTCACTCTCCACATTAGTGCAGTTGTATATAGAAAAATCATTCAAGAACAGAAGTACCGAGCATTTCTTGCAACGTACTGTCTTTGCGGAAGATTGTACGTAGGGAAAGAAAAGGTCTCCCCCGATTAGACTGTAAGCCCGTCAAACGGCAGGGACTGTCTCTATCTGTTGCCGACTTGTTCATCCCAAGCGCTTAGTACAGTGCTCTGCACATAGTAAGCGCTCAATAAATACTATTGAATGAATGAATGAATGAGCATCAATAGCATTTATTCGGTGGTTTCTTTATGCCGAGCACCGCATTAAGCAAATGGGAGAGTGCAAGAGATTTAGTAGACACTTTCCCTACCCTCAAGTATAATCTAGCCAGGGAGAGAGAAACACTAAAATAAATTACAGGTGGGGGAAGCGGCAAGGTTTTAAAGATGCGTTTACCAAGGAGGTAACCTCGTGACAAAATCAATGTTTTTTAGTTTATTTGCAGATATTACATAGAACACGTGATTACCATTAGCAAAGTTGTATATTGCCCAGCCTCTCTTTTTCAGGCCTGTCACTCTTTTGTGATTTTTTTTTTAACATAGGAAGCCGTAGAAGTCGATCTTTGACACGCTCAGAGTACTGAACCTCTGTTAGGTGATTTGCAATCCTGAAATAAATGAATCGTACCACTCCAGTTGGGTCCCGGTAATCTGACCAGTAACGATCCTTGGCATAGACGTGTGACTGTATAGCATAGAATATTTGCGACGTGGTTAATCATGGCAGACTTCCGTCCTCACAGTCGCTCTCTTTCAGGCGGCTGTGCTCTGAAGAATCAATGCAGCCAGTCCCTGGAAAATTGCGCTGATCTGCTGGGTTTGGATCGAGATGATCTTCGCGTGAGTTTAACTTCCAGAGTTATGCTTACCACAGCAGGGGGCACCAAAGGAACAGTCATCAAGTGAGTTCAGAAAGCACAAAAACGGTCACGTAACGTGGTGGTATTTGCTATATTTTGGACTTGCGACAATCGGCCTTTTTCGCTAGCGCCCCGGGACCGAAGGGAGCATTAGCCCGTTCTTCGCTCTGTTCTTCGTTCTTCGCCGGGTGAAGCGGGAGTTTGAAATCGCCGTTTCATAAACGATCGTTTACTTTATTATGCAAGGCGCGTCGCCGTGTCTGCCAGTCGTTGTGTCCCATTAATGAAATTGTTCACCGTACTTTAGATCGCGTCTTTGGAAGTCATGAGGAAAGGAGGAGTAAGCTGTCCCGCCAACCCCTCAAACTTAAATAATGTCCAGAGCAGTCACTTATCACCTTCCCATCCAAACCCTCGCCCGTGACTGTGGATAACACCGCTATCCTCTCTGTCTCACAAGCCCATTACCTTGGCATTATCCTCAACTCATCTCACTCATTCGACTCGCACGTTCAGTTCTCCCCAGATCCTGTCAGTTCTATTTTTACGTCTCCTGAATCCTCCCCTCCTGCTCCATCCGTCCTGCTACCGTGCCGATCCAAGTGCTTATAATAATAATAATGATGATGATGATGGTGGTGGTATTTGTCAAGCGCTTACTCTATGCCAAGCACCGTTCTAAGCGCCGAGGTAGGTACAAGGTAATCAGGTTGTCCCGCGTGGGGCTCACAGTCTTCATCCCCAATTTCCAGATGAGGTCACTGAGGCACAGAGAAGTGAAGTGACTTGGTCCAAGGCACACAGCTGGCAAGTGGTGGAGCTGGGATTAGAACCCACGACATCCGACTCCCAAGCCCGAGCTATTTCCACTAAACCTTGCTGCTAACAAGCTTATCATTTCCCACCTTGATGACTGGATCAGCCTCCGTGCTGACCTCCCTGCCTCCTCTCTCTCCCCATTCCAGTCCCTATTTCACTCCGCTGCTTGGAGCATTTTTCTACAAAGTAGCCAGCGCGACACCCATTCAGCCCGTGTCTCCATTCTCCTCAAAACCCTCCATTAGGGAAGCATCTTGGTCTAGCGAAAAGAGCTTGGGCCTGCAAGTCACGGGACTTAGGTTCTAATCCCAGCTCAAGCATGCGTTTGCTGTGTGACCTTGGACAAGTCAATTGACTTTGTGCCTCACCTCCTCTGTAAAATGGGGATTAAGACTGAGCCCTAAGCAGGACAAGTAATTTGGCCAGCTATTACCCTGGAGCTTACTACAGTGCCTGATACATACTTAGCGCTTAACACCATTAAGAATAAAATTAAAAAAATGGTTGCCCTTCTGTAGCCACATAAAACAGAAACTCTTTTGCCAGCGGCTTTAAGGCACTTAATCACTTTTCCCTGTCTTACAATACTCACTGGTCTTAATCAATCAGTCATTGGTATTTATTGAGCGCTTACTGCGTGCAGAGCTCTGTACTAAGTACGTGGGAAAGTCAATACAACAGAGTTGGTGGATATGATCCCAACCCACAAGGAGTTTACGGGGGGAGACGGACATTAAAATATATTAGGGAGAGGGGAAATAGTGCAGACGAAGAATATTGGGGCTGGAGTTTCAGAATGCTTAAAGGGTTCACAGCCAGGTTCGTAATTGACGGACAGGGTCAAATAATAATAATAAATATGACATTTGTTAAGCTCTTACTATGTACAAGTCACTGTTCTAAACGCTGGGGTAGATTGAAGATAATCTGGTTGGGCACAGTCCCTGTCCTGCATGAGGATCACACTTTTATCCCCATTTTACAGGTGAGGTAACCGAGGCACAGAGAAGTGAAGTGACTCGCCCAAAGCTACACAGCAGGCGTGTGGCAGAGCAGGGTTTAGAACCCAGGTCCTTCTAACTCCCAGGCCCGGGCTCTATCCTTTAGGCCATACTGCTCCTCTTCATCTTGGTGGTTGGGTTCTTTGGCTGTTCGAGAAAAGAGTTGATTTTAAGGCCGAGCAACTTCTTTAAGTGCATCCTAAAGTCACAGTAGGCTGATGACTCTAACTTTAAAGGTTGACGCTAGGTAATTTGATTTGCGAAGCTATAGCTTCACATGTTAAAAACAATCACAAATAATTGGCTCCTTGTAAATATTACAGTTCTGAGGTCCTGAATAACCTCGATTTATAGGATGTCTTTTTATTCCTTTATTGTGTAATAAATCAAAATCTCCTTACTCTGGAAGAAGAGAATAAAGGTTTGCCTTGGCCCCATAGGATATAATTTCATGTAGTTTATGTGTCGTCATCCTCGTTCACAGTATTTATTAAACACACTTGACCAGTTCTTATTTGTGATAACGAAAGGCGGGGTTGATGGAAATGGAAACTGAAGTTCTGCTCACTGTAAAATTATGATCTTGCAAATAGCTTTGGAAGTTCTGCAGAGCTTTTCTAAGTATTAGGGCAGTAGCAGACATTACGATATCTTCCTCCCCTTAGTAACTGGGAAGCATTTTAATTAGATTATTTTATGCATAGAAATAGGGGTTTGAGGTGAGCAGCAGCATGAGCTTGGGAGTCAGAAGACCTGAGTCCGAATCCCGGCTCTGCCACCGGTCTGCTGTGAGACCTTGGGCAAATCGCGTCATCATCACAATAATAATGTTGACATTCGTTAAGCACTTACTGGGTGTCAAACACTGTTCTAAATGCTGGGGTAGATACAAGCTAATCAAGTTGGACACAGTACTTATCCCATGAGGGGCTCAGAATCTTAATCCCCATTTTGCAGATGAGGGAACTGAGGCAATGAGAAGCGAAGTGACTTGCTCAAGGTCGCTCAGCAGACAAATCGCGGAGCCGGGATTAGAACCCAGGTCCTTCTGACACCCAGGCCCTATCAACGAAGCCATGCTGCTTCTCAACTTTGCCTCAGTTACCTCATCTGCAAAAATGGGGCTTAAGACTGTGAACCCTAGGAGGATGTGGATCGAGTCCGATCTGATTAGCTTGTATTTACTCCAATGCTCAGTACAGTGCCTGACACACAATAAGTGCTCAACAAATACGATGAAAAAGAAGCATATTTCTACCTCTCATGCACTATGTTAACCGAAGCCACGCAGGAAGTTTGAACTGTTGCATCGCCCAGGTGCGTTTCCCGCACGCGTCTCTTAGTGTGCCCCGTGAAGAGATACCTAATGGAGTTGAAGAAGTCGAAAGGTTATTTCTGTGATTATATTCTTGCTGTGCAGGGTGCCTCTGAAAGTGGAACAAGCGAACAGTGCCCGGGATGCATTGGCAAAAACTGTTTATAGCCACCTTTTTGATCACGTGGTAAACAGAGTAAACCAGTGCTTTCCTTTTGAGACGTCATCCTGTTTTATTGGAGTCCTAGACATTGCTGGATTTGGTAAGTTGGGTGCTCTTATATTTTCTTCCTGGTTCAAAGACCTACCAATTGCACTTTTGCCCTTCCCTCTACAGGTATGCCTTCAAGGAAGCAGTTAATTGAAATATTTCATGGAGAATGACCTCTTGTCGCTTATCATATCTTCCATTAGTCTTAATGTAAACATTTTTTTTAGTACACTGTTATTTTGCAAACAGTGGTATTTATTGAGTGCAGAGCCCTGTACTAAGCACTTGGGAGAATACAGTGCAAGAGACTTGGTAGATAGGTTCCCTGCCCACAACAAATATGCAATCTAGAATCAAGTTAAAGATGATCCTTAACTCTTTGAAAAATAGACTTTTAAGAATGGTAATCTCCATTCCGAAGAACACTGGATTACATCCAAGTGAGGTTGTTTTAACAGTGTCATTGGAATTCAGATAGTTCTAGCCGTGGGTTTTCTTGGATTATATACGTAAAGGGAGCATTCTTCCCTGACACCTTTATGAACAAATATCTAAGGTGAAAAGAGCCTGTAGAAATCACTGACGATCTTTGTGCTTTATACATAGAATAGAGATATCTTCCCCAGATTTCAGATTTTTAAATTGTATTTTCACTGAGCTTTAAAGGATTTTGGGTATTCATTTAAGGCCGCACGGTTAGGCTACTGTGATTAAAAACTTACAAAAGAATTTTAAGACTTGAGAGCCATTTCAATAATAGATCTGTGTATAACCTTGATAACCTATTTTATTTGTTTGAGAAAACGGAACACCAATTGAGATTGGGTACATTTCTAAGTCTTTACTGTATGACATTCACATACTTCTTCTCTGACAGATATCTTTTCTTCCAGTGTTATGGACAGCAAAAGAGTCTTAGAAAAATAGGTAACCATCTCTACTGAAAGGAGCTTACATAATATGACATCCTTTTTTCAAAGGCTTGGTATACATGTGACAGAATTCAAGCCCTTGAAAAGAGAATTATTAAGCTTTGCGAAATTGTCCATTAAATGCGACTGGCAAAACTCAAGCAGAGGTTTATAGAATGAAAGCATAAGGGTAGTGAAACTTTTTCCAAGGTTAATTTGTAGACCCATTAGACCAGTGATTCGTCCCACTAATTTCCCATCTTTTCTTGCAGAGTACTTTGAACACAACAGCTTTGAACAGTTCTGCATCAACTATTGCAATGAAAAGCTGCAGCAATTCTTCAATGAAAGGATTCTGAAGGAGGTAACTCCCAGAACCTTCCGGGTTTGGGCTGAGTCGCTCTTTTCCGCAGGTAGAAGGGATAGAAGGGATTTTTGGGCGGGGATCACGTGTATCAATTCCATCGCATTTTCTCTTCCAAGCGCTTAGTACAGTGCTGAGTACAGGAAACGTGAGAGTCGATGGAGGGACGGAAATCAGGAGAGAGAGATTCAGGAATCTTCCATATAGGGATGGTAGTTGAAGCTGTGGGAGTGAATGAGTTCTCCAAGGGAGTGGGTGCAGATGGAGAATAAAAGGGGACCCAGAACTGAACCCTGAGAGACCCCCACAGTCAGGGGGTGGGAGGCAGAAGAAGAATCCATGAAAAAGACTGAGAATGAGCAGCCAGAGGGAAAGGAGGAGAACCAGGAGAGGACACTGTCTGTGAAACCCAGATTAGATAATGTTTCTGGGAGAAGGGAATCGTCGACAGTGTCGAAGGCAGCTGAGAGTTCGAGGAGCATTAGGATGGAGTGTAGAGGACTTTGGATTTGGCAAGAAGAGCAAATATAGTGGGGACCCCTGTGTCTTTATTTCCACAAATTTACATCCACTGGGAGTTTTTTAGCCTGGCAAGTTTTCTCGTGAAATGTTCCATTATGTGAAAGCAGAAAAGCAATGGGGGTAAGGTTTTGGAACGTGGAGTCATTTCTGCTATAATGTGGTAGCTGTGATTTTGAAGAACTTTAGGTTATAAGAAAGACCTAAAAGAGGGACCATTAATTCCACAGGAATGTATGTGTTAGGGGGTCGGTGTTATAAGATATCCCTATGACCAACAATATTGCATACCAAGTTCTGTAGTGTGATTATTTTCGCCACTTCCAGAAATCCTTTACACCCATGTTACTTGATTTTTTTTCAATAGTATAATATTGAAAATACTCAAAGAAGCACAAACGAATGTACTTAACAGTTCAATAAGACTGAACTGTGCTGGGAAACATAGCGTCATTATCCCCTGACTGATGCTATACTGGTAATACTTATGCCGATTTATGGATTATGTTGTACTCAGAACAGGTTTGGGTTGTGGGAAGAGCATTTCCTAATACTTCCATAATGGAAAGCACAAATCGGATAATGAAAACTTAGCGCTTAGTACAGTGCTAAGTAGAGGAAACGTATAAACCACGGTATAGCAGAAATTACCATGCCAACACATTAAGAAAATCCTTTAATAGAAGCCAATCTTGGCACGTTTAATTGCAAAACATAGCCACCCTTTTTTTATCAAGAATCAGAAGACCAGGGTTCTAATCTTGATTCTGCTGTCTACCGTGTGACCGAGGAAAAATCATTTAGCTTGTCTGTGCCTCAGTTCCCTTATCTCCAAAGGGAGAATTCAATCAGTTTCTGTTCTCCCTCTTACTTACACAGTGAGCCCCGTGTGGGACCTGATTTTCTTGTATCTACCCCAGAATTTAGTACAGAGCTTAGCGCATAGTAAGTGCTTGAAAACCACCACAGTTATTATTATTTTTTGACCAGAGGGGAAGCCTGCCCGAAACCTCAAGACAAAAGCCTTATTGTGCTAATTTCAATTGTTTTCATTTACGTGGAAGCTAATTGTCCTGAGATGAAAATTTGTCCTAGTAATTGGAAGTACAGAAAAATAAATTGTTTTCTTTTGGGTTTTTTTGGACAGATTATGCCTAACCATTGCTTCAATTAAACTGAATTTTAATGTCAGCTAGGCCAAGGCATTTCTGTAATTGGTTCCCGTTTTCTTTAGGACAGGCTGATAGCTGATAGCTTCATCCATTCAGTCGTATTTATGAAGCGCTTACTCTGTGCAGAACACTGCACTAAGCTAATGGGAAAGTACAATAGAGCAATAAAGAGTGACAATTCCTGCCCACAGCTAGTTTGCAATCTGGATGGGCGGGCGGGGAGACAGCAATACAAATAGACATGACTATAAATAAATAAAATTACAGATATATACAAAAGTGCTGTGGGGCTGGCGGGGAGCGGGGGGAAGAGTAAAGGAAGCCAGTCAGGTGATGCAGGAGGGAGTGGGAGATGAGGAAAAGTGGGGTTTGAAGTTCTTTAAGGAGAGAATGATTCTTCTGTTTTCACTTGCAGAGAGAGAGAGGCTCAGGAGCTGAATGAGAAAGCTTGGCCACACTTCACTCAGGACTTTCCTGCCTCTGACCCCCCAGCTTGTTTTTCCTTTTCCTCCCCTCATTAGACAGATTTCACCCTGCTCTCCCCGACATTCCTCACCCTCATCCTTACTCCCCTGATGCGGCCTGGACTAGAGGAAAGTGTCCGGATCTGGGAATCAGTGGACTTGGGTTCTAATCCCGGTTCCACCATTGACCCGCTGGGTGACCCTGGGCCAGTCACTTCACTTTTCTGGGCCCTAATTTCTTTAACTGCAAAATGGGGACTCAATGCCCGTTCTCCCTCCTACTTGACTGTGAACTTCATGTGGGACAGGGACTGTATCTGCCCTGATTAACTTGTATCTATCCCAGCTCTTAGAACAGTGGTTGGCCCATAGTAAGTGCTCAACAAGTACCATTAAAAAAACAAGCCACTTCTTTTTGTTTGTTTAGGAGCAAGAACTCTATCAGAAAGAAGGTCTGGGAGTCAATGAAGTACACTATGTGGATAATCAGGACTGTATAGGTAAGCACCATTCGACTTATCCGTACACGTATTAAGTTTTAATAAATAAATGCATTAGATGGCAATTCCTGTGATAAGGCTCTCCTTTCGGTGCTTCCCTGTGAAAAAGCTATAATGTTTTCACACTTGCGTTTCTTACGACGTATTCTCCCTTTTCGGCTCAGGCTTTTGTGCTTGAGCTTTTTCTGGCCATTCTCTGTGTGGAATCCACACAAGCTCTCTGCACAGCCCCGGTGTACCGTCACACAAAGCTGCCGCATTCTGAATAATAATAATAATCATAATTACGGTATTTGTACTCTACTACTTTAGACTCTACAAAAAAAACATTAAAGACATATTAAAAAACCCTAAAAAAGGCTAAAATTTAATCATTTTAATTTAAATTTTTTATTGGTGCGTAAATTTTTTATTGGTGCACTTACTATGTTCCAAGCACCGTTCTAAGCGCTGGGATAGATACATGTTAGTCAGATTGGACACGGTCCCTGTCCTTCATGGGGCTAGCCGTCTTTATTCCCCATTTTACAGATGAGGTAACTGAGGCCCAGAGAAGTGAAGCGACTCCCCCAAGGTCACACAACAGACATGTGAAGAAGGTGGGATTAGAACCCGGGTCCTTCTGACTCCCAGGCCCGGCTCTGTTCATTAAGCCAAGCTGCAACTCATAAATGTTTTGATGCCTATCTCCCCCTTCTAGACTCTGAGCCCGTTGTAAGTAGGGATTGTCTCTATTTGTTGTTGCATTGGACTTTCCAAGCGCTTAGTACAGTGCTCCGCACACAGTAAGCGCTCAATAAATACGACTGAATGAATGAATGAAGTCAATTAGGTCAGACACAATCCCTGTCCGGCATGGGACTCACAGTCTAAGTAGGAAGATGACCAGGTATTGAATCCCCATTTTGCAGTTGAAGAAACTGAGGCACAGAGAAGTGAAGTGACTTGCCCCAGGTCACACGGCCAGCTCTTGGCAGAGCTGGAATTAGAACCCAGGTCCTCTGTCTCCCGGGTCCTTTCTACTAGGCCACACAGCTTCCCTTTTGACCTGTAAGCCCCATGTGAGACTAGGTCTAATCCGCTTATATTTTATCTGCTTAGTTCTTAGTACAGTGCTTAACAAATAATAATTTGTTATTATATGTTAGTTATGTTATTATATGTTAGTTGGGGCTGAGCATTTCTAATGACAAGAGGCAGGACAAAAACTTTCTCTACATTGGGCATTCCAGAGAATGAAGGCCAAGAAACAAGCCAGCGTCTCTCCGAAAAGACTCTACTAAAGACATATTAAAAAAACCTAAAAAAGGCTAACATTTAATTATTTTAATTTAAATTTTTTATTGGTGCGTATTTACCACATTTGGTCATGTGAGTTAATTAGTGGCAACTTTTAAAATTTCTGTAACTAATACATTTATATTGTTTTGACCAGTTTTTTAAAAATTAAGGAAGGCATTTGAGCTTTCGTTATAGGAAGCTGTGGTTCATTTTGCCTTGCTTTCACGTAACACTCTGTTTTTGTAGACTCGATTAAGAGAAGCAAACAATTTCGGGTTGATTGCCCACCCTTCAGCGGGTCCAAGAAGTGCGGCCTAGTGGAAGGAGAATGGGCCTAAGAGTCGGAGGACCTGGGTTCTAATCCCGGCTCCGCCACTTGCCCGCTGTGTGACCCTGGGCAAGTCACTTGGCTTCTCATTTCCTCAGTTACCTCATTTGCAAAATGAAAGTTGAATCCTCCTCCCTCCTGCTTAGACTGGGAGCCCCATGTGGGTCAGGGACTGTGTCCTGCATTTAATATAGTGCTTGCCACCTAGTATGCACTGAACAAATAATCGAAATAATCATCGTTATTATTATTATTATTTCAAATCTAATAATGCAAACGGGCTTCTGTGATTTTAACTTATCCAAAGGATGAGAGAAGAATTAAATGTTTGGCAAACTTTAGGAGAGGAAGAAGAGGCGTGAAATAATAATAAAATAGTCCTCTGAGATAGAGAAGTAGCATGGCTCACTGGAAAGAGCACAGGCTTGGGAGCCAGAGGTCATGGGTTCGAATCCCGGCTCTGCCACCTGTCAGCTGTGTGACTGTAGGCAAGTCACTTAACTTCTCTGTGCCTCAGTGACCTCATCTGTAAAATGGGGATTAAGACTGTGAGCCTCACGTGGGACAACCTGATGACCCTGTATCTCCCCCAGTGCTTAGAACAGTGCTCCGCACATAGTAAGCGCTTAACAAATATCAACATTATTATTATTATTACTGTTATATTTATCATGAGATCCAGTCCCTTGCCTTGAATGCACGCTGAGTCTTTCTTGCTTTAAACTCATTTCCTCTTGTTCATCCCTTAGCGAACATGGAGAATGGGTCAGCATTATCCTCTGGAAGACCTTCTGGAGGAGATGGGATGTTAGGAGGGCTTTGAGGATGAGGAGAACTGAGGATGTGAAGGGCTGAGCCTGCTCTACTCTTCCCCGTGCTATACTCTCTCCAACTCTCTGCTCACAGGAGGGAGCATGGCGTAGTGGTTAGAGCCCAGGCCTGGGTCTCAGAAGGACCTCGGTTCTCATCCCGACTCTGCGGTGTGACCTGGGCCAGTCACTTCACTTCTCTGAGCCTCAGTTACCTCATCTGGAAAATGGGGATTAAGATTGTGAGCCTCACATGGGCCTGTGTTCAACCCGATTTCCTTGTATCCACCCCGGCGCTTAGTACAGCGCCTGGCACAGAGTAAGCACTTAACTACCACAATTATTGTTATTATTATTATTAGGAAGCACTCAGTAGATCCTGTGGAGTGAATAGGCTAGAATTAGGCCGTCATCATTTTCTTTTTAGAAGCGGCATGGCTTTAGCGGATAGAGCCCGGGCCTGGGAGCCTGAAGGTCGTGGTTTCTAATTCCAGCTCCGCCCCAGCTCCGCCTCTGTCTGTCAAGTCGCTTCCCTTCTCTGGGCCTCGGTTCCCTCATCTGGAAAACGGGGATTAAGGCTGTGAGCCCTGTGGGACAGGGACTTGGTCCAACCCGATTACCTTGTATCTCTCCCGATGCCTTGAGAACAGTGCCTGGCACACAGTGAGCGCTTGACAAATACCGTAATGATGATTATTTTATTTTGTAGATTTAATCGAAGCCAAATTGGTGGGCATCCTGGATATCCTCGATGAAGAAAATCGGCTTCCGCAGCCAAGCGACCAGCACTTCACGGCAGCGGTTCACCAGAAACACAAGGACCACTTCCGCCTCACTGTGGGTTTCCGTCCGGCGAGCCGTCGTTCGCCTCGCAGTATTGATAATCGCTCACCTTACCGGGGGAGAGGTTATTCATCGGGCCTGACCGGCTCAGGCCTCGATTAGACTATCTGCCGTAAAATAGGACTTGCACGACAGCCTTGGGGATGGTCCCAGGCTTGGAACTGATGATAAAGATCGGTCTCTGGATCCGTTTTAGTCGGACACGGTTTGGCGCGCTTTCGTTACCGACCCTGCTGGCTTCCTGAAGCAGGAAAGTGCCTCTAGGGGTGCCGAGTCAGCCGTCCTCGTCCCCCTCCCTACCAAATAGAATCCCTCGATGTGGTCCACTGGCCATTCAGTGGCCCAGAATGCCATCCCCCCACCCTGGGAAGCTGCAGACATGTTGGCCTTCTCGGCGGGATCCAGATGGGTACATAGATACGGCCCAGTGGCTAGAGCTCGGACCTGGAAGTCAGAAGGACTTGGGTTCTAATCATGGCTCCGCCACTTGTCTGCTGGGTGACCTTGGACGAGTCACTTCGCTTCTCAGTTACCTCATCTGTAAAATTAATGTTGGGATTTATTAAGCGCTTACTATGTGCAGAGCACCGTTCTAAGCGCTGGGGTAGATACAGGGTAATCAGGTTGTCAAAATGAGGATTAAGACCGGGAGACCTGTTGGGGGGCAGGGACTCTGTCCAACCTGATTACCTTGTAGCTACCCCAGTGCTTAGAACAGTACTTGACGCATAGTAAGGGCTTAAGAAATACCATTTTTATCGTTACATGTGAGGGAATGTCGAGTCTGGGGCCCCTGAGACAAGGACACTATGAGTTTTCCTTGCAACTGGTTTAGTGGGAGACGGAGTTCTGTCCGCGGCAACTTCTGGAGGGTCTACACTTACTTAATGGCTCTAACCTCCCACCTGGCTGGAGGGAGGGTGGAGTTCATACTTTTCATTATAATCCATTCATTTATTCAATCTTATCCCCGTGTGGGACCGGGATTGTGGCCAACCCAATCTCCTTAGTTCAGTGCTTGGTACATAGTAAGTGCTTAACAAATACTCCAATTATTATTATTATTATTACCACCTCAACACGTAATACAGAGCTTGGCACATAGTAAGCGCTTATCCAATTCCACATTTATTATCATTAGTAGTAGTAGTGGATAAGCATTTCTGTCACTGATGCTTTTTAAAATGATGAAGTTATTGCCGGGAGAACGTCTTTTGCATCCCTTGCCATGCCAAGTTGCCCCAGCTGATTGCCTGGAGGACTTTATTATAATTAGGCCACAAATTGAGAGTAGAGGAAAATGTCGAGTTGAAAATGTACAACCTCTGTTCTCTTTCATTCGTTATTCCTTTCCAGATCCCGAGGAAATCTAAACTGACCGTTCACAGAAACATCCGAGATGACGAAGGTTTTATCATCAGACATTTTGCGGGAGCCGTATGCTATGAAACAGTAAGTTTATTAGTCAGATCGATTAAGCAGCAGTATTCATTGAGCTCTTACTGTGTGCAGAGCACTGTAATAAGCACTTGGAAAAGTACCATGCAAAATAGTCGGTAGATTCCCTTCCTTCCCACAGCGAGTTTATAGTCTAAAGGAAATGAGTTGAACTAAAGGGAGAAAATAAACTTTTCCTCTTCACCTTCTGGCTGACAAAAATCCAAGTTTGAATATGTTGGGCAACAAAGGTGGATTGAGGGAGGAACCTCTCTATTTGAAATGTTTTGACTTTTTTTTTTTATGAAAAACAAAAGTCGCTCTGGAGTAATAAGATTTATTAAATACAAACAGTGTGTCAAAGCACTGTTCTATCGATTGTTAAACTTTGGCATTTGTTAAAAGCTTGAATTCTGGAAGAAGAGGAATATGTATCTGTTATAAAGTTTATATACTATCATCCTTGTTTATTTCATTTTTCAGACCCAGTTTGTGGAGAAAAACAATGATGCTTTGCACATGTCTCTTGAATCACTGATATGCGAATCCAAGGATAAGTTTATCCGAGAACTATTTGAATCATCCACTAATAACATCAAAGACACCAAACAAAAAGCGGGAAAGCTTAGCTTCATCAGTGTGGGGAACAAGTTCAAGGTACCAGAATGTTTAAAAGGAAAACTCTTCTCCTTGGTGACCTTTCCTCACGTTTAGAGAAAATGTGTAGTTGTGACGATTCTTTGAGCCGAAATACCCTTCTTCGTTCTTCCTTGTTTTAAGAGAGTCAAAGTAAGGCAAACAGTATGGACGATTTTCTCAGAAAGGTTCCTTTTAATGCCTAATCAAACTACCCGGTGCTTCTTCTGATTTTCTCCTTACCATCACGCCGGCCTTCAAACCCGAGCTTTTCCGCATATTTTTTTTTCCTTCCCTCATTCAGCGGTTGTGTTTTAGCTGGACTAGGCCAGCTCGGCTGTCTAGAGAGGACTAGTTAGTTGACAGATACAGTCAAGAGTCCCAGGTAGACGTTTCACCTTTCTGGATTCCCACTGTAGAGTTGCTGAAATTTCAACGGGAGCTCTTCTAAGCTACCGCCTCACATGGTGATCCCTCCTGAATGTGTTTTTCCATCCCGGCGGCATTTTAAGCAGATGTGGGATATTAACATCGAGCCCCATTCTCCGTTCCATCAAGCAGTAGTATTTATTGAGCGTTAACTCTGTTTGACTTGGGAGAGTACGGTAGAGAAAGTTGACACCATCCCTACCCTTGAGGAGTTTACGATCTAATAATGATAATAACTGGTATATGTTAAGTGCTTATCGTGTGCCAAGCACTGTACTAAGCGCTGGTGTAGATATAAGATGGTGGGGGGTGAGAATCCGATATTTGTATGTCTCCGATAGGCTTGAATGGCAGCAGTTGAACAGCAGACAGGTGGAGGAGCCAGGATTAGAACCCAAGTCCTTCTGACTCCCCAGGCCCTTGCTCATCCACTAGGCCACGCCGTTTCCCTTCAGGAATGACGGATGACTCTCAATCCAGACACCTCAGGACCTAGAACCTCTGCAGAGGAATTGATAATAGAGCTGGCCAAACCTTCTTGGAGCAGTCTCTTGTCTCTGTCCATCATGTTAACAATAATAATAATAATAATTTTGGTATTGTTAAGCGCTTCCTATGTGCCAGGCACTTTTCTGCTGGGATCCAGAGTGCAGTGAGCAAGGAGGTAGGCAGGGGTCAGTCAGTTGTATTTATTGAGTACTTACTGTGTGCAGAGCTCTGTACTAAGCACCTGGGAGAGTTCAGTACAACAATAAACAGACACATTCCCTGCCTTCAACAAGCTTAAAGTCTAGCGGCAGGGGTGTGGCACGTGCGAAGGGCGATCGTGGCCCACATTCTCTAGCTCCAGGAAGAATGAAGAACCGAGGCCCAGAGCAGTGAAGTGACTTGCCCAAGGTCACACAGCAGGCAAATGGAGCTGGGCTTAGAACCCAGGTCCTTCTCACTCCCAGACCCGGGCTTTTCGAATTCCTGAACGCTGCTCTTTCCGTTGTCCGGCGGCAGGTCTGCCATAAATAATCTCAAAAGTGAGGTCGCTTGTTATTTATTTGAACAGGATGCTAAATGAATTGGGGATTTTAACTTCAGATTCCCTCATATGTTAATAAGAAAGACTTTGAATGGTTCTGTAGGGGGTTTTAAATATTAAAACCTTTAAAAGTTGTATCTCTGTAATCCTCCTTTTGAGGATGGGAATGTCTTGCTGTGGTTAAGTCTCCAGGTATCAATATTGCATATTACATGATGAATACGCCTCGAAAACTAGCAATAAAGACACAGTTATTCCGCGTGGGAATGCCGAAAGCAATGAATGATATTTTGAAAGGAGAGAGCAAAATTGGGTGATACTCAGTAAAACAGGAAAGCAGAGTCATTTGCTAAATTCATTGCCCAAAAATGTTGCCGAAAATCGTATGCAGGGTCTTAAATCGAAGCTGAAGTGTAATATTTTTTTCTCCACGTTTTTTAGAAAGTAGCAAACGATTGGAATTTGGGCAGAAATGAGCAAAGTACCCGTAATCAGTATTCTCCAAAGTACAACTTGGGGTGAACTTTCACTTTACTTAAGGCAGACAGTTTTGTCTCCTCCCTAGGCACACAAGCTGTGTTCTTATCGGGACATTCCTCGGCCCCTTCCCCATTCCAGTTCACGTCCATATAATAATAATGATAGTGTTTGTTAAGCGCTTCCTATTAAGCTCTGGGGTACATACAAGGTAATTGGGTTGGACACAGTCCCTATCCCACACTGGGCTCACAGTCTTGATCCCCACTTTACCGATGACATAACTGAGGCGCAGAGAAGCTGGGACTTACCCAAGATCACAGGCGGACAGGTGGCTGAGTCGGGATTAGAACCCAGATCCTTCTGACTCTGGGCCTGCGCTCTAGCCACGAGGCCACGCTGCTTCCCATTTTTACTTTCGGCCTTGAATTATTTACCTCTTTACCTTCTAATTCATTCATTCAATTGTATTTATTGGTGCTTACCGTATGCAGAGCACACACTGTGCTAAGCTCTTGGGAGAATACGGTACAACACAGACACATTCCTTGCCCACAACGAGCTACGGGGGGGGAGATAGACATCAGTAAAAATCAATAAATGACAGATATGTACATAAGTACTGTGGGGTCGGAGAGGGGAAGAGCAAAGTCAGGGGATGGGAGGAGAGGAAAGGGGGACTGAGTCAGGGAAGGCCACTTGGAGGAGATGGGCCTTCAATAAGGCTTTGAAGGGAGGAGAGTCATCGTCTGTCAGATTTAAGGAGGGAGGGCGTTCCGAGCCAGAGGCGGGACGTGGAAGAGGGGTCGGCGGCGAGATGGAGGCCCAGTGAGAAGGTCAGCCCTAGATGAGCGAAGTGAGTGGGCTGGGTTGGAGAAGGAGAGTAGCGAGATGAGGTGGGAGGGGGCGAGGTGGTGGACTGCTTTAAAACCAATGCTGAGGATTTTTTGTTGGAGGCGGAAGCGGATGGGCAACGGCTGGAGTCTTTTGAGGAGCGGGGTGACGTGCCCTGAATGTTTTTGAAGGAAAAATGATCTGGGTAGCAGAGTGAAGTGTGGACTGGAGTGGGGACAGGAGGCTGGGAGGTCAGCGAGGAGGCTGATGCAGTAATCCGGGCCAGATCGGCTGAGCGATCCTAATCCAATTACATATACTCTCTTCCATTGGGAAACGCTACTCTCTGGGCATCTTAAACCATAATTTTGATATATTGCCTCATAAAGTTCACCTTATCTCTTTTCAGTCTCTGTATTGGATTTACTCTATATCTGTCAAGAGATATATCCTAATTGTGGGTTTCCGTTCAGTGCCCCTGGCGATCCATTTTCATCCCCGAGTTAAACAAACTGTAGTCTGCCTGGTTGTAAACGGCCCCCCGTCTCTGCTCAAGCCGTTGGCGTGCCGTCGACTTGCTAAGGCCTCTGTGCACGTTTGGCTTATCAAACAAATATGATTTTGGTCACTAATGAAGTGATACGTTAATAGACTCTCGATAGCAGTAATAGAGCTAAGTTACGCTTCACAGAGCTATTTGCCTAATGAGTTAATATAATAGCTCCGCCTGCCTCTGCTATTTGAGTATTAAAAATGATTTTTTTCCCTCTTACAGACACAGTTAAATCTGCTCCTTGAAAAGCTTCGCAGTACGGTGAGTACGGCGAGACGTACAACACCCGGCCCGTTTACGCTTTGCTTTTTCGACTCTCGTTAGCGTCCGCTTGAGTTAAAATCAGTTAAGCCACGTAAATTAGAAATTCAAGGAAAAGGAGTTTTTTAGAATTTGGGTTGGGGATTTTCTGGCACCTCATTAAAGAAAACGGTCACATTTGATTGGTTTAGAGACGCTGTTGTGAATACATGAGTGTAGACTGAATGCGGTTTTCATGTAGTAAGTTCTAAAAGAGATTCTTTTCAGGTTTGCAGTTCTGTGATTCTTTTATGAAAGTACATAATAATTATGTAGTAAATAACAAGTGCATTATTTACTACTGATGCTAATTATTGCCGCATTTCAGCTTTCTGTGTAGCACGCTTTTTGCTAGAGTTAGTTGGTTCTAATTTATTTGCATCGATCCCGTTATTTTAAAGTCAGGTTAATGAAAGGGCGTATTTCACCTAGAAGGAGGTCATTTTAAAGAACTCAGTAGTTATTGCTCGAATTTCGGTTCAGTGAATCCCATTAAGTATATAAATGTAGGAGAAGATCGTGGTCTGTGGTGTTTATAGTCAACTTATTGTTATTCTAATAGGGATCTAGCTTTATTCGCTGCATCAAGCTAAATATAAAGATGATGCGTCACCATTATTACCATGTAATAATAATTATAGCACGGAGTCACTGTAGTAAATACATGTTGTAAGTCTTATCTCTCTTTAGCCGTGTTAGGCTTCTATCATGTGATATCCAAATATGGAATCTATTGTGTATTTTTAATGGTAATACATTGATTATGGTACTTTTTAATCGCCTAAAACGTGCCAAGCACTATTCTAAGAACTGAGGTGGATATCAGTTAATCAGGTTGGACGTGTATCCCCGTCCCATATGGGGCTCACGGTCTAAATAGGAGGGAGTTGGATTGAATCCACATTTTAAAGTTGAGATAGCTGAGGTCCAGAGAAGTCAAGCGACTTGTCCGAGGTCACACGGCCGACAAGTGGCGGAGCGGGGATTAGATCCCGGGTCCTTTGACTCTCAGGCACATGCTCTTTCCATTAGGCCACACTGCTTCTCTGGTATAACTCTTAAGTTTGCGTTTGGTGGGAGGGATGGCATTACGAAAAGAAAAACACAGCTGGTAGAGAGGACGTGGTTCAAGGAAGCAAAACCTTAAGGGTGCGGGCAGGGTAATCACAAGGTCATTTTTAGTCATTCATTCAATCGTACTTATTGAGCGCTTACTGTGTGCAAAGCACTGTACTAAGCTTCTGGGCGAGTACAGTACAAGAGTAAACAAACGTATTCCCTGCCCACAACGAGTTTACAGTCTAGAGGGGGAGACAGACATTAATATAAACCAATACATAAATAATTTTTAGTTTGCCCAAGTCAGGATGAGTAGGTACAGAATAAACAAGAAAGAAATGTTCTTTCACTTGGGAATCGGTAAGCATACAGGAAGCTGAACAGGGCGGAAACATAAGGGAGTTGGGGTTAATGAAGAAGAGATCGATAATGGATTTCTGGAAGGAAAGCTAAGGGAATTTCAGGCGTAAATTCTTCACCATTAAGGATGGATGTCAGGTAGGGTAGGGATCCTTCGAATCTTCCAAAATCCAGTTGCCTCTCTCAGATACTGCATATTGTATCATGAGCTGAGTGGGTCACTGGTCATGACATTGTTTATTATGGTACCACTGAATATAGCTGTACTATTATAGCAGCAAAAAAATACCCTTTTGAGATCAGCGGTAAGAAATGTGACTCTAAAACCTTACTCATTTCACTCCTGATGCTCATTATTACAGCACTTCAGCTTTCTTACGAAGCACACTCTTTGCTCGAGTTAGTCGTTCTCATTTATTTGCATCGATCCTGTTATTTTAAAGTCAGGTTAATGAAAGGCCGTATTTCACCTAAAGGAGGTCATTTTAAAGAACGCAGTAGTTATTGCTCGAATTCCGCAATAATGAGTCCCATTATGTATATAAATGTAGGAGAAGATCGTGGTATGTGGTGTTTATAGTCAACTTATTGTTATTCTAATAGGGATCTAGCTTTATTCGTTGCATCAAGCCCAATTTAAAGATGACAAGTCACCATTTTGAAGGGGGACAGATTCTTTCTCAACTTCAGTGTTCAGGTATTGTGTCTTTATTTTTTCGCATTTCATTTTCAAGATTCTGGTCATGATTCCAAATGAATCATAAATGCCCGGTGTTTTAAAATTACTTTGTTAGTGGGGAAATCGTTTAAATATCTTAATTAGCGAGTTCCATACTTTTAGACCGTATTTTCTCAGGTTATTTGATTTCTTTACCTGTTTCATGATTTAATTGAAAAAGTTGATAAAAAACAACAGCCAGTCTTTTGAGTAGAATTACAATTTTTTTTTTGGTAGAATTTTTGAATCCATTTCAATTTAGGCTAATCTTTAAGCTAACGCGATATTTTAGAGTGGTTTTTATAGCCCCAGGTTGGAAATAAGAACTTTACCGATTCCCCAAAATGTGTCTTGTTCCTGAGAAATGTAATAATGTGCATTGGTGCCTTAATTATGGAAAATTCTCAAGAGCATTTTCACTGAAACGTGTTATTACTTAGAATTACTTTTCAGTAGAATTTCCATCATGACCATTGTCTCCATTTGTTCTTATTAGGTTTTGAAATCCCCGGTTTGCCTATCGTCTTTCTTTTGAATTCATTCTCTGTCCCATGTTTGGTGTGTCTAAGTCATTTTCTACTTCAGCATCTGTTGTCTTTCTGGGCTACTTTTAGCTGGCGTGTCTAGAAGAAGTCATAGCAAGTTTAGCTAATTGATGTACCATTTAACTAATTTTCTCTGTTACGTAAGATAATATTTGGAAGGCCAGACCGTAAATGAAAACATCCGATTTTTCATTTGGATGTTCAAGTTACTATAGAAGAATAAATCATTGCAGTCAAATTTCAGAGCTGGCATGGGGATAGGGAAGTTGTCTACCAAATCCGTTACACTGTAATAGTAATGTTGGTATTTGTTAAGCGCTTACTATGTGCAGAGCACTGTTCTAAGCGCTGGGGTAAACACAGGTGAATCAGGTTGTCCCACGTGGGGCTCACAGTCTTAATCCCCATTTTACAGATGAGGGAACTGAGGCACAGAGAAGTTAAGTGACTTGCCCACAGTCACACAGCTGACAAGTGGCAGAGCTGGGATGCGAAGCATTAGTTTAGCGCTCTGCACACAGTAAGCACTCGTATATGCGATTGATTGGGAGGAGAAATAGCGGGGAAAGTTGGGGAAATATTTAAGGGCCTTGAATATAAGTAACCTGCATTAGTTTATTGGTGAGCCTCACCAAGCTGTAAGAAGCGTTGGCGAGTTAGCTTTTGGCTTGATTCGTTCTAGATCCCACGTGCTGCGGAGAACCTGAGACGAAACCCGCCCTGAGTCGAAGAGTCGCAGCGACATTCAGTGCCATGTGTCTTGGCTGCAGTCCTGAGCCCCTGGGGGTGACCCAGTTGTAACCCCGAGTTTTTGGGGGGTGTCCCAGCTCTGGACTCTAGCCACTGGCTGCCATTTCCCTCACTCTAAGCTACTGAAGCCTAGCTTTTTTGCTCTTCCAGCAGTAAAAATGGTGCCTAGAAGGCAGCTGGATTGAGAAGGGAGAAGGGACCCACAAAGTCAGCTGAATCCAGAGTCCTTGAGGCCAATGGGGGAGTGAACCGCGATGGGTTTTCAGGCTCGAGATATGGGATTTTACCCTTTGAGCCTCATTTGGCTGGGTGTCTTTGAACAAGTCTCTTCCATTGCTTAGAACAGTGCTTGGCACATAGTAAGCGCTTAACAAATGCCATCATTATTATTATTTGGCCTATCAACCAGTCAACCAGTGGTATTTATTGGGAGAGTACGGAATAACAAGAGTTGGTAGACACATTCCCCGCCCACAAGGAGCTAACAGTCTAGAGGGCGAGACAGACGTTAAATTGCGGATCAGTATGTAATTGATGTAGGACTGACGGCGGGGTGAATATCAAGTGCTTGAAGGGGACAGAGCCAAGTTAGAAGGTGATGCAGTAGAGAGAAGGTGTAGGGGAAATTTGGGCTTAGTCGGGAGGGCTTCTTGGAGGAGGAGGGCCACTTGGGTTTACGAGACGGTCACACCAGGCCTGGAGCTAACCACTAACCCAATGTCAGCGATTGCCTGCAGTTGGGACACGCGCTTCAGGTAGCCATCAGTAAAATTCCAGTTGGATATGAGCTTTCCCAGGACAGTGATTCCATTTATTTCAATTTTAAAAGGAGTGGTAATACGTCAGCGCTCACCTCAATACTGATCAATCAGCAGGGGTACATATTGAGCACTTACTGTGTGCAGAGCAAATGTACTGAGCGCTTGGAAGAGTACAACAGAGTCGATAGATGCGTTCCCTGCCCCAAACTATTCATTCATTCATTCATTCATTCAATAGTATTTATTGAGCGCTTATTATGTGCAGAGCACTGTACTAAGCGCTTGGAATGTACAAATCGGCAACAGATAGAGACGGTTCCTGCCCTTCGACGGGCTTAAAGTCTAGCGAGTTATAGTAGGAGAGATATCGTCTATATAGTACTATCGTGTGTCTAGGCAAAGTTTTTTTTTCACTCCTAAACCAGAAGTTATAAAGCTTTATTTAATTCATGCTGGGAATGAGCAGAATATAGTGAGGTTGGCACCGAGGGAGTGAAGCTAATGGCTGTATTCCTGCGTATAGTACATATTTGTATATCATTACTTTAATCACATTAATGTGTCTCCCACTGTAGCCTGTAAGCTCGTTGTGGGCAGAGACTGTGTGTGTTTACTGTTGTACTCTCCCAAGCGCTTACCACAATGCTTTGCACACAGTAAGCCCTCAATAAATACGATTAAATGAATGAATGAATGCATCATTTTTGGGCTGGGCAAATGGAGCTATAGCTAGCCCAGCCCACCGTGTCTTTGGAGGATTAGCGTTGCAGCAGACATGTCGGCTAAATGTTTGTTGGCTACATCCCTCGAGACTGGAAACTATTTGTGGACTCGGTATTGTGCTCTGCACACATTGAGCGCTCGGTAAATACCACTGATTGATCGATTGATCTTTCGCTTCCTGGTACACACCGCACCTGCTAGCCTGGCCATGATACCTCCAGGGTTTCCGTGTCCTCCCAAGACTCCAAGGCCGGACGCTTCTCTCAGCCCAGCCCAGGCCTGCGAGTGGACCACATTGTCCCCGTGTTCTTATAATAATAATGTGGTATTTTTATTCATTCAATAGTATTTATTGAGCGCTTACTATGTGCAGAGCACTGTACTAAGCGCTTGGAGCGAACAATTCAGCAACGGATAGAGACAATCCCTCCCCAATGACAGGCTCACAGTCTTGTTAAGCACCTACTGTGTGCCAGGCACTTTACTGAGTGCTGGGGTGGGTATAAGCAAATTGGGTTGGACACCGTCCCTGTCCCACATGCCTCACAGTCTCAATCACCATTTCTCTGAGGCCCAGAGAAGTCAAGTGACCTGGCCAAAGAAACACAGCAGACAAGTGGTGGATCCGAATTAGAACCCATGACCTTCTGACTCCCAGCCCGGTGCTCTACCCACTGTGCTACGCTGCTTCGTTTTTTTCCACTTGGTTTCAAGTCTTGGCTTCAGGAGCCTGGCACCAGCCTTCTTCCACTCATCACGTTTTAGATTCCTCTTGGAGGGTCGGAACTGTGTCTTACCTATCTCTTATAGTACTGCCCCCCAGCACTTAACACAGGGCTTCGCACACAGTAGATGCTCAGTTCTATCAGCAGAATGAATGACAAGCTATCGAGAGCTGGGCTAGAAACCTAATGATTCCAGACAGTCAATGTGCTGTCTCCCGGGTGCTCAGTAAATGTCCCTGACAGAATGAATAACTAGCCACTGAGATCTGGGGTGGAAAACCATCAGCCCGGACAGTCGATATACCATCTCCCAGGTGCTCAATAATTGTTGCTAGAGAATGACCCCGTAATGAAATCTGAGGTAGAAGCTTCTTTACGTGGAGTAGGTGCTCAATAAAAGCTGCTGTTGAAATGAATCTACCCCAGCTGTTAAAAGCTGGGGTAGAAACCCGAGAGTTCCAAATAGTCCATGTGCCAACTCTCAGCTGCTCAATAAATATCCCCCACAGCATGAATGACCAGCCACTGAGATCTGGAGTAGAAACCCATCAGCCCAAACGGTCACTATGCCATCTCCCAGTGGCTCAGTGATTGTCTCTGAAAGAATGAATGACCAGTCAGGAAGCGTTGGGGTAGAAACCTTTCAGTCCAGGCCGTCAAAATGCCATCTCCCCAAGTGCTCAATAATAGTCGCCGAACGAATCAGCGATCTGTCACCGAGAGCTGGGTTAGAAACCCAACAGCTCCAAACGTCAGTGTGCCATCTCCAGGTGCTCAATAACTGTCGGTGACAAAGTGAATGATCGGCCATCGAGAGCTAAGGTGGAAACTCAACAATTCCAGATGGTCTTTGTGCCATCTACTTGCTCCCACTTGTCCAATGCCAACGGTCGCCACGGATAGGAAAGCAGCCACACTGGGCTAGAAAGCAGTCAGGAGATCTTCCCCCTCAGGGATTTAATAAGCCTGAAAAGTAGCTCTGGAAGCGGGTCTTCGTGGGCTTTGGAATTAGGGGCAAAAAAATCCCTCTTGTGTAACTCTTCGAGAAAGATGGCGGCCATGGAGGTTGTGGAGGAGAAGACTGCACGATGGGGGTGGGGATGTGTGTGTGAGCTGAATCCCTCAGTAGAAATTATGGAGCTCATACTGTTTGAAGAGAAATTGGACTAATCGCTTGGGAGAATTCAAGTAAAAGACATTGCCCTTGCTCTTCAGAGCCCACCTACCTTCCTTTCCCCCACTTTTTCCCTTTCCTCTCTTCTTTATTTCATCTTCTCTCTCTGTTTTCCCCTTGTTCTATTCCTTTTCTGCCTCCTCTTTCCAGTACCCCCTTTTCCCTCTCTTTTTCTCACCTCTCCTTGTTTTCCCGCTGTTTTTCTCCCCCTTTCTCCCTTCCACACCTTCCCCTCAACCCTCCGTCCCCAATTTATTCCCATTTTCAAAATCAAGAGTTGACCCCCCAGTTGTTGGGAGTTATATGATAATTCGAATTTTATATATGAGAAGTTGAAACAGTTCGGAGTCTATCACCTCCGAAGTGTCTAAGAACGCCGAACGGTTTTAACGTCGTTTGAAACGGTGAACGATCTTTAGGGGGCGTGGATTACATTAGCAGTGATTTGTGGATATTTGTGTCCATAGGTATGGTGTCCGTTTTGGACCTGATGCAAGGTGGTTTTCCTTCCAGAGCCGCATTTCATGAGCTCTACAATATGTATAAAAAATATCTGCCAGAAAAACTTGCGCGATTGGATCCGAGACTCTTTTGCAAGGTATCGGTGTTACGTTTTGAAAAAGACCTTCTCTGAATGAGTTTTTAAATTCCCTCAGGAACCCAGAGTGAATTGATGCCTCCTTCAACCGCTGTTCAAACTGACTTCTCTTTTTATCTTGCAGGCTCTTTTTAAAGCGTTGGGCTTAAATGAAAATGACTACAAATTTGGATTAACCAAAGTATTTTTCAGACCAGGCAAGGTAAATATGCTCATATTTCATGACGACAAGATGGTCATGCTGTATGATTCACAAAACTGTGAGAAACAGTTATAATCAAGTCCTTGGGCCCTGCGGATCTGAGTTCTGTTATCCCCTACAGCTTTCCTTTCACTCGGTCCTCGCAGACAATAGAGAAAAGAAATCCTTGATCTTACACGTGGAGAAGCAGTGTTTCTTATTGGGTAGAGCAGGGACTTGGGAGTCAGAAGGATCTGGGTTCTAATCCTTAGCTCTGCCACATGTCTGCTGTGTAACCTTGAACAAGTCACTTCACTTCTCTGGGCCTCGGTTACCTCACTGCAAAATGGGGATTAAGAGTGTGAGCGCCATGTGGGACAGGGACTGTGTCCAGCCTACTTAACTTGTATCTACCCCAGTGCTGAAAACAGTGCTGGGCACATAGTACGCACTTAAGTACCACGATTATTATTATTGTTAGGTCTGTCCCTTCTACCTATGCCTCCGAACCAATTATTTCTTACCTTTTATAAGCAATCAATCCATCGAATTTAATTGAGTACTTACTATGCGCAGAGCACTGAACTATATAGCAATATAACAGATTTGGCAGGCACGTTCCTTCCCCCATCAAAAGCTTACAGTCTAGAAGAGGAGACAGACATTAAAATAAATTACAGATATAGACCTAAGTGCTGTGGGGCTCCCGGTGGGGTGAATAAAGGATTGAAATCCAAGTGCACGCACTCTCGTGTCTTGGGGTTCGTCCAAGCCACTCCAAATCCCCTCCTCGGGCTTTTTAAAAATTTGTCATCGGGAATTGTTTAACGTACGTTTCCATCTCAGTTTGCAGAATTTGACCAGATCATGAAGTCGGATCCTGATCATTTAGCGAAGCTGGTTAAAAGAGTCAATCACTGGCTCATCTGCAGTCGTTGGAAAAAAGTTCAGTGGTGTTCCCTCTCTGTGATAAAGCGTAGGTATTGCCTTCCTTCTTCAGATGTTTCTTATTCTAGGGGTGACCGTAGGTATTTTGGGATAGAAGTAATGAAGCTGACTGTCCGTTTTCTGAATTTAAGCTAGTTTGGTTTAAAAAAAAGTCCCGGAAAACCCCACGCAAGTTTGAAGGTGCTTATCTAGAAAAGCCAAAACCCCATTATCCTAATCATTCCATCAGATGCTAATAATAATTGTGGTATTCATTAAGCGCTTATTATTTGTCAGGCATTGAACTAAGCCCTGGGGGGCATACAAGCAAATCGGGTTGGACCCAGTCCCTGTCCCAGGTGGGGCTCACAGTCTCAACCCACATTTTACAGAGGAGATACCTGAGGCCCAAAGAAGTGAAGTGACTTGCCCAAGGTCACACAGCAGACTGGTAGCAGAGCTGGGATTAGAATCCATGACCTTCTGACTCCCAGGCCCGTGCTCCGTCCACTCTGCCGTGCTGGTTCTCAAGTTGAGAGAGATAAAGGGGTTGAAAACCATGGTCAACCTCGAGGGATTAATTGTGTGGCTTGACACAACATTTTCTAGTGGATAGAGCCCGGGCCTGGGAAGTCAGAAGACCTGGGTTCTCATCCTGGTCCCGCCACTTGTCTGCTGTGTGACCTTGAGCAAGTCACTACACTTCTCTGGGCCTCAGTTTCCTCATCTGTCAAATGGGGACAGGGACTATGTCCAACCTGCGCTTAGAACAGTGCCTGGCACATAGTAAGCCTTTAACAAATACCATAACACAACAACAACAACCACAAACCTCCCCTCACCGCCCCCAAAATAAAACAGTGTCTGGGGGAGTGCTCCTATTTCCATCACATGAAATTTTGATCTTTCTCCATCATGGCTGTCTGCTGGCAGAGGCTACTAATTTCTGGTTGCCTTATTTTTCCCCCTTCTCCCCTCCTGTGGCTTCTCCACGGGGTTCATTCCCTGTCACTGTTGCTTCTTCTTTCTCCCCACCTTCTTCCCCCTCCTCCTCCCCGAATTTTCCCCTGCTTTGCTGAGCAGATCCAACCTGTGTGGAGCCTGCTTTCTTACTCCCCTTCTTTCTACTGCATTTTCTCCTCACCCATCCCTCTCTCTCCTTCCCCCTCCCGAAGCCCGTCAGATCCGTACTGCAAAAAGAACACGCTAAAAGGGAAACCTGTTGTTATACGATAAGAAAGGTCAGTTCTGCAAAATATTGCACCCAGGAAGAATTTCCCGAACTACGCACGCTGTCCTTGTCGTCTGTTCAGTCGCATTTATTGAGCGCGTACTGGGTGCAGAACTCTTTACTAAGCGCTTGGGGGAATCCGATCTAACAAGAAGCCTAAGTAGGGGAAAGAGCACTGGCTTGGGAGTCAGAGGTCATGGGTTCGAATCCCGGCTCTGCCACTTGTCAGCTGTGTGATTGTGGGCAAGTCACTTCACTTCTCTGTGCCTCAGTTACCTCATCTGTAAAATGGGGATTAACTGTGAGTCTCATGTGGGACAACCTGATTACCCTGTATCTACCCCAGCGCTTAGAAAAGTGCTCGGCACATTGCGCTTAACAAATGCCAACATTATTATAAGTCATGTCATAAATCCCAAGCGAATGAGAATGTAATAAAAAATGTCATATTTAAAAAATGAAAGCCTATTTCTGCTACGGCACTCGTTTTCAGTGCTCACTTTGAATGTAACGTGATGGAAAAATTAGGGCAAGTACCACAACATGAATCTCTTTTGATCCAGCGCTTAGAACAGTGCTTGGCACATAGTAAGCGCTTAAAAGATACCATCATTATTTTATCACCCCATCTTAAATGGCCACGGTTAGAATCGGCAGAAGTAGAAATGGTAGAAATCATTCGAGGGGTGATATTGTTACATTTCCCAGTCTTTGCCCGACCTTACAGTATTTTGTGTTTCTCTGAGTTATTACAACTTTACAATATTTAATTCAGTAAAATAACAATGAATGGAAAGGGTTCTGCTAGTGATGAAAATTATAAAGGAATCTGTATTTGAAAAATGAATTAATTCCAGCAGTAACATGATTTTCCCAATACAGTAGGTGCTTCTAAAATACAACTCATGCATTAGAGCAGAAATAACTAATAATCTTAAGCAAAAATCTTGGGAAATGACCAAGTCATATTCTGTTACCAATGGGGATGACTTTACTGAGAGAGGAGACACAGAGTGATAAAGTTGATTAGAGACTGGAGTATTTCTTCATTTCTATACATCCAAATGTTTTTGGTTGTTTTTTTTTTCAGGGGAGGGGTTGTTATTTTGGTTTCAGAACAATAACACAACAGATTTTAAGCTTGCATAGTGATGTACTTAATAAAGACTGGTTTCCTATTGTCTGAGTCAATTCAACCTAGCTAAGAACCAGTCTTAGTGCTGTATCCACTAGAAATTTTAGAAAGGTCCATTCAATCCACAGCATCTGTAAACCTTCCAATATTTGAGTTTCTGATCTTGAAAACTTACTTTCATTTGGCTTCTAATGAAGATAGTTTGTCACTATTAGAAAACTCCATTTTGAGAACATTAGGAGAGCCATTTCCCCCTGTTTTCCTATTGTTCTCTAATAGGGGCAATCTTGTAATGATGTGAATGATAGATAATATTCCATTTGCCCCAGCGTCCAAGAATTGGTATCCCCAAATTGCAACAAGCAACAATTTTAGAAAATAACCCCCTTTTTTGTCCCTAAGTGGCGTTCCGCCCAAGAATGATCATTCTCTCACCATGAGGGGGTTCTTCCACTGCTATGATTTGGACTATTTCTCTTCCAAGGCTTTTTTTTCGGCTGTCAGGGCAGTAGAATTTTAATTTTCAAAATTTTAACCTTTTATTGTCCGTTTTATGATGTAATCGTCCTTTTAGCTTCAAACTTCTGAAAACCCGACACAGTGCCCCTAACATTTTGTGACGCGGGGGTCCCTTTTAGATTTTTACGTTGTCAAAGTGGTGGATGATATTTTTATACTGTTTTGCTTCACAGTGCGTGGCCTGTGAAAATGAGTTGCCAAGCGAATTGCTATAAAAATGTAATTCAAACAATATGAAATAGTAATTGTACTCAGTTCTAAAACTACTTGCTTGCCATTATAGGATGTAGAAAGCCAATAGTGTTAGGCAGAATTCGGGATTACCAAATGCCCACTTAATTTTCCTCAGAAGAACAATGAAACTAAATTGGGATTTTGTGTGGGAGCTCTGAGTGTGGTGGGTGGGGATCGGGCGGGAGTTGGTACGTGGTAAATGAAGTCAAAGAATTCTCAGAGGCCATCAGTCGTGTGCTTACTGTGTGCAGAACACTGTACTAATCATTTGGGGGAGTACACTAGAACAGTTTGACTGACACGTTCCCTACCCACAACGAGTTTACAGTCTAGAAGACCCAGGATTACGAAAGACCTTGAAATCATCTCGTTGAATCCTCTTCCTCCAGCCAGTTAAGTGGTTAAGCCATCCAAGCCAGATCTTTCCTTAAAGATCTCCAGAGACAGCACCTCCACTCTCCATTTATACCTACAACTAGTCAGACTATCGAAATAAGAAAGAATATTAGCCCGACATTTTGTCTTCCTCTCCTCCCAGGAATCTGAATTCTGTTGCCATGTTGGGAAGTTAAATTGCCCTGAGCCCCACTCCTCCTTAGACACATTAAAACTGAATTTCGATTTTTGAAATTCATGATTTATCATTATCATTTACTTGATTGTACTTCTCCAGGAACATTTCTTCCGCAACATGTCCCCTAATGGATAGCGTATTCTACCGCTAACCAACTAGGCTATTTGTAAGTTTCTAAACCTGCGCCAAGTTACAATAATAAGTAAAATGGCATTTGTGCATGGCAATATGGGAATCTTTTATGGGAGTAATTGCATTTAAAATGCAAGTCTCCCACTGTGGTGGGTAATTTTTTAAAAATAGAATGGAGAATTAGGAATAGCATGATTTTTTGTCTGACAAAAATAATATACCGGGATCAATGATATTTTTTATTGAATGTGTGCTCTGTGAGTTCTTTTTCACAGTTAGTGCATATAATTGGCATTGTTTAATCCCTGCCATTTTCCTTTATGTACCTTCAGTGAAAAATAAAATAAAATACCGAGCCAATGCGTGCATTAAAGTGCAAAAGACTGTTCGAATGTGGCTCTGCAAAAGAAAACACCGACCACGGTAAGAAGGGATATACAAATTAATCCATCAATCGATCGTATTTATTGACTGTTTAATGTTCGCAGAGCACTGTACTGAGCATTTGGGAGAGGACAATATGACAGAGTTAGTAGACATGCTCAAAAAAAGTGATTGCATGATATCATTGACATTAGCTTACTTTCCTGACTGCTTCTCTGGGGACTCGATTGTATTCTCACAGTATTTTAAAGTTATTTTCCTCCTTAGCAAACCAGACCATCGTCTTAGACTGGTTATTTTCATATTTATTTTCATACTTTTCATAATATTTTAGCAAATTCCACCCTTTGAGAGTTATCCTACTCAGGGTTAATAGTGGAATTTATAGTCTTTCCAGTCTAATGCGATGGTGCTCTCTTTCCTTCATTCAGTTGACTGTAGAAATGAGAAAGTGTTTCAGTCCCCTCATAAATTCCTATGAATCCCATTCCTTCTGAGCTCCTCAATGTCATTTTGTCTTTTAAATCTTTGGCGGTATGAAGAGATCACTCCTGATCTCCAAAACTCTTTCCCTCAAGCCTTAAATTGGCCCCAATCCGTGTCATGTTGAAAGGGGAAAGCTTAGACTATCCCAGCTGGATATTCCACACCCCTAATTCCTTTAAAGATGGCAAGGTAGGTTGGTTTGGGAGGTCTGAAGGAGATTTTAAAAATTTAAGTGAAAATAAAACAATAACATTTTAGAAGTTTCTGTTTCAGTGAGGATTTGAGATTCACCAAGAGGAAATCAAATAGCGGCCATGCGTTGTGTTTTGCAGAATCGATGGGTTGGTTAAAGTGCGTACTCTGAAACACCACCTCGACAAACTTAATGAAGTTGTAAGCGCTCTGAAGGATGGAAAACCCGAGATGAGCCAACAGGTCAAGGATCTGGAGATCTCTATTGATGCTTTGATGGCCAAGATTAAGGTAATGTAGTTAAGAATGAAAATGACTAAAATTTCAGCATTCACTGTCATGTTATTTTATATCACGTGGCCTTTATATATCGGTTTCTTTTCCAGGTTACAGTAATGACTAGGGAACAGATACAGAGTGAGTACGATGCACTAGTTAAAAGCTCGGAACAGCTCCTTAGTTCTCTGCAGAAAAAAAAACAGCAGGAAGAAGAAGCAGAAAGACTTCGGCGGATCCAGGAGGAAATGGAAAAAGAGAGAAAAAGGCGAGAAGAAGATGAGCAGCGCCGAAGAAAGGAAGAGGAGGAGAGAAGGCAGTAAGTGATGATGAACAGTGATTATCAGTGTTTCCCAATTGATGTTGTGGTTACTAGTTTGGGTTTTAGATGAGTTGGGCCTGCTCATTTTTTATAAATGTATACACAAGAGAAGCTAATGTCCTTATTAAAATTTTATAAAACTAAGCTTAACTTACGAATTTTGAAAAGTGGAAAAGGAGGTGGATTTTTTTGTATGTGTGAGACTACAGTAAAATATTTAATGTATTCATTCCTTCACATCAAGAGAAAATATACCCAGTTCATATTTGTAGCTCATTTGTAACCTGAACAGATTTTTAGGTATTTTTAGAAAAAATAGAGCCAGGTGTCTTGGGGTTGGGATCACAAAAACTAAACTGGCCAGCCTCTCTGGCAGTGACACACTTGGATGTCCTCCTCTGGGTGAGAGTTTGTTCAGTTCAAATTCAGTTTAGATTTTATAATATTCTAGGTTCTCCTCTCCCCACTGCTGTTATGGTCAGTGAGCAGGAAAGGAAAAGGCCATAATTTCAGGATAGTGTCCCAGTCCCCAGCTTGTCAAACAAAATAATATGATCAATCTATATTTGAATGATGTAGGTAGCTAAGAAAAACAAAGTCCCTAGTTTCATCTTCTAATTCATAACTGGGGATTCTTATTCTTATTTTTTAAAATTATGGTATTTGTTAAGCACTTACTATATGCTAAACACTCTTCTAAGTGCAGGGTAGATTCAGGGTAATCAGGTTGTCCCACGTGGGGCTCACACTTTTAATTCCCATTTTCCAGATGAGGTAACTGAGGCTCAGAGAAGTTACGTGACTTTCCCGAGGTCACACAGCAGGCACGTGCCGGAGGTGGGTTCAGAACCTACGTCCTCTTACTCCCAAGCCTGTGCTCTGGGGTCTGGGGAAGATTGGGGTGGAGGATTTATGTGCAGGAGAGGGGGCTGGAGCAGATTTTTAGGGGGGTTCAAGGGAAGGACTTGGGGCAGATCTTGAAAGCACCATAGCTTAGTGGGAGAGAGCACAGGTTATTCACAGTGGTAACACCTTCAGCTACAAATGAATCGGTTACTTAGGTAATCTGGTGCCCCACCCAGATTTCCAGGGATCCTCCTCATAATCAGCGGCATTTATTGAGCGTTTACTCTGTGAAGAGCAATGTACTGGTTTTTTTTTTTTTTACGGTATTTGTTAAGCGCTTACTATGTTCCAGGCACTGTTCTAATCACTGGGATAGATTCACGATAATTAGGTTACACAGTCCATGTCCCACATGGGGCTCACAGTCTTCACCCCATTTTACAGATGAGGTAACTGAGACCCGGAGAAGCAAAGTGACTTACCCAAGGTCACACAGCCGACAGGTCTGGGACTAGAACCTAGGTCCTTCTGACTCCCAGACCCGTGCTCTATCCACTAGGTAATTCTACTACTCTCTTTTGGGAGAGTACGATACAGCGGAATCCACAGACCTGTTCCCTGCCCACTATAATAATAATAATAATAACAATGTTGGTATTTGTTAAGCGCTTACTATGTGCCGAGCACTGTTCTGAGCGCTGGGGTAGATACAGGGTAATCAGGTTGTCCCACTTGAGGCTCACAGTCTTCATCCCCATTTTACAGAGGAGGTAACTGAGGCACGGAGAAGTGAAGTGACTTGCCCACAGTCACACAGCTGACGTGGCAGAGCCGGCCACCTCTGACTCCCAAGCCCAGGCTCTTTTCCACTGAGCCACTATGAGTTAAAAGTCTAGAGGGAGAGACAGACATGAACATAAATCATTTATAATATGTAATTTATAGCAGTGTACATGAGTGCTGTGGGTTTGTGAGGGTTGGGCGAATCTCAAAGGTCAAAGATCCGAGCGATGCAGAAGGGAGAGTGAGCTGGGAAAAAGAGAGCTTAATCCGGATAGGCCTCTCGGGCGAGATGCGACCTTAAACACCTCAAAAGAGCAGTCAGAAGCCATGACCCTTCCAAGTTTCGAAACACATCCCAGTGGTGGTTACCCGCTAGTATTTTTTAGCTCTAGAATACCTAATCGAAATAAGTCATTTCATCGCCCTGCCTGGAGGCAGAGACTCCAGCAAGATGATCTCCCGGGGCCCTTCTAACTTTTATACTGCCGGCTTTGGTAGCCAACATCTATTATTAATAAATAGTGAATTCATGTAGCTGAGGGACTATCGGAGTCTAACTCTGTGTGAGCTTTGTTTTTAAACAGTTTGATGACTTGCAGTTACTGCATTTTCCTGAAAGCGTCGTATCTTTCTTGTCGTCAGGAAGTCTGAGATAGAGGCCAAGAGAAAACAGGAGGAAGAGGAGAGAAAGAAAAGGGAAGATGACGAAAAACGAATGCAGGTATGTATTTGCTTGATTCATTCAGTCGTATTCATTGAGCGCTTAGTGAGTGCAAAGCACTGTACTGAGCGTTTGGGAGAGTACAATATAGCAATCGTACACTATAACAACAGACACATTCTCTCCTCACAGTGAACTCTAAAAGTGACCATAAAAGAGAAATTGTGCATTTCAGTGTTTGTGAAGGCCAGGATCCTTCACCCTCTGAACACACGTTAACACGAAGTCAGTTTAAACAAACTAGATTAGAGCTGTTATTTAAAGACTCTCTTGAAAAGTTTACCTCAGGAATCGTTTAGCCTCCCCCTGTGGACGTAAAAAACCCGTGTCTCCTCTGAAAACGTTTCCAGGCCATAACGCCGTGGATTATTGTGGACAATTCTGTCAAAGTGTACAGTGAGCAGCGGGACTTCCATGAGATCCCCCCAGTTTGCTTTTTGGATAAATCATCTTAGACCTAAATCCTTTCCTAACTACAGCCATTACCCCTTAATCCTTACCCTAGTACTAGATCGGATTCTTTTCTTGTGTTGCTGCGATGGTTCAAGCTGTCAGTGGGTTTATTTTTGTTTTTGTAAATTGAACAATCGGTGCTTGCGCGAGTTCAGTTCCGTGAAGTCACGTTCCACGTCCACGAGAAGCTTGGGTTCTGACAGGGGAGATGGGCAGAAAATAATTACATATAAGAAGAAGTGTTCAAGTAATAGAGTCTGTAAATCGATCTGTGCAAAACTGCTAATTTGGTTGAGAATGACCCAGGGGAGAATAAGTAGGGCGGCTGCTGAGACCTAGGGGGAAGAAAAGAATGATTGGGAAAAGGCTCCAGGAAGAGCTGCGGTTTCCAAAGGGCTTTAAAGATGGAGAGAGCGGTGGTCTAGCTGATTTGGAGGGAAAGGAAATAAGAGGCAGGAGGAAAAGTATGATGTAGGGCCCAGAGATTGTAGACATAATAGCTCTGGGCGGTGAGACGGTGACTTTGTGGAGATCTCCAATCAGGCAGTTATATTTATTGAGCACTTATTAATAATAATGATGGTATTTGTGAAGTGCTTACAATGTGCGAAGCCCTGTTCTAAGTGCTGAGGTGGATTCAGGGTAATCGGGTTGTCTCATGTGGGGCTCACAGTCTTTATCCCCATTTTCCAGATGAGGTCCCTGAGGCACAGAGAAGTTAAGTGACTTGCCCAGAGTCACACAGCTGACAAGCGGCAGAGCCGGGATTAGAACCCACGACCTCTGACTCCTGAGCCCGGGCTCTTTTCACTAAGCCACGCTGCTTCTCTGATTATTCTGTGCAGAGCACTGTACTAAGCACTTGGGAGAGTACATTGTGATAATACAACAGACACATTCCCTGTCCACAAAGACCCCTGACCCATATCCTACCTCTGGCCTGGAACATCCTCCCTCTTCAAATCTTACAGACAATTAGTCTCCCCCGCATCAAAGCCTTATCAAAGGCACATCTTTCCCTCCTTTCCTTTCCTCCCACTCCCTTCTGCATCACCCTGACTTGTTCCCTTTATTCATCCTCCCTCCCAGCCCCACGGCACTTATGTCCACATCTGTCATTTATTTATTTAGAGTAATGTCTGTCTCCCCCTCTAGACGATAAACTCTTTGTGGTCAGGGAATGTGTCTGTTTGTTGCTATATTGCGCTCTCCCAAGCACTTAGTAGAGTGCTCTGCACTCTACTGTGATTGGATGAAAGAATTGCATAGACCGTGAGCCCCTTATGCGACAGAGGTTGTGTCTGACCTGTTCATCTCATATCTACCCCAGTGCTTTGTATACAGTGCTTGCCACATATTAGTGTTTAGCAAATAGCAAAATTCTCATCATTATTATTCTAGAAGACTATGAACTGAGGAGTAAAACATTCAATCAACTAACCCCTTCCTACCTCACCTCCCTCCTCTCCTACTGCAACTCAGCCCACACACTGCGCTCCTCTAATACTAACCTTCTCACTGTACTTCGATCTTGTCTGTCTTGGCGTTGACCTCTCTCCCGCTTCCGGCCTCTGGAACTCCCGCCCCCTGCACATCCAACAGATGCATCTTCAAAGCTTTATTAAAATCACATCTCCTCTGAGAGGCTTTCCCCGACTAAGCCCTCATTTCCTTTTTTCCTCACTCCTTTTGGCCTCACCTTAGCACTTGGATTTGTGCCCCTCTCTCAGCCCCACAGAACTTACGTACGTACCTGTAATTTATTTATTTTTATTAATGTCTGCCTCCCCCTCTAGACTATAAGCTCTTGTAGACAGGGAACGTGTCTAACACCTATTATATTGTTCTCTCCCAAATGCTTGGAGCATTACACACAGTAAGTGCTCAATGAATTATTGCTCATGATTGTTTGATCGCCTCAAAGTGGAAAACAAAAAGGAATCTGGTGTTTTCATTTTCTTTTTGTTATTTTTAACAGAATATTCAAAAGAAATGGGACTGTAGATAGAAGCTCTGAATGGTATTATTATTATTATTCTTAGCATTTTATGGTATCTGTTAAGGACTTGACATATCCCAGCCACTGTACTAAGCGCTGGGTTAGATCCAAGTTAATCAGGTTGGACACAGTCCATGTCCCTCATGGGGCTCACAAGTCTTATCCCCATTTAATAGATGAGATACCTGACGCAAGAGAGAGATGAAGTAAATTGCCCACGGTCACACGACAGATAAGTGGCGGAGCCAGGATTAGAACCCAGGTCCTTCTGACCCTCTCCACGAGGCCACGCTGCTTCTCGTGTTATCCAAGAAATGTTCCGTGTGAAGGAAGCGTAACAAAAAACATATTTTAAAGAAAGCTGTCTCTGGACCCTGCAGGCCGAAGTGGAGGAACAACTGGCTAAACAGCGAGAAGAGGAGAACCAGCAGCAGGCTGTTAGAGAACAGGAGCGGCGGGATTGTGAGCTGGCCATGAGAATCGCCCAGAGCGAGGCCGAGCTCATCAGAGAAGAAGCTCAGCTGGATGCAGGGCTACGCAGGTACAACTCGTGCCTAGGTTTTATTGCAAATTCTCTCCTCCTTTTTCTCCTTTTGCCCTCCCTCTCCCCCATGCTTGCCCCGTCGTCTTCTCTGCTTCTCTCTCTGTCATTCTTTGCTTCACTCAATCTCAATCTCTTTCCAACTCTTCTATCCCTTTCCTTTTCTCTTTTAGGCCTTGTATCTCTCACCTTCCCTCACCCTTTCTGTTCCTCCTCCTCACTCTCTGGTAGTTGCAAGAGATAGCCAGAGGACAACTCTTTAAATATTTGGATAGTATTTACAGACTGTAAACCCACTGTGGGCAGGGAATGTGTCTGTTGTACCGTATTCTCCCAAGCACTTAGTACAGTGATCTGCACAAGGTAAGCTCTTTCAATAAATATGATTGAATTGAATTAAAAGCCACTTCACATGCTATAAAGCTGGTAAAAATAATATCTTCTTTTATAATTTGCAGATGGAATTGGCTGTACATTGTAGAGATTTCTAAATGTTTAAAAAATGCCTTTCAATGGACGTCTTTTTATAGCTTTTAAAATACTTATTCTTCTCCCCAAGGGTTCTTTCTCCTCAGACCCAATCTAGTCTGAATCTCCTTTTCTAAGTGGTCTTGGTGAGTTAAAAACTAGATTGGAAGAGAGGAAGTGAAAGCAGCAGGTATCTTCGTTCCATTCCGGTTAGAGTGCAAGCTCCTTTTGCAACTCAGTGCTGAGTACAGTGGTCTGCACACAGTGAGAGCTCAGTCGATACGACTGATTGATTGATGTATTGAAATGAGACGATAGCTGGAGAGCGCCATGAGATTAGGGGGAACACTTGCACATGTTTGAAAGGAATCAGTACGGCGTGTGTGGCCTAGTGGAAAGAGCCTGAGGGTTGGAGTCGGAAGACCTGACTCTAATCAGCTCCACCATTTGCCTGCTGTGTGAACTCAGACAAGTCAGTTACCTCAGTAATGGTATTTTAGTGCTTTAAAACCGACAGTTTCCATTCGATGCGGAGGTGGATGGGCAACCACTGGAGGTTCTTGAGGACGGGGGGAAATATGGACTGAGCGTTTTTGCAGAAAAATGATCCGGGCAGTAGAGTGAAATATGGACTGGAGTGAGAAGGGACAGGAGGCTGGGAGGTCAGCAAAGAGGCTGATACAAGGCGGGATAGGATAAGTACCTGGATTAATGTGGCAGCCGTTTGAAGGTAGAGGGAGGAGTGGATTTTAGTGATGTGACGGTGGGACCGACAGGATTTAGTGATGGATTGAATATGTGGATTGAATGAGAGAGGGGAATCAAGGATAATGCCGAGGGTACCGGCTCGTAAGACAGGAAGGATGGTGGAGCTGTTAACATTGATGGGAAAGTGAGGGGGAGGACAGGGTTTGGGAAGGAAGATAAGGAGTTAGGTTTTGGACATGTTGAGTTTGAAGTGACAGGAGGACATCCCAAGTAGAGATGTCTTGAAGGCAGGAGGGAATGGAGGACTGCAGAGAGGGAGAGAGATCAGAGTTGGAGATGGGGATTTGGGAATCATCTGCCCGAAGGTGGTTGTTGAAGCCTCGGGAGTGTATGAGTTCTCCTAAGGTGCGGGTGTAGATGCAGAACAGAAGGGGACCCAGAGCTGAAGCCTGAGGGACCCCCACAGTTAGGAGTTGGGCAGCAGAGGAGGACCCTGAGAAAGGAAACTGGGAATGAGCGTCCGGAGAGCTAGGAGGAGAACCAGGAGAGGACACTGTCACTGAAGCCGAGATTGGATAACGTCTCCAGTAGTAGTTGTTTCAATTTTTTGTATGGTATTTATGAAGCGCTTACTACGTGCCAGCCTCTAAACTAAGCACTGGGGTAGATACAAGCAAATCAGATTGGACACATTACCTGTCCCACATGGGGCTCACAGTCTTAATCCCCATTTTAAAGATGAGGCAACTGAAGCCCAGAGAAGTAAAGTGATCTGCCCTAGGTCATTAACTGATAGGTAGCCCAGTCGGGATTAGAAGCCAGGTCCTTCTGACACCCGGGCCTGTGCGCTCTCCCCTAGGCCATGCTGCTTAAATATAGTAATAATATAGGAGTTGTAGCAAGTGGGAGGCTGTTGACTTGTGGAGGTGCTGGGCGATTCCTGTGACCATTGGTGACGTTTTTCTGTGGGAGAGCATCTTGTAGGGGTGTCTGTGGTGAGCCATGGCATGTTTGTACTGCGAATTGAATTTTTATTTTAGGAAAATGTTAACATATTCAGAAAGAAAGAAGGATACAATCATTTGTACTGTCCATTAAATGATATTTGAGAATTGTCATTGGTGAGTCAGTTGATCCCTCGGATGTATCTCTGTGGTTAAGCCTGTTTCTTATTCAGGAGGTTTTCTTCATCTAGAGGATTGAATGGTGACTGGATGAGATTTTCTTGCGGAATTCTTATTGCCTATAGAAGAATTCATTCTCTTTTTTAAGAGGAATTTTATAAAAAGTTCATTCCCTTTGGTTGCATTTTTACCTAAATGCATCAATGTGAAAAAATTACCTGAAATAAACGTACATGTTATATATATATATATATATATATATATATATATATATATATATATATATATATATGTTACATAATATATAAAGCATATTTCATGTTGCACGTGAAATAACTTCAGATGATTTTGAGTTTTACTGTGAAATGTTTTATCATTTTTGTTTGATGATTATTTTATTCAGCCTGGATTTTATATATATATAAGAACCTCTGACAGACTCTGAATATTTCTAAAACAGCTAATTTTACTATTTAATGGATTACCTTTTAGAACCTGGCAAATCTCCAAGTTACAATTTATTCTTATGAAATATTATGAAATAGTAATTTATAATAGATTAAATTGAGTATACTTTCCTTACTGCCATTTGGATATTGGTTAGCTCAGGCCCCCTTACCGAAGGTAAATTTATATTTAGAGAAGTTTTAAGATCTTAAGTGTGTAGTCATTTTAGCCGCTAAATTGCAATGGGAATCTTGCTTCTCCTAAAGAATGTTTTGTATTTTGACATGTGGATTTTTTAGGAAGCTTATGTGTTTGTGACTGTGGGTTAAACTAACAGTTTTAGTGATATCTTTATTTTAACAGATCGGATTCTGAGCCAGTAACTACTACGTAAGAATAATTTTCTAGGATTCTCAACTAAATATGATTATATAAATTGCATGGGAAAAATCTTTGATTCAGAATGATAAAATCAGAGGATCTGTAATGTCAAAATAATTTTCAGATTGCTCTTGGCGAGTATATGTACTTTCTGTTATATGTAATTTTTTTTCATTTTCATTAATTTTTTTCTATTCCTTCATGATTTACAAAGGTCAAAACCAAGAAGCAACTTTTGCAGTGCTTTGCATCTAGTAAAGATCACTGAATCAAAACAAATTAAGGAAAGGGAATACAGACTTGAAGTGTGTGTCTGATCGTTTCACCTTTCAGGTTCTCAGAAACCTAAGTCCCAACTGTACTAACAAGAATATCTTGTTTATATTCTCTCCACAGACTTGGTGGTTCGAGGCCTAAAATTACAGTGTATGGTTTTGTTTTGCTATTTTTCTAGTTTGTTCTCTTCTCTTGGTAGTCACAGTATTGTTTCCCCTCATTATTTTGAAGTGAATCATTTTTCAGGATAATTTGATAGTAGCCATTTAACTGAGAGAATCAATATGAAATATGAGGTCTGTCATCTAAGTCGGTAGAAGTGGCTGTATCAAAAATTTGCTATTAAATCTCATAATTTTAGTTTACATTAACTCCCAATATCCATTCTTCTCCAGAAAGCCCCACATAGATATAGGCAAAACATCCAAATGAGGTATTTCTTTTGTAAAACGGGATAACTTTATAGTTGTTGAGCTAGTGTCTCATGGCTCATACCTCAAGACAAATCAAGTTTAGCAACCAAAATTTCTGTCTGCCTGGAGACGCTGTTTTGTTGAACCTGACCAAAATCAGGAGGAAAAGGTACTAAAAGGAAGTCCTACTTGTGTTTGGTTTACAACCCAGACACATCTGCACATGAGTGCTGGATAAGTGCTTTTTAGTGGTGAAACACTGAAGCAGTGGATAGAGCATGGGCCCAGCAGTCAGAGGACCCGGGTTCTAAACCCTCCGCTCATCCGCTGTGTGACCTTGGACAAGTCACCTCACTTCTCTGTGCCTCAGTTACTTCATTTGTAAAATGGGGATTGAGACAGTGAGCCTCGTGTGGGTCAGGGACTGTGTCCAACCTGAGTAGCTTGTATTTACCCCAGTACAAATACCTTAAAAATTCATAACTACCCTACAATATTTTGGGGGACACAAACATACCCCAACCCTCATATGTCTCGGGATGGAGTGCACACAAAGGAAGACTCATCTGTGGCGACACAAGGAGACAGACCCTCAAAGACAGAGGAACACGGGATATGCCTTAAAAGATATACCCTAATCATTTTAATGATGATGGTCCTGATGTCAACATAAAGCTCTCGACAAGGTTCTGAGTTGAGGAAAGAGTTCTAGCTTTCACTTTGAAAATTATAGCCTAGCCTCCAAAGGAAACAAGGTATACTTAGTTTATTTCCATTAAAATCGATTTCCACAGGAACCAAGTATAATCATGCTGTGGGATGTCTTGGTTATCAACTGGGATAATATATATCTCTATATCCATATACAGGCCAAAGAGGAGCTAATATTAGTCTGTCTCCCACCTCACACTCAGATGCAGTTGAACCCATTCTCTGGGACTCTCATTGAATAAAGGCACCTGTATCTCTGAATTATGTTATTGTCATTATCATCATTATTAATAATAATATATTAATTTATGTTAATGTATTTGTTAAGCACTATGTTTCGTATTGGGGAAGGTGCAAATCTAACTCCCAGGCCCATTCCCTTTCCACTGAGCCACACCATTCTGCATTTAGGAGAGTATAATCCTTCGATGATAGTGGTGATGATAATTGTATCTGTTAAGCGCTTGCTTTGTGCCGAGCACTATGCTAAGCGATGGGGTAGGTAGAAATAGCCAAGTCCCACATGAGGCTCACGGTCTCAGTAGGAGGGAGCAGAGGTATTAAATCCCCATTTTGCAGATGAGGCACAGAGGAGCTCCTTGACTTGCCCAAGGTCACACAGCAGGAAAGTGGTGGAACAGGGATTAGAACCCAGGTCATCTGAATTCCAGGGCCATGCGCTTCCATGTTAGGTGTCAGATACTGAACTTATTTTGAGAAAGATATTGGGAATCTGGGAAAGTTGTAATTGGGGAATCAGTACAACTAATGACAATATTGATCATCACACTTTCGAGGACTATAGACTGTAGTTTGTGAGGGCAGGGAATGTGTTCTATTGTACTCCTAAGTGCTTAGTACAGTGCTCTGCACATAGATTGACTATTCCTAAATATGTGATTTCCTTACTAAACTAAAGAAAGCGCCAGGTTAGCCAAAGTTGTTCATGTTGTACTCCTTTCCTGTTTATGATTTACAGTGTGTTACCCATTTGTTTTGTAGGGATCAGTTGGCCCAAGAAATGTCAGAAATTTTGGCTAGGTTGGTGCACTTAAATTCATGGATCTAATGGAATTGTTCACTGGAATGGAATCACTACTGATCACCTGGTTCAGATCCGGCCTTTTGAATTAGCTACTCCCGGGTGTAAATTGGTGTTCTCGAATTGGGTTACAATTGATTAAATTTCTGGTTAATAATATAAATAGTCTAAGCCCCCAATGGCTTTAAATACTGATTACCTCCTGAATGAGACTTGTGTTCTGCCTTGGCAGGATGGTTTTATCTTAATGTTCCTTAATGTCATTTTAATTTTCAGTCATTAAAAAAGAGGGGTGAAATCATTACGAGTGTGATTTGGTGATTAAAATGCTGAATCGATATCTTCCCTATTGAGTCTCTAGGTTCTCTAATTCTCTGTGGTATTTGCATGTTTGAAGGTACAATATTTGAATGTAAGCTGTTGTTGGATCTTGGGGGAGAGCATTTATAAAGTTAGAAATGCTGAATAGAATTTGCCATAAAAAGACAGTATATTGAAGATAATACTGGTTGTACTTTTTAACCATTGTATGGGGGTTGATGTGTTAATTAGCATTTTTTTAATGAGCAAGTTCCAGTCCAATGAATTAATTCGGTGGAAAGCCACCCCTCACCATCTCTGAATCCCCCAGATTATTTAGGAATAATCTCAACTAATTGCTCAAGGCTCTTCAGTGGGGTTTTGTTTTCCGTCGTTATGGGCAGAGACCGTGTCGCTCATTCTGTTGTACTCTCCCAAGCGCTTAGGACAATGCTCTGCGCATCGTAAGCACTCAGTAAAGACTGTTGATTTCCTCTCTGGTCCAATATGAACTTTCTAACGTGGACGATGTCAATATTGCAGAGGTCCTGCAGTCCAAGCTACCAAAGCAGCTGCTGGAACAAAAAAATACGACCTTAGTAAGTGGAAATACGCGGAGCTTCGTGATACCATCAACACTTCCTGTGGTAGGTTTGATTCAAAGAGATGTGTTTTGTGTTTTTTTATGGTATTTGTTGAGTGCTTACTATGTGTCAAACATAATGCTAAGCCCTTGGATAGATACACGCTAATTAGGTTGGACACATTCCATCCCACATGGGGGTCACAGTCTAAATAGGATGGAGAACCGGAGAAATGAGATGCAGAGAAGTGAGATGATCCACCCAAGGTCCCACACCAAGCTGTTGGCAGAGGCGGGTTTAGAATCCAGGTCCTCTGATTCCCAGGCCCGCGCTGTTTCCACCAGCCTGTGCCGCTTATGTTTCGCTTGTTTCCCTCCCACATTTCTTTGTTAAAAGGCTTTTATTTTAAGTCATTCCCGGCTTTTGAGATATGGGAGTTAGGCCAGGGTGTAAGTCATGGATATGTGTGTTTCCGCTAATCCTTTGAGAGACTGTTAACTCCTCAAGACTTTAAGCTGCTTTCGGGCAGGGATGTGTCTACCACCTCTTGTATTTTACCCTCCCAAATTCTTAGTTTAGTGCCTTGCACAGAGTAAATAGCATTGATTGGTAGAGGACGCTGCCATGGGAAATATGGCTTTTCTACTCTGCTCTTCTGAGGTAGCCTGGATATCACCAAGGGAAAATCCGTGGGTGGCTGTTGATGGAGGATTCCCATCCCAGCCCTTGTGTGGTGAGCTTGTTAAAATGGAATGCACCATGGCTACTAAATTGACCTGGATTTCAAAAACAGTCCACTGACATCTTATATCTGCTTAGCTCTCCTGACTTGGATTGATCGGAGATGTGCTATAGTTATTTCACATCACCAGATAAGTTATGCAAACCTGAAAGTTGGTCGTGTAAAATAGATTAAATCGACTCAGGACCAGACTTGAGATCACAATTCGTAAAAGAGGAAGTGGGTATATACTTTCAGGCCGATGGGGAAAGCCGTCAACATAAGATAAATCCTTTGATAGTTTGTATTCAGCACCTACTGTACGCAGAGCCCTGTACTAAGTACCCTTGTCATGCAAAATGACTTTCTCTTCAATTTCCTCACAACGAAATAAACAATTAGAAACAACCCCTTTTCCATTTCTCTGCCCTTCCTACACCTCCGCTGTTCTTTTTTGATAGATATTGAGCTTCTGGCCGCTTGCAGAGAAGAGTTCCATAGAAGATTAAAGGTCTACCATACCTGGAAATCCAAGAACAAGAAACGCAACACAGAAACAGAGCAGCGTGCTCCAAAATCCGTCACAGACTATGGTAAGGAAATCTCAAGTCCTTTAAGCGTCTTCCAACGGAAGATGTAGATAAGTTGAGAATAGGTATCAGAGTTCATTGTATCTCTTTACCTAGCTAAGGGACAGTGTTTAGTATTTTGGAAATGGCGTGTACGGTTCCTTCTGATACTGTAAGATCAATCTTTGAACCACTGGAAATTTGATTTTAAAACTGCGCTAAATCCTCCACAAGCTTCCCTACTGTTGTGAATGTCCGTAAAGCACTATCTGTTCAGTCACAGTGGATTTACTGCTCTCTCCTGTTAGTGCTTAGGGGATAGAGAACAGGCCTGGGAGTCAGAAGGTCATGGGTTCTAATCTCGTCTCTGCCACTTGTCTGCTGTGTGACTTTGGGCAAGTCACTTCACTTCTCTGGGCCTCAGTTCCCTCGTCTCTAAAATGGGGATTAAGAGGGTGAGCCCCATATGGGACAGGGACTGTCTCCAACCTGATTAACTTATATCGACTCCAGTGCCCTGATTAACATATCTACTCCAGTGCTGAGAACAGTGTTTGGCACGTAGTAAGTGCTTAGCAAGTACCCTAGTTATAATTATTATCATTGTTAAAATGAATTCATTCAATCAGCCACTCATTAGTACTTATTGAGCACTTACTATGTGCAGAGCACTTTATTCAGCACTCGGGAAAGTATAATACAGTAGAATTAGCAAAAATCTTCCCTGCCCATAACGAGCTTACAGTCTACTTGCTACATTCATTGTTATCTCTTACTGTGGGCAAACACTGACATCCTGCTATGTTCATCCAGAGGAAGCATTTTCTAATTCTTGTGAATTGCGGTCGTCTTTTTGGCCATTGAGATGACGGCCGTGGACCAGGAGGCAGGTTGAGGAAGGAGAGATGGGAATTGGATACCAGGGGGAGGTGGAAGGAAAGACCTTGGGTAGGAGTGATTCAAGATGATGAGAATTCATTCATTCATTCATTCAATAGTATTTATTGAGCGCTTACTATGTGCAGAGCACCGTACTAAGCGCTTGGGATGAACAAGTCGGCAACAGATAGAGACAGTCCCTGCCGTTTGACGGGCTTACAGTCTAATCGGGGGAGACGGACAGACAAGAACAATGGCGATAAATAGAGTCGAGGGGAAGAACATCTCGTAAAAACAATGGCAACTAAATAGAATCGAGGCGATGTACAATTCATTAACAAAATAAATAGGGTAACGAAAATATATACAGTCGAGCGGACGGGTACAGTGCTGTGGGGATGGGAAGGGAGAGGTGGAGGAGCAGAGGGAAAAGGGGAAAAAGAGGGTTTAGCTGCGGAGAGGTAAAGGGGGGATGGCAGAGGGAGTAGAGGGAGAAGAGGAGCTCAGTCTGGGAAGGCCTCTCGGAGGAGGTGAGTTTTAAGTAGGGTTTTGAAGAGGGAAAGAGAATCAGTTTGGCGGAGGTGAGGAGGGAGGGCGTTCCGGGACCGCGGGAGGACGTGACCCAGGGGTCGACGGCGGGATAGGCGAGACCGAGGGACGGTGAGGAGGTGGGCGGCAGAGGAGCGGAGCGTGCGGGGTGGGTGGTAGAAAGAAGGGAGGAGAGGTAGGAAGGGGCAAGGTGATGGAGAGCCTTGAAGACTAGAGAAGAGTAAGAAGGGTCTTTCACCCAGAGATGTGTTTATTTTTCAGAATAATAATAATAATGATCATAATGGACGTTAAGTGCTTACCATAGGCCATGCACTATATTAAGCGCTTGAGGAAATACGAGATCATCAGGTTGGATACAGTTCCTGTCCGATATGGGACTCACAGTCTTTGGGGAGGGAGAACAGGGACTGAATCCCCATTTTACAGATGAGGAAACTGAGGGGCGGAGAAGATAAGCAACTTGCCCAAGATCACACAACAGGCAAGTGGGGGAGGTGAGATCAGAGCCCAGGTCTCTGACTCCCAGTCCTGCGTTCTTCCACTAGGCCACACAGCTTCACAAGACACTTAGAAGAGCTAATAAAATGCCGAATTACTGAAATAAAGCAGTGGGACAATATAGAAAGTATTTTAGTGTCATCTCTGCTCGTAACTAGCAGGGCTATTTGATAATCGTCTGCTATGTCTTGCTTTTTAAGAATTTTTGGCAGTCTTCCCATTCTTTGTCTTACTGATCCAGGCAAATTAGCTCAACGTAGCTCTTTCCAGGGGTGACGGCACGTGATTATACTGTGAATTAAATTCACTGTATCGTGAAAGGAAACCGTCCTCAGGTATTGAAGACTATTTTCAATTTTCATTGTCAGGGTTGTGTTAAGCCCATGCATATTGAGGATTGTGACAGGACAGATCACGATGCCTCTTTTCAGTAGCCTATTCGCATGCCACTGTTTGAAACTCAGGTACACGTTGTTTTAATCAAAATAAATGCCACAGGTACAGCCTGTTTAATTTGAATCGAAAGACTAAAAACAACATTTTCGGGGTATCGTTTTATGTGAATTCAGAAGGTTCAGTTATCTAGTATTATAGTGTTAGTATTATTGACTTGAAATGATTTTACAGAGTGATCCTCTTTTTGCCTCACTATTTTACCAGAAGAATGCTACTTAGATGGTGGTGGAAACGTTATCAGAAGAATGCTATTTAAATGGTAGTGGAAACATTGCCTGTGCTAAGATAGGAAAGTTTCTCTTTAACATGTTTGCAGGGATTGGAGAGAAATTGCCCAAAATGGGGAAAGTGGAAGTGGAAGAATATGAATAGGGAAGGGCTCTTGGAAGAAATGTGCCTTTAATAAGGATCTGGAGGTGGGGAGAGGAATTATCTGTCGGAGATGAAGAGGGAGGGCGTTCCAAGCCAGAGTCAGGACTTGGGCGAGACGTTGGTGGAGAGATAGACGAGATTAAGGTGAGGAGGACGGCATTAGAGGAGCAAAGTGTGTGGGCTGGATTGTATCAGGAGAGTAGCGATGTGAGGTAGGAGGGAGCAAAACGATTGAGTGCTTGAACTGAGGCACAGTGCAGGACGGGAAGCACACCTGAGCTCCAGGAAAGATAAAGGGAGAGGGTACACTTTGGCTTGTGGGCATGGAACATGTCTACCCAACTCTGTTATATCGTACTCGCCCAAGTGCTTAGAACGGCGCTCTGCACACAGCGAGGGCTCAAAAATTATGATTGATTGATCCACAGACCTCGGCCCACCCAAGCCCGAATGTGCACTCGTGAGTCTTTACCGGTCATGATCAAAGTTTTTTTAAATGTATTTGTTAAGTGCTTACTATGTGTCAAGCTCTGTTCTAGGCTCTGGGGTGGGTTCAAGTTAATCAGGTTAGACACAGTCCCTGTTCCATAGGAGGCTCACAGTCTAAGCAGGAGGGAGGACAGATATTGAATCCTCATTTTACAGATGAGGGACTGAGGCACAGAGAAGTTAAGGGACTTGAACAAGGTCACCCAGCAGGAAAATGGTGGAGGCAGAATTAGAACCCAGGTTCTCTGGCTCCTAGGCCCCTGCTCTTTCCACTAGGCCATGCCATTCCTCCAAGTGAGGTCTTCCTAGTCTATAGTGTCACTCTGAAGGGCTTTCAAACTCAAGGCAGAAGAAGTGGCTTATTAAGCATTTCTAGGATGAGAATTTAGTAATACCTGGGCAGACCATTCAACCCTTTAGAGATGGGGTGGTTCTGGATTTCGAAAGGTCGTCCCGACAGAAAGATGTGCAAGTGACCCAGAGTCGGGTTGGTATCGGTAAAATCGGTCAGCCTGCCTTTAGCTGACTCACAGTTTCCATAGCTCATATTAAATATTTCTGCTTCCAAAACATAGTTTATCTAAACCAAACAGATTTCCGAAATCAAAACAGTGTTTTCTCACCAGAAAACAGCTCATCAGTGCACCCAATTAGCAGCCTATTTACATTTAGGTGATAAACAGAAATTCCATCCGATACCAGATGTGCTGGAAGGTTTTATGTATTTTAAGAAAAGTTGGTGTAATAATAGCATTTTTCTGTTTTCTTCATTATGAAATATTTATTCACAGATTTTGCACCATTTCTGAACAACCAGCGTAAGTGGGGACGTGGTAACTGATTTAAACTGACAGGGAAAATGGGTGGATCTATTAAAGTACTAACTTCAGTTGAACAGTGTTTTGCTACAATTTTAGGTTGAATTGCTGTGCACTAATAATGGTCATTCATATACCTGTAATGCTGATAATAATGGTAATTCATTTACTTATAAATGAAAGCCTTGTAATGTGAGATAAGGAAACTTTTCCCCAAGTAAGACCTATAGCTTTTCCAAGCAAGCTTTGTAAATTGAGGAAAATTTAATTAGAATGACTAATTAGATCAATGATGGCATTCCCCCCCCCCCCCAAATATTAGCATTCTTAACTCTGGATGTACACTCTTCTCTGTATTGTAGCACAACGCTGTAATTGTTATGACAGCAGCCATTCTTTTGTAATAAAAACTAACACTAGAGGCTAATTTTAGGCCTTTTCCTGGTGATGGTTTGGAATCCAGCTGGGCTTCTTGGACTTGATGTGCACATGGTTAGAAATAACCCCACTGATTACTGTGGAGATGGAAAACACTTTTCTGCTACATCTATTCTTTGGTTTTTGTTTGGGACATTTAAGACACGCTGCTGAGACTTATTAAAAAATTATCCGGACCGTCAGTGATTTCTCATCGCTCCCACTTCTTCCTGTCCCAACCCTTTCCTGCTCCTCTTTTCTCTGGGCGTTCCTCAGTCTTCCTCGTACCCTCCTTCTTCTCCCTCTCATTTTCCCGTCCACCCCATATCCTCTATCTCGGTCCTCCTACCCGGGGTATCTAAGGGAAGTGGAAGACAGCAGGCAATCCAAGCAACTCTTGGGTGGCAAACGAAAGCCAAGAGGGCAAAAATAAATGATTTAAAAGACACGGTAAAGCCGTGTCTGTGACGATGCAAAATACCAGTGGTTGGTTGGAAGACCCTTGTGTAGATAGATCAGCCTGACAGAGAGCAGTTAGCCTCACAGATAATAATAATAATAGTACTTGTAAGTGCTTACTATGCATCAAGCACTCTTCTACACCCTGGGGTAGATACAAGGTAATCAGGATGGACACAGTCCCCGTCCTATATGGGGCTCAAAGTCTTAATCCCCATTTTCCAGATGAGGTAACTGAGGCACAGAGAAGTGAAGTGATTTGCCCAAGGTCACTCAGCAGACCTTGAACCTAGAACCCAGGTCCTTCTGACTCCCAGGCCAGTGATGTGGCCACTAGATCACGCTACGCTAGTCATTCAATCAGTGGCATTTATTGAGTGCTTTGTATATGCAAAGCACTGTCCTAAGCGCTTGGGAGAGCACAATGCATCAGATTCGGAAGACCCACAATGCCCACAACGGTTTTTAGTTCAAGCTTTGCGGGCAAGGTGTGTAAATCTGACGTGAGCCTTAGCAGAAACAGCGGCTCATACCTTCTACCTTCTATGAAAAAGTTCGACTGAATGAGAAAGAAATGGAGTTTAAGGAGATCATCAGGCTCTTGACATCTGCATTTGAAGATTTCCAGATGAAAATTGCTTTCTGTAAAAATTCCAGCTCTCAGATTAGAAGAAACAACAGACTAATTCTTGCCCGTTCTTTCTCTTCCTTTCTCTTCCTCTCTTCCCTTACGTACTCGCGGTGAAAGCTTTGTTAACCAGCATGCTAATTAGGATTTCTGGTTAACTGGTAATCACCAGTGACCAGCGGGGAACTTGATAAAATCGGAGGGTTTGAAACCCCTACTGAGGTTTTGGAGGAAATCTGGGAGAGTAAAACCTGGTCTGATCGATGGATCCTTGCTGATTAGTAGATGATGCGGCTGAAGTTCTCGCTTAAGGAGAAAGTCTGCCAGTTGCAATCCAGTCAGGGCAAATCTTTGTTGTAAATGAAGCCCCCCAACCCGACATCAGTGGGGAGATGGAGTTCACTGCAGGGCAAGACCTGAAATTGGTCTTAGATGATCAGAGAATTTAGGAAAATGTCTGGTGGAGGATTCAAACATCATAAATCAATCAGTCATATTTATTGAGCGCTTACTATATACAGAGCACTGTACTGAGCGCTTGGGAGAATCCAAGAGTCGGCAGACGTGTACCCTGCCCACAAACAGACTGTGAACTCCTCCCCCAAGAGATCCAATTACTTTTCCTTTGGTAAAGGGCTGGAGTACAAGCTTTTTACTATAGATGTAAGGTTAGGTAAATTGCAAATGGTTGCCAGGCCCTTCACTCTGCATTTTTAAGGGACACAAAATGAGTGAATGACCAGAAACATCATGAAAGGTCGCTGCTCGTTTCCCGAATCCTTCAAAACTGATTTCCTATGGACTATGTCCAAGTGAAGTGAGGGGTTTTAAGAGCTTCACTTTCGAGATGATCCACGGTAAGGAATGATGGTGCACAAAACTTGAGAGTTGGTTAGTCAGTAATCTGTGCACAAGGGTGGAAGCAATTGGGAGATTTTTATACAAAGACAATTCCCCCGTTTTAAGGCGCTAAATGTTAATTAAAGATGCTTTTCTAATTCACTTACTGAACTGGAGGTGGGCTAATAGATTTTTCTAATTCACTTACCGAACTGGAGGTGGGCCAATAGATCACGTCGTATATTTTTGTAGCAGCACGAAGGAGAGCTGAATTTTGCCTTGGTTCCTTCTGCAGAAAAATGAATTGTATTGGTCTTTCGATAGTTTCTTCTTCTCTCTCTAAGGAAGTGAACAAGAAAACCATTTGCCTTTCAGTGTTCCAAGACATCTAAATAAAACCTTTACTACCAATTCTGACTTCCCGTGGCTCAGTGGAAAGGGCACGGGCTTTGGAGTCAGAGGTCATGAGTTCGAATCCCAGCTCTGCCTCTTGTCAGCTGTGTGACCGTGGGCAAGTCACTTCACTTCTCTGTGCCTCAGTTACCTCATCTGTAAAATGGGGATTAAGACTGTGAGCCCCATGTGGGACAACCTGATTCCCTTGTGTCTACCCCAGCGCTTAGAACAGTGCTCGGCACATAGTAAGCGCTTAACAAATACCTGCATTATTATTATTATTATTCTCTTTTCATAATTAAAAAAATTGAAGTCTCTTTTCAGTCTGTCAGTAGCCATTTCCAGTGTAGCTGAACTAAATGGTTTTGCCTCGCCCTTTAGGTTGCAGAATTTGAGAGCCAAAAGTGACTAAGTCAAAGCTTAGTACTAAATATTTAACTACTTGCCCGTGGGAAATATCTGATCCATGCTGCCAGAAGGGAGGAAATGGCACCCTGAATGTAAAAAGTACACATCGCTGCCCTAAAACAATTATAACTTCCTTCAGGGGTTTTACATCAAGGAAAAATAATCATCAAAGCAATTAGTAAGTGCTTTTATGTGCAAAGTGCTGCGCTAAGTGTTGGGGTAGAGAGTCAATCAGTCAATCAGTGATATTTATTGAGCACTCACTGGATAGAGAACACTAGACTCAGCACTTGGGAGAGTGAAATCTAAGCAGCTGGATCATAATCCCCATCCCATGTGGGGCAAACACTTTAAAGGGGAGGGAAAACAGGTATCTTTATCCCCATCTTTGCAGATGGGGGAAACTGTGGCAAAAAATATTTAAGTGACTTGCTCAAGGTCACACGTCAGGCGAAAGGTGGAACCAGGATTAGAACCCAGGTCCAGTTTCTTTAGTTGGAGGAGACTTTCTTGAGGAAGGCAGTTGTAGAACACTATGAAATATGTTGGGGATATTTTCTCACTATCATAGAAGTTATTTTCATTGAAATTAGCTTCCAGCCCTGTTTTTGGTTGAAAGCTTTTTCTCTAAATATGCTGGCCTGTTTTTATCCAAATGTATCTGGCCTGTGTGATGAAAGAACAATATTCAATATACTCTCTATTATAACCAACATGGAAATCAGGCCGACAACAGGCCTGGATCCTTCAAATTTTTTTTTTTTTTGAATTTTGTAAGTGCTCACTATGTATCAAACTCTGTTGAAAGTGCTGGGGCAAGTATAAGTTAAGCAGGTTGGACAAGTCCCTGTCGCACATGGAGCTCACAGTCTAAGAAGGAGATAGAAAAGATAGTTAATCTCCATTTTACAGTTGAGGAAATTGAGGTACAGAGAAGTTAAGTGATTTTCCCGAGGTCAATGAAGCAATTGGCAGAGTTAGGATTAGAACCCAGGTCCTCTAATTTCACAATTAATTAAATTATCGACCTTTTTGTCCTACAAAATATTATCGAGTCTAAAGTTAGCAATCCCCCATGAACTCTCTGGAGGAAAGGAACTACCAGCGTAATAAAGGAAATGAACGTCTTTTGTTAGCTTCTTTTAATAAATACTAAAACTACTAAAAATAAACCACAGTGTCCGTCAATTGTACCATAGCCTGCCCCATTGAAAAATTTATATCACGGCCCCCAACCGCTGGGTACACGGTGTATGTTATGCTCCATTTACGAGGAGAACGGAAACCGAGCGCTAACCCTAAGAATAAGGGCAATTTTAAAGACTTCCTTAAAGATTCAGTTTCTTCCTCCCTCGAATTCTGGTTGTCCTTTCCTCGGAAGGCTCTTTTCATTTGCTTCACGGGCTCTAGGCGGTTTGGGGCCTTCCTCGGCCGATAGTAACTTTTGCTCGGTTTGGGACAGCAGCTCGCCAGAACTCGACTCATCACCCTGCCAGGCAACAAGAGATCGAGATGAACCGGCAGCAGCGCTACTTCCGCATCCCGTTTATCCGTCCCGCTGACCAATACAAGGACCCCCAGAACAAGAAGAAAGGCTGGTGGTATGCACATTTCGATGGTCCGTGGATCGCCCGGCAGATGGAACTCCATCCCGACAAGCAGCCGATCCTCCTCGTAGCTGGTACGTGCGGTTACCTGCCCCTCTAAATGTGTGAGTCAGCTAACGGAGAGTATCTTTTGAGCGCCCGCTTTGGGCAGAGTAACGGACGGGGCGCTCCTCGGCCCCTCAGCACGTAATAATCATGATGGTGGTGTCTGTTAAGTGCTTACTACGTTCCGGGCACTGTACTGAGCGCTCCGGTAGGAACAAGCAAATGGGGTTGGACACAATCCCTGTCCCCGCTGGGACTCACAGTCTCAATCCTCGTTTTACAGATGAGGGAACTGAGGCCCAGAGAAGTCAAGTGAATTGCCCAAGGTCACTCCACAGACAAATGGTTGAGCAGGGATTAGAACCCATGACCTTCCGACTCCCTGGCCCGTGCTCTATCTACTACATCGTGCCGCTTCCCCCGTATACTCGGTTGCTTCCCTGACCTGTAATTGATTTTAAAGTCCATCTCCCCCACTAGATTGTAAGCTCCTTGAAGGAAGGGATCTTGCCTACTTTTATAATTAAAAAAAAGATAAATAATAAATGGTCCCTATTAATAATAACAACAGTAATAGTATTATTATTAATAATAGGTTAGTGTCTGTCTCCCTCTCTAGACTGTAAAGTCACTGTGGGCAGGGAATGTGTCAATCACATATTGTACTCTCCCACATGTTTAGTATAGTGCTCTGCACAGAGAAAGCACTCAGTAAATGCCATTGATTGAGTGATTTAATAATAAAATAATAATAATGATGGCATTTGTTAAACGCTTACTATGTGCAAAGCACTCTTCTAAGCGCTGGAGAGGATACAAGGTGATCAGGTTGTCCCATATGGGCTCACAGTCTTAATCCCCATTTTACAGATGGGATAACTGAGTCACCTAGAAGTCAGTCCTCTACCAGTCTTGACTAAGAGAGGGCGAGTCATTCCTAGCTTGGGCAGTGGCTAGCGAGCGGAAGGCCATCTGCTACAAGTCACAACTCCCCCGTGCCGGGCAGCAGCGGCACGGGAGAGAGTCGAGGGCGGAGACTCGAGATTAGGAAGGAGGCGACGGTCAACCACTTGCGGATTTTTACCAAGAAAACTCTGGCTCCACTACCAGAACGATTGCAGGTGGAGGTGGGGGCGTTGGGAGACAGATGTGTCCAAAGTGTCGCTGCGCGAGGGAGACGACTCGACGGCGTAAGACAAGCAGTAAGATGACTATCGACGCATTTGTTAAGCGTTTACTGCGTGTCTAGCACTGTTCGAAATGCTGGGGTAGACAGAGCTTAATCAGGTTGGACGCAGTCCCCGTCCCACACGGGACTCTCAGTCTACATAGAAAGGAGAACAACAGCCGAATCTCCGTTTTAGAGAAGAGGAAACTGAGGCGCAGAGAAATTATGTGACTTGCCCATAGTCACACAGCAGGCAAGTGGTAGAGCTGAATTTAGAACTGCCAGGCCTGTGCTCTCCCTCCATTAGGACTCCTCTTAATTCCTCAATTCAAAAACGGGAAAGATTTGTTTCCTGCAAGGACTCTCAGGTGGGGGAGTGGGTGGAGGCATTTTCCCCGTCAGTCAGTCAGTCGTATTTATTGAGCACGTACTTTGGGTAGAGCACTTGGGAGAGTACAGTACAACAATAAATAGATACGTTCCCTGCCCACAAGGAGTTTACGGTCGAGAGGATGAAGTAAATGACGTCTGCAGCTTCTGGTGGTAGGGACCAGAGAACCATAAATCTGTCAGTGATATTTATTGAATGCTTACATGGCCACCTTCACACCAACACCCGACATCATCCTAATGTGCTTATTGGGTGCCCCAAATGAAACGAGCTTATTAACTCTTTTTTAAATCTCATTTTCTAATCCCTTCCAGGGAAAGATGACATGGAAATGTGTGAGCTAAATCTGGAAGAGACTGGTCTCACCAGAAAGCGTGGAGCTGAGATTTTGCCCCGGCAGTTCGAAGAGATTTGGGAGCGTTGCGGAGGAATCCAGTACCTTCAAAACGCAATTGAGAGCAGACAGGCTCGACCTACTTATGCGACGGCCATGCTGCAGAACCTCTTAAAGTAAATACCGCCCTCCCGTTTGAGATCTAGGAATCCCTTACCGGGGTAGAAGGGGAAGACTTGTCCCAGGCCCGAGAGGATTGACGCGTTCAGTCTTCAAGCTCGAGATATTTAATATAAAGAAAACAGATTTTATTAGTCATTGCTGGGGGGCGGGAGGGGGCGTTAATTTGTACCTTTTGATGGTTTCTTTATACGCGCACTCTAAATCTTGGACTGGGGTAAGCTTCTGTCTAGAAAGGATCACATTTCCATCTCATAAAGATGCTGCTTTTTTTTAGTTGCCCTGTAGAATTTAAGCACTCCATATTCTTTGCCAGGTTCTGGACTTTTTCCCTCCTTCGATCAGTTGATTATTGAGTTATTTATTAAGTGCTTAGAGTGGGCAGAGCACTGAACTAATCTTGGCACTGCACCCTCCCACTTACACTTAAAAACCTCCATCTACCTAGCATCTGAAGCACTTGTCTTTACACGAATGTGGTCTCAGCTTTCATTTCTTTCCAGAAAAGTCCACGCATCTTCTCTTCGGACACCAGGCAGGGATATCTCAGTCCTTATGCTGTTTTTAGAAAATGACCCCAGAGGTAGAAACTTGGATCACCTCTCTCTGCTTTGGGGTTTGAAGAAATTTCAGTGCATTTTGAGGCCACGAATGAACCGGTGGGTTAAAGGAGGGACTCAAATTAAGTTCTGGCCCACAGAGTTCTCGATTCTGTCTTCCTCTGGCTAGATGTTCCGTGAAGGATCCCAGTTTTATTTTTCCTCAAGCAACACATTGACTTGAATACTATGGGTTTTTTTTTCCAAAAAAAATTCCTAGTTAATTTTAGTTCTTGTAGGATTAAGGAGAAGAAAGGGAAATTTGTTTTAGGGAGCCCTGTGGATTTGAAATGTTTGATTCCGAATTTTACTTATTCCTTCCTTTCACCATTGTTGCAGGTGATTAAAATGATTTCCACATCCAGATCCTATCTGAAATATTTACTCCAGTTCCCTAACTCTAATGGTCTAATTTAAATGGTGTAATTTGATTAGCATTCCATAAAATAAACTGTTTAATCAAGTACTATGATCTTTTTGGCCTAACACTTCTCCTTTGAGACTTTTTGTAACTATTTTTTTTTTTAGACTTTGAATTAAAATCCCATCAGCACAAAAATTATTCATGTCACCTAAGACAAATGACCTTTTTTTACATTTTCAGAGTGTGCTCTTCATGTTGATCATCAAAAGTTTAAAACTTGGTATTTATGATTTCAGTGCTAGGATTTTGCAAAGCAAAAAGACATAGTTCTGAGTTGTGATGTAATGAATTTTAAAACGTCTTTGGCTGTAGTGCAGAATCAAGTCTTTTGCAACTAAAATAATACTTCTGATCCTATGACAACTTTAGCTCTCTCCCAATGAACTTTTGAGAGGATTCTACATTTAGTAAAATATTTATCAACCGATTAGGTTTTGGGCTCTCTGCTCTCTTCTTAGAATCACTCATCTTGTGACACTGTAGTAAAGAGGTATTTATTTATGATTACTCTACATTCGTAAAAAATAATTATGATTACACTACATTCATAACAGGAAATGAACATTTCTGAACTAGCGGTAGTCACCGAATGATTTTCTTTTAAGCATAGATTGAACTTATTCTGAAAACATTTGGCTCTTTGAGTTCAGAAATTCCCCTCTTTTTCTTACCACACTTTCCTTTGAAGCCGCATCCATTCTCCTTAGCGGCATGTAAATGGGAATAGAGCTGCATGGAATGGAAAGAGACATGGAAGAACGCGACGACCCTAAGACTCGATTTTAAATGATTAGTACAATAGACTTAGATGAGCTCTCTTAGCATTATGTTTGTGGAATCTGTTCGTGGTATTCTGCTTAGATGTTATTCTGGAAATCTCTTCAAAATCTTTAAGGATTTTGATTTCCAGGGGGGCATTGTAGCAGAGTGTCTCCATTATTATATTTTTTGCTGTGCTTATGGTTTAAATATCCACAATCTAGAGTCTTAGTCTTATTAATTCCAGTTTTATGAAGCAGCAACCCTAGAATTGATCTCTCTGAATAGCAGCTCTTGAATTCATTTTTGCCACCAGGAGAACTGATCTGATTCCCCGTTGATGTTCGACAGCTGCCCTTCCCAAGTGTCTCCCTGCTAGCAGGGAACTATTCCTGACCTGGAAGCCATAACTATCAGGATAAAGACTTCCAAGAGCCGCAAAATGGTGCTTTACAAAGTGCCCTTTGTAGCGAGCTGCTTGGGTCACTCTGGGTCTCTTTCAAAGCCGGTTCCATCATAAGTCAAGAGGAATAAGCACCTCTGGAAGGATTTATCCCCATGTTTTATGAATTGTTTTCACCGAGACCATTTCGGTGAAAGGTATCTTTTTGTACTGTCTGTCTTTCAAGGGTTTTGCCTGGCTGAATCCAGTCCCTGCTTGGCTAGACTCTCCTCACATCAGTGTGGAAGTGGGTTGTCGGCAATAAGCTGCATTTAAAAGGGAAAGGGCAAGGTATTTCAAAGTTATCCCGTCTACTTTTCTGTATACTTTAGCTAATTTTTCTTCTGATGAATCCATGATTCCTGGACTTCTAAGGGACTGGTGGAAAGACAATATTCTTCCTTGCAGAATATTCTTTCCAGTAATTGTTTAAAAAAAAAAAAAAAGGAATACTTTTAAGGAACCAAGAAACAGAGCTTTTTTAAAGTCGAGAATTTGCACATCTGGGAGAACTGTAGTGAAGATGAGAAAGTCGCACAAAGGAAGAGTGTAGCGATAATTTACTTGGTTATACAGAGCTTCTTGAATGACTAGATTACCGCGTCTCTTCCTGTTGAGGCTCCCTCTGTGGCACGCTCCTTCCAGAAAGGGAAGGAATATTTACGTTATATCTGGAATCTCAGTGCTGAAATAACTACAGTTTTTCTCTAACACTAATCTCTTTTCTGGTCCCTTGAATAGCTCAGTGCTTTAGGATTCCTAGGAATAGGTGCTCCCCTGTCAATTAAATATTATATTTTTTTTGGACGGCAGCATGAGAATCCATAGTGGGACCAAGTGGGAGGAATGCTACGATGAGTGGAGCAGACGTTGCTTATTTAGAGAGTTTGCGTACTCTATGTATAATTCCCACACAGGCATTGTCGTCCCATCTTTCAGAAGCATTTTCCTCCTCTGAATTAGAAGTTCTTTTGGGTGTCTGGCTGTTGTTTTTTTATTAAGACCTCAAGTCCAATAATATGAGAAATTTACGCCTATACTGGTGGATTGAAGCCCGCTGATGTCGCTCAAGAATGTGAATCTATGCAGAGGTCATCTTCCAAAACCGATAACGGGTCATTTACTGATTTGCCTTTTTTCGTGGGTGAAAATCTCTTTATAGAGCTGCTAATTGTATTCTCTTTTCTTCAAAGTGTGTATCCAGAATTTTTCCCCCAAATTATTTTACTGATGTACTGAAAGCTGCAAATAATAAATTCATTCCTTGGTGACTATTGTCGTCTTATTTCAAATTCTTGGGCTTTCAACCCAGTTCCCTGGGGGAGAGACGGAGATATGGACTAATGTAATCTTGAAGAAGGTATAATGAGGAAGGAGTTCTTGTCCCGCCTTTCGAATTTAAGACATTTCTAGCACTAAAATCTATCAAGTTCTGAAAGTGTAACCTTTGGTAGTTAATCGTTATTTTACCATGGGATAATTTTTAGAATGGCTTGAAATGAACTCCAAACTGATTGTCTTGTATCTTCCCTTAACAAGTACCTTGAAAATATAAGACTACCTAGCAACATTAGTTGATTAACTCTTGGTAAATCTGTTTATAGTTTTAGTTTGCCAAAATAAAAAAGTGGGCTTTTGAGCTCCTGGCTCCGTCACTTGTATGCTGTGTGACCTTGGGCAAGTCACTTCACTTCTCTGGGCCTCAGTTAACTCATCTGTAAAATGGGGATTGAGACTGTGAGCTCCCTGTGGGACCGAGACTGTCCAACTCGATTTACTTGTACCCGCCCCAGCGCTTAGTACAGTGCCTGGCATATAGTAAGCGCTTAACAAATTCCATAATTATTCTTCTAATGATTATTATTACTAGTTGATACTTGATAGTTTATAGGGGAATGTCCTATCAAGAGGAAAAATGTCTGGAGAGGAGAAGAAATTGCTGCAGGATGTAGAGAAGGTGATTTTTATGGCCTGGTTTACTTTCGGTATCCTACAAATAACCGAGTATTTTTAATTTAATGAAGCACACGGTGACTAGTTTGATTTAAATTGAAACCCACAACAGTGACAGAGACTTAGGAATTCTTTTGTTACATGTAGATTTTAAAATGCCTTTTTTTTTTTTGGTTCTAGCAGTGACTGAACTCAGCTGAAATCTAAACCCATCCCCAAATATTATGTGTTATGTGAACGCCTCACTGTAATTTTCTCTTTCAAGAAGTTTTGTCTTCCCCTTTAGAGCATAAGCTCCTTCAGAGAAAGGAACACGTCACTTTGTTATTCTGATGTTCCCCTGCTTTAGTACACTGTGTTTCTCTGTTGGCGCTTGGTAGTACTAATACTTAAAAAAAAAAAAGATAAACATTCACTCATTTCTGATGGAAAAAAAGAAATGTACTGCAAAATGACATTTAAATACAGTAGGTCTTCTACCTTTCGGGCAAATTATGCTTTAGAAAATACTGCAGCATTAAAATGAACACAAACAGGACAAATAAAGGTCAGGATCGTTCCGTTGGCTTTTATTTTTAATAAGCATCCCGAATCTTAGCTAACACATCTAATGTTAATGGTAGAAAGGATTGCTTGAACTTTAATCTTTGATTGGGAAACTAATTCCCAATGCGTACTTATGGTGTTGGTAAAAATGCGGATGTCCTAATAATGAACCGAATAACGCGCCTATTTTCTAATTCTGTAATTAGAGTCTCATCTCAATGTTTACGCTAAATTACAAAGATTTTGTTCTGGCCTGTCCAAGCTCCGTCAGCCCATCAGCCAAGCAGTTAAGATGGAGAATGAAACGCAGACTGCCGTCTGAATTTCAGGAAGCCCTTAGCAAGAAGACTTGTATTCTTTGTTCATCATCGTGGTGGAGCGGGAAACACTTTTCCTAAAACCGCAAGGCCTTCTTCATCTCTCCTATCCTTAGCCCAGCTGATTCGTGGCTGGGAACTCATGCTATTTCTGAAATACTACGGTTGTTTTTCTGAAAACCTGTAAGAGAAAGATAGTTTAAGCAACTTTTTTTATATAGTTACATACCCCACTGTACAGCATGTGTTCTTCAAAAACCTGAGCAAACTGAGGCACAGAAAAGTTAAGTGAGTTGCCCAAAGTCACACAGCAGGCAAACGGCAGAGCCGGGATTAGAACCCGGGAGTTTTCTTTTGTTTTTCGAATGGTATTTTCTAACTATGTGTCAGGCACCATTCTAAGCACTGGAATAGATACAAGCAAATCAGGTTGGACACAGTCCGTGTCCCTCGTGGGGCTCACAGTCTTAATCCCCATTTTACAGATGAGGTAACTGAGGCCCAGAAAAGTGAAGTGATGTGCCCAAGGTCACACAGCAGACGAGTGGCAGAGCCCGGGCTCTTTCCACTAGGCCACGCTGCTTCCTGAATAAGCCAGGGTTGGCGTCTGGGCAAACATTTGGAGTAATTCTGCCCGAGGATTTGGGGAAGTTGCCAGCAATCCACCACCCTACCTTTTGTGCACTATTTTCCTCTGGTAAGTGCCGGAAGTCAGTCTGGGTCCATAGAGGATGCAGAAGGGGAAACAGTGTGGCTTAGTGGCTAGAGCCCGGGCCTGGGAGTCAGAAGGACCTGGGTTCTAATCCCGGCTCTGCCACGTGTCTTAACTTCATCTAACTTCTCTGGGCCTCAGTTACCTCATCTGTCAAATGGAGATTAAGAGTGTGAGCCCCAAAAGGGACAGGGACTGTGTCCAGCCTGATTCTCTTGTATCTACCGTAGCGCTCAGAGCAGTGCTTGGCACCTAGTAAGTGCTTAACAAGTACAATTATTCTTATTATTAAGGAGGAAAAAGAGGCTGTTTTAATGTGCCTTGTTTCAACCAACAACAGGAGAAAGCCCTGACTGGGTAATGAGAAGGGTAGCCAGAAAGGTCAATAAATAATTGAATGACCCTTGGAAAAATATTTCTTCCTGGAAAATCAAATTACTCTAGATGAAATCACGTTTTTCAGAGCCTCTGAACTTTGTGAAGAATTTCTTACCAATCAGGCCTCCTGTACCCATTTCAATTCAGTCTAATTGTTATTTAAACAAGAAATAACTGAACCCGTACACTTAAGAAAGCAATTACAAGGCAGCAACATAAGATGCATAATGAAAGGTAACGTCATTGCCATGTGAATTCATTAAATCACGTTTGGACCTGTTTCTAATGGGGTGCCGCTAGCTCCTCGCAAGTGCCACCCCCTCCACCTGCGCCTCGGACCCCATTCCCTCTCACCTTATTAAAACCATCGCCCCTGCCCTCCTCCCTTCCTTAACTTCTATTTTTAACCACTCAATCTCCAAGGGCTCCTTCCCCGCTGCCTTCAAACATGCCCACGTCTCCCCCATCCTAAAAAAACCCGCTCTCGACCCCACTTCCCTCTCCAGTTAGCGCCCTATATACTACCCTTCCTTTCCAAAATCCTAGAACGAGTCGTCTCAATCGCTGCTTAGAATTCTTTAACTCCCATTCTCTCCTGGACCCCCTCCGATCTGGCTTCCGTCCCCTCCACTCTACGGAGACTGCTCTTTACCGAGACTGACCTCCTTCTTGCCAAATCCAATGGCTCCTACTCCATTCTGATCCTCCTCGACCTCTCTGCTGCCTTTGACACCGTCGACCGTCCCCTCCTCCTCCACACCTTATCTCACCTCGGCTTCACGGACTCCGTCCTCTCCCGGTTCTCCTCTTCTCTCTCTGGCCGGTCATTCTCGGTCTCCTTCGCCGGCGCCTCCTCCCCCTCCCATCCTTTAACCGTTGGAGTTCCTCAAGGGTCAGTTCTCGGCCCTCTTCTGTTCTCCATTTACACTCACTCTCTCGGTGAACTCATTCGCTCTCACGGCTTTGACTACCATCTCTACGCAGATGACGTGCAGCTCTACATCTCCGCCCCTGTCCTCTCCCCGTCCCTTCAGGCTCGCATCTCCTCCCGCCTCCGGGACGTCTCCACCTGGATGTCAGCCGCCACCTAAAACTCAACATGAGCGAGACTGAGCTCCTCGTCTTCCCTCCCGAGCCCGGTCCTCTCCCAGACTTCCCCATCACCGTGGATGGCACGACCGTCCTTCCCGTCTCTCGGGCTCGTGATCTCGGTGTCCTCCTTGACTCGTCTCTCTCGTTCACCCCACGCATCCTATCCGTCACCGAGACCTGCCGGTCTCACCTCTACAATATCGCCAAGATCCGCCCTTTCCTCTCCACCCAGACGGCTACCTTACTGCTACGGGCTCTCGTTATATCCCGGCTAGACTACCGTGTCGGCCTTCTCTCTGATCTTCCTTCCTCCTCTCTCGCCCCGCTCCGGTCTATTCTTCACTCCGCTGCCCGGCTCATCTTCCCGCAGAAACGATCTGGGCATGTCACTCCCCTACTTAAACACCTCCAGTGGTTGCCTACCGACCTCCACTCCAAACAAAAACTCTCACTCTAGGCTTCCAGGCTCTCCATCACCTTGCCCCTTCCTACCTCTCCTCCCTTCTCTCTTTCCACCGCCCACCCCGCACGCTCCGCTCCTCCGCCGCCCGCCTCCTCGCCGTCCCTCGGTCTCGCCCGTCCCGCCGTCGACCCCCGGGCCGCGTCCTCCCGTGGTCCCGGAACGCCCTCCCTCCTCACCTCCGCCAAACTCATTCTCTTCCCCTCTTCGAAACCCTACTTAAAACTCACCTCCTTCGAGAGGCCTTCCCAGACTGAGCTCCCCTTCTCCCTCTACTTCCTCTACCACCCCCCCCTTCACCTCTCCGCAGCTTAACCCTCTTCTCCCCCCATTTCCCTCTGCTCCTCCCCCCTCCCTTCCCATCCCCTCAGCACCGTACTCGTCCGCTCAACTGTATATATTTCCATTACCCTATTTATTTTGTTAATGAAATGTACATCGCCTCGATTCTATTTAGTCGCCATCGTTTTTACGAGATGCTCTTCCCCTCGACTCTATTTATCGCCATCGTTCTCGTCCGTCCGTCTCCCCCGATCAGACCGTAAGCCCGTCAAACGGCAGGGACCGTCTCTATCTGTTGCTGACTTGTACATTCCAAGCGCTTAGTACAGTGCTCTGCACATAGTAAGCGCTCAGTAAATACTATTGAATGAATGAATGAATCGTTCAGTATATTTCGTATTGGGGTTCAGATCTTGGAAACACACTTCGTTGCACCAAAAAAGATTAAAATAAAAACTCTTGAAAATACTATTATTTCACAACAAAATGTGCACAACTTTTAAGTAGGAAAGCAGCATGGCATAGTGGAAATAGCACTTGACTGGGAGTCAGAGGACTTGGGTTCTAATCCCAGCTCTGCCTGCTCTGTGACCTTAGGCAACTCACTTAACTTCTCGGTGCCTCAGTTTCCTCAACTATCAAATGGAGAATAAATCCTACTCCCTCTGGTTTAGGTTGTGAACCCCATGTGGGACAGGGCCTGTGTCCAACCTGATTATTTTGCACCTGCCCCAGTGCTTATTTTGGTGCCTGGCTTAGCAGGTACCTTAAAAGCGAAAATGAATTGAGATTTGGGAGTACACAGTAAAAGTAACAAATATCTTCACATAGAATCCTAAACCGCATACCTTGATGACTTCTTGTTAGTGCTGAAAATACTGAATTTCTGACACTAACTTCTCCTGGTGGATTTGGTAGAATCATCTGGGGACCTACAATAAAAAACCAAGGTATCGTTTGTCCCAATCAACAGAATTTCAAAATAAGCAACTACAGTACAGTGCGCAAGCATTCTGTTAGAGAGGGTTCCGCCTAATAGCCTACTTTTAAAAAAAAGCAGAATTAAGCAGATTCTTAAGTAGAAAGACGGTGATTTCGAGAAGTTAGTATTTTCTGTTCTCAGGCTTCAAATGGAAGAAAAGTCAGCAGAATTTGAGTCGAAAAATCGATGCTGCAGATGGAGAACGTTATTGTTCGGAGCAGCGATGGGGATCAGAGGGTTTTACCTCCACGCTAAGTTGCTTTCTGAGCTTCGCGAAATATCCCGGGACCGGTGATATCCGAAGGGTTGACCCAAGCACTGGAGCCACAGGGGTCCCCGGAGGGACAGACACTTGGCTCCTCGTATTCAAAAACCGGACTAATTCCTCCCGCGGGCTCTGGGATGCAACGGTGAACTGCCCTTCCAAAACTGAGAACATTTCATTTACTTACAACTTCAGGCATGAGAACTTCAGCCCGAAAATGGAAAGGTTGAGAGAAAAAAATAAGGAAAGCCTTACTCCATATTAGATCTGCTTATGCGTTTCCTTCGCGTCTTAATGATTAAGACGATGAGAGTGAAAGCAAGGACCATTAAGCCACCGGAAAAGGCACTAAAAATGAAGGGGTGTTTTCGTTCTGGAGTGTAATTTGTACAGGGTGGTCCTTGGTGTAACCTGTTTCTACCAACAGGACATCTAAAATGAGGAAAGTTAAAATTGACGAAGGTTAAGTATGGTAGGACACATTTCGTGAGAGAAATCTAGACAAATAAATCCACTATCGCATTCCCTAAGGACTCTTTAAGGAGATCCTCCTTTACCTTTCTCCAACCTCATCAATTATTTTTGATTTTAGCGATTTTAGCAAAATAGGATTTTCTTGATCATTCTCTGCCAAGAAAAGCAGGTTAAACATAGATCAGCAGCCCTTTCCAACAGAGCTTGGCAACCAATCAATGGGTGATATTTATTGAACGCTTACTGTGTGCGGTACACTGTACTAAATCCTTGGGAGAGGACAACGCGACAGAGTTGGTAGAAAACCTTCCTTGTCAACAAGGATCTTACAGTCTAAGAGGAAAATCTGGTTGCCTTGATTTGAATTGCAAGTAGGACCTAGAAATTTTCCCCTACAACTAGCACTTCTGTGACAATTTTCTGTCTGGTTTCCAACCGCATGGATACTTCTGTTTTTTTTTTTTTTGTTATTCCCTGATTCTATTTCCAGATTATTTGAACTTTTCTGAGGGCTGATTTTCAGATCCATAAATGACTAAAATGGTTCTTTCTTGTAAGGGAGTGACGTTCTTTCACCTGATCCCGCGCTCCTAAGATCCCATCAGGAGCACATTCCAGTCATCAACACAACGTTGTTTTTGATGGTATTTTTTTAGCACTTACTATGTGCCAGGCACTGTACTAAGCACTGAGGTAGAGACAAGCTAATCGGGTTGGACGCAGTCCATGCCTCCCACAGGGCTCACAGTCTTAATCCCCATTTTCCAGTTGAGGTCACCGAGGCACAGAGAAGTTAAGTGAATTGCACAAGGTCACACAGCAGACAAGTGGCCGATTGGGAATTAGAACCGAGGTCCTTCTAACTCCCACTTTTATTTTCTTTTCATATGAGTGAATATCTCGTTTAAATTTTTTAAAAAATCGGGGTTACGTTTTACACTTTATTTTGGTGCATTAACATACGCCAACGTCTGTTTAGCGAATGTATCTTTGGTAAATATCGTTCCCTTTCCGGCATTTGAAAATGACTCAAATAGCTCAGCAAGCGTTCACCTGCTGAGACAACCTCGACGGAATCCTGTTTAATTGAGGGTGCTGAGTTTCAAAACCAATCCAAAATTGAAAATGACCCCAAACTTCTTGTGGGGTGAGGACTTGCTATAGTAGGACAAGAACAACAATCTCACACATACACAAAGCAAAAACTGAGTGGGACAGTCTCTTCAAAAAGTCTTAAAAGTCTTTAAAGAGTGAGGGAGAGGGAATTCTCAGAGGAACAAAAAAGATGGAGTTAAAGAATGCTCTTTCTCGTGGCAGTGGGGCGGAGAGTGGGCTCCATGTCTTCTCTGGAGTGATTTTTGAGCAGATCCAGGGGCAAGAAACTGGGGCTGGAGAGCCAGGTTAGCGACGAGCACGTGTAGGCAGAGCGGAGATGGAGGGTGGAAGCCAGAATTGCTAGATTTCCAGATATCCAGACTGGACTTGATATCTGAGATTGTACGAGGAAGCCTATCATGGTTTCCATCAAATCGGTGCCTATAAAATTCCAAGCCATACGGGATTGCTAACATGCAGAAGGGGACATTAGCTGATGACTCGTTTTTAGACACGGGACTGGAACTCGCAACCCAGATGGGTCCAACCCATCTCCTCCTTCCCAAATCTTGCCATCCCCAAAGTTGTCCCCAGAGGCAAGGATTTTGTTACTTGTCGATCGATGGCATTTACGATATCAGTTAAGCACTTACTCTGTGTCAGGCACTGTGCAAAGACCTGGGTAGGTACAAGCGCTTAGTACAGTAACCGCTCAATAAATACATACGAATGAACAAGGTAGTCAGTTTGAACCCCATCTACGCCTCAAATGGAGCTCAGAGTCTTAATCCCCATTTTCCAAATGCGGGAAATGAGGCCCAGAGACGTAAAGGGACTTTCCAAAGGTCACCTGGCAGACAAGTGGCAGAGTTGGGATTAGAACCCAGGACCTTCTGACTCCCAGGCCTCGGCCACACTGCCTCTCTTTTGCACATTGAATGTGGGAAGGGCACCGTCCTAAGCAGTTGTGGAGAAATTGGAAGCTGAGGCGCTCAGCGTAACTCGACGTTACGTTCGCTTGGATTTACTTACCTGCAGACGGCCCCCTTCCCCGGAACTAATTCACATTTTCCACCGTTGGCGCACAGGCCGGGGTCCATCTCGCACAGACTCTGGCAGGGGAGTCCGTCTCGACTCACGTAACCGGGTTTGCAAAGGCAACCCGCCTCCGTCGTCCATTCGTTCTTCACGCATTGAGAAAATTCATCGCATGCCAGGAATTTGCATGGATCCGCCTGATCCCCTGAAAGAAGAACGAAAGGTCGTAAGCTCCTCTCCAGACTGTGACCTCCTTCTAGGCAGGGAACGTGTCTACCAGCTCTGTGGTGGTGTACTCTCCCAAGCGTTTAGAACAGTGCTCTGCACACAGTGAGCGCTCAATAAAGTGGGCAAGTCACTTCACTTCTCTGTGCCTCATCTGTAAAATGGAGATGAAGAGTGTGAGTCCTCTGTGTCCAATCAGATTAACTTGTATCTACCATAGCGCTTAGAACAGTTCGGGCACATACTAAGCGTTTAACAGGAGCCATAATTATATTAATAACTATAAGAAGAATAATTAAAAGATGAGGAGAGATGCATTGATCCAGTGGCAACACCCCGGTCTAAATACTGGCCTAGAAAATAAAAAGTATTCATCCCTACCACACCAAGATGGATGACTAGAGAAGATGAAGAGAAGCAGGGTGGCCTCATGGATGGAGCACTGACCCGGAGGTCAGAAGGACCTGCGTTCCAATTCTGACTCAGCCACTTGTCTGCTGTGTGCCCTTGGGCAAGTCACTTCACTTTTCTATGCCTCAGTTACCTCAGCTGTAAAGTGGGGATTACGACTGTGGACCCTATGCGGAGAATAAAAAAATTAAATAAATTGTGGTATTTATTAAGCGCTTGCTATGTGCAAAGCGCTGTTCTAAGCGCTGGGTGATCCAAGGTGATCGGGTTGTCCCACGTGGGGCTCACAGTTTTAATCCCCATTTCACAGATGAGGCAACTGAGGCACAGAGAAGATAAGTGACTTGCCCAAGGTCACACAGCTGACTAGTGGCAGAGCCGGGATACATATTCCCGCCCACAGCGAACTCACAGTCTAGAAGGGCACATAGTAAGCGCCTAACAAATATCATTATTATTATTATTATGTGCCAGGCCCTCCAGCGCTTAGAACAGTGCTTCGCACGTAGTAAGTGCTTAACAAATGCCATCGTTATTATTCTTATTATTAAGTATCAGGGCAGATACAAGTTAGAAAAGCAGCGTGTCTCAGTGGAAAGAGCCCGGGCTTGGGGGTCAGAGGTCATGGGTTCGAATCCCGACTCTGCCACTTGTCAGCTGTGTGACTGTGGGCAAGTCACTGAACTTCTCTGTGCCTCAGTTACCTCATCTGCAAAATGGGGATTAATTGTGAGTCTCACGTGGGACAACCTGGGCACAGAGAAGTGGAATGACTTGATCAAGATCACACAGCGGACAAGCGATGGAACCAGGATTAGAACCCGGGTCCTTCTGACTCCTAGGCTTGTGCTCCATCCACTAGACCACACTGCTCATCTCAGCTTTTGGAACACAATAACGAGAAGAAGAATTTTGTTACCTGTTAAGGGCTTACCATGTGCCAAGCACTGTTATCAGCGCTGGGAAATACACAGGATAATCAGGTCCCACTTGGGGCCCCCAGTCCAAGTCGGAGGGAAAATGGATAATCCCTATTTTGCGGAGTGTGTTTATTGTTCTAGTGTACTCTCCCAAGTGCTTAGTAAGTAAGCGCAGTAAGCGCTCAATAAAAACAACTGAATGGATGAATTAAAGAGAAGAAAACTGAGGCACAGAGAGGTTAAGTGACTTGCCCAAAGTCACACAGCAGGGACACGGCAGAGCCAAGATTAGAACCCATCTAAGCCAGTGCTATTTCCACCAGGCCATGCTGCTTCTCTCTGTTTATGTGTTTTGATTGCTCTGCCACTGGATCTAACCTCTCATTCTATCTGGAAATACCGACTCTCAATGCTCTTCAGTATTCCACTGATAAATTTATGCGTTGGCTCGAGTCTGTTTTCTGGCACGGGCCGTGTCTGTCGTTTAGAAAATGGGCTGGATGCCTGAATTTTGCATTATTAATGAATCGTGTGTAATTTGGCATAATCAGTGCTTTGGGGAAAAATGTCTTCTGAGCTAACTCCGCTGTTTCCATCTTCATAGCCTGGTGTTGTCTCATTCGTAGACACAGAAGCTCCCTGTGTAGTCTTCCCTGTCCTGAGTACAGTGCTCTGCACATAGTAAGTGCTTAATAAATAGTATTACTCTATAGAGACAGAATCCATTTGCTCACGGGGATAGTCTAGTGATTCTTTCTACTTAGAAAGGAGCCAGGGGTCATAGGGCTTATTCAGTCCAAGATGGAATTCTGTGGCCCGGAATTTAGAAAATGAGCCCATTTCCTCTTTTCTGATCACCTCTCAAGGCCCTCTAATAATAATGACAATAATAATTGTGGTATTTGTTAAGTGCTTACTGCATGTCAGGTGCTGTTCTAAGTGTTGGGGTAGATACAAGGAAATTGGGTTGAACACAGTCCCAGTCCCACATGGGGCTCACAGCCTTAATCCCCATTTTACAGACAAGGGAACTAAGGCCCAGAGAAGTGAAGTTACTTGGCCAAGGTCACACAGCAGACAAGTGGCGGAGCCGAGATTAGAACCCAGGTCCTTCCGACTCCCAGGCCCGTGCTGTAACCATTAAGCCACACTGCTCCTCTACTCCAGCTCTGTGGGAGCTAACAACGGCACTGCGGAGGTAGGGGATGTGGTCTAGCCGTCAACATTTAATGCACAGACAGCATTTTCCTTTCTGCTATCCAAGTCACCACTAAGAGGCCAAATATCAGGGAATCGATGTCTTTCAATCAATCACTCAGTGGTATTTATTGAGCGCTTACTTTGTGTAGAGCACTGTACTAAATGCTTGGGAGAGTAAACTACCACAGAATTAGCAGACACGTTCCCTGCCCCAAATGAACTTACAACCTAGAGGGGTAGACATTAACTTAAATAAATACTTTATAATATATAATTCAAAGGGTTAGGGGCGGGTCATATATCAAATGCCCAAAGGTCACCGATCCAAGCCCGCGGACGACGCAGAAGGGAGAGAAAGCCGAGGAAAAGAGGACTTAATCGGGGAAGGCCTCTTGGAGGAGACGTGACCTTAATAAAATTTTGAAGGTGGAGAGAGTTGTGATCTGACGGATATGGAGGGTGTGGACGTTCAATTCCGCCTTAAACTGCGTAATGAAAAGGTGAATATTTGTGTTGGATAAATCATGAATTTGCTTCTCCCACATTCATTAGACTTGAGACTCCTCTAAGTGCTCCCCAGACAAGAAGGAGTCATAGTGACTAGCTAAAGGAGACAAGCCAATTGCCTTTTGAAAGTTAGGTTTTAAGTGGAAATGCAAGCCGAACTCCAAGATCAGGGCAAACGACTAGGCCAAAGATTCGCGTCGATCTTTGATTGGAGCTGTAATAATGGGTTACAATTGGCCCAGGATACCAGTCAATCATATTTATTGAGTGCTTACTGTGGGTATAGAGCACTTTAGTAAGTACTTGGGAGAGTACAGTATAACAATACAACAGACACATTCCCTGCCCCCACTGAGTTTACAGTCTACGGGGCGAGGCAGGCATTGATAGAAATAAATAAAGATATGGTAATAAATTCTGTGGGGCTGAGGGGGGGGTTGAATAAAGGGAGCGAATCAGGGCGATGCAGAAGGGAGTGGGAGAAGAGGAAAGGAGGGCTTAGTCAGGAAGGCCTCTTGGAGGAGATGGGCCTTCGAGAAGGGTTTGAAGCGGGGGACGGTGATTGTCGGTCGGATACGAGGAAGGCGGGCATTACGGGCCGGAGGCAGGATGCGGGCGAGAGGTCGAGGTAGACGAGATCGAAGATGGAGGGACCAGATGGGCTTCGCTCAGAAGGAGGGGCTTAAAGAGCGTGTGACCGTTTACCCACTCAGGAGTTCTGTTTCAGTCACTTCCTCTTGGACTGACACTGGGAATCATTGGTTCCAGGGCCTAGAGAAGCAGTGTGGCCTAGTGGATAGAGCACGGACCTGGAAGTCAGAAGGACCTGGGTTCGATCCCAGCTCTGCCACTTGTCTGCTGCGTGGCCTTGGGCAAGTCGCTAAACTTCTCCAGGCCTCAGTTCCCTCATCTGTAGAATGGGGGGTAAGACTGTGAGCCCCATGTGGGACGTGGACTGTGTCCAACTTGATTAGCTTCTATCTACCCCAGCCTGGCACATAACAAGCACTTTGTTGTGGGCAGGGAACGTGTCTGTTTATTGTTATATCGTATTCTCCCGGGTGGCTAGTACAGTGCTCTGCACACGGTGAGAGAGCTCAATAATTACGATCGACTGACTGACGGACGAGCACTCGACAAACACCATTAAAAAAAATTTAAAAAAAACCCTGACTTTTCCCACATCAAGAGGCTGCCGAAGCCAGGTTTCAGTAAAGCATATTAATTAATTTATTCTGGCATTTGTTAAGCGCTTACTATGTGTCAAGCACTGTTCTAAATACTGGGGTAGGAACAAATTAATCAGGTCGGATACAGTCTGTCCAACGTGGGGCTTCCAGTCTAAGGAACAGGGAGAACAGGTGGGAATATGGGCTCTGAATGCCACTTGTCATTATGATTGGCTGGAAATTTCATTTATCGGTTAACCAGTCTGACCGTTTTCCCTGGAAGGCTATACCGATGCGGCGAAGGGGGCTGAGTGTTTCCCTCTGATCTTCAAGCGGCGTAATCTTACCTGGCTCAATATCCAGAGAATAGCTATCTATTTCCAGGTTGAGGTGCCGTGTGGCCGCGGAGCAAAAGTCTTCCAGAACGCAGTGCACGGCCTCGGTGACGTTGTACGACACCGACTGAGCGAACCTCAGTTTGCTGTTCACAATCACACTTCCGTTCCTGAAGTTGAGGATTTCTAGTTGCTTAAATCCGGTCAGGTTGGATTGGAGATACGGGAGCAGCTGCAAAACAAGAAGTGAATTGGCCTCTGTTGGTCTTCCAAAGGCGCAGCTGTGTTAATTCCACAGACTCTCACTTTTCACTACCCGAGACATTAATAATGGCTACTTTTGCAGATCTAAGACAAGGACCCAGAATACCGCCATGCCTGCTATTGTATTTACCTCGATCATTCTCCGAATTTTCAGCTTTTTACTCTTATGACACGCTTCTTTAGCAATCAGAGGATTCTTTTGAATCCAGACCGATATTTCACCAAGAGTGGATCGCCGTTCTGTTTCTTTTAATAAACACGTAGAAATATTACAATACAGCCCTCCGGTTGGTATGTTGGTGTCTGGGGAGTCATTTGAAATAATTTTTACTGGAATCTCAGAATCCTTGAAGTGGAAGGGATCTCATCTGAACCGATCTTGAGTGATTGAAAAGATGTATGCCCTGTCTCTCTGTAGAGAACTCAAGGAAGGAGCTCAAGTCTCCTTGGGTAGCCACTTGCAAGGTTTTATTGCCCTCTTAGTTAAGGTGTTCTTATATCAAATCAAAATCTTTTCTGCCACAGTTTAAGCCAATTGCCTCTCAAATGGGCTAAAGTGAACGTGGAGAACAATTGGTCAGAGTCCATTCCAAAAGAACACTTCATATATAGAAGACATCTATTAAAGTCATCACTTAGCTTTCTCTTCTCCAAATGAAAGATCCCTAACTCCTTTAACTATCCTCCGTAAGGCTTGTTTTTCATTACTACGTGCCGGGCACTGTGCTAAGCAATGGGGTAGATAATAGAGTCGGCCACCGTCCAGCTCCCACATGGGGCTCACAGTCTTAATCCCCATTTCACAGATGAGGTAACAGAGAAATTAAGTGACTTCCACAAGGCCACACAGCACACAAGCGGCAGAGCCGGAATTAGAACCCAGGTCCTTCTGACTCCCCGGTCCGTGATTTATCCACTAGACAACACTGCTTTGATCATTTCCACTCTTCCCTCCACATTTAAAGCTTTGACTAATCCTTCCCTGTTATTACCACTCTGTCAGTATTAAGAAAGTACTAAAAAGAGTACAATAAAAATAAAAAGTGTAACCTCTATCCTTAAAGATCTTTTCATGTTTTGCTGAATTGTTTTTCCACCAGAGATCCGAGGAAGCAAATCTCTCCAAACGACATTTTAAGACAAGTTATGTTTTTAAATAAGAGAAAAAGACTGTTTAAAGTTATCAATGGCTATGGGGATAATCTGTTGAATTATACTCTCCTAAGCACTTAGTACAGTGCAGAGCACATACTAAGTGCTCAGTAAATGCCTCTGATTGATAGGAACTCCAGGAAAGGTATGCATTCGTTCATTCAATAGTATTTATTGAGTGCTCACTATGTGCAGAGCACTGTACTAAGCGTTTGGAGAGTACAATTCAGCAACAGGGACAATTCCCTACCCAACAATGAGCTCACAGTCTAGAAGACTTTATCAAAAAGCTACCAAAAAAAAAAAAAGGGATGGAATAAATTTTATTCACCCACCAGCTGAATGAATTGTTGTTCCAAGTTTCGATATTCTTCAGAACTCCTATCGAAGAGATCGTTGGAAAAGGGCACGTTGGTGACACGCAGGCTGAAGAATACCACGAGTTCCTTGCCTTTGATTGCCGTGGTCGCGGAGCTGGCGGTTAGATATTTCAAAGCCGGTGCAGGTGTGATCTCCGCTAAATACGTGCCCGGTGAGGCAGTATACTTGAATTCCCCGAACCCATCCTCTGAGCTGGCGTCGGCCACCTCGACCTCTCCTGAGACATCCGCGGTCACTATGGAAATGCTGCCGTCTGCGGTAGGCTCGTTGTTAGTTGGGATTCCCAAAGCCGATGGAGCACCGACGGAACGATCAGAGCCCGGGATGGTCACCGCTGGGGAGAAGGTTATCTCCCTGACGGGAACTAGGCTGGAAGTCACAGGTGTGGGTAGAGAGAAGTCACTTGATCCGGTAAAGAAAGGTAAAGTCTTTGCTAGGGCGTGATCATCTAAGTCAAATGGGGTCGAAGCGCTTTCTATGGATAGGGATAAATCCCCTGATGATTCCAGTATATCTTCAATTTTTTTAAACCAAGATAAAACAAAAAGGAAAGATAAAGGAAATTTAAGATCGGCTTGGCATTAAAAAAAAACACAAAGAATTTTCATCTGGTTTTTTTTTAAAGAGAAAAGGCACATCTTTCTAAATAAAACCTGTTTTTATCACATTCTAGCCAACAGACAAATAAAAAAACTCAGCCCGACTGACAACAGTTTATTCACAGATTGTTGGGTTGGGACATGTGAGCAAACGGAGCTTAAAGAATATTCCATAGCTATATTTACCAAATCAGTTTAGCCAACATACTATCCGGGTTTGAAAATATGGAATCATGCCGTCACTTCATAGTGACTGAAAATAAAGTTGACAGTTTTAGTGAGTCTCCTTGAAGACATGCACTTTGAATGACTGAAGTCCACTGCTTCAGTGTTTAGGTTAAAATGAGGTTGGGGTTCTCTGGGAACCAAGCTGCAACTCAATAAGCAACTCAATTGAAAGACTTTGGAGATTACTAAAATACATTCCGTAAAATCCTAATCGAGATTCCCTGTGGCATTATTTAACATCGAGTATAATTCAAATCATGAGATTTCTGTGGATACAGTTGGATCAATTTTGTAAATTCACGAAAGTATATTTACATGTGAATTAGAAGTAGAGTTGATGGAACCGTTTGAATTCGGGAAGGCACGCTAGATTTTTCTAAGAGATATTTTGACATTTTTTAACTAGTATAAAAGTTTTTCTGGGGGGACTGCAGAGCACCACTGATTAGTCAAGGAAGGCCTCCTGGAGGAGATGTGATTTTAGAAGGACTTTGAAGGTAGGGAGTGCAGTTATCTGTTGGAGGTGAAGTGGGAGGACAAGCCAAGCAGGAAGGAGGATGTAAGGTAGAGTTAAATAATGGAAGAAATTAGAAAGAGGCTCAGTGAGCTTGTGAGCTAGGGATGAATGAACAATGTGAGCTTGGTTGTGGTCGAAGAGGAAATTTGGGGGCAAGGAATGGGTCTACCAGCTGGTAATTCTGCACTCTCCCAAAGTAAGCGCTCTACACGCAGTAAGTGCTCAATAAATACCTTTGCGAGATTGATTAATCGCATGGGAAAGTGCCTTAAAGTCAACGGTCAGAGTTTCTAGTCCATGCAGAGAAGAATGGACAGCTCTTTGAGGTTTTCGACTAATCTAAAATGGTACTTTTGAAAAATGATCTGGTCAGCATTGTGAAGTACGGACTGGACGGGGGAAGTTAGAGGCAAGGAGGTCAGCGAGGAGGCTGATGCAGAAGTTGAAACGAGATGTGACAAGTTCTTGGACCCCAGTGGTGTCAATTTAGATGGAGAGGAAGAGGCAGATTCTGGAGATGATGTGAAGAAGGAACTGGAAGGAATTGGTGACTGCTGATTCTGTGGTATCGTACTCTCCCAAGGGCTTAGCACATGGTATGTGTTCAATAAATACTATCCATCAATTGATATTGATTTCAAAATTATACAGGCTGATCATCAGGAGAGATTTCAGTGCAGTATATATTACCATGGTGAAGCTGCTTCTTCCTGGTCTCCTTGGTGAGAAGCAGCATGACTTAATGGATAAAACACAGGCCTGGGAGTCAAAAGGACCGGGCTTCTAATCCCAGCTCCACCACTTGTCCGCCGTGCGACCCTGGGCAAGTCATCTCGCTTCTCCGTGCCTCGATTACCTCATCTTTAAAATGGGGATTAAGGCTGGGACAGAGACAGGGACTACGTCCAACCTGATTAGCTTTTATCTACCCCCACGCTTAGTATGGTGCCTCCTAGATAGTAAGCACTTAAAAAATGCCATTGAAAATCAATCAGTCAATAAATAAAAGGGCTCACCTCCTCCAAGAGGCCTTCCCAGACTGAGCTCCCCCCTTTTCCCTCTGCTCCCCCTCTGCCCTCTGCTCCTCCCCCTTTCCCCTCCCCCTCCCCTCAGCACTGTGCTCATTTGTATATATTTTTATTACCCTATTTATTTTGTTAATGAGATGGACATCCCCTTGATGTTATTTATTGTGATAATGTTGTCTTGTTTTTGTTTTGTTCTGTTTTGCTCTGCCGTCTGTCTCCCCCGATTAGACCGTGAGCCCCTCATTGGGCCAGGGATTGTCTCTATCTGTTGCCGAATTGTACATTCCAAGCGCTTAGTACAGTGCTCTGCACATAGTAAATGCTCAATAAGTACTATCGAATGAATGAATGAATAAAAGGGCAGCAAGAAGCAATTCACCTACAGGGCAGCAGTGAGAAGAGAGATTGACCCTACTTCCAGCTCTCCAGAATTCATGCCCCTGCCTGAAGCGCAGACAATCCCTACCTCCTCGTCTCCAGAGACCCACACTCTCAAAAGTCATGTTGACGGCAACAGCAGGAGCCAATAAAGCGCTCAATAAACACCTTCGATTGACTGCACAGAGTAAGCGCTCACTAAATACCTTCGATTGACTGCTAGGTGCTGAGCACTAGGTAAGCGCTAAGGGTGGTGGCCGTGAGAGAGTTAACTGACATCTCCAAAATCTCCATCCCACAACGTGCCGGGGATTATGTCTCTAATAAATCCACCTTCGAGCGAAAGCTTTGTAAAATTCCCAAGTAAAAAAAGGTCATTTAATTTTACCGATTTCATTTTACCACTAATAAACACCACCTCTCGAGAGCGGTGCACTACTTTAGATGCTGCATTTGGAGATGAGTACTGAAATTAATGAACTGAAGAAAGAAACAGAAAGATTGAGGAGACAATACACTTGTCATAGGAAAGATAGAGAAATCAAGGATGAGTAATGAGATGCTTATTCAAAGCCGTGATTTGGGGAGATTCACAGCTTCTACTTCCGTTCCATACTGAGACGCAGGAAGAGCTGGGAAGTGTGAACTGATGCAAGCGGTGTATTCCAAGAAAGAGGGATGGAATTTTGCAAGGTAAAAAAGAAGTTGAGCTACGCCTTTCCAGAGAGGCTGGCCGGTTCAAAAGGATGGAGTTACGTGTGGCTGGATTGCAAGATGGACACGCCAAGTTCAAGAGGGTTTTCCAAGAAAAGGTTGCAGAATAGTGAAAAGTTTTGGGGAGTACTATTAGAAAATCATTCCAAAGTTGAATCTTTTGATGTGGGCATCACATATTAATCCTGGACAACCCAGGGAGAGATTTAAATGACACTGCAAAATTCAAAAGCTGAGTGGCAGAGAAAAAGATGAAAGTATTTTTTTATTTAATGCTCGAGGAGGGTAAAAGCTTTTGTGACTGATGAACAATCTGTCAGAGGCTTCATAGTGATCCTCCGAAATATATTAGGTATCTATCATACAAACAAGCCACATCAATACAAATCTGAAGGAGAACTTGAAATAGGTTCTCAAAAAAAAAAAGGGGAACATTAAAGTAAGAAGAAAATGTGTAAACATCAAATGAATGTCATTGAATGTTACCCTCACTGACTTTCCAGTGATTAATGAAGACATTTTTTGAAAAATGAGCATCTCAGATGTGCCACTAATTTCAGAGACATCTTTAGCTGAAGGTCAGATACCACCAAGTTCGGTGTACCAGGGGACTTGAACATTTTATAACAATGATGAGGAAAAGATCATGGAGGATTCTTGAAGTTCTAACTCGACTAACCACTTCATTATAGAGTAGCCTAAGAATCTCAATCCTGTCAATGATAAAATTAGTTGTTTAACTTGCAAAGTCACAGCAGTGGGCTGTAAGTATCTTTTCAAAACAGGTCCGGTAGGAGGGTTCGGGGAATGATTATTAATAAAAGCAACAATAGTAATAGTAATTATGGTACTTGCGAAGAATTTACTATGTGCTGTTCTAAGTGCTGTTCTAAGTTCTAAGTGCTGGGGTAGATGCAAGTTAATCAGGTTGGACACAATCCCTGTCCCACATGGGGCTCAAGCTCTTAATCCTCATTTTTATGAGGTAACTGAGGCCCAGAGAAGTTAAGCGACTTGCCCAAGGTCACACAGCGGACATGGGGTGAAGCTGGGATAAGAACCCCAGTCCTCTGACTCCCAGGCCAGTGTTTTTTTGTCACTAGGCCATCCTGCTTCCCACATAGGTCTGGTTTTTGTTAATCAGATCGACAAGCTTGACCCAGCAGTTCTGAACTTCAGTGGCTTTAATTAATATCTTCTAATTCTCAGCTTTGGTACTTTACTGATTTAAATCTTAACTTTGGTCATTATCTTGTTTGAGAGACTGGTTCAGTCATGGCGTTGATGCTTACTCCCAACTCTCAAATAATTCCCAAATGGGTCTTCTTTCCCAGTGTTCTGCTTTCAGTATCAATCGATCAATCAGTGGTATTTACTGAGTGCTTACTATGTGCAGAGCACTGTACTAAGGGTGTGGGAGGATACAATACAACAGACTTCCTCTCCAATCCCTTCCTCCTCCTGCCGCTCCTTCAATTCTCCCATCCTTCCAGCAGTATCTCAAGTGGAGATCTCCTGCCTTCTCTCAAAATCCACCCCTTCCACCTGCGTATCCGACCCCATCCCTTCGCATCTTATCAAAGCACTTGTCCCGGCCCTTCTTCCCTACCTAGGGGAAGCAGCGTGGCTCAGTGGAAAGAGCCTGGGCTTCGGAGTCAGAAGACATGGGTTCGAATCTCTGCTCTGCCACTTGTCAGCTGTGTGACTGTGGGCAAGTCACTTAACTTCTCTGTGCCTCATTACCTCATCTGTAAAATGGGGATTAACTGTGAGCCTCATGTGGGACAACCTGATTACTCTGTATCTCCCCCAGCGCTTAGAACAGGGCTCTGTACATAGTAAGCGCTTAACAAATACCAACATTATTATTATTATTACCTGGCTGCCATCTTCAACTCTTTGCTATCTAATGGCTTCTTCCCCACTGCTTTCAAACAGGCCCATGTCTCCCCATCCTAGAAAAACCCCTCCCTTGACCCCACGGCTCCCTCCAGTTATCATCCCACCCCCCTCCTATCGTTCCTCTCCAAACTCCTGGAGCGAGTCGTCTACGTCCGCCGTCTCAAGTTCCTCTCCTCCAATTCTCTCTCCTTGACCCCCTCCAATCTGGCTTCCATCCCCTTCATCTAAAGAAACCGCCCTCTCAAAGGTCACAGATGATCTACTTCTTGTCAAATCTAATGGCGTCTAATCCATCCAAATCCTCTTCATCCTCTCAGCTGCCTTTGACATTGTTGGCCGTCCCCTTCTCCTGGAAATGTTATCCACCCTCAGCTTCACCGACACTGTCCTCTCGTGGTTCTCCTCCTAGCTCTCTGGCTGCTCATTCTCAGTGTCCTTTAGGGGCTCCTCCTCTGCCTCCCACCCCCTAACTGAGGGGGTCCCTCCAGATTCAGTTCTGGGTCCCTTCTACTCTCCATCTTGGAGAACTCATGCCCTCTCATGGCTTCAACTACCCTCTCTATGCAGATGATTCCCAAATCTTTTCATTCATTCATTCAATCGTATTTCTTGAGCGCTTACTGTGTGCAAAACACTGTACTAAGCACTAAGTACGATGGAACAACAAACAGACACATTCCCTGCCCTCCACGAGCTCCCAGTCTAGAGGAGACATATCCTTATATCATAGATCCTTCCATCGGGTTCGAATCCCGGCTCCACCGCTTGTCAGCTGTGTGACTGTGGACAAGTCACTTAGCTTCTCTGTGCCTCACTTCCCTCATCTGTAAAGTGGGGATTAAGACTGTGAGCCTCACGTGGGACAACCTGATTACCCTGTATCTACCCAGCGCTTAGAACAGTGCTCTGCACATAGTAAGCGCTTAACAAATACCGATATTATTATTATTATTATTTATTGAGCACTTACTGTGCACGGAGCCCTGTATTAAGAACTCGGGAGAGGACAATATAACAGTTACATTCTCTGCCCACAGTGAGCTTACAGTCTAGAGGGGGAGAGAGACGTTAATATAAATACAAAAATTACAGATATGTTTATAAGTGCTGTGGGGCTGGGAGGGGGGATGAATAAAAGGAGCAAGTCAAGGTGACACAGAAGGGAACGGGAGAAGAGGAAAGGAGCCTTAGTCAGGGAAGGCCTCTTGGAGGAGATGGGCCTTCAATAAGGCTTGGAAGGTGGGGAGAGTCGTTGTCTGTCGGATACGAAGAGGGAGGGCGTTTCAGGCCAGAGGCAGGATGTGGGTGAGAGGTTGGCGCTGAGATAGACGAGATCGAGGTACAGTGAGAAGGTAAGCATTGAGGAGTTAAGTGTGTGAACTGGGTTGTAGTAGGAGAGTAGCGAGGTGAGGTAGGGAGGGGCAAGGTGATGGAGTGTGAGGAGTTTCTGTTTGATTCACAGGTGGATGGGCACCACTGGGTGTTCTTGAGGAAACATGGGCTGAACTTGTTGTAGAAAAATGATCCAGGCAGCAGAATGAAGTATAGACTGGAGTGGGGAGAGACTGGAGGCAGGGAGGTCAGCAAGGAGGCTGTTAGAGAAATCAAGGCGGGAGAGGATAAGTGTTTGGATTAACCTGGTAACAGTTCGGATGGCAAGGAGAGGGCGGATTTAGTATTGAAGGGATGTTGTCTCACCCTTTCCCTATTACTGTTGGAGTGAAACAGAAGTGGGTGGGAAGTCTGGGTTTCCTCAGTGCTGCCGGGCTCCAGCTTGCAGTGAAACCACTGAAGGTTGCTGGAAAAATGCCAGCTGGGATTCTGGTGCACTGGGAAAATCTCCCAACTCAATAGTGGGTAGAGTACAGGCCTTGGAGTCAGAAGGACCTGGCTTCTAATCCCGGCTCTGCCACTTGTCTGCCGTGTGACCTTGGGCAAGTGACTTCAATTCACTGTGCCTCAGTTACCTCGGATGTAAAATGGGGGTCGAGATTGTGAGCACCGTGCAAGATATGGACCGTGTCTAACCTGAATAGCTTGAATCTACCCCATGTAATAATAATAATAATGTTGGTATTTGTTAAGGGCTTACTATGAGCAGAGCACTGTTCTAAGCGCTGGGGTAGACACAGGGGAATCAGGTTGTCCCACGTGGGGCTCGCAGTCTTCATTCCCATTTTACAGATGAGGGAACTGAGGCACAGAGAAGTGAAATGACTTGCCCACAGTCACACAGCTGACAGGTGGCAGAGCCGGAATTCGAACCCATGACCTCTGACTCCAAAGCCCGGGCTCTTTTCACTGAGCCACGCTGCTTCTCTTAGGCACAATGCTGGGTATATAATAATAATAATAATTATAATTATAGTATTTGTTAAGTGCTTACTATGGGCAGAGCACTGTTCTAAGCGCTGGGGGTAGATACAGGGGAACCACATTGTCCCACATGGGGCTCTCATTTTTTTTTTAAATCCCCATTTTTACAGATGAGGTAACTGAGGCCCAGAGAAGTTAAGTGACTTGCCTAAGGTCACACAGCAGACAGGTGGCGGAGCTGGGATTCGAACCCACGACTTCTGACTCCCAAGCCCGGGCTCTTTCCCCTAAAAGCTTAACAGATATCATAAAAAAAAAAAGGAAATATCTATCCTTTCTTGTAAACAGTGTCGGAGAGGGTCTCCATCCCAGTTAGGTCTTCTCAATCACAAGCACCTGCACAGATAAGACCTCGCTATCAGCAGCACCATCTTCGATTACGAAGGGCAGCTAGACACATATATGGATGGTACAATTTTCTTAGAACCTTTGGATACAAGGAAGAGATATTTATAGAGATCAATCAGTCGTTCAGGCACCTAAAACATCTTCTAATACCACCTCAGCTTGACATTGTGCTGAAAGGAAAGAGGTTTTGAAGTAAAAATGCATTTTTGTTATAAATTGAAACCTTATCTCATACATCACTGCACCCTCTCCTCACTTTCATACAAAAATAATACAGTTTACTATATTAAAATTGCAGGAGTCTGTCAATCATTCCATATGCAGTGGAATCCTGGCTTCTCAGTCTGCCTCCAAACTTTTTTTTAACTTCAGAAAATACAAAATAGCTATTCACCAACCAATTTACCACTTCTTACTGTGCCGTCTTCACTCTCTGACGCTCTATTTCTCCCCCTCCTTTTCCTATGTTTCTGTGAGTGCTTACAACGTTCTGTTTTCCTGTTTCTTTAAGGATTTCTCTCTGTTTCCCCGTGGAAGACTCTCCACGTGCGTTCACCCCATCACAAGATATATGAAGGTGTGTGTGTGTGGTCCTAAATGTGAGTAAGTTATGATTTTTTTAATGTTATTAAGCATTTACTATGAGCCAGCGACTGAACTAAGCGTTAGGGTAGATACAAGGTAATCAGGTTGTCCCACGTGGGGTCACAGTCTTAATCCCCATTTTAAAGATGAAGTCACTAACTGGGGCACAGAGAAGTTAAGTGACTTGCTCAAGGTACCACAGCAGAAAAATGGCAGGGCTGAGATTGGGACCCAGATCCTCTAATTCCTAGTTCCAGGTTTTATCCACTAGCCCATTTTCAAGTCCTTCCTTTGTTCCAAGCACCGTGTGGAGGTAATTACAAGATAATCAGTCCAGACACATGCAAACAAATGAAAATCTACTTTTTCTTTAATGATTTCTGCCCAAGCTGGGACTGGATCCAGTTTCACCGTACCACAGATAGAATATCTGGGCTCAAAGGGCTCCAAAACTTAAAAATCTTCATTTGTCAGAAGAAAAGCATGAGAGAGATTAATTGAAGAAAACTCCATGAAGAGGACTGCTGCTTCTAGTTGTTGCCCCAGTATTTCACCCTGGAAAACACTGAATCTCTAGGGAAATGTCAATTTTACCAACCAAATAGTTGGCTAGGGAGGGAGATGGTGGGGAAACTAAAGGCTTCAAGAATGAGCCGAAGGATTGGAAAAGCTGGTGGGGATTGTTGGTTTTGGGGGTAACGCGGGGGAAAGAGACGCGTTACCTAGTGGAAGAGTAAGATGAGTTATGGGACGCAGCGTGGAAAGCACGGGCTTGGGAGGTAAAGGACCTGGGTTCTGATCCTGACTCTGCCTCTTGCCTGCTGGGTGCCCTTGGAAAAGTCATTTAACTTCTCTGTACCTCATTTTTTTACTTGTAACTTTTTTTCGATAGTATTTGTTCAGTGCTTACTGTGTGCTAGGCACTGTACTAAGCACTGGGGTAGATAGGAGGTAATCAAGTTGGACCCAGTCCAGTCCCATATGGGGCTCAGGGTCTTAATCCCCATTTTAATGATAATAATTATAATGTTGGTATTTGTTAAGCGCTTACTATGTGCCAGGCACTATTCTAAGCACTGGAAAAGTAGTAAAGGTGGCCCTGGTTTACAAGACCAGTGCTCTAACCACTATAGGGCCACTACTGAGGCCCAGAGAAGTTAAGTGACTTGCCCCAGGTCCCACAGCAGAGAAATGGAGGAGTGAGGATTAGAACTCAGGTCCTTCCGACTCCCAGGCCGGTGCTCTATCCACTAAGCCACGCTGCTTCTCAACGCCTGTTCACTTTTCCACTTCGACTACAAGCCCCATGTGAGACCCCGACTGGGTCTGACCTGATTACGGTGCCTCTACCTCAGTGCTTAGCACAGAGTCAGCACTTAAACAGCATAACTACGAATTATTTTTCTTCTCAATAACAGCCTTCTTCCTTCATCAGAGCTGAGCAGCCAAGTGAAATGGACATATCTTCACTTTGCCGGCGCAAATGCGTAGTTTGAAAACAAAAAGCCACAGAACGTCCAAACCCTAGGTAAGGTGGATTTACATTATAGCCCTCTTAGAAATGGCGATTGCTCTGCCGTTACCCATTTCTTTTGAGCTCGGCAATTTGGAAATTTATGACCAAGATGAATGTTGGCATTTCAACTCATGCACCCGAAGTTCTCCGGGAAATGAAAGCATCTTAAAACTATCTGAACTCCCCGGGGGTTTGCTTGCCTAGGTTGAATGGTCCTCCCTTTCCTAGTGAAATCTCAGTCCCTTACAATGAGAGGGAGTTGACAGGATGGGTGGAACTGCTTATTTTCCACGCTGCAAATAGTGAACACTCTTCAATTCCAGCATTTAAGAAAAATGTTCTACCCGCTAAGAGGTTCTGCAAGTCTGTTTGGCATATGTGTCTCTTAAATGCAACTACTGGACAAAAAAGCTTTAATTGCTAGAGAAAACCATTCTGAGTTCTGGAGAATGGCACAGTGAGAGTTTTTACAGGCAAAAAATTAGTAGCTTAAAAGCCCAATTTTTTTTGATACTTTTCTGTTTCCCCCGGATCCATTTGAGTCCTAAATTTCCAAATATCTCACTCCTTTTTAGATCACAAAAGAAATTTAGAAAGGACTCTAAGGTGAAAGAAGATGAATCCTAGCCTTGCAATTGGCAACTTTCCCTAAAATATGGTGTTTCATCAACTTTGATGATATGATATTTGTGCTCTGGATTTTTTGGAAACATTTCTAAGATTTATTTGGGCTATTAAAATACGTTTGAATGAACCCAATCCAAATCTCACTTGAACATCAGTTTATAAATAAATACTGTACTTTGCGAAACATATTTCAAGGCAGAGGGGGAAAGATTTATAGCATTGTAAAGGAAATGGAACCGTATGAAACATTAAAAGTAGTCTGAATAATTTAAATTGCAGTTTACTCTTATGATCTGAGCTACTAATCATACTGACGATATACTCGCATAGCTTATTGAAGACTGCCATTTTGCACCATCACCTCTTTCCCTTTTTCATTTGATTTTGAAACTAAGATTGGAGGATGACTTGCTCCCTTTTTCTTTCCCCCTCTCACCCCCACAGCACATTGATTTGTATTGATGTCCACCTCCCCCCTAGACTGTAAGCTCGTTGTGGGCAGGGAATGTGTCTATTTTTTGTTCTACTGTACTCTCCCAAGCGCTTATTATAGTCCTCTGCTCGCAGTAAACGCTCCATACATATGATTAAATGAATGAACATTCCTTTGCTTCGGCTTCGTTGCTGATCTCCTTCACGATTCCGCGTCAAAGCTGCTCCCTGAGCCAGTGGAGCAGAAGGGCTTTGGCTCAGGAATGGGCAGAAGGGTGGCAAGCGGGCAACAATTGAGCGCTTACTCCGTGCAGAGTGTACAGTGTAACAGAGTTGGTAGACATGTTCCCTGCCCACAACGAGCTTACACTCTAGAGGGGGAGAAAGGCATTTAATATAAATGAATTACAGATATATATACGTAAGTTCTGTGGGGTTGAGGGAGGGGTGAATAAAGGGTGAAAGTCCAAGTGTAAGGATGAGGCAGAAGGGAGTGCGAGAAGAGGAAATGAGCCCATAGCAGGAAAAGGAAAGGCACTTCCATGAGCCACCCAACCCCAAATGGGGTTTAAGAATATGAGCTCCTTGCGGGGACTGGGTCCAACCTGATTACCTTATATCGGTCTACCCTCGTGCTTAGAACAGTGTTTGGCACATAGTAAGCTCTTAAAAAATACTGTAATTATTATTACTAATTCAAGGACAGGTCTATGGGTGAAATAGGAAACCCATCAGCTTCAGACAGCCCACGCTAATGCTATTCCTGTCTTAGCAATGGACTCGTCCAGTGTAGTTTGAGGCCAAAAATGGACCTTCGAAGGAAAATCTTCAAAAAAAAAACAATAGCTTCTACCACGCAGTCATCACCAGATAAATGGGACTTGGAAGATATGACTCTCGAAAGAACCCCGAGGCAGAATAAGGAACGCTAGCTATTCTCTGAGGAAGGCAATACTTGGAAATGGAGAACAGGATGTTGGCTGCAGGAGATTGTC